>NC_047583.1:18132500-18829166 GCF_011004845.1 Esox lucius
AAAATATGCACTTCCTTAGTAATGCTTTGCATTCTGAAAAAAAAAAAAGATATTGCGACATTCTTGGCAGTACTACCTTAGTTCTTTGTTGCAAGCAGCAGTGGACAGCTTAGTCAGTGTTTGCTTTTTAAAATGTTTGCCTATCTACCAATTGTTCCCCTTCTTTGTAAAGTATTGGAATATCTCACAGTTATTTATCCTTGAATAGGTTTGAAATTAACTACTCAACTGAGGGACCTTGCATGTACAGAGAGGGCGTAGTCCATTAAAAATAATGTAAAACATTATTATTGCATAGAGAGTGTGTTTCCATTAAATATGTGATTTGTTAAGTAAATGTTTACTTGTAAAGTTATTTAGGCTAGCTGTAAGAAAGGGGTTTAATATTTCACTGGAAAACCTTTGACATCATGGGAAATTGTTTGTAGATTAGTGATACAAAATATCAATGTAAACTGTAAATTTAGACTGCTGCATAATAAAATGTGGGAAATGTCAAGGGGCTGAATACTTTATGAAGGCAATGTAGCATGTGGGTGTTTGACTTCAATATAGCTTTCAAAACTGCCCTCAGGAATTAAAGGGCCAATCTGGGATTGGTACAAACATGATACCATTTTGATCTAATGGAAGATTGATCATTGAGCCCATAGCTCTTAAATAAATGTAACCACTCTTAAATGCATATAGCAGTTATCCAGAATAAGAGCTGGTTAGTTGTAGTTTGAGTCTCAGATTGCCCTTTTAAACCTTATGTAAAAATTATAAAAATATTAGAAAACGTCTTTGAAAGGATGTGCATATTTCTCTTTCACATTGTTTTGGCTTTTAATTAGGCACATTCTTCTCTCACTGAGCAATACGATATACACAAAGACAATTAGTGTCATTCCTGGCAGATAAAAAGAAAAGTCCTCCTGCTACATAATTAGTGATTTAAAATTCCACTCTTATCAGTTAACATTTGAGTTTACTCATAGTACTATGTATGCCTAGTTATTTTTCCTTGGTTCAAAATGAAACCCCTACAAATGTTTGTCATCCAATGATAACCTATGCTATGCATCCACTCACTTGAGAATTGTGCTCTTTCTCCATCTTTGCAGTAAACAAGCATGTCCTCTTTTTTGAAAAGAAGAAGATTAGGTCAATTTAACCATGAACAGCAACAAATTAAGACTTTTTTCAATCTGCAACATCTAGGCAGATATTACTGATATTTTCATTGTCTAAAATGGGAATGACCATCATGCGTGAGAAGAACCAAGGAATTCCTGTTGGAGTATTCCAGGATGAAATCGACTTATTGTAAAACATTTGAGATGATCCAAGTGGCAGAAAAACTGTATCAGTTCGGTTTCCATTCACATTATTACCTGTTGTTTTTTAGTATATTTTTTTTACAATGGAAGCCCATTTCTGATTTCCCCATTTAGTTTTTTGACTTAATGAAATCAGCTCTTTTTGATAATCATGCAAAATTTCAGGCTACCTGTGTAAACGCACCATATAATAATTTTTTTCTTAAACCTGTTTCATGTTGTTACTCACTTGTATTCAATTTCTCCACCTTATGCTTTATCGAACTGATTGTTTGTTCCACACATGTATTGTACCTGGGAACATCTAAGGACTAAAACTATCCATCAGTGGTACAAACTATTCTGGGTTGGTGTTACCTTTTTGATGTTTTTCACTTTAACAATTCAAGTAAATTATTTCTAATTGGTCAGAATAAAAATGAAATGTTTTTCCCCCTTGACATTTTGTTGTTTCATTTGTTGATGTATTTTTCTGAAGAAATTAGTAAACGAAATATAGATATTAGCTCTTTCATTTGTTTGACTGACACATTTTAATATCCTTAATGTAGTGTAATAGTAAATAAAATGCTGGCAGATTAATAAAAGCCAATGGACATCATTACATAACTGTTTACAGTAGCTAGTCAAGTATGCACCCGTCTGCTAAATTCCTTTAATTTAAATGTTGAAGAATACAGTGTGTTAGATTGTTCAGGATCACAGTGTCCATTTAGTTGGCAAGTTGCTGTCTTGAGAAAAGGTTGTTGGGTAAGTCTTTTTTGTAGGGATAAGATGCCTGTGTCCCAATTTTTTGTACACTCACTCCTGCCACCTGATTAGCCCTACTGACCATCTCTTGTAGTGGCATTGTGGGAAAGGTAGCCATGTAGAATGCCAGAGCACCAATGAAGCTGTCTCCGGCTCCCTGTGTAAAGACAAGCCGTTAGTATTGCTCCAATACAATTTCACATAGCAAAACTGTCACTGTCAACATTGATATTGAAATCTACACTGGAAAGACAAAAGCCCTTCTTTTACAAAACTGTGACATTGCTGTAAGAATTCACTTCCCTTTATGACAAGTTTGAAAGATTAATTCCCTCACAGAGAATTTTTGAACAATACATAATGAAAGGAATGAAGACTGTTGCTATTCATCTTCTTTCCAACTGTTGGTAACAGTAGGGGGTGCTATGTCACTTGTCAATTGTAGTTTTTCAGACAACGCTCCCCACACTCAGTTCAAAGGGATGGAAGGATCTGTCATTCTGTCCATAAGCAAGGCGGTTAACCCTAATTGCTCCCAGGTCAATGCTGTATTTTATAAAAACATTTGTTCTTTTTTTTTTTTAAACAACAACCCTTTACAGTATGAAACAAGACTAATCCCTTTGGCATAAAATAAATACATTTTGATACTTTGAACATTATATTTGCATGCTTTGAAGAACTTGTATCTAGTATCCAAAAAGAAAACACTTTGAAGTAACCGGTGAATAAGGGGACCAATTTAACATCTGATCTGACATCAATGATTAGTTGTTGCACAGATCCCAAGTTATTCAGACATAAATTACAAATGTACATCAAAGTTCTTTGGCCATCTCCCCTATCCTTGTTTTCTGGAATTGTTGTCTGGCAGTTATAGGCTAACACTGGCATGGCCTGTGGGTTTATCATCTGTTAATTCTTTCTCTCAGCTATTGACAGTGATGATGGAATGTGACATAGGCACCCAGGGGGGTAGGCTTCCTCATAGGGGAGGGATTGGGAGAGATGAGGGTATTAGATCATTGGTGGGAAAGTGCATGGAAGAATGTGGCAACTCGCTCAGATTTAACCACAGATGGCCCCCGCCAATGGTTCTCACAAGTCTGGTCGATTACTCACCGTTCTGGCTCTCAAAGAGTTCATTGCACTCTTCCCCAAACACCTCCACCCATTCTCTCCCCCATTTAACCTACCCATCATTCCCCTGTTCAGAACTCTTGAGCTTTGTAAAAGCACTTGGTGCCAACTGCTGATGTAAAAAAGGACTTTATAAATACATTTGATTGATTGATTGACTATTTCCAGCCAATAGGCAATAGTAGTCCAATGGAGTCCAAAGTTACCAGAGGTGACTATCAGGGATTGGTTAGAGGCTGGAAAATGTGAGTACAGGGTCAAACAAAAGCTGGTAAATTTTCCTTTTTATCATTTTATGTTTATGTCTCCTGTCTGGGCATTGGGTTGGTCTGCAAACCATGTGGAAATGTGTGCTCCCACTTTAGCTCTGGACTGTTTCCATTTCACAGCATAGTGAGACAATTACTAGACCCTGTCCACCCACACTTGAAGACACGAATGATAGACCTCAGAATAGTGAGTGAAAGATGGTCCCAGATTATCAGAAAAGCTGCTAGGACATTTGCAGTCACCTGTAAATATCTTCTAAAGTTTGCATTCTTGTTTGTATGTTTTTTTATGTCCCTCTCCATTTTGTTCTATTTGATGAAACAGGAAGGGGCTAACCTGACTTTGTTCAATGGAAACTCTGTGAAACAAAACATTTTCACCTATATGGAATAAGTAAAATATAAACTTTTTAATCAAATTGTTACCCCACACCAAGCCAATTTTGTAATGTCCTATTTGCATTAATGCTCTTGCCTCATGACAACAGCTCTTTAGCAGGTACAGAAAGACTGAAGACTGAAATTTGTACTCAGATGGACATCCTGCCAAGCCGTTCTGCTTTTTTCCCCACTGCTCACCCAACCAGGAAACCTGTACACACTTTCCCGTCCAACACCACTTTTGAGCTCAAAACCGCCAGACTTACTACAGAGTCCCTAGAGAGCAACGGGACAAGGCAGCTTTGTGCGACATCTACCTGTCCACCCCAGTGAGTGCTTCAACCATTTTCTGTGGCCCTCTGCGGAGCCCCCAGGCCCTGTCTGTATGCTGTGACCGGTCAACTCAAGTCTTCTGATATGATCCTCTCTATCCACCACGCACCAGAGCTCCCGATGCCAAGTCGCTGTCCTCTCCTCTTGGGTTAAACAGTGCCCCACTCCCGGACACTGGGATGTGACAATGTCGTGTCCCTGCATGATGCTCACCGGAGCTGACAACCAGGGCCCCCCCGCCAGCTCCGCTGAGGCCGCCCTCGACGCACTTTGGTGAAGGTTAGATTTGGACGCCTGTCAGTCAAACGACAGAAGCAGTAGCCACAGACTAGCACTGATGCTCTCTCGCGGTAAGCTCTGCCCGCTACGCCTCGACCTCTTGTCCTTCTGCCGGTTCTCTGCATTGTTAGAGACTTGAGCAGTAAAAGTTTGATGAAAGCAATCCAACACTGCATAGCAAACTGTGCTCTAATGTAATTCCAGGTTGTGAATGTAATTTGTCTTCTCTCCCCTTCTACAAATCCAACTTCCTTTTTGGCCCATTTAATTATCTCCTCAGTTTCAAAAGAGACCCTTTAACTGACTCCTTAAAATTGACCATACTAATTTCAAGGGGTTACATGGAGCTCGACATTGTGCTTCCCCCTAAGTGCATTTCCTGTCTGGGATTTCCTATGATCTAGTCTCCCATAAAGGCGTGATCAATGTGGTAGCCATAACCCCCATCTCTGGGACTCTCACCAATAAATACCCCCAGGATAGAGGAAAGGAACACTTAGCAAATGCTTAGTCATCAAACTGTTACTGGCCTCCCGAGCTTCCAGGAAAGATTGGTGACACTTGCTTCGTCAAAGTATTGGCTAATAATGATGACATCAAAAACTCTGTTAACTGAATAGATTAGGAATCCTGAGAGCAAAGGCCTATCCATCCTTTTGGCTTTTGCTCTTACAGACAGGTCCCTTTTTTTCTATTGCTCTTTTCACAGTTTGATAAAACATTATTTTTTGAATTTTTAGAATTTGTGCCAATTAATTGAAAATGGAAATCTCATGAACATATGTAATCAGACATTTTAGTAAATTCTTTGAAGAAAGGCATTAGGTATGCCTCTACTTGATTCTCAAACCTGGATTAGGGCAGTTTCTTCCATTGTTCCTTGTAGATCCTCTCAAGCTTTGTCAGATTGAATGGGGAACATTGGTGAACTGAAACTGGCCAGTCTCCCAGTCCCTACCACTGAGAAGTATCCCACCACCATCATAGAGAGGTATTAGCCAGGTGATGTGCCATAGCTTTCTTTTGCCAGACATACCACTTGGCATGCAGGGCTAGTCTATCAGACCAGAGATCCTATTTTAGCAGGGGTCTCTGAGTCCTTCATGCCACCTGTCATGCATTTTTTAAACAGATCTCTAGTATGTCTTGACACAGTTCTCTCTTTGAGGTCTTTGGCTTGATTTTTGCTCTTAAATGCACTAGAGTCTGGGGTCACACGTGTGCCTTTCTAAATCATGTCAATTGAAATTGCCACAGATGGACTCCAATCAAGTTCTAGAGACAGATGAAAAAAGGATACAAAATGCAACTGAGCTCAGTATGGAGTCCTATGGTAAAGGGTTTGAATTCTTATGTAAACATTTTTGGTTAAGTATAGATCGATGGCAATGTATATATTTAATCAATCTCAGTCCATAGCACAATGAAATGTGGAAAAGGGTGTCTTAAACACATTGTAATGCAACTGGAAGATAGCAGTGGATGCTAATTACTAGCATGTGCAGTCCATCCCAACGATCTGGTGGTCAGAGATGAAAAGGTGAACAACATGGTTTGGGGTACTCCCTCCCCAACATACCGCTTCCAGGAACCAGCCTTTGAGAGTTCCTCATCTGTCTCCTCTTATAGGAAGGAAGCAAGGATGATGTGGATTGTCCAGACCCACACTGAGCTGGTCTGTCTGGCCTGGAGGTTATATACACCCCCCCCCCCCCCCCCCCCCAACCGGTGAAGGAGAAGCACGAGGCCACCCAAGGAGTGTATGTGAGATACAGATCCAGGAGACTTGTATGTGCAAGGATCATCTAATTGTCTACACTAACAGTGCAGAATCTGATGTGAAGGAGGGAATGCCTGCACTCAATTTAAGACAAAGGAAAACTTCAGAGGTAGACGATGAGTGGTGTTTACTTTGTTGCCAGTCCAGTTTTGCAGCCGACCCTGACTCAGCTTCTAATGCTTTGCCATGTCGAATGTGTTGCTCATGGAAGAGGGTGTTGTGTATGAGTGGATGATGAAAGAACTGGGGAAGCTAGAATGTTATGCCGCTTTGATCTCAGCACTGAATGGAAATGACACTTTAAACAAAATTGTTGCATTTGAAGCACTCAAAGTCTGAAATCTGCCTGCATTTAGATATACTGTAAATATGCAAATCAACTCAATTGTTTTACTTACATGGTCACCACCTGTATATAACTGTATCTACTTTATATAAGGCACAAAGGCACACACCTTATATATATACTGTATACATACACAGGTGTGTGCCTTTCCAAATCATGTCCAATCATTAGTAGAAACATCTCGATGATCAATAGAAACAGAATATACCTGAGCTCCATTTGGAGTGTAATAGAGTCTGAATACTTAGAGTCTGAATACATAAATGTGCTTTTGTTTATACATTTGCAAACTTTTTTGAACTTTTGCTTCATCATTGTTATATTGTGCATATATTGATGAGGAAAATAATCCATTAAATCCATTTTAGAATAAGAAAAACTCCAAATCAAAATGTCTTTACATTTTGATAGGTGATTTTGTCCTTATTATTTGAAAAGATAATACAACTCTTCTACAATGCTACCTTGAATCCTAAGAGTTATAGTGAACAGATGTTTGAAACATGCTGATTACATCCCAGTGAGTGTGTACAAGTGCAAAATAGTTGGCTGGTTCACATACTGAAGGCAACAGTTAAGAAATACAGTTCTGAAACTGCAAGATCAGGGCTTCACCCCAGACCACCACAATTTGCCAACCCACACATACAGTAACATCAAAACCACCAAATTCACACGTAAAATAAAACCTGCCACTGGTGAGACAATGACAAGTGTAGCTCTAAAAATGATTTCAACAAAAGAAACACAATTAACATTTTGTAGACTAAATCATGTGAAAGTTCTAACTATGCATTGTAAAAACAAAAATGATGTAGAAAAACAAAAGATCTGTCTAGCTGTCTAGCCATTCAGGCAACAATCTGGTGTTTTTTGTCTCTCATAGCCAGTAAAAAAAAAAAATGGTTTACTGGAAGGGGGATTAAGGCATCCAAAAGAGTTAAACACAACAGAATTTATGGGGCCATCAAAGTGTACTCGGGGGAGGCACTGCCAAAAGCAAAACCCGACCACAGCCTGGGTTCTGCTGACTGGTGTGGGGCTGAGAGGTGAGTCACAGGCTGATAGGAAGGGGGTTGGGGTGAAGGACGCTAAGTCAGGTTCACCCTCAGGGCTATGGTTCATTTCACATGCACCGGCAAGTAACGGTGTGTTTGCGTGTTGTGTTGGAGACTGTAAAAGTAAAGGGTTAATTGTAAGTACTTGTAGGCCAACTGCAGTATACATTATTTCAGTAACATTACTGTAGTGGCTAACTGTGGCCCTGCAGTCGACATACTAAATGCCTTTTAGCACTCTCCCACTGCACTGACCTCAGCAAATTGCTATCTCCTGTACTGTGTAAAAAAAGAGTGTGTGGGACAGACAACTATAGACTCCAGCGTAGTGAGGAACTTCCGCTTTTGTCTAGAAGTCTGCATCGCAGTTTCCGGTTTACTTACTAATACTCATCCACATTAGTAAACACCTAAACTCACAACAAGATGAGTGATGCTGTTGTACGGGAAAAAAAAGAAGTATAATGTACGTGACTCATTTAAGTTTCAAGGTAGTCTATTCCATTCAAACCAACATACTTCCATTTACAAGCAAACACATCACCCCCAACAAACAATCTAGTGCCTTGTATTGGCCCAATTGAGATACTATTGTATTGTATTGTAGTGTATTGCATGCAAGCAACACATTTCTATTTACTACTATAGCAAAAATTACACTATCGCCTTGACATACGTTTCCACGATTCATAACAGGTTTTACACTTAAAGTTAAAAAAAGGCAACCCCCTATATTGCTATGTTTTTGATTGTGAAGGACAATGACAGTTTCTCTATAGTACCCAACTCTAATCAGTACTTTGTGTCCCAAACTCTGGGAGCCTGCAAACACTCAGGAACAGGAAGTGTAAATGTCTCACCAAACCTATGATGACAAATCCACTAGACTCTGGTGTGAAATGAGTCAAACTCTTTCAAGAACAAAGATAAAATGGAAAGGTCTCCACATCCCCAATGAAAGTCATTTTGAAGTTTAATCTTTAATATCGGGTGGGGTGAGCCTTTAGCCACAACCTCAGGGAAAATTGTAGTTTGCTCTGCACTCTCGGGCCAACAGTTTCAATTAATCACGTCATGGTAATTAGTAGTACTATTTCTTATTATGCCCTTTTCAGGTCATGGGAATTATTTTTTTTCAGGTCATGGGAATAAAACACATTTAAATGGTTGATATCCTTTTTTCCAAGGAGCGTACAAAGTATAAATAGGGCATGGTAGAAACAAGGCACTTAGACATATAGGAAAGCCCTGAATGGAATAATTGTTACAAACTGAACTGAAAATATATGTAAAGGAAACATGAACCATGTATAGGTCAAACAAAGACTTGGATTTAGAAATAAACTTGATTTCATGAAGAAAAGAGATAGGTCTCCTACTCCCCACATCCCGAACCCAGTTTCCCACCCAGAACCTTAAACTGGAATTGTAAAAAAGAACTCTCAATCTGTACAGTTAATGGAAATAATCCAGTTAGTATCAAAATGTATTGTTCTTTTTAAATAATTTCAGAATGCTTCTAGTATTTCCAGTGCAGTTAGGCAGTCTCAACAGTGACATGATCAGCACAATGTAGTGGAATTGCAATGTGTGAAATTGTTAGGGATAATATTGAATTGGGAATTACAAATGTCAACAGATGTGCCTTAAACTGTGTGTCACCTGTCTTTGTCTGGAACAATGTCGTTGCACCTGCTGTCCCCCAGAATAATAAAAGCAGATATGTAATGAACACAAACACCTTTCAGGGTTTCTTGTTCAACAGACCTTAGCGTTAAAAAAGCAGATATATGATCATTGTATCGGAACCTGCCTCAGTCACCCTTGAAGCTTTTTTAACGTTGTTTTGCAAATAATAAACATTTTCTCTTCTGCTGTGAGTTGCTCATCCATCTGACTATTTTGCTTTTCCTGGGTCCACAAGTTCCTACTACAAGCAGCTAGAAAGTACTTTGTACATCTTGTCTTTTTTCAGCGGTTTCCCAATCGTTTTGTTTGATTGTCCTTCCCATTAGACATATGTGGGTCATACCAAATGAGGCTCTCTAGCCCAGACAAGCCATGTTCTTGAAAATCCAACAAAAGCTTAAAAGGTAAGATGGTGGGACTGTACACTCCTAATTGGCCTCAGAAAATACACCTTCCTTGAAATTAGTGACATTTATATTGCTGGGATAGTTTCAAAGTTCAAGTTTAATTTAAAAGGAAACAACTTCCGACTGACAAATGGAGGGAATTTTACATCAACTTCAACTATAACCCTGTCTCAAGACATAACAAGAACACATGACAACTCACTCAGAAAAATTTCTCCAAGACATTTTCACTTTAAATTCACAATAACCTCTTAAATGTTTAATCCAATTTAAATGCACAGTTAAATCTTTACTGCAAAATGTAGGCTATGTGGACCGTTGCAAATTGGTATTCCCAGGAGTTCTACTGGGAGCCAAATGCCATAATTGTTTTTTGGCATTGGCCAAAAAAGCGCCTTTTAGCAAACAAACTTCCATAAATGTGAGATGCATAATTAATGCTATGCAGTACATGAATCATGACACCAAGCTTCCCTCTTAGTCCAATAAACTAACAGTACAGTATCCTAATCTCTACTGTCTATATCCAGATTTAGTCTAATCATTAACCATCACATTATTTGCTTTGGGATTTTACTGGGGGGAATTATGATTCAGAATATAAAAAAACACATGGTCCCAAGCAGGGTCGTGGCTAGGAATCCTGTGCCCCCTAAAAATATACATGCCTGGGCCCCCTCACTTATAGATGACAATTACATTATAATGATCAGTGGGCCATGCCACACCATGAGCTCTGTGAATCATACCCACCTTTACTTGTGTTATCTAAAGCCCGGTCTCAAGTCTAACTTGCTTTAAAATTCTAGATTGGATATGGCTGTGTATATTGCTTCACACTGAGTCTGAGCGAAATGGCTAAGAAATGTAGTAAAATGGGATGACATAGTACTAGAATCTAGCCAATATTCAATTTCACTCACAGCTGAGGAATGTTAACAACTAAATTGCCAACTGCCTAACACAGGCAGAAATGACCAAAAATAAATAAATTACAAGTTCTTTGACAAGCAAGACATGGTTGAGTCATTTTAAATGTTTTGTGCATCAATGGTCAATATATTGGACGTTTGAATGTCAATAAAGCTAGTATAATTTGTTAAACTTGATAAAGTGTTAGCTAAGCCAGCAACTCAGTCAGCTACTTCATATAAAACATAAGAGATAGACTAACCACTGGAGCACATACAAAGATAAATATATTTCGCCAAAGATAACCAGCTACTGTTTATAAGTTGGTAGCTGCTGGCTAACAAAGCAAGCTCTCAGTTGTTTCCGCCATGCCTACAGAAGAAAGGTACTACTCGTCTTGTAAACTGCTGCTGTAAAGAGATGATCAGAAGCTTAGTGGAGATGTTGATCTACAGACTATTTTCAGACACTCACTCTAGATTTTGGGGCAGCATTTCTAAAATGTTTTTCTAAATAACATAAGTTAGGCAAGCTGTTTGTCAGATGATATAGTTATCTAGCTGGGTGCTCTCGTAGATCTGTGGACATGTAGAGCTGTGGACATGTAGAGCTGTGGACATGTAGAGTTGTGGACGGATACTGCTTTTGAAAGCCCGGTTCAAGTCCCAATTGTAACTTTTTTTAATATATTGTTTTGCTGAAAACACCTGCAACACTGCATTTGTAATTTTTATGTCTGAAATATTTGCTCCTCAGTTTTAAATCAATCAGTTTTAAATCAAACATTGGATTTCCCATATTTTATGAATGTTTAACTCCATTGTTTCTCTCGTAAAGATGTACCATTCAGATGATCACCATGTGAGGTATGACGCCTGAAGCTTCGTATGATCCCACGCCTTTTTCGAAGCAGACTGCAGATGTGAATCTCCACTTACTGGCACTGAGGCTTTCCTCCATGCCAAGTTATTTACAAGTGCTTCCCATATATTGCACACAAACAATAGCTAAGTAGGTAAAGTTGGTAATTAGGTAATCACCTGGCCTCACTGTCACAGTGTTGAATCCAGTTTTAGTTTAGGTTTTATGTGCCAGCGCACTTATAGAAATAATTATATTTATTTTTCTGTAGGTTATGTTAATATTTTGTCTTCCACAGGCTCAATAATACCAAGGATTCAAAAGTTTTTCAATAATTGTGAATCAGGAGATTTAACTAAGTTCTCAGATTGTGGTTTGCTTCACAATTTCAACCCATTCTAATCCATGAGAAGGGGCCATGGCTTGTGTCGGTGTAATACCACATGACTGATGACGTCCCAAGCCTCGTTTGATCACATGCTTTTTCCAAAGCCTCTGGTAAAATGCAGGCTTCTACGGTTGTTCGACACCTGAGACTTTCAAACAACAACCGTTACTGGTCACCATATTTAGTAAGTCAAGTTGAAAAAAAGTAATGTTGCCAAAAAAGGTAATGTTGCCAAGTCACAATCACTAGCATGTAGTGGTGCCAGATCGAATCCAGACCACGTTTAACAAACCTTTTGAGCACAAACGATAATTCAGGAAGCCAATTCCCATCAATAAGAGAGATAGCCAGCAGGATTGGCGGATATAATTGACAGTATACTGCCCAATAATGCTTGGACTATACAACGCCATTTTTAAATCGACCCACCCAAGCCCATTTTCACCCACACACACTGTCATTAAAATAGCCCAACTGAGCGGGAAACAGCCTCATCAGGGTAACACTGATTGCCTAGTGTTGATGTACCTGGACGTTGCATATGCTTATTCCTGCTTTGTGACTGGCTGTTCTTGTTCTGTTTTATATTTGCTGTGTCAAGTGGGTTATGAATGCTGAGGTTGACTAAAATTGACAAAACTGCATGAAAACATTACAACATAATACATTGAAAATGTATCTCAAAAGTTTATCAATATTCTATTTTTACATCATGATAATAATTGATATTGTTTCATCGCCCTTCCCTTCATACCAATAGATCCTTAATGACAAGCTGAATCGGATGAATAAGGCCTGTGGAAGAACTACAATAGTGAGTCTAATATCTGGCCTTTTCACAAATGGCTTCCCCTTTCTTCCTTTTCTTCTTTCTCACCTTCTGAAAACCCACTGAAAAAGAAAGTCAGCAGTGAGAGACCTACTGCTTTCTTGTTCAATGGGTTTTGAGAAGGAGAAAAGGAGCGAGAAGGTGAGACAAAACAATGGAGAAAAGGCCCTTATGATCCCAGAGGACCGGGAAGCTGTAATACAAAAACCCAAGGGACAGGCTTACCGTGGTATCCACAGCTGTCACAGGTTTAGCGGGCACGTGGTGCAACCCGGTTGAGGGCTCCTGTCCCGACAGCACCACGCAGCCCTGGGAGCCCAGGGTGATGATGACCGATCTGCAGCCTCGCCTCAGCAACTCCTGTCCAGCGTGGCCAGCATCCTCTACAGTCGCCACGGCCACCCCCGTTAGCAGCTCTGCCTGTGGAGACCGGAGTGGAATCCATGTGGCAATGGACAAGGTTAGTTCTCCCTATGCAATGTAGTTCTAACACACTTTGAGCAGCTGCAAAAACACTGTATAAATACCAGCTATTAGAAACTGTTTAGACACTACTAACCAATGTTAATTTATATGCCACATTTCTTACATTTCAATGCATTCCAAGGTGCTTTGCAACTAAAATAAAATGGGTTAAAATCAAGACATAGCATGAAAAAATGAAAGAACTGTAGCCACCTATCAGACGTTTTGTTGCTTTCAGCAAAGAGCACTCTATGCAGGGTTAAATTAACTGAAAAAGGACTGCTTTGTTGCCGCGTAAGCTGAGCCGGTCTAAAAGAGTGAATGTCTCTTAGTGAGTCCATCCGTCCGTCTGTCCGTCACCGACCGACCGACCATTAACATCATGCCAAGTTTGAATGTTTCGTTAGACACCATTGACCATTGTGTTAAACTGACTAACGTTTCATATTAAGTTTACCTCCACCACAAATAGCATCTATGAACTGTATGACTTTTGCCACTGGCCGTTTTAAAAGCTTATTAGCCACTAATATGTCGCTAGACACCATTAAGCATTGTGTTAAACTGTGTAATGTTTCTTATTAAGTTTACCTCCACCACAAATAGCATCTATGAACTGTATGGCCTTTGCCACTGGCCGTTTTAAAAGCTTATTAGCCAGTAATATGTCGCTAGACACCATTAAGCATTGTGTTAAACTGAGTAATGTTTCTTATTAAGTTTAACTCCACCATAGCATCTATGAACTGTACGGCTTTTGCCACTGGACATTTTAACAGCTTATTAGCCATTCATGAATGACATTGATACAATAACTGCTGTATCAATACAGGTGACGATAACAGACTTTTTTGTCAAGTGTTTTTGTCTATCCTGAACAAATCCTCTTTTGCCTATCCTGAACAAATCCTCTTTTGCCAATGGCCGTTTTAACAGCTAATTTGCCATTCATGAATGACATTGATACAGTATCCATCAATACAGGCAATGATAACTGACTTTATCATCAAGTGTAAAGATGAAACAATCGTGTAGACTGCGAAGTGTTTGTCTATCCTGGTTAAAAGCCTGACAGCTGGACTTGTAGATTTTAGTTAATGTAGCTTGTTGGCCAATTTCTCAACCATATCATAGCATATCAATGCATCCAACTGGTTTTATGGATTCACCTGTGTCATGTTCAAGGGCATTTTTTATGCACGGGCCATTTCAAGTCCCCCCACACATTCCATCACCCTCTATTTCTTCTTTTTGAGCCGTTCTGTCGCTTTTCTTGTGTAACTTTTTGCAAGATTAATGCTGGGTTGAGCTTAATTTTTTGACAGATGGCCTCACATTGCCTACAAGTTATCTCAGGTAAACTATGGAATGATGGTTGAATTCCAATGATGGCAAGTAGGCCAAACACTGATGCAGCAGAGCAGCCCCAAAACATAATGCCACCGCCTCCATGCTTTACAGTCTGTATATTCTTCAGGTAAAAGGCAGCGTTTTGTTTGCACCAAACAACTCCATCTTTCACATATCTGCCGAGAGCACATTGTTCCAGTGGTTTTGGTCTTTAACCAGGTGTTTTCCGTCATGAACTGATAGTCTGTCATGTCTAGATATTCTTTTTTTGAGAAGCGAGGGTTATTTTTTCCTCACTTCCTGTGTAGGCTAATTTCATGTCTCTTTCAAATATTTTTTAAACATCATTTTATAACGTTTGTTATTAACTAACTAGCCAGCTGTGCAAGGATGACAAACATTAATCAGCTTTTGAGAGTGTATAAAATTGGCCTACATGAAAAAAAACATTAATCAGCTTTTTACATATAGAGCCTCTTTGGCCAAGTTTGGCAAATGTAGTAACAATTCCGGGCATGAATGCATGCTTGCATGAATGGCTTAACTATATTATTTTTCGATGCAAGCAAGACAAAATAGTACTCCTGATAAACAGCCTGTCCATACAGCTAAAAATGTTAAAAGTAGATTTTAGACTTTGTAATTCTCCTCATCCAGGAATGAAGAAACTTTGTGATTGGTTCTTGAAGTCACAGCACTAGCCGCAGGATGCTCTCATATTAGGCAGGAGCGGTTAGCATTTCCATTCAATACTTTCAGCTTCATTGCCGCTATGCCTTCCATATATCTAAAGAAGTCTGCATATAATTTATGGTGCTCTGAAATTTGGTGTTTAGGCTTGTGAAATGGAATAATACATACTTAAAAAAGACTAAATTGTAATATACGGCATGGTTGAATTAGCAGTGTTTAGGCTGTGTGTGAATGGGATATAGTGACAGAATTCCCAAAATTGCTGACGTCATGCTAAAGCTTTTTTCAATGATTGAAAATTGTTTAACATTTATAAAGTGAAACAAGACCATAACATGTGCACTCATGGGTTTTAATAATTATTCTGCTTATACTGAATTTACTGTTATAAGTGAGTGTGCGAGATTGCAATCCAATCAGCCTGATAGCTAGGTCTTTTAAGGTAACATTGAATGAATCAACCAGTGGCTTTCAACACATTGATTAATTGAAGTAGGCCAACATTTTGGAAATAGTCTACATAAAACCATCTCACCAGCTATTTAGCCTGTTCGTTAGAATAGTATAATATCTTAGTTTAGATAAGCCAAACAGCACTACTGAATCCCCTGAACAAAAATAAGAAGACCTTATCCATCAGATAACAGACTGACTTACAGCTTGAATATCTGGGCCCATCCAATTATAAAATAGTTGATCTGGGTAAGCTACCAGAGCAAGGGAGAGAAACACCAGGGGAGAAGGTTAGTGCCAGTCTATTTCTGCAGGTTCAGGCATACTTGCCAAAAAAGCACAGTGCAAATGAGATATATTGCTTGCAGAGAATTGTAGACAATTTTATGGAAGTGTGGAGGGAACTCAGGGAAAGAGCGAGGTGAAGTCATCCGGGAATAGGTAGGGTGGGCGTCGGCATAGTAATGCTGTAGGTGTACCCCAATACAGTTTTTCTTCTCTTTATATAATGGTAAAAAAGACATTGAAGGCTCAAAGCGTAGTGCGATTTTCAAATCTTTGTCTGTCTGTCTGTCTGGTCTGTCTGTCTGGTCTGTCTGTCTGTTAGGATGGTGGTTAGTGACGCGGACCTGCAACCAACAAATCCTGCGTTCGAATCTCATCACAGTCAGACCAAATCATGCATTAGGATTTGTTTCGGATAGACAAAAACCTTCAGTAACTTCGTTATAGTAAGCCTAAAATAAAACTGTTTATGGTTATCAAAATATGCATCCTTGCATGCTTTTTGGGGTAATATAGACTAGATCAGAACCCCTTAGGCAGTAAAAGAGTGGGGGTTTACACGATACTCTCGTCTTTTCACTCGACAAAAAAGTCAGTTTTCGTCACCTATATTTTAGTGACTGTATCAACGTCATTCATGAATGAAAGAAAAACAAATGTTTTTGTGCCATGAAATGAAATAGCTTTGGCAGTGTAAAGTTTTTATTCAGTCTCACTAGCAACTGGTCAATTCTTATGGCTATTCCAAGTAGTAAATTAGATACAATTAAGCCTATTACTAAGCTGTTAAAACGCCCAGTGGCAAAAGCCATACATTTCATAAAGGAGGTAAACTTGCTAATATTTCATAGATCAGGTAAACCTAGGTAAACTGACTAACGTTTCTTATGAGGTAAACTTCTTAGGAAACGTTAGTCAGTTTAACACAATGCTTAACGGTGTCTAGCGAAATATTCAAACAAAATCTAATGTTGAGATGCTATACCTACACTTGGAAAACGTATAGCACTGTGTTGTGGTAGTTAAAGACACAGCCACTCACATGGGAGATCCTGATTCAAATCCTGTAAGAGCAACGACATTTATGCTTTTAATTGCGGGCCGGCTGAACTAGGCTTGCCTGGTTCCTTTTCTGGTTTCAAAAGTAGGTGAAGTTTAAGATTTACTTAATGTGGCTTGGTGGGGTTGCCTAACAGCGCTTTTAATCAGAAGAGATGATAAATAACAAGTAATGTTAGTTTTTCCAGGCCAGCAGACTTTGTTGTAAATTTCTATCATTTATCAAATGCACTGAATAACATAGCGCCATTCTGAACAATGGCATACTTGTGACATGGCAAGCAACATCTACGCAGTAGGCATTCAGAAATATATAAAACGAAAAACGAAAAAATACATAACAATAGAGACTAGTAGCAATTCCAGTGAATGTAGAAATGGGAATATGGACAGTAAATCTTAAATATTATAAATGTAAGTGTTGTTGTGCCTACATTAAAATGTGCTAATGTACATGAATGTACATAAAAAGTGTTCATGTGATCAATAGATCAGTGTTGCTGGTTGAGAAGTCTTATGGCCTGGGGGGAAGTCTGTAAGTGTGAGTCTGGAAGCGTGTGTCCTGATGCTCTGGTAGTGTCTACCAGAAGGCAGCAGTGTGAACAGACCATAGCCTGGGTGGCTGTAGTCTTTTCCTAAGGCATTGTGAATTGGTAGATGCCTTGCACGGAGGGTAGACGGCAGCCGATGATATGATCTGTACCAGACAGTAACGCTGCCCGAGAGGATGCTCTCAATGTTGCACCTGTAAAACTTGGTGAGAGTTTTTGCAGACATGACAAACTTATTGAGTCTCCTCAGGAAGTATAGTCATTTCTGGGAAGCTTTTACCACAGAGTCTGCTTGCCTGGACCAGGTGAGGTCATCTTTGATGAACACACCAAGGAACTTGAAGTCGGAAATTCTTACTACAGCTCCATCGATGTGTATGGGACATGATCCCTCCTCTTCTGCTTCCTGAAGTCCACGATCATCTCCATAGTCTTGCAGACGTTATGTGAGAGGTTGTTGTCCTGGCAACTAAGCCAAGTCACTTACTTCCTCACAGTATTTGGTCTCATCGTTGTTGGAAACTAAACTAAAATATGACATCGGAGCTGTGTGGCCAGACAGTCATGTGTGAACTAAGTGTTCAGGAAGGCACTGAATACGCAGCCCTGGGAGGCTCCGATGCTCAGGGTCAAAGCATAGGATGTGAGGTTGCCCATTCTCTCCACCTGGATATTAGCTGGTATTAAGAAGTGGCTCCGGCTAGACTGAATATAGTAAACGTGTTTATTTAAAAATCAACCATCAGAAATGCCCCTCCATATGACGCCACACCTCACAGTATATTGATTTGCTGAACGTATAATGAGATCCTCTAACCGATGTCATTTTCCCACGTCGGTTATTTCGTTTCTTTAATCCTGTTAATACTTTCCCCTTAAAAACATACTACTGCGTGTGTAGTCACGTGACTCCGCCCCATCCTGTCAGCGGCATGGAAGCAATTCAAACGAATATGAACCGTGCATGGTTCAAAAAAAGAGAGACTGATAAGTGCATCCACAAAGCAGGTGTCCATAACACTAGCATTTCCATATGCTACACATTATTAAAAGGATTCAAAAATATTTTTTTTATTAATCATAATCCAGGTAAAGTGTTCAATTAATCGTGATTTAGATTTTAGGTCATATCATCCAGTCCTATAGACTACCATGGCCTTGTCAGATCCTTTTATTTAGTAAATAAGAAGAGGAGGGTGAAATACTGAGAAGCAGGATGTGACCTCTGCAACTGACTGCATTTATTCCAATGTTGTACTAAAAATCTTTTTTTTAAACCAGTTTTATTAATGCGGTTTTATTTATTCAAGCATGGTAGACATTTTTGCTTATCAAATGGTCAGAAATAACAAGAAAATGCATAAATTAGTAAGGTAAGATAACTCATTGCCTTTACTGTACGCGGACCAATCATGCTTACTGTCGTGCATAGTCACCCCCCAAAAAGGCCAATTCTGAGCCAGGAAAAACCCCTCAAGCTAACTTTGAATGGTAGTGTAATGTGCAATAGCCTTGGGACTAGGTTACTACCACATCAACTTCTAGTTAACACAGCAACATAGTTTATGGTGGTAAACATTAGCCAGCTCAAGCTAGTGTCGCGGTTGTTGGTGGTCCTCCTTGGGACATTGACAATAACTACATCACTACGTATTTGACCAGACAGCTTTGATCATTTTGAGCATAAAAGAAATCACTTGTATTTCCCCATTAATGGACAGCAGTGATAATTCCCATCATTATAAACACGCCAACATGCAATGTGGGCTTAGGATCAAAGAGCGCCCACACTTTGTCATCCTTCAGCCCCCCTCAAAGACCTACATGGCACTGGGAGAACACACGCACCAACACTCACACAAAGGGGTGGTTTTATATAAGGAGTGGGCGTCTTATCCGTGAAACCTCCACACCTTCACAGGTAGTTGGGCTCAGATTGTTCACCTCTGGGTAGGGTAAGGACAAACTGAGGCTATCACATCATCCTCTATTTGGCTTCATTGCCAACAATGCTTTGACAGATGAATAATAAACTACACACAGCATATTATCAGTGCTCGTACTCCCTGGTGCCATCCTGTTTTGGTTGGCTGCCAAATAAGACAAGAGTCTTCTTACTCATTGAAGGAGCCCAGAGGATCACTGTGTGTGTATATATATGTGTATGTGTGTGTTCATGTGCTCTTGGGGGTGAATCATTTCACTTGACTGAAAGATGAGCAGCAATGAGAGGATTAAAGGAAGATTGTGTGTTTGCGTGTCTCTCTCTCTTACAGTCAAACCAACAAGGAAAAAGACACGGACGGTTGGCTCTATCTTGAACTGTCGCTTTCATGTCCTCACCTGGAAAGCCACCTTTCCCCCCAAATCCCACATCAAAGTCTCTCTATGAGAGATTTCTGGGCAAAGCTGCCTCTGTGTTACCCCAGGGGTGAACCTGACTCACTCTTTTAACACATCTGCCCTGTTATTGTTTCTAACTACGTTTCCCATCAATTCCAACCCCTATCTGTCATCTTTTTTACGGCGTAGGTGTGAAGCTTCACTTTTTTTACTGTAAAGGAAGGCAGGAATGGATGTAGGGAATCATCTTTCCATTCATGTAAGAAAAGGTTACTTCTTTCTGAGGCAGTTTCTATACCATGCATGTGCAGGGCCATGACCCTGAGGGGTCCAATCAATGGTTTTAAGAAAGGACGGGTAGTGTTCGAAATCAGCCGTTTTGTATAGTGGTTGTAATAATTATTGCATACCCGTTTGTCAAGGGAGAGATAATCAACCTACAGAGAGATAATCTAAACAGAGAGGTTTCTGTTGTTCTCATTATCTAGGCACCTTCACGTCCAATGAAACGTACATACATATTGTAATTGTTAATGCTCAGATTCCAAAGTACGAAGGGGGGTTTTTCAACTGCAGGCTTAAGCGCTCGCTACAGCGGCTCAGGCACATAGGTGCCAAAACACAGAGACAAGAGTCAGGGAACGGGATGAGGAAGGGTCAGGGAACGGGATGAGGAAGGGTCAGGGAACGGGATGATGAAGGGTCAGGGAACGGGATGAGGAAGGGTCAGGGAACGGGATGAGGAAGGGTCAGGGAACGGGATGATGAAGGGTCAGGGAACAGGATGAGGAAGGGTCAGGGATTGGGATGAGGAAGGGTCAGGGAACGGGATGAGGAAGGGTCAGGGAACGGGATGAGGAAGGGTCAGGGAGCGGGATGATGAAGGGTCGGTGCTGTGTACAGTGGTTGACTTTTGAATCTTGAGGAACAGATTACAAGGTAAGATGTACTGTAGGATGACGTTTATTGGTGCATGGGTGTGGTAGATTGTATTTGTTGCATTGTGTCATACATAGCATGTGTGCGTGAGTGTGTTGTCTACAGTAACTCACCTCTGATTCGTTACAGCAAAACACAACTGAGGCTCTGTAGAAATCAGGATCCAGGTCTGGAATGGCTGGTGCTGGGTTGAAAATGGTCTTCACTGTAGGCAGAGAAAACAGTCTCTAAAATGAATACAGTAGACTTAAACAGTACAGTTCATAGTAATTAATGTGTTGCACTCCATTTCACTTCAGTATGCTGGAACAACAGAAAATGTATGTTCATGGAAATATTTGGTTATAGAAAATGTTTACACTCTAGTGCTGATCCAATTATGTGCATATATCACCAGAATTACATAATGTGCTGGCTGCAAACTGTTTTCTGTGTTGAAGCGCATTTAGAGAATTTGTGACTGTATTAGTATAATGGCTAATATCTGGATTCATATGGGGAAAATCTCTATCAATACCTAAAATTACATTAGGCCTTGTAAACTTGCTGCACCCATTTCGACAATTTGTGAGAAATAGGACTTTAGATTTACAACTACATGGCAATCAGATGCATGTTAATTTCTCTTTCCGTGGGTAATGGCTTCCATGGGGTTTGCTCTGCGGGCAAAGATCATGTGAATAAATGCTTTAGAGAAGAAGCCCTTTTAAAGATCAAATTAACATTTCTCAAAAAAACTAAGAAATAAAAGCAGTGGCCAGAAAGGTGGCCTTACAAACAAATCTCTATGCTGTTTTTCAACTGAGTTTTCTCAGTGTGAACGTTGTGCTTTTCTTCCTCTGCCCACATCAAAACATAATGATGATTTGTTTTTATTTACAATAGTATTCTGGAGTAATAATATACATAATTAGATTTCAAGGCCATCCTGCTAAATCATTACTGGCACTCCCAATTACATTGTATAGCTTTAATTGAATTGGAAATCCTTTGTAAGGCATCCCTGGGGTTTGTGGTATCTAGCTAATATACCACCTCTAAAGGCTGTACCAAAGTATAATCAACTCATTACAGCCCTCGCACAATGTCAGATGTCTGTCTGCTGCCAATCAAAAACCAGGCATGGCTTTATAACAGATATATTATAACATGTACTGTAAGTCCAAAGATTTAAAAGATAATGTTCAAATCAGTTGGAAACAGATCTTTTATGTGCCAATACCATGCCACTGGGAATATGATCTTAAGTATGAAACAACAATAGACACATTTATCTGTGCATTACAATTCAAGATTTAATGTAGAGCATACGCTACAAATGCTCCACGTTTTGAACACTGAACAGCATAGGCTGTGCCACAAAGAAACAGTCAGTCGATCATTTTTTCTGGTACTTTCCATCAGTGGCAAATTTCTGGAGTCAAATCCAGCAATGGCTATGAAACAGTAAAATCAGAGCATGATTAGACTTGCAGACTGCACTATTTATGACCTTGGTCAGGCAATAGGAACATGCATATAAAAAAACACATATTTTGGGTGAAGTATATGCAGATTTGATAAAGAGTTTCAAAACACTCATGAGACCCTGCGGTAAAATTGAGGGATATACTACAAAAGGAAACATTAAAATAATAATACTGGGAAAGATAAGCTGATCTGTGGACAGTGGAAGGTTGCCGATCGACTTGTTTAACAATTGAGGCCGTAACGGTAAACAATGGGTTGCTGGAAAGGAAGGGAGGAGGCAGAATCATTGAAGGGAGAAAGAAAGGGCGGCGGGAAGGCTTTTCTGTGTTGGTGTTTTTTTGAAATAAGCAGAAGAAAACAGAAAAAAAGTAGATTACAAATGATGCTAGTAAGGTTTGAGGTTATATAATTGCAATGATTAAGCTTATACTATTTTTAATGAAATACAGAATTATAATAATACAGTGAATAATATAGTACATATAGTAATACTATATATTTAGTAATACTACACTATTAATACTATATTTTTGTATAGTATTTTTTACATGTTTGTGAAATGCATCAGAGTATGGGTAAGCTATAGCCGTGTGTGTGTGTGTGTTTCTGTCTGTTTGATGTGAGTATAATCCTGTGCATATGTATGAAGCTTAATATGTTCATGATCCAACAGCATTTTATTATGTGCATGTATAGGATGAGCCCTGAGATAAGTGTGTGTGTTTTGTATGCGACTGAAATATATCCCTTCATACATTCAATGCTAAAGCCCTAGCGTATTGGTGCATGTCAGTCAAATAAAACCCATTTGTATGTGTGTGGGCGCGTGTAAGCGAGCAGCTGCGTGAGTTTGCGCAGGGCTTTGGCCACCTGGCGATCTGAGGTATACTGCTGAGGCCTCTTTCGAGTAAAAATGGAAACGGCGCGTCAGACACACGCACATGCAGATGACACAACAAACAGGGCTTACACAACCCCGGTGTGGGTGACACGGATCACACCTGCCTTCCACTTTCCAAGAGACAAGGTTCCATGTCATTTTACAGAAACCACTCTCTCTCCCTGCCTCCCTCGCTCTCTTTCTGCCTCACACCCCCCCCCCCCTCACTTACTCAATATCTTTCCCCTGTTCTTATTTTTTTTTTTATTACAGCTGGTCTCAATTTACACTCCTCCCTCCCTCCCTCTCTCTCTAACACTGTACCCTGTTCTCAATTTTGTCCCATTCCTCCCACTCTCTCATCTGTCTTTTTTCCTCTAATATCGCTCAATTTCTCTCATCTTGCTATACCCATCTCTCTCTCTCTCTCTCCCTCTTATCTGTCTGTTCCACTCTCTCTATATAGTGCCTTTGTGAAGGATTCAGAGCCCTTCACTTTCTCCCCCAAAAAAACCCTATGGACTTAATTGATACAATTTTTTGCTGTAAGTCTACACATGATACTCCATTATAGTGAAGCAAAAACATGTTTTTAGAAAGTTGTGCCGACATATTGAAAAGGAACATATGAAATATATTATGTACATAATTATTCAGAAGCTTTGCCATGACACTCCAAATTGAGCTCAGATGCATCCAGTGCCTTTTGATCGTCCTTGAGACATCTTTACAACTTCACTGGATTCCACCTTTGACATGCTTTAGAAAGGAGCACACTTGCTTATATAGGGTCCTCAAACTTCCTAGTGTGTGTCAGAGCAAAAACCAATCCAAGAAGTCTAAGAAACTCTCAGAAGACCTCAGAGATAGAACTGTGTCCAGGCATTCATCTGTGGATGGTTATGAAGAAAAACTCTCATCATTTTGATATGGATGATGTTTGGAATCCCCAAGACTCCTAGAGCTGTCCATCCAGGCAGACCAGGTAACAGGGCAGGAAGAGACTCGGTTAGGGAGGTGGTCTAGAACCCAATGGCCAATATATCAGAGCTGCAGAGGTTATCTGCAGAGATGGGGGAACTGGCTAGAGGGACGACCATCTCTGCAGCACTGAATCTATCAGGCCTTTACGGTAAGTGAGTATTCAAATTGGAGTGGAGATTAATCTTTCAGCACAACAACAACCCAAAACACACAGCCAGTGTCAAAACTGGAGTGGATTTGGGAGTCTCTGAATGTCCTTTAGTGGCCCTACAAAGCCAAGAACCCCAGTGAACACATATGGGGAGACCTGAAGATCGCAGCTCACCAACGCTCACCATCTAATTTAAAAGAGCTTGAGAGGATCTGCAGGAGAGAATGGCAGAAACTGCTCAAATCCAGGTGTATTTAAGCCTCAGCTCCATTGTTCTCCTATCTCCCATCCCTCTTCCCCATTCTCACTCCTCCCTCTATCTCTCTTTTTCTCTCCACTGCTCTCTCTATTTCCCTATCTCCTCCCCAGTTCAGGTGCATGGCCAGCGAGATCGCTGATAGGTTTTTTAGGAACTCTTTGCTTTTTATGATAGTCAAATCGTTTTTGCTGAAAGAACAATGAGTACGAACCCATGTACATTGTATAACCTGTCTCAGAACATGAGTATCTCCTCTTGCTTCAATGTGACAACTACACCTGCTACAGCATATGTGGCTAACCAAGTCTTTATCTCTATACGTTACTACACAGCTGTTCTGTACAGCTGGTAAAGAAAAACCTTGGAAACATCAGGGTTAGGTATTTAACTGATGACTTTTAGCTAACAGCTGGCGCTTACTTACAGCTCTGGGTCGAGTTGTTGTATCATTGTGGTTATGACTGACAGACATTACAGACGTGGCGATTACTAAGGGACTGCACTGCAGGGATGGTGTCAATTCAGGAAGTGAGCTGTAATTCCGAAGCCAATTAGCCACATAACATGAAGAACTGTGTGAAAACAGTGAGTCAGAGAAAAAGCAATCAGGTTGGTTATGTTCTTTACCATACATTTTTTACATTTATTTTTGAAAGAACATTGCTTGCTGCTTTCTGTTCTCTTCCTTTTGGATATTGTGTTAAATGTAAAGTCTGTGGCGATTTTAAATGCACTTAACATAAAGTTTGATTTGATTTAGAGAAAAAGAAACTCAACTTTGGAAAGTAACAGAATTCAAATAAAATTAGTAATTTTTTAAATCTTCATAAAATCTCCTGAGGTGTTCTTTGCCTAAGCCCAGCAGTGAGTCCCTGATCACCTGACGATCCACTCGCGTCATTAACCTCCAGGCCAAACCATTAACACCCCACGACTCCCGGCGGGTGACATTCACATAATGGCTCCTTTCGTGTTGCGCAGTGATGCCTATTAGCGCCTTGGCAGAGGGAGTCTACTGGCATGATTGGCATAATCCATGCGAGGTGTACGTAGCAGGGGTGGCGCATCAGAGACGGCGTGTGATGCCATCTGGTTGCCCATATTGCCCATCTGTGGGGAATGAGATGGGCGAGTGCCCGTTGAAGCATGCTATGGAAGTGGATGGTGGTTACTAATAATTGGCCCCTGACACCAGGTCCGGATGTCCTAACTCCCCAGATGTCTGGGTGACACACTGTGGTCCAAGTATAGACTGGGGTGCTAATGATGACAAGGCTCTGTGTCCTACTTATTCCCTCTGGAAGTGTTGTGTATTAAATGGTGTTTTGTTTACCTGGAGCCTAAAATACAATGGGTAGGGATGTTTATTACTGAAGGGCTAAAGTTCCCCTTGCATAACACAAATGTGCATACAGACACACGTGGAAAAAAAACACACTGATAAAGACAGAAAAATACTAGTTTTTTTGTTAGAGTGAAATCATTATAAAGCAAAGTACAGTATGCCTGACAGTTGCACTGGCCAAGAAAAACATATACTGTACATATGGCTGTGTTGCGATATGGCAGTGATGTGATAAAAACCAAGAAAGACAATCTGAGAATAAAAATATTGTGTAGGTCCCAGGGACAATTAAAAACATTGTGAATGAAGAGATGAATGTGCGAGAAAAGCAGTCTAAGTTGTTTTTACATCAGAATTGCAATGACTTCTCTGGTGACTAACTGTAGGTAGCTTTAAGATAAACAGACAAACAGTATATAGACAGACAATGTCAACGGACAGTATATTGACAGGCACACTACACACACACACACACACATACAGTGGGGAGAACAAGTATTTGATACACTGCTGATTTTGCAGGTTTTCCTACTTACAAAGGATGTAGAGGTCTGTAATTTTTAACATAGGTACACTTCAACTGTGATAGACTGAATCTAAAACAAAAATCCAAAAAATCACATTGTATGATTTTTTTATAATTAATTAGCATTGTATTGCATGACATAAGTATTTGATCACCTACCAACCAGTAAGAATTCCGGCTCTCACAGACCTGTTAGTTTTTTTTTTAAGAAGCCCTCCTGTTCTCCACTCATTACCTGTATTAACTGCACCTGTTTGATCTCGTTACCTGTATAAAAGACACCTGTCCACACACTCAATCAAATAGACTCCAACCTCTCCACAATGGCCAAGACCAGAGAGCTGTGTAAGGACATCAAGGATACAATTGTAGACCTGCACAAGGCTGGGATGGGCTACAGGACAATAGGCAAGCAGCTTGGTGAGAAGGCAACAACTGTTGGCGCAATTATTAGTTCAAGATGATGGTCAATCTCCCTCGGTCTGGGGCTCCATGCAAGATCTCACCTCGTGGGGCATCAATGATCATGAGGAAGGTGAGGGATCAGCCCAGAACTACACGGCAGGACCTGGTCAATGACCTGAAGAGAGCTGGGACCACAGTCTCAAAGAAAACCATTAGTAACACACTACGCCATCATGGATTAAAGTCCTGCAGTTCACGCTAG
The DNA here is from genome assembly GCF_011004845.1 of Esox lucius. NCBI lineage: Eukaryota > Metazoa > Chordata > Actinopteri > Esociformes > Esocidae > Esox > Esox lucius. The sequence continues at coordinate 18,159,665 of NC_047583.1, forward strand.
GTCCCCCTGCTCAAGCCAGCACATGTCCAGGCCCGTCTGAAGTTTGCCAATGACCATTTGGATGATCCAGAGGAGGAATGGGAGAAGGTAATGTGGTCTGATGAGACAAAAATAGAGCTTTTTGGTCTAAACTCCACTTGCCGTGTTTGGAGGAAGAAGAAGGATGAGTACAACCCCAATAACACCATCCCAACCGTGAAGCATGGAGGTGGAAACATCATTCTTTGGGGATGCTTTTCTGCAAAGGGGACAGGACGACTGCACCGTATTGAGGGGAGGATGGATGGATCCATGTATCGCGAGACCTTGGCCAACAACCTCCTTCCCTCAGTAAGCACTGAAGATGGGTCATGGCTGGGTCTCCCAGCATGACAATGACCCGAAACACACAGCCAGGGCAACTAAGGAGTGGCTCCGTAAGAAGCATCTCAAGGTCCTGGAGTGGCCTAGCCAGCCTCCAGACCTGAACCCAATAGAAAATCTTTGTAGGGAGACGAAAGTCTGTATTGCCCAGCGACAGCCCCGAAACCTGAAGGATCTGGAGAAGGTCTGTATGGAGGAGTGGGCCAAAATCCCTGCTGCAGTGTGTGTAAACCTGGTCAAGAACTACAGCAAACGTATGATCTCTGTAATTGCAAACAAAGGTTTCTGTACCAAATATTAAGTTCTGCTTTTCTGATGTATCGAATACTTATGTCATGCAATAAAATGCTAATTAATTACTTAAAAATCATACAATGTGAATTTCTGGATTTTTGTTCTACATGCTTTGTAAGGAGGAAAACCTGCAAAATCAGCAGTGTATCAAATACTTGTTCTCTCCACTGTATATAAACACTAATGAGCCAAAACATTATGACCACTCAAAGGTGAAGCGAATAATGTCGATCAACTCCTAACAAGGGCACATCTGGGTAGATTAGATGGTAAACAAGCCATCAGTTCTTGTAGTCAACGTATTGGATGCAGAAGAAATGGGCAGGAGTAAAAACCTGAGCAACTTTGACAAGGGTCAGATTGTTATGGCCAGACGACGTCAGGCAGTAACAGAGCACCAGAGCATCTCTGAAATAGCAAGGTTTGTGGGGTGCTCCCGGTCAGCGGTGGCGAGTACCTATTGACAATGGTCCAAGGAGGGACAAACCACAAACAGGCTGTTGGGTACCCAAGGCTGATCAATGCGCAAGGGCAACGAAGGCTATCCTGTCTGGTCCAAACCGATAGAAGAAAAAAAACGTACCCAGTCATCTGGCCATAGAAATATGTCCCTTGTCAAAGTCGCGCAGGTCTCCTGCCCATTTCTGTTGCATCCAACACATTGAGTAAGATAACGGATTCTTCACTTACCATCTACCCAGACCTTGACATGTGCCCTTGTTAGGAGATGATCAACTTTATTCGCTTCACCTCTGAGGGGTCATTAAGTTTTGGCTCATCAGTGTATACAGGGAGTAAGATAATATTTGGATAGAAACAGACCGTTGTTCTCCTGGGCCAGACGTAGAGCCTGCAGGGAGGTATCCGGGCTAACCTCCAGCTGGGACACCAGCACTTTTGCATGGCTCAGGGCAGGCAGTGCCTGCTGCAGATCCTCGCCACCCAGCAGCAAGTTGGCGCCGGCCACGATCACAATAGCATTCTCCCCTGCAGACGTGACAAATGCGGAAGTGACCGAACGGAAAGATGATGACAAGAAAGAAGGGTCACTGCCCTTGCTTGTCAAATTTGTTCAGATCCTCAAGCTTGCCCATTTTTCCTGCTTCTAACATCAACTTTGAGGACAAAATGTTCACTTGCTGCCTAATATATCCCACCCACTGACAGGTTCCATGATTACAAGATTATCTGTGTTATTCACTTCACCTGTCAATGGTCATAATGTTATAGCTGATCGGTGTATGTAAACTGTGTGTGTGACCCCGTCCAGAAACAGTCCTTCAGCCTGCTACTTCTGCCGAGAAACAGTCCTTTAGCCTGTAATTACTATAGAGAAACAGTCCTTTAGTCTGCAACTAGAGAAACAGTCCTTTAGCCTGCAACTAGAGAAACAGTCCTTTAGCCTGTAATTACTACAGAGAAACAGTCCTTTAGCCTGCAATTAGAGAAACAGTCCTTTAGCATGTAACTAGAGAAACAGTCCTTTAGCTTGTATTTACTAAAGAGAAACAGTCCTTTAGCCTGTAACTAGAGAAACAGTCCTTTAGCCTGTAATTACTACAGAGAAACAGTCCTTTAGCCTGTAATTACTACAGAGAAACAGTCATTTAGCCTGCAACTAGAGAAACAGTCCTTTAGCCTGTAATTACTATAGAGAAACAGTCCTTTAGCCTGTAACTTCAACAGACAAACAATCCGTCACCCAGTGACTTCCATTGAGAAACAGTATTTCACCCTGTGACTTTCATCTGGAACATCTAACGAGAAACAGTCCTTTAGCCTGGAACATCTAACGAGAAACAGTCCTTTAGCCCGTGACTTCCATTGAGAAACATTCTATTAGCCAGAAATGTTACTGTTGCTGATATTATGGAATTATCCTGGTGTTCAAGAAATGGACTTAACTCCTCCCTGCTTTAGTGTTGGACTGAGTCTTGGTCTGGGCCAAGGGCTCCAGTCAGCACTGACTGTAATGAAGTGCTTCTTCTCTAGTATGCTACAGGAATAACTAGCTACTGTTTTTTATTTTATTTTTATTATTGAAAACTCCTCTAAGTGGTATGGCCGTCCACCTTTTCCACTTGCGCCCTATGAATTCCAGAGAAGAAGTATAATTCAACCTTTGTATATCCTGCCATTTAGTCATTTAAAAGATAATCTGCTAAATAAAATAATTTCAATTTTTTTTAAAAGATATGTTCTGCTGAACACACATTGATAATATCATACATGGAATTATACAGGAATGAGTTGTGACTATTGACTTTTTACAAATCAAACACAACCAACCAAAAAATGGGGAGAAAAAAAATATTCCATCTGCGCCTACTCAAACCCTTGTTCCTGAAACAATTAATTCCTGTGTAACTCTTTAGGAGTTGCACATGCACAACAGTGTGCACATAAGCGCACACACTCTCAAGTGGTGACCCCGCCTACGGATGTATAAGATCCCCTGATTCTACTTGCGGACGTGGATATATGGAGAGCCTGGGCTAATTTTACACTCTGTGCAGAGGAGGATTTAGAGTGGTGCTTACTGGTGCCTGCGCCATTCAGATGCACTTAGTCCATGTGTTCGTCCGGGCGCGTGCGTGCGTGTTTGTTTGTGTGCACATGTCCGGTGAATCCCGCTCCTCAGCCAAGCATTCTTGTGCATCTGTGTCAGTGAGTAACCACGAAGTATAACACGTGTGTTTACCTGCGTCGTTGACAACGATGGAGGCAGCTCCAGTGGCAGCATCAGCTGTCTGCCCCACGAACTCTGAAGAGGTAGGGGGGAAAAAAGGCTCACAACTAAGTGCATCTGAAGAAAACAAATACTATAATCCAGGCCTACTGGGATGACGCACGCCACGAAATTGCATATTCAAGGCTGTTTTAAAAGCAGCACGGCAAATCCTTTGTACTTGAAGGATGGCCTGTTGTTCCGTTCTTTCGAATATGTTTTATTATGAACTAACTGGGTCAGTGTTGTATATGGCCACTTGCTGTAGTTATTAAAAACAAACATACTTCATTATTTTAACTAAATGAACAGAAAAAATGAAGGGGCTCACCCTCCCTCTCGCATCCATGCTGCTTTAACAATGTTCCCAGATACCACCACCTTTCCTAATTTGAGATATTCTTACCTGTGGACACGCCGTTGTCCTTGAAATTCTGGATGTAGTTTTCTCCAAAGAAGTCTTTGCCAACCTGAAAGAAAAATGTAATGATGAAACGAAAAACACTGATCCAGGCCGTACTTGAACTTTTGAAGTTCAGTGAACTCCAACCGCAACTGAGTTGTATTTTCTCGTACCCCGCTGGCATACTGGCAAAGTGCCGTCGCGTCACACAAACACATGCGCACGCACACACGAGCAAACCCATGCACAAACACACGAATATCGATACCCACGCGGCCATTGCGCCAAGCCTTCGAGATACGACGACCCCACCCATCCGACGCCTCCTCATGTCCACCTCTCCTCCCCCTTCCCTCCATCCGCTCTGGGAATGTCCACATTGTAAACTCGTTCGGGGGGCGTCAAAGGGGTCCCCTCCTCGCCCTTAGGCTCCCTACTTCTATCCCATACTTTCAAGGAAGAAGCCAAGAGGCATCTGCGCCCCTAACAGCCTGTGATGTGCAATATGCGGTGGTAGTAGCACTATGGTCAACACCTTGGCTCCCTTCGTCTTTGAAGTGTGGCCTTCCCTCCTTGGATGTTTCTTGAAAGCCCGGACGTCTATTTTTGGGCTCGGCCCATGCCTGAAGAGCCGCTCCCGCGTTTTACTGCTTATCGATTGGGCCCTTTGTTCTTGACAGTGGGGTTTCAGCTACTTTGATAAAGGTTTTTTCACGCTGCGCTGTTCCTAGCTGATTGGAGACCTGGGGTTGGATGTACAGTATGGGAATAAGGGCTGTTTAAAGCGGAGTGGTGTGTGGGTGTGTGTTATGTATGTGTAATGGTACGGATTAAGAGAGAACGAGGGCTTGGGCGGTGACAGAGGTGGAGACGAGGTCAGGATGGCATGGTTGAAACAATGCCTGCTTAGTTTAACATTTTAACTAACTTGCCTATAGGTAGAACATGGGCAGAAAACAATGGCCTATTTAAATATTATCCGTTGGTCTTCATAAAATATCTGCTGCAACGTTGGAGAAAGAAGAATGTGAGTGTTTTTGTGCACGGTAGCATTTGCATGCTGGTTTGCTGTACTCTTTTCACAGCGTCATACCTTACAGACCATGGCCGTCTTGGCTCCCATTCTAGCTGCCTGGATGCACTGGTTCGCCCCTTTGCCTCCAAAGCCAATGAAGAACTTGTGACCGTGGATGGTCTCTCCCGCTTTCGGTAGCCTCGGTGCCTGGCTGATTTGGGAGAAATGGCACAGATAAACAACCACTCACAGACTCATAAAACCCTAGAGCACAAGTCTATTGTCACTTACTACAGTTAGGACAAGGGGGTAATGATATGTCCCTTTTTAAGTAGACAACTTAACAACAAGGTTATTGTTTTTGCTAACAGCAGATTACTGGGATTGTAACATCAAGGAATAATGTTTGCCAGCCTATGTGAGACATTACAATCCAAACTGCTCAGTCAGTGCTTGTGATGCAAAACCTTATCAAACCACAGCTGGTTTTGACTCAACTATGCCAGAGACTACACAATTTGACGTCTGACTAACTACAGGGGAGGGCCACCTACTCTCCCCCCAGGCTAACACCCCACAGGCTGGTGCCCTCAGAGAGCACTGTGTGTCTGCTGTCTCCTCCAATCACAGAAAGTGGTTCACCGCTTACTGTAGAGTGGCAAGTATAACGATGATCTCCATGTTGAGATGAGGTCCATGTTGGTGGACTATCAATATACAGTAAGCAATAAGTAACAAGGGGGTACGGTGTCTGGCCAATATACCACAACTAAGGGCTGTTATTAGACCACAAACCTCCAATGCACTGTATTGCTATTATAAAACATTTACCAAAGCAATGACAACAGTACACCGATCATAACATTATGACCACCTGCCTAATATTGATAGGTCCCCCTTTAGCCGCCAAATCAGCCCTAGCCCGTCGAGGCATGGACTCCACTAGACCTCTGAAGGGTGTGCTGTGGTATCTGGCACCAAGACGATACCAGCAGATCCTTTAAGTCCTGTGAAGTTGAGAGGTGGGGCCTCCATGGATCAGACTAATTTGTCCAGCAATTGGATTGAGAATTTGGAGGCCAAATCAACACCTTGAACTCATTGTTGTGTTCCTCAAACCATTCCTGAACCATTTTAGGTAGGTGGTACGTGTCAAAGTAACATCCACATGAATGGCAGGACCCAAGGTTTGCCCAAAGCATCACACTGCCTCCGCCGGCTTGCCTCCTTCCCATAGTGCACCCTGGTGCCATGTGTTCTACAGGTATGCGACGCACACACACCAGGCCATCCACGTGATGTAAAAGGAAATGTGATGCATCAGACCAGGCCACCTTCTTCTTTTGCTCCGTGGCCCAGTTCTGATGTTCACCTGCCCGTTGTAGGGGCTTTCGGCAGTGGACAGGGATCAACATGGACATCCTGACTGGTCTCCAGCTACGCAACCCCATACGTAACAAAATGTGATGCACTGTGTGTTCTGACACCTTTCTATCAGTACCAACATTAACATTTTCAGCAATTTGAGATACAGTAGGCTCATCTTTTGGATCGGTCTTTGCTCAATGAGCCTTGGCCGCCCATGACCCTGTCGCCGGTTCACTGCTTTTCTTTCCTTGGACCACTTTTGATAGATACTGACCACCACAGACTGGGAAGAACTCACAAGGGCTGCAGTTTTGTAGATGCTCTGACCCAGTCGTCCAGCCATCACAATTTGGCCCTTGTCAAAGTCGCTTAGATCCTCAAGCTTGCCCATTTTTCCTGCTTCTAACACATCAACTTTGAGGACAGAATGTTCACTTGCTGTCTAATATATCCCACCCACTGACAGATGCCATGATAACGAGATTATCATTATTCACTTCACCTGTCAGTGGTCATAATGCTATAGCTGATCGGTGTATGTAAACTGTGTGTGTGACCCCGTCCAGAAACAGTCCTTCAGCCTGCTACTTCTGCCAAGAAACCGTCCTTTAGCCTGTAATTACTATAGAGAAACAGTCCTTCAGTCTGCAACTAGAGAAACAGTCCTTTAGCCTACAACTACTATAGAGAAACAATCCTTTAGTCTGTAACTAGAGAAACAGTCCTTTAGCCTGTAAATACTATAGAGAAACAGTCCTTTAGTCTGCAACTAGAGAAACAGTCCTTTAGCATGTAACTACTATAGAGAAACAGTCCTTTAGCCTGCAACTAGAGAAACAGTCCTTTAGCATGTAACTACTATAGAGAAACAATCCTTTAGCCTGCAACTAGAGAAACAGTCCTTTAGCCTGTAAATACTATAGAGAAACAGTCCTTTAGTCTGCAACTAGAGAAACAGTCCTTTAGCCTGTAAATACTATAGAGAAACAGTCCTTTAGTCTGCAACTAGAGAAACAGTCCTTTAGCATGTAACTACTATAGAGAAACAATCCTTTAGCCTGCAACTAGAGAAACAGTCCTTTAGCATGTAACTACTATAGAGAAACAATCCTTTAGCCTGCAACTAGAGAAACAGTCCTTTAGCATGTAACTACTATAGAGAAACAATCCTTTAGCCTGCAACTAGAGAAACAGTCCTTTAGCCTACAACTACTATAGAGAAACAATCCTTTAGCCTGCAACTAGAGAAACAGTCCTTTTCATCCTAAACAAGTTTTTCATCCTTAGCTAATATTGGATATCAGTGAAGTGTGTACGCCTGTGTGTGGGTATTTGTGTTTGCACAAACACGTTATCAGTGTTTGTGTGGGTTAGTGTGGTTGTGTGTGTGTATACAGTAAGTATTTTGGTGTGTCTGTAGCAGGTGTGGATGTTTAGAGACATTGTATTTACGGTAAGTTTACATAAAAATAGGTATTTCTTGTTTTTCCAAACCAAGAACTTCCAGTAATCTAAATGTTGATGCAGGACATTTGAGGTTGTTTTGGTAGAAAACCAAAATAGGGGTAGTATGCGAGTCCATATGTTTTTACGTTTTGATGAATCATTCTGTTCTTTCTTTGCTAGGAGCTTTTGACAAAAATTTACTTGAACACAACATATGATTCATGTTTTATGGAAACTGAGCATACACAATATAGCTGATATCATTTAGCCTTTTGGATCATGCCTTTTATTTATTTTTGTCTCATTAGTTACACTTTAAAATAAACTATGTGAAAGAAACAATGTAGTCTCAAACTTGTTACTACAACATAAAATGCATCTACAGTTGATCCGTCAATTTTTGTTGCAAAAGGAATGAAAGAAACAGATTAAATTCAGAGAAGTTTCTTCTGTACTAGAAAAGCAGTCTTTAGGAAAAGCCCCTTGAAACCATGAGAATTTTGTCTGACTCCACATACTGTAATTATTTACATGCCCAACCACTAGGCCACACAATGGCTTCCCTATGCATTCAAGAGCATTCTTACTCACACACACTTCCTTGCATTTTCCCTCTCTCTCACACACAACACTTGTGTGCACGCACGCACGCACAAACACACAATACATAATGGAGATATGCACAGTGCTACAAGCAACAATCTACAGAGGAAGTAGAGTACAGTGTAAGAGTGTGTTGGCCAACTATATTAAACACTCTGCACATGCACACGCACACAAACACACAAAAATCCAAGTGCACGTAACACATCCAAGCATGCACCAATACAGTACATGCACACTTACACAAATGCGCACAGACACACGTACACAGTTTCCGGTCACACCTTACTTGGCATCTGACCAACTATTGGCTGGTTTGCTTGGTTGCCTAGCCTATAACCAGGTGACTGACAAGTTGGATACACCCAAGCCTCTCCCTTACCGGAGGCACTCACCCATTGTCTGTGTGTTTTAGAGCACGCCAACCAACCGTCTGGCTATGTGCTGAAGCTCAACTGTAACCCCTGTTTGTTCTCCCCCATGACACCAGAAGGCCACCACAGGTGTTTCAATTATGTCAGCTATTTGTTTTGAAGCTTGTTATTAAAAAAAAAATAAAGGAAAAGTTATGAGCAACAGGAAAGGTGCTATCGCTAAAGAGTCCATTGTACAGACAAAAATATTTGCTTTCCATTCATGTATGAAAGCTAACCTACGGAAACGTTTGGATGACTCAGAAGTAGCCTGAGAGCTGTTACGGCACTGGTATCACTATCAGAAGTAGAGCTGAGAAAATTGAAGATCCTCATGCAGCACATAGGTTCACATAACTGTACTCAATACTTAGAAAGGTAATGGCTTGACAAAGCAAAAGTTCTTGAAAGACAGGAAGGCCTTATATGGTCACGATCTGTTGACACATCAACTAGCTGTGTAGGTTAAGAGATCTTTTCACTTCTAGTCAGAGACAGGTCGAGTAAGAGGGAAGATAAAAGAGGAAGGTGAGATGTATGGAGACAGAAAGAAATGAGTGAAAAGTGGAAACCAGTTTTATTATTTCCCAAATAGGTACTTTCAGTCACATACAGAAAAAAACAGCACTGGCTAAAGTCACTGGCCCTCATAATTTCCATGTTGTAGCTGTGTGGACAGCCAGGGACAAAGAAAAATTTTACGTTTTGGTAACTTCTGACTGTGTAGGTTGATAGGTAACATTATAAGGTTCTTGCATATCTGTTGTTTGACTTTCGACAACTGTTTTTATGTGAGTTTCTTTGTTTAGTTGTTTTGTTATGTTATGCTGTCTGTGTCACTTGTAATATACTGCTCTGTATTTGCTGATTACCTGTCTATATTACAATGTGGCATGTTTTTTATTAACCTGCCCAAGAACTAAGGTCAAACACGTTGTTCGGAAGGCTACAACCAGCATATTTAATCAAAATGCTGATTAACCTAAAACGTCCCCATAGAAAAGCCACATAAGTAGTAAAGTGATTAAGAAGTTAGGCTGTCTTTTGGGGCAACATCTATCCAGCCACAACCACATGTTGCTGATATATACTGGTGTTGGCTGAGTTGCCTCAGAACTAGTGAAACTACTAAATAAGTCACACTCCTCCACATTAATATCTCATCACAACACCCAAAGGGCCGCGGCTGAGGCTGGCAGCAGGGGGAGCTGTCTGGCTTTGCAAATGTGGGGTTACTGGTGTGAGAGCCATGGAATTGAAAGACAGCGAGAAGAAAGAGAGTAAGAGAGAGAGGAATGAGTGGGGGGATCTGTGTCGCTCTGTCTGTCACAACCACCCAAACATTGGCACTTTGAGACAACTGGATTTCCAACTTCAAAGCCATGCATATCGCTTTGATGGGGTGGAAAATGTATTTCAAGTTTGAGTACCCCCTGAAAAAAATACAAAAACAGCCTCTCCCGTTGGTAGGACTGTGGGGCCTAATTGATGCAGCTCATCCTGCCCTTCAAAGCACAAAAGTTGATGACTGAATTTAATGAGTTGAAGGAAAAAAAATATATATCAGGGAGCGTGTCCATGTGTTTTTGATAACTGGGCTGGGGGTGAGATGACTTGCCACAGTAACCAATAAAATGGTCAATCACGTGGATGTTACTTTGAGAAAGTGAACTTAGTGAAAAATCTATTATTATGTTTAATGCTTGTTGTGTTGGGCAACACATTACTAAGGTTTCCTAAGCCCACATCATAGTAACTACTGATACAATTGGAATGACTTTCTGACTGCATTATTCACCACAGTATAAAGATGATGTAACTGCAACAGTTGGGTAAATAAATATCAACTTATCTGTGTCATGGTGTCCAAGTGGAGTCCTTTTGTCTCAATGGATTTCATTAGGATTTTCTGATGAGGTAATATTGACATCATCAGTCAAAGGGCAGATCAATGGATCAGTGTATTCTAAGTATGGAAGCGCAACTGGATTTGTGGTGCGGGTGGCATTGTAAGTATGACTAAGTATTTGTGTTAGGAGGGATATCGTGTTGCCAACTGTGAAGAAAATTGTGATAAATTAAATTATTAAACAGTTCAGTATATACTGTTAATATTTGGTAGTTGGTCAAACCAAATAGCCGTGGTCACCCTGATACCCATAATAGCACCTCCATAAGAATGCACATTTTCCCATGTCCTCCCATTCTGACTGCCTGTGCTGCTGACTGGAGGGGTGATGCCTGAGGCCTAGGCAACACAAGATTGTTTGTTACAACACCTTGCTTGTATAGAGACACATTTTAATACCTAACCACTTGTATGGTTTCCGCCAGGAGCCACAGAGTTTAATCATATTGCAGGGTCAATGTTACTGTTGAGTCAGTGTTAATGCAACCTGAATGCCCATACATCCTCTGACTTCAGTCAGTTGGATGTGGCAATTCTATTATTTTCATGGTTGTGTTCATCTGTAAAACTCATTAAAAGATGCAATCCATGATTTTTGGCCACTGGTTGTAAAAGTTGGCAAAAAAAAAAAGGGTCCCCGAAAACGTTCTACTATGTCGTGCATGTGCAGATTTTTGCCCCTTTCATCTAAAGCACTCATTTAACAATACACTAACCTGCCACCTGTTGTGATGGTCAAGTGTGATATCAGATTGGGTTTCGTTTCCTTCTAGATTGCATACATTTTTATAGAGGCTGAATTCACACTGGCATGTTTGAGACTTACCACGCAGGATAGTGGGTGTCAATCAAGGTAGAAACTAGTGATATCTGTGCGTACTGCACGTAAACTAACTTTCTTTGGTAACTAGCAGTGGTTACATTGAGCTGGATCCTGCCGGAATAGGATCCGGCACCTCTCCGATATTCCTCAGTTTTTTCCTGTACCTACTTTTTACAGATCCGGTCTGCTGCGCATGGCCAGATCACTGTGTTCGCTTTGCACTGGAAACATTCCACTAGAAGCAATCAGAGTTCATAAAGTTGCCAATTCCTTCAGTCTCTTGTAGCCTCAGCACTGCCTGACAAGATTGTGAAAATGTTAATGCTTTTTGCATTACCTATGTACTTTATTTGCATCAATTTGCCAACTGGATCCATGTCTCTCGCATGCCCCAATTTGCTCAGTAACCTCCCGATTTACAAATTAAGCACTGGTAACTACCTATATAGTTATAGGCACAGCAGTCAGGGTACCGCTGGCTAGAAGGTGGAGGTCTGTGCAACCCTCCAAGGACATGCCTCCCCAGACCATCACTGACCCACCGCCAAACCAGTCATGCTGGATGATGTTGCAGGCCGCATAACGTTCACCACGGCATCTCCAGACTCTTTCACGTCTGTCACGTGCTCAGTCTGAACCTACTCACATCTGTGAAGAGAACCGGGCGACCAATTGCAGACCTGGTGTTCTCTGGCAAATACCAATCGAGTTGCACGTTGCTGGACAGTGAGCACAGGTTCCACTACAGGAAGTCGAGCCCTCATGCCACCCTCATGGAGTCTGTTTCTGACAGTTTGGTCTCACCGCCAGTTTTACCGCCTCATGCTACCAAGTAGTGACAAGGACACTAGCAACATGTAAAACTAGAGAAGAATCAGTCAAGAAGGATAAGGAGAGAGCAATTGTCTGTGGCCACCACCTGCAAAACCATTCAATTTTTGGGGTTGTGTTGCTGTAGCCTCTCCAGTGCACCCATTTATGCTTCCTAACTGGACAGATTGATATCCCTGAGGTTTAATTGACTTGGTGTTACACTGTGATGATTATGTGTTCCTTTCATTTTTTAAAGCAGTGTACATACACAATACACAGCCAAGGTTCACTGTTTTGTGCAAGGTTGTAATCATCACAATGGAAGGAGTAATTGCAAATAATTTACCGGTTTCCCAACAACGAAGATAAGACGTACCTGTGGATCAGACTGATAAGGTAAATAACTAGGTACCTAGCTAAATGTACAGTAGCATTATACTTCAGTACTAGCTTCAGTAGTAGCTACGTACCTAACGTTAAATAATAAGCTACTGGATGCTAGTAGCTGGCCATCCTCAAAACCACCAGACCACCAAAATGAGATGAATTAGCTGCAAATTTGGTTAGCTCTGAAGATAATTATTAGCTAAGGCAGTGCCGATAAGGCTTACGGTTAATGTAGTCTTTGAGCTCTTAGAAAAACGGAACTGAAGGTAAAACACAAATTTCTCAACACAGAGGTTGAAACATTCAGAATCAGCTTTATTTACCAGGTATGTGTACACACGAGGAATTTGACTCTGGATTATCCAGGCTCATGATGAGCTTACTCATATTAAAAAAACTTAAAACAAAGGACACTCAACAAGAATCACCGACTGCAATATACAGTACACATAAATACACATAATAAACCAGAACAATAACATAGTAAGACTGATGAGACAATAGTGCAATCAGTAGGGTATAAATGTTGCTGGAAATAAACATATTTGTACAGGTATTATTATTTACATAATGACGGTGGATGTAATCTATATATATCAGAGTGCAAACGATGCTGGAATGAATAAATAAGTAATTTACGTGCAGGTGTAATGTACATGAGGTAGGTGGATATGATTAATACAGTATACATACAGTATGAACAGCACTGAAATACAGGATGACAAAGAAATAAGTAGTAGACAGGTGGATGTTAGGGTCAGAGTTTCTGGGTTGTTATACAGGGATTGTGCCTGGCGTTAAGTGTCTGAAGTTGACTGTTCATCAGAATGATGGCCTGTGGATAGAAACTGTTCCTGTGTCTGTTCATTTTGGCGTACAGTGCTCGGTAGCGCCTACCAGAGGGGAGGGGATGGAATAGGTTGTATCCAGAGTGAGATGGATCTGCAGTGATGTTTCCTGCCCTTTTACTGACTCTGGTTTTTTGTATAAGTCCTGGATGGAGGGCAGGTTGGCACCAGTGATCTTTTCTGCAGTTCTGACTGTTCCTTTGTAATCTGTTCCTTTCCAGTTTCGTGGCAGATCCAAACCAAACAGTGATGGATGTGCAGAGAACAGACTGGATGATGGCTGTGTAAATGGACAGGTTAAGCATCTTGAGCTGGCGCAGGAAGTACATCCTCTGCAGGGCCTTTTTAATGATGGCATCTGTGTTGGGCTCCCACTTTAGATCCTGGGAGATAGTGGATCCCAGAAACCTGAAGGATTCCACTACAGACACAGGGCTGTTGAGAATGGTGATGGGGGGCAGAGTCGGGGGGCTCCTCATGAAGTCCAAAGTAATCTCCACAGTTTTGAGCGGGTTAAGCTCAATGAATTGTTTCACCTTCTTGTTAAAGATCAAAATGTCTATGTTGCGCAGTAATATAGGAATCCTAAATATTTAATATCTCTATGGCTCAAAACAATGGATATTTTACTTCTGGATCCTCACTTTCCAAGTCTATTGTCCTGACAACTGGAAACCTCCAGGGGGGCATGATTGACAATGTGGCACATGCTACCTTGGAAGGTGGCATCTAGGGCTGTCAATATCTTGAAGTATAGCCAACAAAATAATCTAGCGTCTCGAGTCTTCTTTGAAATGTATGGATTTTTTTAATGTAAATAAGCTCAAAGTTAGTCAATCAGAATACCAGTTTCTGCCTGGACAGCAAACTACTTTGAAGTCATATTTTGCAGTAAATGTATTTTATATAGACTGCATTTTGCCTGTAGGGCAGAACGTATATACTGTATGGCTAAGAAGCTTTGGCTCAGCTGCTTTTAAAAATGTTTTTTTACAGCTCCAGGATGACTGGAGTCCATTCTGCCTCTCGCTGTCAACTCACCAATCTAGTCCAACAAATTAAATGTTAGCTAAACCAATTGTCCATTAAATGCTATTAAATGTTAGCTAAACCAACTAGTAAACAGTAAAACATATTAAGCTAATAAATACCTTAACGTCTTTGCCTTCATATGGATGGCTTAAGTTATGTCACCATCCCTCAAACATCCAAATAACTGAACCAACAACATATGCTAGTGACAGGGTCTGGGGACATCCTTATTAAATATAGCAACAGAATCAATAGACTATATTCTTATTGTATTAATAATCCAGGCGTGGGTGGAGAAACAGGGCAGTTCCCTTATCTGTGTCTGTATAGGACACTTAGGGCAGATCCTCATAAATTTCAAGCCATGCCTTCAACCCACATCCCACATTTCCCCATGGCTTATGCTTCAAAACTTGCCTAACAACTGCTGGTAAATATAGGCCAAAGTGATGCACAGAGCATGTTTGACCATACTGTAGGTTTTGAGTCACATGAACATCACCAGCTCTGAAAATAGGCATTTCCATGTTTTCATCACAATGTGATGTGTATGTGCCAAAATGACTAATACAGGTTAAAACAGTACAAAGATGGGTTAGTTGTTGAATAGAACACAAATAATAAAGCATATAATACAAAGCAATATCAATAAACCTTTCTGAAATAATTAATTTTTTTTAAAGATGTGCTTGAAATGAGCATTGAATTAACCTATAAAACCAAAGCATTCAGCTATGTTTAGCATTTTTTGTGAACCAGAACATTTTTGTTTTGTAAAGTCGGTTTGTTGTTGATCCTGTAATGTTGTTGCTCTCTGCTGAAACAATATTTATTAGTTGGCTAATCTTCAAACCAAGACCCACATTTTGGAGAGACAATGTTGGCTAAAACTACTGGTGGCATTTCAAACTAAAGGTTTAATGTTCATATGTTACCTAATACCTTCTACAAGATTTTCCCATAAGATCCCATTAAAATGATCACAGTTCAGGCACTCTCCCTCACATGTAAGGACGCACGCTTAGACCTAACTCACCTGACCAAGTCAGTCATACAGGAGCCCACCACCACCACATCAAATGCCTCTTCTGTCATGGTCTATTGGAAAGGTAGAGGAATAAATGGATCCTTCATATATCATTTTTTTAATTACCCCAAATATATATAAATATATATACAAACTAAATAGGTACATTTGTAATATCATGCTATTATACACATTTTGCCATGAGGCAGAGCCAATCTAATAACTGAAGCAAACATGAGGAAAGAAAATGGTGACAGTTCTAATGCAATTTTAAAGGGTTAAAAACATTTAAACATTTTAGAACTAGACCTAATCCTGGCCTATACTAATTGCTGGGGGCATTTCAGGCAACAGCACACCATACAGAAACTGCACTCAATAGAACTAAAGTATTTGTCACATTACCATGAACTGACTGGAACAAGGTAAAAATAGAGCCTTCACAGCGCTCAATGTTGGGCAGGTGCCAATCTAAACAGGGTGATTATTTCAATGCCACACCACGTGATTAAACCGGGCACAGAAAAATCTTTCATTAATTCAAACCTTGGTGAGTATCTGAGTTAATGCTTGTGTGTTAATCTCTTCAAATCTCCTCCTAGGCAGTAGAAGGCTTGGTGGAAAGCCTGGCCGCTGGCTCTAGGACAGCTAAATTCTCCCACATTTCTGAGCATATTGTCTTCTTCAGCCATGGCTGTTAGATGTTCTAGCCCCATTCTACCCCTATTGCAGCAGATTAAAATTCGATCCAGCTTGTCAGACTACTCAAAATAGTGAGAACGCTCTCAAATTCGTGTTTACTTGCAGAATGTGTCAACTTCTCAGTTAGCCTACTCCAGACTGGTCTTTCTTGACAAAATAAAGGTGTGACAATTATGTTACCTTAGTTTTTTCAGTGAACAAACAGAAGGTGATACATGCCAAGCATTCATTATACATGCAAACTAAGCCTAGGCCTAGTTGTCATAATTTGAAAGAGCTAACATGGAAGTGTGAAGTGTGTGACTTGAAAAAGTCAATGAATAATATAATGAACCAGCCTGTGTGATGGGGATGAATAAGGAATTCTATATTATACATAGACTATAGGAAACCTTCTGATATTTATAACATATTATAAATATCAGAATGTATAACATATTTGTTATAACATATTTGTTATAAATATGAATCAATGCAATGATGGAACTTCATGATTAATGCCACTGACACTGTTTGAGCCAATGTGAATTTAGGCTACATTGTTTATTTGATTACTCATCTGCCTCAAAAATCATTAAATTAATAGTTTTGAGTATGTACTGTACGGTACTTATGAGATTATACTTGTATAGGTAAAATCATATTAAAAATGTGATTATTATTAAATGTATTACCTAAAAACACTTAAGATTCCCCTAAGAATACATATTTCCAACACTGGTTCATTTCACCACTGGCAAAAGTGAAACATTTTGATTTTGAGGAAAGTATCCTAGTGTTTCGTTTAGATTTTTTCTAGACACATCTGAGAGTTTTAATAGTCTAGCATTGTAACAATGTTTTAAAGATAGTTTTTTTTTTTTCTGGTGTATTTTACATTAATGTAATATAGTCAACAGTATGTTATCTGTACCTGTTCTGTATTGTACACAAAGAGTAGCTACTTCATGTACATTAGCTAATGGGCATCCTAATAAGACTACTGTCTGTATACGCTTATGTGTCTGTTTTTCTCCATTATTATGCATGTAAACAGAGTATTTTGCTAGCTGATACAAGCACATACTAGACCTACAGAGGCTAACTAATCAGTAGATGGTTGAAACCTTTGGACCCGCCACGATGGCCTGTTGCAGAATGTAACTTGGTTTCCCATTTTTTATTGACTAGTTCTGGGGAACATCACACCAAAAACCAATGTCCACACCTAGACTTGAAACTAAAAACTACTCGGACAATACTAACATTCGTTGTGTAGTAGTTAATCCAACTACAGTCATTAGAAACATGAAATTACTACAGTACGTAGTTTATGAACAGCAATACAGCTGTAGCAGTTCCTGTAATTAGATAGCTAATTGGCTTGACTATGTTACCTTTGTTAGGTAAAACACTGCTCTAAAATGACTTCAATTAATATGCCCACCGCATACATAAAACATTACCTATGTATCAGTGTCCAATTCTGTTCTCGCTGTATGCTCACTTTCCTACAGCCTAGAGACCACTGCTTCTGACAGTAGCCGCATGGGTACACAAAAAAATGACAGCCCGTGGCTGGTTCTGACTAGTACAATGCCTCATAGTTTTAATAATAAAATGTGGTAAGTGCATAACAAATAAATATATATGCAATATAATTCAAGTTATAATATAAAACTGTGTTGAATCAAACATATACGTTCTGAAGAGAATTAACGTG
This sequence comes from Esox lucius, assembly GCF_011004845.1. Lineage (NCBI taxonomy): Eukaryota > Metazoa > Chordata > Actinopteri > Esociformes > Esocidae > Esox > Esox lucius. The sequence continues at coordinate 18,177,541 of NC_047583.1, forward strand.
CAGAAGAATTTAATCAAATAAAAAACAATTCTAGACCGGCATACTAAAGACCACCTCTAGGGTTTAAGGTCCAAAAAGGACCCATAAAACATGTACCGGAAAATTGCTGTAAACATTACATTTCAACGTTATATCTGGGGATTTCTAATACGTTAAGGTACATAAAGCTATTTCCACATTTTGGGGCTAACGCTGTGTTTGTCTGTAATTAATGTAGCAAGCGTGCTAGCAATTTTAGTAATTCAATAATAAAGCAACATTCACTGCCTAGTTACATTACTGCTTAATTAACTACCCGGCTAACGTTGTTAGCAACTTTGCACAACAAGACTAATACAATTTGCAACTGTAACTAAACTACAGCAACATTTCAGAACCTTCGCAAATATATTACATATCTCAATACTTTCTCCAGTGGTAGCATGTAATACGGGTTTTGTACATGCATTTCACATGTTTGTTAGTGACGTAGTCACATGTTGGGAAAGTATGTATCTGTCAGTGTCTTTCAAAATACTTGTAATCGATTGCTTGTAGTTTAAATGCACTCAGATGCCGTTATTTGTAGAACTATAAGTTGAACTATCTAAACACCAAACGTACACGACGCTGTACCTGAATCTTGTTATAGCCATCCATCATTTTATTTTAAATTATGTTGTCTGGCTGTTTTCAAAGACCTCTGTGTGAAAGATGAACAACATGTCCCCTGAAGTTGCACTAAACAGAATCTCTCCTGAGCTGCGCCCCTTGCTGTGCAGTGTGGTGCGGAATGGTAGAGTGGGACTTGACTCCACCAACTGCCTGCGGATTACAGACCTCAAGACAGGGTGAGTTCCTATTCCCAATGTTCGTCTGTGAATAGTTTGTCCACTGGTAATGGGTATCCCAGGAGTTTGGCCTGTAGCCAAATGGTGTCCGGTTTGATTTCCAACCTTACTATATTAAAAAGAGGTCAGTGATCTGGCAGCTGGCATCACATACTCAAGGCATTTACCCAATGTTGAACCTTTGAGCAAGATTCTTAACCTCAAAATATCCGCTGCACTGTATTTTCACCCTGTTCTTCTCTTAACTGTTTGAAATGTGTGCTGTCTGGGTCTGGTGGTGTTGAAAACAGAGCCACATTTTAGTTGCATTCTGTAACTAATGGACAATCTAGTTTTAGCTGTTCCTTCATCTGCACTGTTTTGAAAAGAATTGGCAAGGCCTAAGCAACACTGTTGTGTGAATTAGTTTTCACCTATGTGTTTCTGTTAGTATAGATAAAGAGGTGGGTAAGGGATGGAATCACTTGACTGTTGAGGTGCACCTAATGAATATCCGCACGTAACGTGGTTGAAATCATGTCTCAGGTTAAAAGGAGACATTAAGCAAATAATAGCTGATCGTTTTGCCGCAGGAACTGTCCTCCAAACCGAATTGTTTATTGGAGAAATTAATGTAGGTCCTTCCCAATTTCATTTAGTTTGTTTTCATTAGTTCCTTTTTGCCTTCAATTGGTCTTTTTGGCTTTTTTTGGCTTTGTTTGGCATGCTGACCAGAAACTTACTTTAAATCAGTGTTCTCTTCCCCTTGCTTGAAGCAAAGCAATATTATTACTGTGTTTACATATCTGCAACAGGGACTTGTCACATCTCTTTCTCCATCTCCTTAGATGCACATCTCTGACTCCAGGGCCCTGTTGTGATCGCTTCAAACTTCACATCCCCTATGCTGGAGAAACACTGAAATGTAAGCAGCTCCCACTATCTAGCTACTTCTTTTCACCTAATTGGTGTTTAGATTCATTAGTGTCGTGAACAGCTTTTCCAGAGGAATGTAATACGAAGCGAGGTAACTGGCTTTTCCAAGTAACTTCAGGAGTAACTTTGTGACGTTGACCCGTACTATGAAAGGTGGATAGGTTTTACTCGAGGTATGCTGTCATGGCAATTTACGCAGCATCTCTAAACTGCTCGGAGCAGGTTATCTTCATGGCAAACTCGATGTTACTCAATAAAAGCAGCGCCCCTGCGCCCACACTTGTCAGGAAAAAGGCCAGCACATTTGGAAAACCCAATCCACATTTGCGCATGGATTGTGAGTCTCACAACGCAGGGCGTTCAGAGACCGTGCATCTCTAGCTTACCCCGATGATGTTCTCTAATAAAGATGGATTCTCATCTGAGGGAATTCAGTATTTTTGTTGATTACTTAAATACCTGGACTAATTTTGTTTAAAAACGTAATGGTTTTTCAATGTTTGTTTGAGTTAACACTGCAACTGCTAGCGAAGACGTCTGCGTGAAGTTAGCGAGTGGCACCAATATGTATTGTCTCACAAACAAACTTAATATTGGAGAAAATATACCTCAAGGGTTGAGAAATGTTGCCTAATCAGCTATGGCAACGGTACAAATATTGAAACGCCATTGCATTTAAACGAGCAATTAACAAACATTTCGACACAGGCTGCACCTTCAAGTTTAATATTCAGTTTAATAGCACATTATGTAGACTATGATCTCCCTTTTTAAGTGAGACTATCTACGCTGTTCACACCCATGTTTGAAAATCGCAAATCATAAATCAATCAATCAGATGGAATTTTTGATTGATTGATTGAAATCATAAACGTAATTGCAATACGTATTTGTCAAAGAAATCACAATTCAATATTCAACATTGTATCCAAATCATGCAGCCCTACAGCTGGATGCATTTGTTGCGTTCCCTGGCCATTTAAGCGTTCTAACGATCAAATAGGCGTTTTATGCAATCACAGGTGATTCGCAATATACAAATAATTGGTCTATTTTTAATATGCATAGGCTGGGCCTATATGCAAATCACATTTTTCCCCCCCATAAAAATCCCAAGAGTGACTGGTGCAATTGACTTTACGCATATCCCCATTAGAGCGCCCCTGGGAGAACATGAGGGGGACTATGTGAATAGGAAGTAATTTCACAGCATCAATGTTCAGGCATTTGATCATATTGGATTTCATCTGACATGTAAGCTAGCCTACATTATTTGACAATAAAACTCCTACTTCTATTCAAGACTATTAAAGACACATTAGGTGGTGATTTCCTTACGATGGTAGTATGTTCAAATGGCCTGAAATCCTTTATCAGATGACATGTGATCACCATATAGTGGGGACCAGTCTGGAGGCTAGGTAAGATTTAAGCATTTTTCTGTAGTATCCTCCTCAACTGTGCATAAGACAGGCATGTGAACTACAAACAAATATTTTAAACAGGGCAATCTAAACAACTGATACAATATTACCCTGTATGTAAATGGTGGACATTGTGTGGCCACCAGGGTCAGAACTGACTCCCCCCTCAACACCCTCCATTATGGGCCTCCCTCTATTTTTCATCAGTGCCAACTCCAATGCCTGTGAAAATGTAGCAGGAGGTGGCCCTTTTCTCTGCTACACACCACATCTGCACTGTGTATTAATGTAATTATGTCGACATTGACTGTCCCCAGCACACTGGGAGTGAAGAAGGCCCTTAATTACAAATTGGATATCACAATATCTGGGAGGACAGAACAGGATAAAAGTAAGGAGGAAAAAAATGTTATGTATGTGCTCACTGTTCTAAATGTCAAAAATAAATTAGTTAAACTGGCTTGTTTGCTATTCTTTCAGCTGTTATGTAATGTAACAAAATATCCACACATTTAGCCATGCAGCATGTTGTGATTGGGCAGTGAGGGGTCCAACCTTGATGAATCCAAAACTCACTTAATGAAAACCCTTTCAGTCCACTGCCACCTATAGTGTCATGAAATGTGCAAAACATTTTCATTGCAATTTATTTACAGCAAAACGCGGTACTGTGAAAAGCTGTTATGCCTCCTGAGAACTTTTTTTTAAAAGTTATTTATCTGGGCAATCATTATTTACCCTCTTATAAAAACATTACATAATATTAGAATTAAAAACAATAGACAAAATAAACAATACTATAAAAAGTCAAAAATAATTATTGTGTCCAAAAATGTATTTGTATCTTATGAAATAGCTAAAAGAAATGTCATAAAGAAACTTGAAGAAACGGTGCACAGATAATGCAGTGGAAGAAAACCCCAAAATACGCAACTCACAGTTGCAACACACCTTAAGTGGCAATTTCTTGTATGTTCTAGCTAGCATTGCAAGTTCTGTCCTTTGTCTGTGTATGTATTTGTTATCATTTTTAAATCATTTGTAGTTTCACCTTTGTCATTTTGTTCTATAGTCTACATAGATCCTTATACACATTTTCTGATGTACAACCCCATTTCCAAACAGAATGCAATTACATGCAAATAATTTAAACCCTATATTCAATAGAAAATAGTACAAAGACAACATATCAAACGTTGAATCTGAGACATTTGATTGTTTTTGAAAAATATATGCCCACTTTGAATTTGATGCCATATCTTTTATTGACAGTACCCATAATGAATTATCACAAGTTCGATTCTTCTTGTGTACTTCTCTACCAGCTGTGCACACCTGGATTTTGGCATTTTCCCCCATTCTTCTGTGCAGATACTCTCAAAGTTTGTCATGTTAGAAGGCGAGAGTCAGTGAACTGCGATCTTCAGGTCTCCCCACAGATGGTCAAACTCCAGGTGGCATGTGAAATATTTTAGACAGTAGTAGCTTCCCTCTACCCATGGTACCATGCATACCTGGTTGATACGGTGCTGTCAAGATGGTGGTTTTTCTGGCAGGTTCTCTTATCTTTTCAGAGAAGCTCTCTTATAGTGGTCTTTGGATTCATGACCAACAACTTTTTTTGTTTAACTGGCCGGCCAGCTCTAGGAACAGTTTTGCTGGTTCCAAGACTTTAGAAGTTGTTTTCTAAGCTACCCCAGCGCCAGTTTTGGGGAACGTTACTTTTAAAAGTAAATAATTATGTTAGTAGTTACAGTTCCCATGTAATTAGTTACATTACTTAGTTGCTTGCTGTAGAAAAGCCTTAAGTTTCTTAGATAAGTCCTTTGATTATATTCTCATGTGTTGGTCACTTATGCCCAGAAGGCACACATGTAGTGGGATATCGTATAATTACATAGTCAGGTATTGGATAGTCAGTGTTAGTCACCAGCTTATAACATTACCAATCATTAGTCATTATACATCAAGATTGACCTCCTATTATCTCAAGTAATCGTTAACCATAAAAATGAGAAACAAAAATTGCATTTATTTCTTTAATGAAGAATCTCTTAAATGAATACATTATTTTGTGTTGCAAGTGCCTTCACATTTTCAGGCCAGGCTTATTCAACAGCCTGTATGTACAGAGGTCAGTACTAGATAGATCAATTGCAGTGAACAATGAAGAACAAAACAACTGTGGCCTTGTACATTGATAAACATACCTTCTCAAAAAAGAAAAAGTTTGGCACATTGCAGTTTCAAATCTCTTTTCCATATCAAGGGATGATCAATGGACACAATGCATCCAAGCTCAATCTGTTCATCCAAGGCTCTGTATGTTTATGAATAATACATATTTCAACTTGTTTATTAAAAATGTAGTCTCTAACACAACTAAATATGGAGAAAGTAAATGGGTCTAAATACTTAAGCCACTTAATACATCATACTATGAAATCATACATAGGGAATCGTATAGTAACCAAAATAAGCAATTCAATATACTTTCATATTTTAGTTTCTACAAAGTAGCCACCCTTTGCAATGTGTGCAAAGGGTGCAAAGCTGTACATGTGTTATTTCATAGTTTTCATGTCTTCACTACACCATGGGTGTGGGTTTGAGTCCCGAAGGGACCAGTCAGATAATGTATGCTCTAAACTCTAAGTCGCTCTGGGAAAGAACATCTGATAAATTACTTGCATGTAAAAACCTATCCTCTCTGTATAAGACATTTTTATCATGTGCAAATGTCAAGAAACGTCACTCACTCTTCAACACAGCTTTGTCAATGCCAGGCTCACTGACGGTGGAAAGTGTCTAGAATAGTTGATACAGAGTTGCAAAACATTTACTGTAGAAATGTTTGTAATTAAATTAACCTGCATTTTTTTCTACTTTGCAATGCAAACTCCTGTTTGGCAAAAGGTGCGCCTACTATATGCGGACGGGCGTTCATAAGATTGTGTTCCATGCTAACAAAGCTACCAATGAGGGCGCCGAAGATGTCTCGGTGACCACAAGTTGGTCCAGATCTTTATAATGTTTTTACTGAAACAAAATATTAACAATTGCAGCATTTTTATTTCCGGTTCTTCCCAAATATTTAGGTGAAAGGCAGTTTGTTTGCTGTATTGCACTTCTGCATGTAAACATGTTGTATAAAATAATTCCTGAGTTGCCTGAGGGCCTAGTGCTTTCAGACTATAGTGTCAATCTATGCCATATTCGATGCCTACGCTAACTGTAGCTTAGTCTTCATAAACAGCTTTGCCTTCAGGTCTTATGTTTTCAAATGAGGCCAGTTTGAGTTGGCTCTGTTGACTTATGCAGCACTGTCAAAATTCATTGCATTGTTTTGGTGTGAAGATATAATCTTTGTAATTGAAGCTTAATCAATAGGCTTTTTTGGTGACATATATTTTTGGATATTGTAGGGCATGGGTCTCCAACGGGTTAATTGCATGGAAGCTGTAGCCACCAGTGAACTTATAAATAGCTCATCGAACAATTTTGGAAATACATGCGATTTTCATGTGTTCTACCGCGAACTTGACTGCCAGCATTATCCCACCAATGTTTAGCCGTTATTGGCTTAAAAAGCCCAACCTAACACTTTCAGATAATTTCTGGAAACATTGCCCGTCTGTGTGATTCGCACATTTGTCACTTGTTATGTAGCCAGTCAATTAATTTCTTTGTGGGTTATGACTTACATAATTTGAACACGTAACTAATTTCTCAACACTTTCTCAAAGCTCTAAATTAGGCTTACCTGGCTCAAGTTTGTTATCTGTGTGTAATTACTGTGATTCTTCCAAATGTTGCTCTGAATACAGTTGCAGCAAAACTGAAACCATTGCTTAACAGGCACATTCCACTCACTAAATGCTCAATGTATGGGCCATATGCACAATTGAACTGCCAGATGCATAATTAAAGGCACATCATATTAATAATGTAAGTGGAATTAATTCTTCCAGAATAAATTAAATAAATATAATTTAAATGTTATGTGATTCTTAACATTCACACAGTACACCCAGGTATGTCAGGTTTTTTATACCGCAGGATCTCACTGATCTGGAAGGAGGAATGGTCGAAGATCCCTTTGAATGTCTTTTTTTTTTTAAGTAGCTTTTGTGCTGCCAAAGGTTGAAGATTTCCAATAGGTCTGTTGATTTTTCTGGCTTAGAAAGGTTTGGTATTAATATAACTGATGTTGCAATACCTGTAGACCAGTGCTTCCCAATCCTGGTCCTCGGGACCCAAAGGGGTGCACGTTTTTGTTTTTGCCCGAGCCCTCACACACCTGATCCAAATGAAAGACTTGATGATACAGTGGGGAGAACAAGTATTTGATACACTGCTGATTTTGTAGGTTTTCCCACTTACAAAGCATTTAGAAGTCTGTAATTTTCAACTGTGTGTGACTGAATCTAAAACTAAAATCCAGACAATCACATTGTATGATTTTTAAGTAATTAATTTGGAGACTGGCTAGGCCGCTCCAGGACCTTGAGATGCTTCTTACGGAGCCACTCCTTAGTTGCCCTGGCTGTGTTTCGGGTCGTTGTCATGCCCGAAGACCCAGCCACGACCCATCTTCAATACTCTTACTGAGGGAAGGAGGTTGTTGGCCAAGATCTCGCGATACATGGCCCCATCCATCCTCCCCTCAATACGGTGCAGTCGTCCTGTCCCCTTTGCAGAAAAGCATCCCCAAAAAATGATGTTTCTACCTCCATGCTTCACGATTGGGATGGTGTTCTTGGGGTTGTACTCATCCTTCTTCCTCCAAACACGGCGAGTGGAGTTTAGACCAAAAAGCTCTATTTTTGTCTCATCAGACCACATGACCTTCTCCCATTCCTCCTCTGGATCATCCAGATGGTCATTGGCAAACTTCAGATTAGCCTGGACATGCGCTGGCTTGAGCAGGGGGACCTTGCATGCTCTGCAGGATTTTAATCCATGACGGCGTAGTGTGTTACTAATGGTTTTCTTTGAGACTGTGGTCCCAGCTCTCTTCAGGTCATTGACCAGGTCCTGCCGTGTAGTTCTGGGCTGATCCCTCACCTTCCTCATGATCATTGATGCCCCACGAGGAGAGATCTTGCATGGAGCCCCAGACCGAAGGAGATTGACCATCATCTTGAACTTCTTCCATTTTCTAATAATTGCGCCAACAGTTGTTGTCTTCTCACCAAGCTGCTTGCCTATGGTCCTGTAGCCCATCCCAGCCTTGTGCAGGTCTACAATTTAAAACAGTTCTCTGGTCTTGGCCATTGTGGAGAGGTTGGTGTCTGTTTGATTGAGTGTGGACAGGTCTTTTATACAGGTAATGAGTTCAAACAGGTGCAGTTAATACAGGTAATGAGTGGAGGGCTTCTTAAAGAAAAACTAACAGGTATGTGAGAGCTGGAATTCTTACTGGTTGGTAGGTGATCAAATACTTATGTCATGCAATAAAATGCTAATTAATTATGAAAAAATCATACAATGTGATTTTTTGGATTTTTAGATTTCATCTCTCACATTTGAAGTGTACCTATGATATAAATTACAGACCTCTACATGCTTTGTAAGTAGGAAAACCTGCAAAATCGGCAGTGTATCAAATAGTTGTTCTCCCTACTGTAGGTTGATTACGTCAATCAAATGTCTAAGTGGTAGGGCAACATTTTAAACAGGTGTGGGAGTGCTAGGGCAAAAACAAAAACATTGCACCACTTTGGGTCCCGAGGACCAGGATTGGGAAGCACTGCTGTAGATTATATTACAACTTTGGCATTTCTAATCATTTTGTGTAGCCTAGATCATATCTGTCAAGTGTTGTCTTGCAATAGGCTTAGTTGAATTCACAGACAGGTTTGTGCCATTCCAAGATGATTGTGATAAAATAACTGAAAATTTTTGTTCTTTGTTTTAATACTGCACCTTAGATACCTACCAGTTCAGTACCACTTTTCTTTCCTAAGGCAAAAAAATTGTCAATAATAGTTGTGTTTTTAGGAGTAAGCGCTTTTGTTTAGCTCAGTGTTTATGAAAGCATTTGAACACAGGCTATTTTGCTGCCTACCCTAGTAAACAAAGTGTTTGATTGGAGTGGATGTTACTGGAATTGTATTAAACAAACCTCTCACATTTGAGAGGAGTCCCACATTCAAAGCTTTCTTTATGAGGTTGGCTCCATAAATGCCTCCATGCACCACAAGATGTTTTGAAATGATTATATCTTAGGCAGGAATTATCTTAATTGTGTGTTCCTGGAATTGCTGTGAATCATGAGACACGCAGTTGCATGCACACACACACCCACACACACACACATACATACACACTCAATAAAAGGTTAAATAAGCAGGTTATTATTTTATGAGATGAATTGGTTTTTAAACCAGGAAGGAGTTTCTTATTTTGATTATTTGTTTGGCAAGTGTAAATGAAAAATTGTAGCCTTCAGCACAGATAGTAGTAACAGGTTGGACCCTCTGCTCAAGTCAAAACCAATATTGTAGCGACGTACAGATTATATTCCCAATGTTGCTGCAGGTCAATAGTGCAAAATCAGCAGGAGATATTGAGGCAAATTGTTCCCTGGTTAAGATTTTCAACAACAATCCGTTTGCTGCGTCTGCCTCCCACATAATCACTCAGATCAAAGGTAGCAGCAGATGAGGATTGAGCCAGCTGTGTGAATTGGTTTGACATTTCTGGTTTCGTGGTGGATGACTTACTGACAAGTCATTTGAACAGATGCTTAACTCTTTCTCAGAGATGTCGACATTAGATTTAAGATGTAAGATCATGACTGAGTGAAATGAAAGATTAAATCACTGTTTTCAACTGTTGTATATTTTGCATTGTTTTTATTGACAATCTGTGGTTGCTCTTATTTTATTGTTAATGTTGTTGTATGATGTCTACACTTAAGTTTTTCTTGAAATGTGTTTAAATGGTGGACATAATGTTGGGCCCCAGAGAACTGGCTGTAGCCATGGCGCCAAACAATGGGGATCTAAATAAACAATTAGCAGACTCTGCGGCTTAATGGGGCAGTTAGGTTTGAGTGGATGTATCAAGTGATGTCAACAGTTTTTTCACCTTGTTAGCTCAGGGATTGGAACCTTTCACCTTTCGGTTACTGACCCATCCAACCACTAGGCCAGCTGCCTCCCATTAGCGTTAGATTGTTTCATTGAAAAATACTCTATCTGGCTTTTACAGGCTATTTTCTCTTTAACACACAGTAATTGTTTGGATTCATTTTAAACTGGCTGGTCGGCTACTTCCCTCATTTCCCCCGAAGTCCTGGAAAAAATGAACAATGTGTCTGTATTATCTGTGTTCTTCCCCCTCATAAAGCACTAGAATAAAATGAGTGTACTGTTGAATAAAAGCAGAAGGGTTTAAAAATATCTAGGAAATGTTCTGCAAAAACCAAATCCCCAGTGCATATTTTTACTTTTTTATTAGGCGTAATTCTCATCATGAGTACATTGTCTTTTAAGCCTACATGTCAATAGGCATATATTTAAGAGTATTCTGTTTATTTATTGTTTCAGTATTAGCCTACAGTCAAGTTTGTTTTTGACCAGAAGAAAATTAATACAAGAATAATTTGAATTTAATCTTGGCCTATCATCAAATAAAATGGATAAATACAAATATCCTTTAAAACCTCGTTACCAACAGTCTGGGAGAGCTTAAAACTAAATTTTCCTGGTCTTTTGCCTAAGGAAGAGTTTTTTTTCATTGTCAAGGATAGAAGGCCCTGGTCCTTGCCAGTGTCTGCACCTGCCTGCTGATGGCCTGCAACAACCTGGTGTTCTTCCATACAGTGAACAGCACAAACTGTGCCCATTAAAACAAACTCTCCCCAGAGGCTGGCCAATGCAGCTGGAATGAGTGTGTGATTTGTGGAAGTTTGGATTTTTTGACCATAAAAGCTTTTGTATGTTTATTAACAAGTAGGTAGAGAGGGGCACTGGTGCAACTCAACTGTATTTGTGTTGTTTTCTATATTTAGCATGGCACCCTACATGTACAGTTGCTTCCCTGCACACATTTGCACCCCACGAATTCCAGAGCCTCTACCGCTCTTTCCTTGTAGGGTGTACATGTCAGTATATTTGACCAACATGTCTATTTCGACTGGCTTCCAGAATTAATGTGACAGATTTATGGCAAATCTCCTTCTCCTGTTTGACACATTCAAATTTTCTGGACAAATGCTGCCATGTGTTTGCCTATTTTTTATCTCTGGCATAAAAACAGCAAAAACACCCTGTGCTGACAGAAATAATATTGTGTAATATCAGAAAATTCTGAACTACACATTCGTTTTTCTTCAACATTTTATTGGTCACAAACATTATAGCAGATGTTATGGGTGTAGCCGAAAGGAATACAATATGCAGAGTGTTAAATAATGTTACTTTCATTAACATTGGAAAGATGAAGTAAAAATGACATGTGTATAAATACAATAAAAAAAGAAATGTAAATAGGATATAATCTCCTTAAAGTTTTTCCTCCCACATATTTGGACAGTTCCAGCCACAATATCATTCATAATAAATTAGAATCAGGTGTTCCACACCTGCAAATGATAAGAACATCATTAGCGAGTAACATGTGCGAGTCCCGCCTCCCATAAAGATTTGAAATGTGTTCTGGTTTGGTCTTAATCATACGGGTGGCTAGGAAACACATCAAGTTTTAAAGACATAACAGAGACCCTCAGAAGAAAGACTATGGATGCTAACGAGTCTGGGATGGAAATCAAAGCCATTTACAAGCAATTCAGAAATCATCATTCCACTTTATTATGGATCATCTACAAAGAGAGAAAATTCATGATCACTGGTGATCTACATAGGACAGGTCGTCCCACCACATTCACCCAAAGAGGTAACTCACCCATGGTTATAGAAGTCTCTAACAACCCCAGGGTAACATTAAGGGATCAAAATGCCTCTCTTGCCACAATCAAGGTTGACATGCATGAGTCCACTCTCAGAGAGAGACAACACAAACTTGTTCTACTGTGCATGGTATCTTAGGAAGGAAGAAGCCTCTGCTCCCAAAAAACTAGGAATGACTGACATTTGCTAGACGCCATCTGGATAAAGACCAAAACTACTGGCACTATGTGCACTGGTCAGATGGGTGAAATGTGGAGTTGTTTGGCCGCAATGTCGGACACCATATTTGGTGAAAATGATAGACTGCCTTTGAACATAAAAACCTCATACTAACAGTAAAGCATGGAGGTAGTTATGTTTTTTGGCTGCTTTGCTGCCTCAGGGCCTAGCCATCTTGCCATCATTGAGTCAACCATGAATTTCATATTATACGTGACAGTTCTTTTGGAGAATGTGAGGAGAATCTATAAAAATAATGTTTTAGGTGAATCTGTCAGAAAGTTTAAGCTGACCCGATCTTGCAACAGGAAAATGATCTAAACCCCACAACCGAATCTATAACGGAATGGCTCAAAAAGAAGAAATTAGGGTTATGGGAATGGAGTCAAATCCCAGATCTCAATAATATTGAATGCTGTCTGTGGGATTTGAAGCAAATCCAAACCCAATGGGGAATCTATGGTTAGGAAGTAGCGCTATAGGTCCAATAGTGTGTCTGAAATACTTTCTGGTAACTCCACAGTACTTTTTTACAACTCCACTATGGTCCCATCACAGAGCGCAAAGAACCTTGGGGTGACACTTAACACGAACCTGTCATTCTCTACAAATATCAAAGCACTGACTTGCTCTTGTATATTTATGCTGTACAACATCCGCAAAATGCGACCCAACCTTACACAGGAAGCGGCTCAGGTTCTTATCCAGTCACCTTTCATCTCCTGTCTGGATCCATTGTCTTGTGATAGAAGCTCATATCCTCTACCAGACCATGGTGCTTGCCTATGGTGCAGCAAAGGGAACTGCACCTCCCTACCTGTAGGCTATGCTTAAGCCCTCCAACACTTCCCGTGCACTCCGGTCTGCCACTTTATGTCTTATGGCCACCCAACCCTTGCGGGCGGGCAGCTCAAGCTCAGCCAAGGCAAAACTCTTCTCTGTCTTGGCACCTCAATAGTGAAACAAACTTCCCCTTGAAGACAGCAGAGTCCCTGACAATCTTCTGAAAGTATCTGAAAACCTACCTCTTTGATGAGTATCTTAATTAACTTATGTTCCCCCCCCACCACCCGGAAAAAATGTACACTTAACTTTGTTTTCTCTGGCACTGACGTTGCCAAACATCGGCTTCGATTGAGGAAATTGTGCTTATTATGATTGTCAGGTGTTGGCTTTCCAAGATACTTTAAGAGGAATGCACTTAATGTAAGTTGCTCTGCATAAGAGCGTCTGTTAATGACTAAAATATCAATGTATGTATATGTAGTTTAACAGTATGATGGTCTCAAGGGATTATTGACCCAATTTTAGAGTAGCCTATTGAATCCCACTGCTTGGTTCAATTCCGTATCAGAACTGGCTGACTATTCTGTGTGGACAAGTCCCTAGCATTTAAACAGAACATGATTGTTCATTTTTTTGTCCTTGTAGATGTTTGAGTGTTACTGGAAGTAGGTGGTTCGATTGTCAGTGTTTTGTTCCTAATGTACCATGTTGGTGTTTTTCAGTGTCTAGCCAAGAACCTGTCCTTGTTCTTGCGTAGTAGGTTCATCAGAGGTACATTTCATAATTTATATTTACATTCAAGTAATTTAGCAGACACTCTTATCCAGATTTATTTTTTGTCAGAGCATACATTTTTGGGCTGGCCCTCAAAATCGAATCAAACCCACAACCCAGTCCTTGCAAACCCAATGCTCTACCAACTAAGCTACAGGTGGTGGCTACACAACACATACCATTACACGAATATGGGAGTAATTAAGTAAAACAGCCAGGCGTTCATGAATGTTGATCAGGTGGTTGTCTGTACCTTACTTCAGTAGTAGAAAACCTTTTAGTAGTACCATTCCACTAGTAAGTTGTGAAATGGCCGAAACACTTAAGTTATTTTTCTTCTGCATGCTAGGACATTGCATTCACCTGGTGTCTCTGATTAGAAAGGGAAGGTGACAAACATAATTGTTTCAGCCCTCCAGGACCAGAGGTGCCTACTCCTGCAGTCTTGCATCTCATCAGCTAAAATTAAAGTAAATGTGTTTGTAGTCTGTGTGGTCCAGTGGTATAAGCCTCAGACCCCCCCCCCCCCCACACACACACACAGTCAGCATGGGTTTGAATCTGCCCCACTACCCTTTGTTCATCTACAGTTTTCCTTTCAGTTGAACCAACATTGTGTTATACACATTTTCACCATGATTTTCCATAGAATTGTCCTCTTGTTAGAATAAGATGTGCTTATTGATAATGTAGTAACCAAAACTATTACGGGATGAATTGAAATCCACATTTCTTTCTTCATATGCTGATTGATCATTCTTTTTGTCTTTCATAGGGGACATCATATTCAATGCACAGGATCCAGAACTACCTCCAGACTTCATATTTGGAGAAGACGCAGAATTTTTGCCAGAACCTTCAGAACTACCGGTGAGTACCATTCCCCACCTAACTTATTCTCATAATTGACTGCATAAGTATTCACCCCCTTGAGTCAATATTTGGGAGGGACACCTTTGGCCACTGTCCAAGTCAAAGTCTCTATCAGTTTTGAACATTTGGAGGCAACAATTTTTGCCCGTTCTTCTTTGCAAAATTGCTCAAGCGCTGAAAAGTATTTAGACTTTTGGTGAACAGCAAACATTTTCCTTTCGGATGAGGCTTTAACAGGGTCACTCCAGGACATTGACGTTTTATTTTTTAACCACTCCAATGTGGCTTTGTCTCTATGTTTTGGGTCATTGTCCTACTGGAAAATGAATCTTCTTTCAATTCCTAGGTATCTTGCAGACTTCACCCCTTTTTTCTTGTAAGTTGCTGCATACATTTTGCCCTTTATTTCCCCAAGATTTCCAGGCCCAGACACAGAGAAGAATCCCCATGGCATGATGCTGTCACCACCATGCTTCACAGTAGGGATGGTGTTATTTGGATGATGTATGCTATTAGGCTTGTACCAAACATAGCGCTTAGTGTTGTGGCAAAAAGCTTTTTTGAGACTCACCAGACCATAAAATATTTTTTCCACATAGACTCATTCTCCCACATACTTTCTGGCAGACTCTGGACAAAATTTGAAGTTATTTTTCAACAATGGGTTTCTTTTTGCAACTTTCCTACAAAGGCCACTTTTGTGAAGCACTCAGGCTGTTGTTGTAGAATGCGCAATGTCTCCCAGCTCAGTTGTGGAATACTGGAACTCATTTAGAGTTGCCATAAGCCTCTTGGTAGCCTCCTTGACTAGTGCCCAGATACAGTTTTTGAGGGCGGCCTGTGTATTTAACCTGATACCATGTGAAACTCCTTGATTGCAGACAGGTGACTCCATTCACCTATTTACATGATTTCTAAAGAAAATGTGACTATTTGCATTACTTCTATATATACACACTGTTGGTCCAAAACATGACCACTCACATGTGAAGCAAATAACATTGATCATCTCCTAACAAGGGCACATGCCAGGATGCACGGTGGGAAGACGACAAGCTGGTAGAGAGAGTGTGATGCTCAGGGCGAAGTTCTGCTGGGAAACCCTGAGTCTGGGCATTCATGTAGATTTCAATTTGAAATGTGCCACCTACCTAAACATTGTTGCAGACCAGGAACACCCCTTCATGCTAATGGTGTTCCCTGATAGCAGTGGCCTCATTCAGCAGGATAATACACCCTGCCACACTGCACACATTGTTCAGGAATGGTTTGAGGAACATGATGAAGAGCTCAAGGTGTTGCCCTGGCCTCCAAATTCCCCAGATGTCAATCAAATTGAGCATTTGTGGGATGTGTTGGCCAGTCAGATCCACAGCAGTTCCAACTTTCAACAGCATATTAGGCAGGTGGTCATATTGTTTAGGATCATCAGTGTGTGTATATACAGTTAGGTCCGGAAATAATTGGATACTGACAAGTTTTGTTATTTTGGCTGTTTACCTAAATATATTCAAATTATAGTTAAATTATACATGTGGGCTTAAAGTGCAGTCTCTCAGCTTTAATTTGGGCTTTTTCATATCCGAATTGGAGGAAGGGTTTAGGAATTACAGCTCTTTAATATGTAGCCCCCTCTTTTTAAAGGGACCAAAAGTGATTGGACAATTGACTCAAAAGCTGTTTCATGGACAGGTGTGGGCTATTCCTTAGTCACTAGTGGAATAGCCCATTCCACTAGTCACTAGTGTTTATTGATGATGTGACTAGACAAGCAGAGGGATGAATTCTGAAGCGTATTATTGTATATATTCAGCCAAATCCAGCAAAGTTGACTGGACGGCGATTCACTTTACAGATGGACAATGACTCACAACATACTGCAAAAGCAACCCAGGAGTTTATTAAGGCAAAGAAGTGGAATATTCTGCAATGGCCAAGTCATTCACCTTATTTGAACCAAATCGAGCATGCATTTCACTTGCAGAAGACACACCTTAAGGCAGAAAGACGCACAAACTAACAAAAAGTGAAGACGGCTGCGCTAAAAGCCTGGTGAAAGGCGTTTGGTGATGTCCTTGCTTTCCAGACTTCAAGCAGTCATTTATGTCGAGTCTCGACATAAAATTTTAAATATTATTTTAAATATATAATAATTATATTTATGATAATTTTTACTATTTAAATTTGAGCCTGGGAAATTAGGGGACTGTGTGTGATAATGGTTTCAATTACTTAACGTTTCATACAATATTTTCCTTCCCCTTGAAGTAAAGCTGAAAGTCTGCACTTCAATTGCTTCTCGGTTGTTTCATTTTAAATCCATTGTGGTGGTGTGCAGAGCCAAAAATATGAAAATTGGGTCAATGTCCAAATATTTCCGGCCCTAACTATTTACATTTATATACAACCCGTTTCCAAAAAAGTTGGGATGCTGCGAAAACCTAAAGGAAAACAGAATGCAATGATGTGCAAATCATTTAAAACCCATATTCAATCGAAAATGGTACAAAGACAACAATCTATTAAATGTTGAAACTGAGAAATGTATTGTTTCTTGAAAAATACATGCCCACTTTGAATTTGATGCCAGCAACATGATTAAAAAAAGCTGGGATAGGGGCAACAGATTTCTGGAAAAGTTGAGTAATAGTAAAAAACAAAAACCTGATGGAACATCTCACAACTTATTAGGTTAGTTGAGCAACAGGTCGGTAACATGATTAGAAGCAGGTGGTCATAATGTTATGGCTGATTAGTGTATATAATATATTTCTAAACTTTGTTATGTATACACCGATCTGCCATAACATTATGACCACCTGCCTAATTTTGTGTAGGTCCCCTTTTTGCCGCCAAAACAGCGCTGACCTGTCGAGGCATGCACTCCATTATACCCCTGAAGGAAAACGAATGTATCTGTTGTTCTGGCTTTCCAACCAAATCCATTCTGTTGTTTTGATCACATTTTATCTGGAGCTCAAGTGCTGTGATACATATGAAGGCGTTAGTCACCAGTCATATTGACCCCACAAACTCTAGTGTTCTGTTGAAAAGGCGTTGGTGCCTTGTGTAATCACTTCTTCCCTATCAGCATGTACTCCTCCTTTCAGCAGAAATTGGTTGATTGCACCAGGACAGCAGGCATCCAGTCAGTAGCTGTTCCCTTAGTGTGGTTTAGACTTTAGATATTCTCAGACTGTGGGCTTGGATATACCTTTTTGACTTAAACACTCACTATAATGACAGACATACTCAATGGACAGCAATCAAAGGGAACTTTCTATTATAGGTTACTGGACACATCCAGACAAATCAGAACCTTTCTGGATCTTTGGTCCATCTTTGGACCAAATATTGAATCTTCTGAACATGTGCAGATCACGTTCTGCAGATGTTAATTCTCTATGCACAGTCACTGCTGTAGCTTACTAAGTCAGTAACAGACACTCACTGATGACAGACACTCACTGATGACAGACACACATGAGCGTAGTCGCATGGCTGAATGCATGTTTGAGGCGTCTCAAGCGGATGGTCGGTGTCATGATACATTTAATGCTGTGTTTATTATGAAGCAATTTCAAATACATTTCTGGCTGTCGGGAAAATGAATTTGTTTTCAAAAATTATGAAAAACTTTCATTTCGGAAATGTTAATTGTTTCATTGAAATACGGATTATTTGGAACACGTGGCAACGGTAATTGACGTGAAGTTGCACAGCATTCAACATGAAATAATCATGTTACATTCTGCGGAATTCTTTTCGGTCTTCACAAAGTTTCCAATCAGCCAGGCGGCCCAGAGATAGTGTGTGGTGCCGACAGACAATATTTTCAATCCAATCCAGCAAACTGGTACATATGACTCTGCTTGCAACACACTCCAAAGAAATGGGACGATGGCACTGATTACTGCTTGTTTTGAACACTTCAAATTGGTTCAAATTAATCGGCCTGCCCAATGTTCAAACTGTAGCCGGCCTGTGTATTTTATCATGTGGCGAGCACAGGGAAACATTCACCAATGCCTCAGGAATATTCTGGACAAATCTGATCCAGTACTAGTCAGCAGAGAAAAACCTACCAGAAAAACATAATGACTTAGAGTCCCACACAGGGATGACCTCAGCAAACTGACCTGTCATCTGTAGAATATTTTGTCTTCCCGAGAGGCTTACCAGTTGCCTGTGAGTTATGTAAAGGGCAGTTGGGCAGCAGAACATTTCACACAGTTAAGTTCAGAGCAGTTCACAGGTCAATAAAATTACCCAATATAGGAACAAATGTATCACCTCGGAAATATTCAGCAGCACGTACAACTGATTTATGGGTCTGTGATAAGAATACATTCAAGAGATGAGTTTGATGGAAACCAGAAGTTGGACATAGGCAGACTTAGGGTAGAGTGCTCAATGTTAATAAGGCTTTGTTTCAGTGGAAAACTCCATGCTGGAAATGTTTTGAAGATGACAAATGGCAGACGAGAAACTGAGTGGCTTGGCAAGGGGATGTTGTTATTGTTGCTGTTACTACACTGTCTATTTTTAAAGCCACCTAACAGGGAGAAGTTAAGTTCCTCAGCGTCTGGGAGACGAGGAGGGTGGTATTGCTCACTGTCTCATAAACCAGCTGCGCACATAAGGGGAAGCACCTCCACCACGCCAGTGCTTGGCATTTTCCCAGTGTTTATGTTCTCGCTGTCTTTCTGGCTGTTTTCATTACCCTTACTTTTCCTTTACCCATGATGTTTCTTTCTCTCTGTATTTGTGTATATGTACCCTACCATTCAAAAGTTTGGGGTCACTTAGAAATGTACTTGTTTTTCATGAAAACATTAATGAAATTAGTTTAAATAGGGGATGTAGCAACATTTGTAGGAAATATAGTCATTGACAAGGTTAGAAATAATATTTTTTTTATTGAAATAATAATTGTGTCCTTCAAACTCTGTTTTCGTCGAAGAATCCTCCATTTGCTGCAATTACAGCCTTGCAGACTTTTGGAATTCTAGTTGTCAATTTGTTGAGATAATCTGAAGAGATTTCACCCCATGCTTCCTGATGCACCTCCCACAAGTTGGATTGGCTTGATGGGTACTTCTTAGGTACCATACGGTCAAACTGCTCCCACAACAGTTCAATAAGATTGAGATCCGGTGACTGTGCTGGCCACTCCATTATAGACAGACTACCAACTGACTCCTTCTTCCCTAAATAGTTCTTGCATCGTTTGTATCTGTGCTTTGGGTCATTTTCCATGGGCCTCTGTATACCCATGTTGATATTCCATAAAAAATCAGCTGCACTAGTTATTTACAACATTAACAATGTCTACACTGTATTAGTTTGATTTTACTTTATTAGAACAAAAAGTTACTTTTCTTTTGAAAACAAGGACATTTCAAAGTGACCCCAAATGTTTCAACGGTAGTGTGTATCTGTATATATTAATATTTAAAAATAATCTTTCCTAATGTTTACGTGATGTGCATGATGTGACTAGATCACCAACTGCAGACCACAGTGTGACGGCTATAAAAGCTACAGTGTCTTTTGTGCAGGGGCGTCATCTGGGTATATGTGCAGTGTTAATCATTCACCTTTTCCTACTCTTTAGCAACATGAGCAATGTAGACTGATAACATACATTGCCAGCCTTCGTATGAGTGTTCAGAGGCTCTTTTCGAGTTTCAAAAATCTGTCACATCTTCAATGATGTCAATTTCCAACACCAAGCATGTGCTTGTAGCCCTTGCGCTGTAAAACACAAAAACAAGCAATTAGTACCGCCTCAATAGGCTACTGTTTATTTATAATAACCAAATGTTTTCATCCCTTCCTCTGTAAGTCAGGCCTATACAGTATCTCACATTTTTGCTAATATTTGATTGTCTTTTCATGTGACAACACTGAAGAAATGACACTTTTCTACAATGTAAAGTAGTGGGTGTACACCTTGTATAACAGTGTAAATTTGCCTCAAAAGTGAGTACACCCCTAAGTGAAAATGTCCAAATTGGGCCCAAAGTGTCAATATTTTGAGTGGCCAACATTATTTTCCAGCACTGCCTTAACCGTCTTGTGCATGGAGTTCACCAGAGCTTCACAGGTTGCCACAAGAGTCCTTTTCCACTCATCCATGACGACATCACGGAGCTGGTGGATGTTAGAGACCTGGCTCTCCTCCACCTACAGATGCTCCACGCCCCACCGATGCTCAATAGGGTTTAGGTCTGGAGACATGCTTGGCCAGTCCATCACCTTTACCCTCAACTTCTTTAGAAAGGCAGTGGTCGTCTTGGAGTTGTGTTTGGTGTTGTCATCATGTTGGAATACTGCCCTGCGGCCCAGTCTCTGAAGGAAGGGGATCATGCTCTACTTCAGGATGTCACAGTACATGTTGGCACTCATGGTTCCCTCAATGAACTGTAGCTCCCCAGTGACGGCAGCACTCATGCAGCCCCAGACCATGACACTCCCACCACCATGCTTGACTGTAGGCAAGACACACTAGACTTTGTACTTCCTCATCTGGTTGCCGCCACACACGCTTAACACCTTCTGAACCAAATATGTTTATCTTGGTCTCATCAGACCACAGGACATGGTTCCAGTAATCCATGTCCTTAGTCTGCTAGTCTTCAGCAAACTGTTTGCGGGCTATCTTGTGCATCATCTTTAGAAGAGGCTTCCTTCTGGGACGACAGCCATGCAGACCAATTTGATGCAGTGTGCGGCGTATGGTCTGAGCACTGACAGGCTGACCCCCCACCCCTTTAACCTCTGCAGCAATGTTGGCAGCACTCATATGTCTATTTCCCAAAGACAACCTCTGGATATGACGCTGAGCACGTGCACTCAACTTCTTTGGTCGACCATGGAGAGGCCTGTTCTGAGTGGAACCCATCCATCCATCTTATTCCGCTTCATCCGGGGCCAGGTCACGGGGGCAGGAGTCTAAGTCGAGATGCCCAGACTTCCCTCTCACTAGACACTTCCTCTAGCTCTTCCGGGGGGACAACGAGGCGTTCCCAGGCCAGCCGGGAGACATAGTCCCTCCAGCGTGTCCTAGGTCTTCCCCGGGGTGTCCTACCGGTGGGACAGCCCCGGAACACCTTCCCGGGAAGGCGTCCAGTAGGCATCCGGAACAGATGCCCAAGCCACCTCAGCTGACCCTTCTCGATGTGGAGGAGCAGCGGCTCTACTCTGAGCTCCTCCCGGAGCTTTCTCCTCCTCTATCTCAAAGGGATCGCCCAGCCACCCTGTGGAGAAAGCTAGACTCCTGGGATGTGTAGACATCATTGAAGATGTGACAGATTTTTGAAACTCGAAAAGAGCCTCTGAACACTCATACGAAGGCTGGCAATGTATGTTATCAGTCTACATTGCTAATGTTGCTAAAGAGTAGCAAAAGGTGAATGATTAACACTGCACATATACCCAGATGACGCCCCTGCACAAAAGACACTGTAGCTTTTATAGCCGTCACACTGTGGTCTGCAGTTGGTGATCTAGTCACATCATGCACATCACGTAAACATTAGGAAAGATTATTTTTAAATATTAATATATACAGATACACACTACCGTTGAAACATTTGGGGTCACTTTGAAATGTCCTTGTTTTCAAAAGAAAAGTAACTTTTTGTTCTAATAAAGTAAAATCAAAATAATACAGTGTAGACATTGTTAATGTTGTAAATAACTAGTGCAGCTGATTTTTTTATGGAATATCAACATGGGTATACAGAGGCCCATTATCAGCATCCATCAGTCCAATGTTCCAATGTCACGTTGTGTTTGCAAATCCAGGTTTATCATTTTAATAGGTTAATTGATCATTAGAAAACCATTTTGCAATTATGTTAGCAGAGTTGAAAATAGATGTGCTGATTAAGAAAGCTGTAAAACTAGCCTGGGTTATACTAGTTCAGTATCTGGAGCATCAGCAATAGTGGGTTCAATTACAGTCTGAACACAAGCTGTACACTCACTACTTTACATTGTAGAAAAGTGTCATTTCTTCAGTGTTGTCACATGAAAAGATATAATCAAATATTTGCAAAAATGTGCGGGGGGTACTCACTTTTGTGAGCTACTGTATGTGTGTTTGATTGAAAGAGAGCTATTGTATTCATACCTGCCAATGGTATTAATCATAATAGTTTAAGGGTTTCCTGCTTGAATGCTATTCGCTTATTCAGAGAGCTTGATACATTTTTGCATTTTTTCCTGTTTTATCACTGCACTCGACTGCTGCGGTAATCTCTCTCTTCTCTCACCTGCTTTGTCAGCGGTGTTGTAAGCGGTTGTGTAGTTGCTATGCCAACTTGGCTGGCATTGCTAACAGGCTTTTTTGTCAAGGGAAACGTATGGTGTTGTCTGGTCACATGGATCCTGTGTTTTGTGTGTTAAATGATGCAACGTGATTTCAAAGATTTTCAGTTAAATACTGTGTGTCAAGGTATTATTGTTGTATTTTTGCTGGCCCAGCCACTTTAACTCATGCCTTACCAAAGTGAAATGATGGTCCCTGATATATTAAAGGGGCAAAATGTAAGATTTTCACTATTCTACTAGCATAAATACAAGCATGAATTACCAGTAGACGTCTGCAGTTAATCTTTTAAGTTATTGTTTCATCTATATATGCAAAATCAATCCAATTAGCTAGTACTGGTCTTGTTTGGTAAAAGTAAATGAGGAAAAGTTGCGTTATTGTTTAGAGGCAGGATTCTACACAGTGCCCCAATACAGAAAAATGGTCTGCTGGCTCTTGCCAGCGGCCACTACTTAAACACTTCACACCTCTTGGCCAAAATACATCCTATTTAGCTTACAAACATTTCTAAAACTGGAGGCTGATGTTTTGCATATAATTAATATGTCTCTATACATACCCATTGTCTAGACAGATGCAACAAACATATACTTGAAGTGCATTGTGCGCACTGCCATTGCCCTTGTGCAAATTTTTCTTTTTTTCAAGATGTGTTTTTCACCCAAGGAGGGAAACATCTTGCTATTCTCTCAGGGTCTTGCAGAATTCCTGTAGCCTCAGCAAAATGTTTGTCTTGTTTACTGTCGGCTGGAGCTATTCTTAACCTCTTCCGTTTTTTTTTT
This sequence comes from Esox lucius, assembly GCF_011004845.1. NCBI lineage: Eukaryota > Metazoa > Chordata > Actinopteri > Esociformes > Esocidae > Esox > Esox lucius. Next base: position 18,201,403 of record NC_047583.1, read on the forward strand.
TAACACTTTTACAGGATCCTCTTGTGAGATGTCTCCTTAATTATGATTGAAGTTGTTAATATAGTTCATGATCACATATCCATGAAATTTTAATTAAGTTCAACAATCGGAAGTCCCAAGACCACGTGATGGCCAAATTATGGTCAGAGAACATTATAGCAGATAATTATAGAACATTTTTATAATCACTAGGAGAGACTTTATTTTTCAGTTCATGTTTCCATTTTTTGTATTTTCCTCTAAGTTTTCCTCCCTTTTATCTTCACCCTGATATCAAAGCACATGGAAGAGAGCCCTCCAACCGCTTCCAGGCACCGTATCCACCTCATGGAGTTTCTACAGTGGCTCTGTCACTTACGGGTACTTTAACATTTTTGCTTTTGGTACCACTTAGCTTGACAAATGTTCAGTTCTTGTTTTTGGCACCATGCAGTAATCTACAGTGCCACTTTTGAGAATATTTTCTCAGAGTTTACCTGAGACTGATTATAATCAACATGAACACAAAGTTCATTAAATTGAAGTCTTCAAACGACTTTGCCAGTGAAGCCCTTTCAGCGTAGAAACTGCTATCCTGAGTTATGAAAGAGATTCCGTATTTAGAAGGTTCATGAAAAGATGCATGCATGGTGGTCAGTAGTCACACAGCCACAGCAACACATCATCGGTGTTCAACAGATGATTTCATTAGTACTCTTTGAAAACCACAGAATTAAAAAGGGCTATTTAAAACTGACAATATAGTCTTTTTTATGCCCATACAGTATGATTGTCTAAAGCCTGAAACTGCTCGCTTGTGGGTTTTGAGTTCATGACTGGAATACATTTTATATATGCTGGGGTTTCATATAATCAGATGCCAAATTGTTATTGACAAAATTTTAGATAAGTAAAATAGACTGAAGGAAATAAATAAGATAAATATATTGCGTTATTGTAATCTCATTTGTTTTATACTAATACATTTACTTCAAGAGTCTTTAAAACAGTTCAAATATATAGGACTCAAAATGTCTCCTAAACTCCAACTCTATTTGGCCATGGATATCAGTGGTGGGTTTCACCTTACAACCAAATAACTTTCAGAAAAGAACTTTTGGTGGTATGTCTTTGAGGTTATGGCCAACTTTGCTTTCTAGTGGTCCTGGGGCATTTTTAAAGGGGCAAACTAGAATTGCAACAGTAATATTTGTACCAATAAAATAATTATATTTATCCATTCATTCCTAAAATATTTACCTTATAAATGTCTCATGAGCTTAGTTTAACTGTTATTGCCAATCAGAAAACAAACTGTCAGTGTGTTATATTCTGAAGTTTGTTAATGTACAAACAAACCCTACAGTGCAAAAAACCTTGTTTAAACTATAACTTCTAACTCTTAGGTGGTCAGTCCTAACATATTTTAAAGGGACAGGGGCTTGAAGGACTTTGTTTCTACCCATTTTAAATTCAACAGTTCAACAACATCATGCTTACAATTTTGTCCAAAAACCTGGTTGCTCTGAAGTTGATACTTGACACAAGTGTCTCTTCAAGCAAGAACATTACCCAGAAGAAAATAAGCATGCATCCAAACCCACAAAGAAATTATTTTATCATAAAATCAACGCAATGCCCATCTCTGAACTGTGTTGGAAACCTGTGCTTTGAATTGGCTGTCCTCAACCTCAGACATGGGATATCAAGGATCTAGACAGATTCATGGGAAAAGGCTCGGTATCATTATGATTGTTAGTGGAGGGTACAGAAGAAATCATAAACTGACTCCTATACTGAGCCATTCTGCATATTTTACACACTACTCCAACCAGGAAGTCAAGTGGTTCAAATTGTCTGAGAATGCCCTCTCACCTGACCGTCTTATTTACTTTTGTAGGCTGCCAAGCTGCCTTGGTATGTTGCTAAAGCATAATTAGACCTAGAAATCCCTGCTCCCCCCTCAGACTAGACTGGTGAATCTAAACTTTATTTAACAAGCATAGTTCTAAGAAGTATCAGATCATTGCTCAGACATTCTACAGCAGTCAGCCCATAGGTATTGCCCAACAAGGCCACTGCCTTGCAGTTCCTAACCATAGGCTCATTAAAAACCTAGTTGTAATTGGTTGTAAGTGCTTCAATTGTGTCAACCGTGTATGTAAATCTATTAAAGAAATGCTATATACCACATGAGGGAATGGGTTTATAAAAGGAAAGGGATAGTCACTTTCTTGTAAGACCTGGAAATTGTACGAATGTGCGACTGCCCTGTTCACTGTAATCATCCCTGTACAAGGCTGATGGGTTTGTAGAGCCACAATTTAACGACTAAATCTTTGTGTTTTTAATTGGCGGCGGTTATGTGCCTCCTGAATTAAGACTGGTTAATTGCGGAGAGCATGCTGAGAGAAGGGCTGGCCTAGTCTGGAAAAGGCTATGTGTTGTAATTATGGCCATGGGAAAACCTTGGATGAAGAAATTTTGAAATGTGGCAAATGGGAAAGATGAGCAGGCCCTACATGGAGTGGTTCTGGTTTAGAGTCTAGACTTGGCTGACCAGTGGGTCTTTCCATAGTACATCCCTTCATTTATTGAGTGGGTAGGCTTGATTTAGTTTTTCGACTTGGGAAATCTTTTGACTTTAGTGATTTGGGGAGATACCTGACAGAAACGTTACTCTCTTAGGTTGCTGTGAATGTTTGAAAAGCTGTATTAACAGTGGTTTATTGTGTGGTGTCTGTCCTTTCTGTGTTACTTAAAAAGAGTTCTTGACGGCCCAAAACGATGCCTTGTGGTCTTGACTTCCTATTAGAGGTTGTTAGCATTCTACTATCCCTCCACCCAAGTCTGTTTTCATGGTCTGCCCTTTTCTTGGAGCTTGCCACTTTCCAGCTGTCTGCAGGGGCAACTCACCCAATGTAGAAGTTCAGTGGGCCACACTCCCAGCAGCCTGACCCAAAGCATTTAGTTGTTATAGAGTTGCTTGGCTTGAGAGTGGAGGGACTGAGCATTGGGACTAACATAGCACAAGCTCAATGACAGGAATATGATGTGGAATGACCACTAGGGAGCTGCTTGGAAGACAAAAGGGAGCAAGGAAACTGAAAGGAAGGAAGGGAGGGGAGAGAGATGACGAATTTGGTTGTGTGGTAGACAATTTACAGTAGACATTTACACATAGATAGATTTTCACTTGGTTTAATAGTGTTGCTAGTGATAGACAACATAAAGGTATTTTGGGTAAACAGAATACCCAAAATATGAAATATGACGTACATTCATAGACAACTGGTGTTGAACATATGACATGATGCAATACAAACAGTTGCAGTATATCCTATACGTTAATTTACATAGATACTGCATCTACTATATATATATATAATGGATGCATGTTGATGAGCTGTGAGTTGTGTGCTATTCTGTACAGTGTGTGTTTTAGTGATTTCTATTGTAGCATAGCATTTGGAGTTTTAACAACCCATGTTTTTAATCTAGTCAGGAACTCTGCTGCAGCCATCTTAATAATGATTCTCTGCATGAGGTTTGCATTAGGTGCACTGCAGGATAAAGATGAAAGCATAGAGACAACCATTTACACCTGAAACAAATATTACAAGAGCGCTTAGAGTATTAATAGAAATGTCAGTTCGTGGTGCTGTATAGTTCACGGTAGATTTTTTTGGAAGTACTATGTTCTTGTCAACTTTTAAGCAAGATACATGGAACCTGTCATGGCAGACCACTTTAGTCTTTTTTTTAATTTTATTTTTTACAGTGGTACATTTGGTTGACTAAGATGACAAAAACACACTTGCTCATAAACAGCAGTTCGCTATATGGGCTACGCGTAACCTATTCTCCCTCTCTGGCCTCTACCTCCAATCGGCTGTCTCTCTGTCCCTGTCTGTAATTAGTCATTAATCTAGTTGAAACCTGCCCAGGCTTCTACTGAAACAGCCCAGGATGGGAATTTCCATAGTTCTTTGACTTGACCAGTGTCTCCACCCGTGTGTGTGTGTGTGTGTGTGTGTGTGTGCGCGCCTTGTGTTTACCTGTGTCTCCATGTCTCCTCTCTCACAGACCCCAGCATGCACCCACTTGTCCTTTCAGACAACCACAGTTAATTGACCCACAGACCACAGGATTCTGCAGCTTAGCTCCAGGAAAAACAAAATGGCAGAATAAGTAATTACAGTCATGATTTGAGAATAGCTGATGGTAGAGCTGATAGAGAGGACACCGATTGCCCACTCAATCTACATTGGCCTACTCTGCTTTGGAAATGACCCACATCCGCTGTGTACACATTCCCCGTTGTCAGTTGTGTGTGGGACTTTTCTTTTAGGTAAAGCCCACAATTTGTCTTTGGACAAATCCAGGGCTTTCCAGCGTTGTTCAAGATGGAACATCTGTCAGACATAGACGTACGCCTAACAGAAAAAAACAAAACGTTGAAGCTGTGGTTTTCTTGTTCATGGCTTGTATAAACAGTAGTTGTTGTTATGTCAGCTGAGGAAACATATCTGTTGGCGGCCTCGGCGGTCACTATCATTAACAGTGGCCGTCTGTTTGTCGTTTAGGTTGTGATCGCAGTGTGCTTGCTTGTTTGCATTACTACTGAAAAGCGCAGTTTTTGGTTTTTGTGCTGGGTTTTTTGAATGACGTGTTCTCCACCTGTTTTTTGTAACGTGCATTTTAATGATGGCTACAAAATCGTATGATACCCTGCTTTCTGATTTAAAGGTGACCAACTTTTTTTGTTGACTGAAATGTGAATTATTCGAAAGCTATTAGATGGTATTGTACTCACAACGGCATTGTGTGTTTGTAAATATGTACATGTATGTACTCGTGTGTGTGTGTGTTTGTGTTTGCCTTGTGTGGCAAGAAATTCACACCTATCATTCTGTCTTTGTAATTGCATGTTTCATTAACCCCAGCTGTTACTTTGTTTTTGCAGTAAAACATGGTCACAAGTTCATAAATCTATTCATGCACACCATCAATGGCATCTGAGATGTTGGGTCTTGTGTATTAAATACTACAATTAGCAATTGTTCTTAACTTGGCTGAATCCCAATGAGAAAATGGAAGGTAGAATTTACAATTCAAAAAATATATCCAAGTTGTGAGCGTAGCCTCTCCTTTTTAACAGTGTTGAAAGTCTGACATGGGAGTGCTCTTCTCTCTGCGGGCTAGCTAGTTCCACTCTGTCCCCAGAAAACATGGGAACAATGCACCTCAGATGGCCCATAAAGAGTTGCAGCAACCTGGGCATGGCGTACCAACTGTTGTTCCCTTCTTCCTTCCTATTTTGTGGAATAACGAGTTCCAGGCATTTATTAGAGGGTTTATTATTTGGCAGGACTCCTTGACAGATCTGGGAAAAGTTTACAGGGACAGTTTCATCAGGGCCTGCTATTGTTGCAGGCTGTGGAGGTTGATGGGAAGGGGTTTTGGAATTCCCATTGATGGATTAGAGGAAGCTAAAGCTCAAAACATAGAGACTGTGTGAGGTTCTACATCTTTGTAAATAGGGAGACAGTTTGTTTTCAGCTAGTTTATTTCCATCACTGCTCAACCCTTGTTTTTCTCATGGCTTTCATGTCTTTCTGCAACAGATATGTTAACAATGTATTTACCATAAAATCACAGTATTTTATCGTGAGAATCATACTGAGATCTAAAGATGTTGATAATATCATATTGTGAGGTCCCCTGCAATTCCCAGCCCTATTAAATGGCCACTGACCCAGTTTGGGAGTAATTCCCAAAATATTTATTTCCCCAACAAGTAGTTATCACATTGGAGCCAAGCCAGATGGTTTTGTCTCTCAGGAACACTACAGGGCTGAAAATGTCATTGCCAAGTGTCTTAAACAGATGACAAGAGCAATTTAGTATGATCTTAGACTTGGCATTCTCTGGGGGCAAAACAGGGCGCGAGCCCACACTTGAATTAGACGACTAGCTGCAGATTAATTTAATACTTAGGAGTTTTTAATGCCTGATATGTTCAAGTCAGCAAACGATTCATTGGATCAGGTTGCCAGCCTATATAAAAATCACATTAAACGCAAGTATTTGCTTTGGCCTATATAATAATCTTGAAATGTCAGATTTCAGCGCCTTCTTTCTGTGTAGCACAGTGAAATATCGAATCAAAGGTATTATTAAAAAGTTTGACGCAGATGAAGACATCATTCTGTTCTCTTCGGTGAGAGGGGGCCTTGTTGTAAGGCCAAGACTGTTATTGAACACAGTTTTTTGGCACATTTTGCACCGTTCTTTATTTGTATTTTTTGCCTTGTTCTTCTTTGTGCCCTATTGGTTTGACCGTCATTGTTACCTAAAATCTGCATCCATTTCTTGGTTTCAGATTATTTTCTTTACAACACCCATGTAAAGAGATTGGTACCAAAATCAGCTTCAAATGTTTTATGTTTTGGATTTTATGAGGATCCACATTTAGTTGTTGCAAACCAGGTTCTCCTCTTCTTAGGGTCTGCTGTTAATCCAGTGTAAGTCTGAAAATCTTGAATAATATTCATATAATAATATTAATATTAATAAACTTTGGGGTCTCCTACTGGTCAATAGTGAGCTACTGGCCTTTTATAAGGAGTCTGGAAACAATTCTAAAAATATATGGAGTTTTTACTTATTCCACTGCAAATTGTCCCCGACAAATATCAGATTCGCCGGACTCCTAATAACTACCAAGTTAATGCAACATAGCAGTACAGTATGCATTACCCTACCCCTGTTTGCCCATTACAGCCATATGCGGCACACCCTCATACCTTATGTACATTATGTAAGCCTTTCCTTTTCTCATACCCCATTGTGAATGTTTAGAACCCAGAATCAACAACGGTGCATTTCTACCAGTAAGCCCCACAAGTTGTTTTGGCAAGACGACATTTCTCTCATAAATGACCAGCCTACCTGCCGATTAGAATTTCCTCATGTCTCTCTCTCTCTTCCTTCCTTTCTCCCCCTCCCTCCATTTTCCTTCCTTCTCAGTGAAATTTCAGTGTAAGTGATGTCACAACCCTGACACAGCACTTCCTCTCAGTCCTTTAGTTTCAACTCGTACCTGCCCCTGGGCCATCGGTCTGCTCCTCTGGACAATGCCCGTCCTTGTTTGCACCGCCAACTCATTTCGGGAATCCCGACGTTGCTGGAAACCGCTCGCGACTCAGAAATATGAGGTCACCAGTACTGAATGGCTTACACTTGCCCTCTGCTTCTCTGCCTAATGGCGGGAGGCCGGGCGGGTTCCAATGGGAAACAGTAGAGGCTTTCTTCTTAAGTGACCGACAGGCCAACATACAGACAAGTGGATAAGTTAATGTAGGTCAAAGACTGGTCTTGTGTCATCATTACTCCCTGGTGGAGACAGGGTTTATTGTGTGCTATATATGGCACCTATGACCCTCCCTAACAAAACACAGTCATAGTTGCTTTATCTATGAATTAAATCTACAACTGGACCGACTTGGTTGTCTACTTCTATATAATATGCTAAAGACATTTAGCAATCTCGAGTGTGGTTTCCAAGCCACAGCATGAGCAGGAGAAAGCATGTTGGACCAGACTGGAATTGCGGTTATGTCACCACCATGTTGGTCGTTGTCTAGTCACAGTTTGGGCATTGGCTCGGATTCGGGTTTCAGAATGGGTCAGAGACCTGGTTACCTCTCACTTATTCATGGGAGCTTATAAGGCTGTGTGCATAACCTTAGTTCATCAAACATGAGATCCATTTCATTTCCATTCTGACCACAAAGTTCAACAAAAACAAATGTCCACATTTATGTCTGAAAATCTAATCAATCATGGATTTGACAGGGTGTTGATATTGAACACACCTGATCTGAAGCAGTGTGACCTCTAAGACACTCCCGTGTTTAACTGATCGAAATAATGTAACTGTACTTTTGTGTTCCAATGGGAAACAACCCATCATGATATTGATGTAGACACATGTTCAACACCGTTTTGTACTGAATGACTTGTGAGTATTCTCCCGAGTGCTGTCAGTAATGATGACTTGTTTGCTTTAAACCTTGCTCCAGTGAGCCCCAGCTACATGGATCTTCCCTCTCCCCTTTGCTCCTCTCTCATCTGCGTAAGCGAAGCTCGCAGAGGGAGATGTGGCTCATTGAAGCGAGTGAAAATCAGGCACAGGGAAGAAAACGAGGCTTACCAATTCGTGAAAGGTGGTTGACTAGGCATTTATTTTTTTGTATTTTTTTTTTTTTTACAAATATTTGCATACCTGTTGTCAGCTTCAGTAAGTGAAGTCAGAGGAATTTGGCAGTGCTCACATAAATAACATCCTGCTTGTGGGAGGAGGATTATTGCAAATGTACAGTGGACTGTTCATACATGCAGGGATCACTCATGCCACTACTCAGAATACACTGCACAAAACTAGAACTCAGCATGTACTCTAATGGGCTACTTTGATAGTCTGAGAGTTATCCTAACAACACCCAGAGCATATTATAGGTACACCTCTTTTGTCCAACTAGACGTTATTTAATTTAGGACTGGACAAAGTCCAGTCTTTGATGTCTAACCAAACCATTGTGTACATACAAAAAAAGAAGTTGGCGGAAAAAACCGGCCAATCCCGTGATATCCTAATCCATTTGCTAGGAACAATGCACCTTCCCATCGAAAATGTTTCTTTTGGTGAAGTTTCCCTTCCTCCTTTCTTATATGTACTTTATTTGTGTTAAGTCTTTGTGTGTCTGTTGAGTAAGAGGTCAAGATGAAAGAGGATATTGTGCTGAAATACGGTAATAGTACGCCGAACGGGAACCGGTGCTGAAACGGCATGGGTGCACCGGAGGCGGCAACCTGGGCCACCGGGCCACCCTTTCCTCCCTCTTCAGACAGTTCCTTCAGTCATTTCAGCGAATGGCGTTGGGCTTTAGAATGATGAAAGCATTCCCTGCAAACCGACGTAGCTCTGTGACGCCTCAGGACATCCTGTGGTGCTGCCATGTTCCTGTAATGCAGGAGGAAGAGTGGGGTTAATTGGGATAACAGTTAGGGATTATTCCCATAATGGATGTCAACGGGGCCCTCGTAAACCTTATCTTTGCCCGCCATTGTGTTTTCAGTTCCTTTTATCGTGTCAATTGATTTCCTCCCTATCATGGCTAAATGGGCTCTATTGTGGACAACCCCGAGTCAAGTCATTGCCTCAAGGGATAGTTCTCTGCAGTTTGTCACCGGATTCGATACTATGGATCCTGAACTGACATCGTCCAGTAATGAACATGCTCTTAGAAGTAAAGCCCTTTTGCTATTGTGGTTCAGCTGCTCCCGTTCACGTTGCAGGCCGTCTTAAACAGACATCATGCGTCACATTCTCACCACTGTGCCTGAAAGCAGTTAAACAATATGTGAACTTTTAATGGACTTGTAGAATCTGTCTTCATGCTGTCTCAAAAGAGACTTGTCTCTTTTTAACCCATCTACATTTGAGTGGAATGTCTCTTTTAACCTGTCTAATGAAATCTACTCTCACTACAGCACCTGGTCCAATGGGATGCAGAGGACCCTGAGTGCCTGCTGCAGTTAGTGAAGGAGCTGATTCAGCAGTACCACCAGTACCAGTGCCATCGTCTACGCGAGAGCTCCCGGCTGCTCTTTGAGTACGACAGCCTGCTCGAGGACCCCGACTACGGCCGCAGTCTGGAGATCTACGCCGGGCACAAAAACAGCTGGGTAAACCACGGCAGCCCTCCTTTTTGTTACAGAATATGGCTAAGCAAATAACCTTGCAGGCACACCACATTCATAGCAGAGTTTCAGCTCTGGTTTCATCTGATGAAGAGGCAGATTTTAGGCTAAATATCTCTATTCTCTAAAACTTTTGACCTCCTCAACTCAACCTGTAGGAATGTTTGCTCCTGAATCCGGATATGCTGCCTCCAGGTGTAGCAGATGAACAGTGGCAAGGTGAATTTCATTGTCACTGAACAGCCTTGTAAAAGGGCGGATGGTGCTAGCTGAGGATGCGGTGCCCTAAGCATGTTCCAGAACAAGGAAATCTGTTTGTGTGTGTGGGCGTGTGTGGGGACACACTTCCCCACCCATATTGCGCAACTAACCAATTTATTAATATGGCACAGAATGTCTCAGATGTGCCTTGATGTAAAACAGAAGCACACACAGTTGCACAATTACAGTGATTTTTAGGAAACTTTGCATGCGTAAGTTCCGTCCTTGCAGAGAAGGTTTGCATTTGAAGGATGTGGGGAGGGTTGGTGTGGTCTGTGGGGTAACAGACTGATTACATTTAAAATGGCTTTGTTGTTCTACATCTGGGCATTGTTTTTTTCATGTTCCCTTAAAGCAGACTCAGAGAAATTAGGTTGCCTCTTTGCCCGCACACAGGTCACACGCAGTCCTCTGTCCCCATGCATAGGTTTGCTTCATGCTGTTACAGAAAGAAGGTCACGGAACCCAAACGGAGGCAACGTTCTGCATCGCAATTAAACGTCATTACCTGTATCCAATGTGCTATTTGTGCATCTTTGTCATATTGCTGAGTCCAACTTTCAGTATTTTATTTATTTTAATTTGAAATACTCTTAAAACTAGTTTTTTTTTACTCTTGCTGTATACATTTCAGTGTTTCCCTCTTATTTAACAACTGCTGAAATGTGATGTCCAGAAAAAAAGAATACTTTTTTCCAATTGAGCGCACAATCGCACGCAGTTTAATATCACACCAGCATTGTCCTGCAATCTATGTTTGGACTATGCAGCTTTGGAGTGTGGTCAAAGAAACATAATTGGCTGCATCTGTGCACGCGTGCGTTTGTGTTGAACTGTCAGTAAGTGGCTGTCACATTGATATAAAGAAGTTAGCTATCGTCTGAGCGACAATCAAAGGTAAAAAGCAATCTATCTTACTAAGTGTTACAGCTCAATAGCTACAATTGGCTTCAGTAGATTAGCTCATGCTTCAAACATTACAGATTCACCAGCTAAATAATATTTTGTCTTCAAAATAAAAGTCTGCGATGTGGGTATTGTGTATAGATTCAAAGGAAAAACTATGTGGCGAAAACAAAAACGAAACAAAATGACTATTTAATATTTTACATAACTTAAGAATATTATAAAGTGAAGCACACTGAGAAATGCCCCCACTGTAACGTACAAGGGATAATGTTTGCGGAAAATCTATTCAGTGGCGCAGTGAATATATTGCAAAAAATACTCAGGGGTTTGATTTAACCCCCAATGCAACACTATGCTGTACATGGAAATCATATTGCCTCATTCGTTAGTAGCTAGTGGTTTTCATTATGAGTCTGGGAGGCGATTCGTGAACAGTTTTAGAGAATGGTTAATTGAGGGGAAGGGCTTAGGTTATTATTAGGGAATGATGCTAAGACAGTACTGTCAATAATGTTAAGGAAATAAAGTTGACAAGCGAGAGAGACTAGTGTACAGGGAGGGTGTTTTAGCATTTCACGCATCAAGCCTTTTGTGTCGTTGATGCCGGCGTGTCGGCCCGCAACCCTCCCCCCACTATTGTGGAAAAAATTAAGGAAAACAATGCATTTGAACAGATTAAACACATTTAAATGTTGTGTGAATAAAGAATTCAGTGTTTTATGCTAATAGTCACATAATCGTATATCTGAAACCTAATTTCTCATGAAAGACCCACGAGTAGTCAAATAATTTGGTAAGAAAACTGGAGTTGTGCTCAAAAGTTTGCATATCCTTACAGAATTGGTAAAATATGTACCATTTGTAAAGAAAACATACAAACCCGATTCCAGAAAAGTTGGGACACTGTACAAATTGTGAGTAAAAAAGGAATGGAATAATTAACAAATCTCATAAACTTATATTTAATTCACAATAGAATATAGATAACATATCGAATGTTGAAAGTGAGACATTTTTTAATGTCATGCCAAATATTGGTTCATTGTGGATTTCATGAGAGCTACACATTCCAAAAAAGTTGGGATAAGAGGCTGGAAAAGTTAAATGTACAGATAAGGAACAGCTGGAGGACCAATTTGCAACTTATTATGTCAATTGGCAACATGATTGGGTATAAAAAGAGCCTCTCAGAGTGGCAGTGTCTCTCAGAAGTCAAGATGGGCAGAGGATCATCAATTCTCCCAATGCTGCGGCGAAAAATAGTGGAGCAATATCAGAAAGGAGTTTCTCAGAGAAAAATTGCAAAGAGTTTGAAGTTATCATCATCTACAGTGCATAATATCATCCAAAGATTCAGAGAATCTGGAACAATTTCTGTGCATAAGGGTCAAGGCCGGAAAACCATACTGGATGCCCGTTATCTTCGGGCCCTCAGATGGCACTGCATCACATACAGGAATGATACTGTAATGGAAATCACAACATGGGCTCAGGAATACTTCCAGAAAACATTGTCGGTGAACACAATCCACCATGCCATTTGCCGTTGCCGGCAAAAAACTCTATAGGTCAAAAAAGAAGCTGTATCTAAACAGGATCCAGAAGCGCAGGCGTTTTCTCTGGGCCAGGGATCATTTTAAATGGACTGTGGCAAAGTGGAAAAGTGTTCTGTGGTCAGACAAATCAAAATTTGAAGTTCATTTTGGAAAACTGAGACGCCATATCATCCGGACTAAAGAGGACAAGGACAACCCAAGTTTTTATCAGCGCTCAGTTCAGAAGCCTGCATCTCTGATGGTATGGGGTTGCATGAGTGGTGTGTGGCATGGGCAGCCTACACATCTGGAAAGGCACCATCAATGTTGACAGTTATATCCAAGTTCTAGAACAACATATGCTCCCTTCCAAATGTCGTCTCTTTCAGGGAAGACCTTGCATTTTCCAACATGACAATGCCAGACCACATACTGCATCAATTACAATGTCATGGCTGCATAGAAGAAGGATCAGGGTACTGAATTGGCCAGCCTGCAGTCCAGATCTTTCACCCATAGCAAACATTTGGCGCATCATAAAGAGGAAGGTGCGAAGAAGGTGCAAAGAAGACCTAAGACAATTGAGCAACTAGAAACCTGTATTAGACAAGATTGGGAGAACATTCCTATTCATAAACTTGAGCAACTTGTCTCCTCAGTCCCCAGATGATTGCAGTCTGTTATAAAAAGAAGAGGGGATGCCACACAGTGGTAAACATGGCCTTGTCCCAACTTTTTTGAGATGTGTTGATGCCATGAAATTTAAAATCAACTTATTTTTCCCTTAAAGTGATACATTTTCTCAGTTTAAACATTTGATATGTCATCTATGTTGTATTCTGAATGAAATATTGAAATTTGAAACTCCCACATCATTGCGTTCTGTTTTTATTCACAATTGTACAGTGTCCCAACTTTTTTGGAATCGGGTTTGTACTTTTATTTCTAATGGGATTTACATTCAATTGTAGGTCATAACAGAATGGCACAATCATAAAACAAAACATGGCAACAAAGAAAAAAATTAAATGACCAAAAGTCTGCATACCCATAGTTCTTAATACTGTGTATTGCCCCCTTTATCATCAATGACAGCGTGCAGTCTTTTGCAATACCGTATTTTAGCGCATATTGCGCGCGCCCATGTAAAACGCGCACCTTGCATAGCGCACATTTTTTCAGTTTTGTCTAATAGACTGTCCGTATTACACACACTTTTACATTACGCGCACATGACGTTGTAGATATTGTAAAAGTAGATAAATCGGTGGCGCTGTTACAATGCAGAAGGAAACCGGTGGCGCCGTTACAATGCAGAAGGAAACCGGTGGCGCCGTTATAATGCAGAAGTACTGGTTTAATTTATCTTAAGAGAGTAGCTTTATTTTAGAAATTTTTTTCCCTGATGTTTTTTTTACCCAAAACCTGAAACACAGCACTGCAATAGAATTATTAGGAGACTGCACATTGTTTATGTGTAAAAAAGATAATGTATAGCACGCACCAGCAGATAACGTGCTGTATGGGTGCATGGTTTGTAAAAATGTTATAGCTGCCCATTCATCTTGGCAAAATGCCTCCAAGTCTTTGGTCGTCTTGCATGAACGGCACGTTTGAGATCTCCCCAGAGTGGCTCAATGATATTAAGGTCAGGAGACTGTGATGGCCACTCCAGAAACTTTTTCCAGCTGTATCCAATGGAGGGTCAACTTGGTCTTGTGCTTTGGGTCATTGTCGTGCTGGAAAGTCCAAGAACGTCCCTTGTGCTGCAGAAGAATGCAAATTGTCTGCCAGTATTTTCTGATAGCATGCTGCATTCATCTTGCCCTACATTTTCACAAGATTCCCTGTGCCTTGAGAGCTAACACACCGCCAAAACATCAATGAGCTGCAACCATGCTTCACAGTGGGGATGGTATTCTGTTCACTATAGGCCTTGATGACCTGTCTCTGAACATAGCGCTTATGGTTGTGACCATAAAGCTCTATTTTGGACTCGTCACTCCAAATTACAGTGTGCCAGAAGCTGTGAGGTGTGTCAAGGAGTTGTCTGGCATGTTGTAACCGTGCTTTTTTGTGGCATTAGCACAGTAAAGGATTCTTTCTGGCAACTGGACCATTCCGCTCATTATCGTCGTATTGTGCTCCTTGAAACAACCACGCCATTTTTTTCCAGAACAGCCTGAAAAATTATTCTGGCAGTTTTGGCTGAAATCTTTCTTTGTCTACCTGACCTTGGCTTGGAATCAAGAGATCCCTGAATTTTCCACTTCTTAGTAAGTAATTGAACAGTACTGACTTGCTTTGGCAATCTTTTTATATCCTTTTCCATCTTTGTAAATGTCCATTATGTTGTTATGCAGGTCTTTTGACATGGCTCAGTGTCTAGCCTGCTCTGTGCATCCATGTGAGAACTAACAAACTCAATGACTATTTATACCCAGACACTAATTGCAATTGAGAAAGCCACAGGTGTGGAAATATACCTTTAATTGCCATTTTCACCTGTGTGTGTGACCTTGTGTGTCTGTGACAAGGCCAAACATTTCAGGGTAGGTACACTTTTAATCAGGACCACTTGGGTGATTTCTGTTGTCATTAAGATTTTTAAAAGGAGCAAAATAACTATGGGATAATGAATGGCTTCATATGATCACTATCCTTAAATAATTTGCACGATGAGTCACATTTTCATAATCAAAGCCAAATTTTCACAATTTCTGCCAGGGTATGCTAACTAATGAGCACAGCTGTATACACAAAAAAGTGACAAGCAGTTGTTGTGTGTTAAAAACCAACAGAGCCCTTCACCCATGTTCTGAAGCGACCTCTTGTAACCAAGCAAGTTTATTTATATTGCACAATTCATACATAGAAGCAATTCAGTGTGCTTTACAAAGAAAAAGACAAATAGAATAAAAACAAATACTACAATAAAAACATAAAATAGGCAATTCAATGTGCTTTACATAGAATAAAAACATAGAAATAGAATAAAACTGAAACAAAAACCTAACTGGTAGGTTCCATAGTATATTCCATGAGGAAACTATAAAAGCTTTAAGGCTGACAGTGTGGTTAAATTTAAACGCTCAGTCATAGGCACGCGTCCAGGTTTTTAACCTGGATTTGAAAATGGATACGTTTGGGGCACGTCTAAGATCTTCTGGTAGTTTATTCCAGTTGTGTGCAGCATAACTTCTAAATGCAGCTTTGCCATGTTTAGTTTGGACTCTAGGCTCTACTAGCTGACCCGAGTTCATGGATCTAAGAGCCTTGCTCAATTTATAATCTTCAAACATCAGAAATGTATTCGGGCCAAAACGATTCAGTGATTTATGGACTAAAAGCACCACAATCTATTCTGTAAGTGACTGGAAATAATTTTGGTCATGGTTAATATTCTAGCAGCAGCATTCTGAATGAGCTGCAGCTGTTTTACAGTCTTTTTGGGGAGTCCATTTAAGAGCACATTAGTTGTCAACCCTCCTGGAGTTAAAAGCATGGATGAGCTTCTCTTGGCCTTTTTGAGACACCAAGCCCTTGAATCTGGCTATATTTTTAAGGTGATAGAATGCAGTTTTGGTGTGACGGGTGAACGTGAGATCTGATTCATGATTGCCAATGGTGACAAAGTTACTCTGGACATCTAAATAAGACCTGAACCAATTAAGGACTCTCTCAGAGAGTCCCACACAATTTTCCAGCCTGTCCAGAAGTGTTCTATCATCTACAGTGTCAAATGCAGAACCAGAACTGTTATTTAATCCAAATCAGTATTCAGCCATATATCATTTAAAACTTTTATCAGAGCCATTTCAGTACTGTGGTGAGGTTTGTCCAAGAGACCACTTGAGTTCATTGAAGGCAACTTTCTCATTGAGCTTGGCTATAAAAGGGAGATTTGATACAGATCTAGTTGTCTCTTTTTTAATGGAGGCTTAATGGCTGCTGTTTTTAGAGACGTTGGGAAAATGTCTGATTGCAGAGAGCCGTTAACTATTTGCTGCAGATCCATTGTTATTGAGTTAAAAATAGTTTTAAAAAAGTCAGATGGCAATGTGTCGAGACAACATGTGGAAGCTTTAAGATTTTCTTCTAGGGATTTTGATCAGTTGTTTTAAATTTGCCCATAATAACCAAGTTATTTCTTGGTGGTCACTGTGATGGAACGGTGTCATTGTTTTACTGTGTAGTTCTGATGGTCTGTCTAATGCTTTAGTTTTTTTCACTAAAGAAACAAGCAAATTCATGACATTTCGCAGTGGACATGAGTTCTGATGCTATCTGCTTTATTGGGTATGTAAGCTTGTTGACCATGACAAATAGAGTGCGGGTATTGTTGATATTCCTGTTGATCATTCCATATAAATGTTGCTGTCTAGCCCTGTATAACTCATAAGTTATGCTTTCCTACATTGTCCTTTTCCACTTAAGTTATGCTTTCCTACATTGTCCTTTCAGGGCATTTACCATCATGGTGGTCCTCCACAGTGCTTTCTGTTTGCTCAGAGTTCTTTACCTCTACCGGTGCAACACGATCCATGACATTCAAAATGTTGGCATTAAAATAATGGAGGTGTACATCAACTGACTCTGCACTTATTGTTGGTGACCTGAACCTCTGCACACCTGAACCTAATTTTGTATGAGATTGATGCCAATATGTCTGAGACAGGGGGAGGTCACTTTTATATAAGGGGTGATCACTTTTTAAGAACAGTGTGTTTTTTGAAGGAGCCTTGGCCATTTGAATAGGTTGATCATTTGACTGTTGAGTCCCTTTATATGACAGCTAATCCAATGAGCCTCCAGCCTTAGCTAATCGTCAAATTAACCTTATTGAATAATACATAGAACAAAGACTTCCCTAACATCAGTGAATGCTGTGAATAATGTCCCTCGATTGCTATAAACTACACCTATTAAGACATCCAAATTAAATGAATTCAAATAGATGCTGAACTTTATGCTAATTTGCAATACCCTCATCCTTATCCCTTTAATGATGCCCAGGCAATGCTCCGGTGTCATTTCAGTCCTGTCTGTATTATCTTGCGTTTGTATTTTCCATCTGTGTTCTTAACCCTGTTTCTCATGTTCCAGACGGGGGAGTTCTCTGCTCGCTTTCTGCTTAAGCTGCCCGTGGACTTCAGCAACATCCCGGTCTATCTCCTCAAGGTAACCAGACAACATCCTCCTGCATGTGCTTTTTATGCATGCTTATGAATATCTGTGCGTGCCAAGGCAAAACCTTAAGTTTGCAGAACAGCATACACAGGGCTTAATTCTGTGTGTGCGCCAGATGTAGAATGTGAGTTTGTGTTGTGTGTATTAATACAGCCACTGGTCGCAGGGGCTGTGAGTTGACTAATCAGCAGCCTGTCACTCCCTATCAAGTCTAGAGCTGCGCAGTGTCTTGGGGCTGTGCATACCAAGCTCTCTCTCCCTCCGTCCCTCTCTCTCCATCTTTTCGCTGCATGTGGTTGTGTTGCCAGGCCCCAGGAGGGCCCGGCTCACTGGCCTTTTCCAGCCCCGCACGGTGTTTGTGAGGGGAAACGACAGAAAACATAGGGAATACAGCAGCCATCGTCAGTGTCACTGGCCGTCCCTCGCATCGCTCAGTGCTGAAAAGCGCCAGTCTCTTCGGACAGATTTAGCCGACTCAGCCCGTGTCTGTCTACGGATGCAGCTTTAGCCAACGCGGACATACTGGCAGGTCAGGGGTCAGGGGGTTCCATTCTCCCTGTGGCTGACCAAACTGGCAGATATACATGCATTTAATTGCTTTGGATGAAAGTGCATGCTAAAAAGCCTACACTTTTCAACAACTTTTCATTATTAGTATTAATATAAGCTCAGGTTTGAAAGTGTCTGATCGTGTTGTCCGTCTGTGAAAGTCCTTCAGACTTGTTTTTATCAGCGTTTGTGTTCTATGGTGACTTTGTTGAAAGCAAGTCAGTTTTCAAACAAAGCTGCTGTTACAGTGCCAGGGTCGGGGTTGACTCCCGTCTCTGCTGCCTTAATTCTATAATGTTCATGGTCACGCATACTTCGATAGACCCACATTCATTTACATACACACACACATTCAGTTGTTACCAGTCTGTCCGCCAAAGCCCTTCGAACCATGTCATTTTCAAGAAGGTTATGTAGCATTATCAAGGGGCATCTGGAAGAATCAGGAAGAGCATCCACATAGAAAACGGGAAGTGTTGAAAATACACCTCGTCCGCCCACACATCCCGAGGGAACAGGGCTTTGTGAGTTTCGCCTCGCAAACACAGAAGCGGCTTGGAGCGGAAATGTACCACCGACGAACAACCTCATTTCTAAGGCGACAGATGTATTGCAATTGTCTTAGATGTGCTTTTCCATTTTATAACAACATGTTGGTTTCCCAAGCATACTACAGCAGCGTTGTACAGTTCAAGTTAAACAGGGCAGCTTGATTTACTGATAATGCACTTGTAGACAATTTTTATGTGTGTATAGAAAAATGAAATGGGTATCCATAGTTGCATAATGGAATGGAATGAATCATTATAATTGACGGAAATATTATTTGAAAAGTCTTTTTACTAGTAGATCATTTAATACATTGTGGACAAGGTGTTTCATTTTTTTCTTGTTTTCTTGGATGTATTTAATGCATTATCCTAGAGGCATACCAGTCCTGGCCAATGCTTCATCCTTGAAGCATCTATTAACAGTCTGATAAAAGCCCTCTAGAGATGGGGTTGGAGCCCGGCACATCCAGCTGTCTGTGCCTTAACCTCTCCTTCCTACTGGCCTGACATAAAAAAAAAGAAATGCAGCTTAACAAGGATACATGGAACTGCTGATGCTTAGTCCTTGGTTATCATTTAGTTCTTCCTCGCTACTGTAAGACTCAAAACACAGGCAGCCTCCCTCGACTCCTCCGTGAAATGAATCACGTTCACTGCAGTACGCCACGGATAGCTGGGTTTCCCCAGATCACGTCAAGACAAGAGAAATCGTGTGCCAAAAGGTCAAGTGTCTCCAATCGAGGATACCCGGACAAGAGAGAATGAATCACTCAGGCAGGTGGGGCTAGGTACACCATTGACCGGGTTTGTGGGTGACTCTTTCAACCCCCGTCCTCAAAACCCTCTCCGTACACGAGGGACTTGTTAGGGAGTAAACATTGGCAGTGTTTAGGTCGGCCCTACTTTGTACCGGCTTGTTGCCGGTGGGGGACAGAGTGGTGTAGGACAACCGTAACCCGGAGCTAACCGTCTGTATGCTCTGAGCTCCACTACAGTGGACATGTTTACCTTACTGCTTTGGCTGCCCTGCCTCGGGGAATGGCGGGCACTGTGTTATTCTTGCAGGAGTAGTCTGGCATAGTCCAAAAGATAAAGAGGAAGAAGAATGACGAGCGCAAGCGCCAGGGTCGTACAAGGACATATTTTTGGTGGTCTCCTTCCGGTGTTTGGACACCAATTTTAATCAAAAGGAGTCGGCGGCATTATTTATTAACCGTACATACAGGTGCTGGTCATAAAATTAGAATATCATCAAAAAGTTGATTTATTTCAGTAATTCCATTCAAAAAGTGAAACTTGTATATTATATTCATTCATTACACACAGACTGATATATTTCAAATGTTTATTTATTTTAATTGTGATGATTATAACTGACAACTAATGAAAATCCCAAATTCAGTATCTCAGAAAATTTGAATATTACTTAAGACCAATACAAAAAAAGGATTTTTAGAAATGTTGGCCAACTGAAAAGTATGAACATGAAAACTATGATCTACAGCACTCAATACTTAGTTGGGGCTCCTTTTGTCTGAATTACTGCAGCAATGTGGCGTGGCATGGAGTCGATCAGTCTGTGGCACTGCCCAGGTTTCTCTGATAGTAGCCTTCAGCTCTTCTGCATTGTTGGGTCTGGCGTATCGCATCTTCATCTTAACAATGCCCCACAGTTTTTCTATAGGGTTAATGTCAGGCGAGTTTGCTAGCCAATTAAGAACAGGGATACCGTGATCCTTTAACCAGGTACTGGTAGCTTTGGCACTGTGTGCAGGTGCCAAGTCCTGTTGGAAAATGAAATCTGCATCTCCATGAATTTGGTCAGCAGCAGGAAGCATGAAGTGCTCTAAAACATCCTGGTAGACGGCTGCATTGACCTTGGACCTCAGAAAACACAGTGGACCAACACCAGCAGATGACGTGGCACCCCAAACCATCACTGACTGTGGAAACTTTACACTGGACTTCAAGCAACATGGATTCTGTGCCTCTCTTCCTCCAGACTCTGGGACCTTGATTTCCAAAGGAAATGCAAAATGTACTTTCATCAGGGAACATAACTCAGCAGCAGTCCAGTCCTTTTTGTCTTTAGGCCAGGCGAGACGCTTCTGATGCTGTGTCTTGTTCAAGAGTGGCTTGACACAAGGAATGCGACAGCTGAAACCCATGTCTTGCATACGTCTGTGCGTGGTGGTTCTTGAAGCACTGACTCCAGCTGCAGTCCACTCTTTGTGAATCTCCCCCACATTTTTGAATGGGTTTTGTTTCACAATCCTCTCCAGGGTGCGGTTATCCCTATTGCTTGTACACTTTTTTTCTACCACATCTTTTCCTTCCCTTCGCCTCTCTATTAATGTGCTTGGACACAGAGCTCTGTGAACAGCCAGCCTCTTTAGCAATTACCTTTTGTGTCTTGCCCTCCTTGTGCAAGGTGTCAATGGTCGTCTATTGGACAGCTGTCAAGTCAGCTGTCTTCCCCATGATTGTGTTGCCTACAGAACTAGACTGAGAGACCATTTAAAGGCCTTTGCAGGTGTTTTGGGTTAATTAGCTGATTAGAGTGTGGCACCAAGTGTCTTCAATATTGGACCTTTTCACAATATTCACATTTTCTGAGATACTGAATTTGGGGTTTTCATTAGTTGTCAGTTATCATCAAAATGAAAAGAAATAAACACTTGAAATACACTCACCTAAAGGATTATTAGGAACACCTGTTCAATTTCGCATGAATGCAATTATCTAATAAACCAATCACATGGCAGTTGCTTCAATGCATTTAGGGGTGTGGTCCTGGTCAAGACAATCTCCTGAACACCAAACTGAATGTCAGAATGGGAAAGAAAGGTGATTTAAGCAATTTTGAGCGTGGCATGGTTGTTGGTGCCAGACGGGCCGGTCGGAGTATTTCACAATCTGCTCAGTTACTGGGATTTTCACACACAACCATTTATAAGGTTTACAAAAAATGGTGTGAAAAGGGAAAAACATCCAGTATGCGGCAGTCCTTTGGGCAAAAATGCCTTGTTGATGCTAGAGGTCAGAGGAGAATGGGCCGACTGATTCAAGCTGGTAGAAGAGCAACTTTGACTGAAATAACCACTCGTTACAACCGAGGTATGCAGCAAAGCATTTGTGAAGCCACAACACGCACAACCTTGAGGCGGATGGGCTACAACAGCAGAAGACCCCACCGGGTACCACTCATCTCCACTACAAATAGGAAAAAGAGGCTACAATTTGCACGAGCTCACCAAAATTGGACAGTTGAAGACTGGAAGAATGTTGCCTGGTCTGATGAGTCTTGATTTCTGTTGAGACATTCAGATGGTAGAGTCAGAATTTGGCGTAAACAGAATGAGAACATGGATCCATCATGCCTTGTTACCACTGTGCAGGCTGGTGGTGGTGGTGTAATGGTGTGGGGGATGTTTTCTTGGCACACTTTAGGCCCCTTAGTGCCAATTTGGCATCGTTTAAATGCCACGGCCTACCTGAGCATTGTTTCTGACCATGTCCATCCCTTTATGACCACCATGTACCCATCCTCTGATGGCTACTTCCAGCAGGATAATGCACCATGTCACAAAGCTTGAATCATTTCAAATTGGTTTCTTGAACATGACAATGAGTTCACTGTACTGAAATGGCCTCCACAGTCACCAGATCTCAACCCAATAGAGCATCTTTGGGATGTGGTGGAACGGGAGCTTCGTGCCCTGGATGTGCATCCCACAAATCTCCATCAACTGCAAGATGCTATCCTATCAATATGGGCCAACATTTCTAAAGAATGCTTTCAGCACCTTGTTGAATCAATGCCACGTAGAATTAAGGCAGTTCTGAAGGCGTAAGGGGGTCGAACACAGTATTAGTATGGTGTTCCTAATTATCCTTGAGTGTATATCAGTCTGTGTGGAATGAATGTATACATTCACTTTTTGAATGGAATTTCTGAAATAAATCAACTTTTTGATGATATTCTAATTTTATGAACAGCACCTGTATATTTTTCTACATGCTGCAGAAAACACGTACTTTGCAAGATTTTGACACGCAACAAACAGTTGGCGTATATTAATTGTTTGTTTTATTCACAAATTCAAGCCATGATATTTTACTCGCTCATGAATGACCATTCAAACTCCAACAAGAAAAGCCATTCACTTTTTTTTTGTTTTATGATTTGACTGGGTAGTTCCACCATAACCTCTGTCCTGTCCCACAGGTTCGACTGCTATGTATCATTGGGGTTTGACATATGCATTAGGAGACAATACAACAACAAGACAATAGTATTGCAAATGATTGTCCGCATACATTGTAATTGTGTTTTAATGAATACCATGCACACAGGGTTTCCCGACAGTTAGTGCTGTGACCTTTTAGTTTTACGGTGCCATGTAGGTTTGTTACGGATAACGCCAGGTTGTGCTGCCTTCCCCCAGACTGTCCATCTGTCTTTAACACTCTGGCAACGCACACAGGGCCTCCAAATGTCACATCAGCCAGCCTCTCCAGCCATCAGTGTGGAGAGACGGTGCATTCGTGACCGAGCCCTTTCCTCTCGCTTGGCTTGAGCCTTGTTCTCCCCGCAGGCACTGACCCTTGTTTTGCAACTAACGGGCTATGGGGGAAAGGACACTGGTTTGTACCCATCCTCATGGGAATGCCTCAAAACTTACCATTTGTTTTGGGTGAACAGGTACAGTAAGTTAAAGTCCAGCAAGTTCTTGTGTTTGCTGTTGTTCATAATTTTTTTTGTCTGGACCAACACCTTGCATTTCTCAGGAGGGACATTGCTTGCCGTAAATTGCATCCTGAATTTCTCCCTATATATGTTTGGATCTCACGACTTTCTTGAGCAGAAATGAACTTGCTTTCCCCAGGGCACCCCACTCCTGAGCCTCACTGAGGCCTTGGTCAGCCCACGGACTACCCTCTTCCACCCATTATGTCTAAAGACAAACCAGAATGTCTCAGCAAGAACACTTAAGTCTAATTATTTTTACTCCAATTATTTTCTTCAAATCTTTTTTCTTTTTTAGAACCACTGAACTTCCACAGGCATCAACTCGACACAGTAGGAGCAGGGTGAAGCAGAGCCTCAGGCTTCAGCTTTTTATTCTCCAGCTTCATTTATTCAGCTCATTCACTAACTCAGTTATTAATGTTTGTTCTTGTTTATTTTGCTGTCTTTTCTCTCTCTTTCTTGCATTTAGACGTGCATTTTATTGTCTTAAAATATCCACCAAAAAAGCTGTTGGTAACTGACCCAAAAGCCTTTACAAACCGAATGGTGGGGAGGACAAACAATGCCTCTGTGAACTTATCAACAAAAGAACATCTCATACCCAGCAATGCATTTTTGGGCTGTCCATGCAAATTTAAATCTTGATTACATGTTGAATTAAATCAAAGCGGGAAGTGGGGGCAAGCGGCCCACTTACTGACTTTTGTTTAAAAAAAAAAATTTTAATGACATGAAAATCGCTGCAAATTGGCTAGAGGAATAAAATTGACTGGAGAGAAAGTCCGGTATTTTTCTTCAGAACCTTAAGGCAGTGTTTAACAATGGCTCTCCGGCTTCCACTTTAGTAGAAGGAAGAGGACAGTGTGAGCAAAGGATTTACTTTCCAACCCAAGGGCCATTGCTCTGCCCAGAGACTGATGTAGGACAAGGCCAGTGAGCAGGGTAGGCTGAAAGGGGGCTGGGGGGCTCAAGGCAAGCATTTGAACTTCTATGTAGGGACTCAAGAAACCACCCTAAGTACCCTCCTGTAACCTCATTTGATAAGCTGCATAACAATCCTTTGACATCTGAGCTGGCAACATTTTTACAAACATTGAGTCGGGCTGTGTATAATTGGAGAAGTGTTACTTTTTTCTCCCAAGGTAGATTGCACCTAATTTTAACATAAAAACCTCATGTTCACTATCATAATCATGTTTTCACAACTTGAGGTTAGATGCAAAGATGATTATGGTGAGTGCCTATTAATTACCAAATTAAGTAACATTGATATAATGTGAAATTGTTGATTAATGGCACAAAGCCTTGTTCAAAGCCACATAAAGCATACTAGCTAGACAAATATCTATATGTATTTTTGTAATTGTTAAATCATATCTAACCGGTCTGTAGGTAACAGAGTTGATTTTGTTAAGTTCGACCGGCTGGGTCCCCCCCCCCCCCCCTCAAACTTACAGCCCAAGTTCAAAACCAAGGTGTGTGTCACTGTTGTAGATGGGATGACAGGTTTGCCTGGTGTTGACATGCTCTTCGGACTCCTTGTGGGACGTCTGCATCTGCAAGCTCAATTGTGGTTGTAGGCCGGTGAACAGGCTCACTTAAAAGCATTTTTTTTTTTTACCTGTTCATACTTGCTAGTTAAAAACTATTACAATCTGTCAGTGTAATTATATTTCAACATCGACAACATCAACAGGTGCCAGTTCTATTAACTAAAAACAGTGAGCTTGTGATTTCCGAAATTGAACAATTGAGGAGTGTAAAAACATTGCCTGATCCATCAGATCTTGGTTCTGTTGAGTTGAGTTGACTGCACAATCCCTCAGTTCAATAGAGCATCTTTGGAATTAAATGGAACCGGCTGTCCACAGTTTCAATGCGGCACCATCTAACTAGGGCTTTACTAAGAAGTTGTAGGAAAAATCTGTATTTCCATTCATAAAATACTTTAATTTCCATTATTTAATCCACTTGTATTTGCTGATCTTTATTAAATGTGCCAATACATATGTTTTAAATAAATACATAAATAAATTTTTCCCAGTCTGTGTTTAACTGCTGCTCAGACAAGTTGTTTCTCAGTGAGCTCCTTTATTAACTGTAGTCAAAAAAAGAGAATTAGGTTTGAGTTTCCTTTTCAGAATAATATGTACAATTTGTATTCATAATTATATTTTGAAAGTGCTCAAAACATTCCAAATGCCTTACAACCACAGCCTAACAAAATGTTGTACTTAACCCATCTGTGTATTTGCATCTGGCTATTGTTCAAGGGCATACAGCAACACCGCAGTAAATGTCACTGGAACATTCACCCTTTTGTCAAACATTAATCTTTTTCCTTTAAAACCAGCCTTCCTCAATCATTAGGAAAAGGCAGAAGCGTCGGACACTGTAATTCATTATTTATTCTTTGATTTATTCCTGTGGGTGTTCTTTACTGAAATATTATCAACCTCCAATATGTATAACCTCCTCATCTGCTTGGTTGACATACAGTATGTTTCACAGCCAGACACACTCTAAATTGAACTGAAACCTCCCTAGTAATTACTTATTTTTGAGTAAATGTGGCGTATATATGCACTGCTCAAAAAAACTAAGGGAACATTTAAATCACACATCGGGGCACAATGAAGGAAATACACTCACCTAAAGGATTATTAGGAACACCTGTTCAATTTCTCATTAATGCAATTATCTAATCAACCAATCACATGGCAGTTGCTTCAATGCATTTATGGGTGTGGTCCTGGTCAAGACAATCTCCTGAACTCCAAACTGAATGTCAGAATGGGAAAGAAAGGTGATTTAAGCAATTTTGAGCGTGGCATGGTTGTTGGTGCCAGAAGGGTCTGAGTATTTCACAATCTGCTCAGTTACTGGGATTTTCACGCACAACCATTTATAGGGTTTACAAAGAATGGTGTGAAAAGGGAAAAACATCCAGTATGCGGCAGTCCTGTGGGCGGAAATGCCTTGTTGATGCTAGAGGTCAGAGGAGAATGGGCCGACTGATTCAAGCTGATAGAAGAGCAACTTTGACTGAAATAACCACTCGTTACAACCGAGGTATGCAGCAAAGCATTTGTGAAGCCACAACACGCACAACCTTGAGGCGGATGGGCTACAACAGCAGAAGACCCCACCGGGTACCACTCATCTCCACTGCAAATAGGAAAAAGAGGCTACAATTTGCACGAGCTCACCAAAATTGGACAGTTGAAGACTGGAAGAATGTTGCCTGCTCTGATGAGTCTCGATTTCTGTTGAGACATTCAGATGGTAGAGTCAGAATTTGGCGTAAACAGAATGAGAACATGGATCCATCATGCCTTGTTACCACTGTGCAGGCTGGTGGTGGTGGTGTAATGGTGTGGGGGATGTTTTCTTGGCACACTTTAGGCCCCTTAGTGCCAATTTGGCATCGTTTAAATGCCACGGCCTACCTGAGCATTGTTTCTGACCATGTCCATCCTCTGATGGCTACTTCCAGCAGGATAATGCACCATGTCACAAAGCTCGAATCCTTTCAAATTGGTTTCTTGAACATGACAATGAATTCACTGTACCGAAATGGCCCCCACAGTCACCAGATCTCAACCCAATAGAGCATCTTTGGGATGTGGTGGAACGGGAGCTTCATGCCCTGGATGTGCATCCCACAAATCGCGATCAACTGCAAGATGCTATCCTATCAATATGGGCCAACATTTCTAAAGAATGCTTTCAGCACCTTGTTGAATCAATGCCATGTAGAATTAAGGCAGTTCTGAAGGCGAAAGGGGGTCAAACACAGTCTAAGTATGGTGTTCCTAATAATCCTTTAGGTGAGTGTATATGAAAGATCATAATCTTTACTGTACATTGTGTAAATCGTTGAGAACAAAATGATGTAACAACGGTTAATGGAAACCTAATTCACCAACCGATTGAGGAGGGCTTGATGAGACGGCGGATGGTGTCCTGGGGGATCTCCTCCCGGACCTGGGTCAAGGCATCAGTGTGCTCCTGGACGGTCTGTGGCACTACTTGGTGGTGTCAGATGCACTGATACATAACACCCTAGAGGTTCTCAATTGGATTCAGGTCTGGGGAACTTGAGGGCCAGTCAATAGCATCAATGCTTTCGTCATCCAGGAACTGCCTACACACTCTGGCCACGTGAGGCCAGGCATTGTCCTGCACCAGGAGGAACCCAGGGCCTATGATGGGTCTGAGAATTTGATCCCGGTTCCTAACGGGGTACTGTTGACTAGCAAGTGGAGGTCTGCGTGATCCTCCAAGGGAATGCCTCCCTAGACCATCCCTGACCCACCTCCAAACCCGTCATACTGGATGGATTTGCAGGCAGAATAACATGCACCACGGCGTCTGCAGACTCTTTTAAGTCTGTCACATGTGCTCAATGTGAACCTGCTCTCATCTGTATAGAGAATCGGATGCCAATGGCAGACCTGCCAATTCTGGGTTTCTCTGGCAAATGCCAGTCGAGCTGCATGTTGCTGGGCTGTGAGCACAGGTCGCACTACAGGGCGTCGGGCCCTTATGCCACCTTCATGGAGTCTGTTTCTGACAGTTTGGTCAGAAACATGCACACCAATAGCTCACTGGAGGTCATTGTGTAGGGCTCTGGCAGTGCTCCTGTTCATCCTTACACAAAGGAGCAGACACAGGTCCTGCTGCTGGGTTGATGCCCTTCTACAGCCCTGTCCAGCTCTCCTTGTGTAACGGCCCATCTCCTGGTATCTCCTCCATGCTCTTGAGGCTGTACTAGGAGACACAGCAAACCTTCCTGCAACAGCACATATGGATGTGCCATCCTGGACTACCTGTGCAACCTGAATGGGCTGCAGGAACCGCCTCATACTACCAGTAGTGACAAGAAAACTAGCAAAATGCAAAACTAGTGAAGAATCAGTCCGGAAGGATAAGGAGAGAGCAATTGTCTGTGGCCACCCCCTGCAAAACCATTCCCTTTTTGGGGGTTGTCTTGCTGTTGCCTCTCCAGTGCATCTGTTGTCACTTTCATTTGCACCAAAACAGGTGACATTGATTCACAATCGCTTATGCTTCCTAACTGGACAGATTGATGTCCCTGAAGTTTAATTGATTTGGTGTTATACTGGAATGATTACGTGTTCCCTTAATCTTTTTGAGCATTGTATTTATATATATTACACATTTACTTACAAACACAAAATATACTGATTCATTAATACTTAGCATAGGTACATATATTATGTCAGTATATTTTGTGTTTGTTCAAACTGAGTATGTTCGCTTGTACTCTAATATAGCACTCAATAATTATTGACAACTTGGGAAAGATGAGCAAAGAAGCCTATCAAAGAATGATATTGTTACACTGCTTTTGGATAGTATTAAGAATACTTTCAATCTCTCCGGATTATGTTGTGTTATAGGCTTGATTTATTATTGATAATGTATTTTTTTGTCATCAATTTCCCCCATAATGAAAGTACTTTATAGGAGCTCCTTTGTCAGCGATCACAAGCTTTCCAGGCTACACCACTGGATTCGGGCTGTTTCACCCAAATTGTACTTGCAGATTCTCTCAAATTCTTTCAGATTGGAAATTCATTTTTGCCTCAATCCTGAAAAGTTTCTCAAGGATGCATCTGAGTCTAATTGGGAATGTCATGGCTAAGGGTCTGAATACTTACAGTACCCATCAATACACCTTTATTTTTCCAGTTTTCACACTGTTTAAAGTCTTTCTGTACTCTGAAATAAACAATTAAACAGAAATCATGGACTTGTTTATTGTTTATCTAAACTTACTCGATGAAGTAGCCTCCTTTTGCAGATATATACTCATGACATTCTTTCTGCAATGGAAATCAAGTATTGTTCGGAGTGTTCTTCCTAACCCTGTTGAAGAACTTAACTTAATGTTTTCCACTTGTAGTTTGCTTAGATTTTACCCTTTGGCCCAGTTCATCCTCAAACCAGCTCATTGGGGTTTAGGTCTGGAGACTATGCAGACCATTCCATGATTTGATGCCTACCGTCTTGTTCTTTTTTTACAAGGTTGTTCTGAAATAGCCTGGAGGTATGTTTTGGATCATTATCTCGCATTAGAATGCATTCCCTGACCAATTAGGCGTCAACAGAGGGTATTGCATGGCGCTGCAAAATGCTGTGGTAACCGTTTTGGTTCATAGGACCTTCCAGTCTTCAGTAGTCCACTAGCGGTACTTCATGGCCCAGGCAAGCCCCTTTTCCTTATTTTCCCATCTTTGCAATGGCTTTCTTACTGCCAATTGACCTATCAAACCTGCAGCTCTAAGTCTTCTCTTTACAGTTGAAACTGAGACTTGCTTACATCGACCAGTGTTAAGCTGCACTTGAAGCTCTTCTATGAGCTGCCTGTTGACTCCGTTACAACTATGAGCCAAACTGTTGACTCTCAGAAACTTGTCTTCTGATTCTGTTGTTGCTTTGGGTCTGCCAGACCTCTTCCTGTCAAAATGTTCTTCAGTTTCCAAGTGCCTTTTGATGGTGTCGGAAACTGTACTCACTGACACCTTGGCTTTCTTTGCAATTTCTAACGGAAACACCTAGACTTCTATTATAATGGTCTGTTTGTCTTCCTTTGTTAAGTGCCTTTTTCTCACCATGATAGCAATATACAACTTCCTGCTGTACAGTAATGTCCAAATAATGCATAAGTAGGTGTAGTAACAGTCTGTTTTTGCTAATTATGCAAGTGTATGCAAGTTGTTTTTGTGATTGTCGATAAGCATTTAAGCAGTTTTATTTGGAATAGACTAAAAGTAAGCAACAAAGTTTGTTTGGTCTCTCTAATTTACTTAGTCCAAAAGATACTAAGTTGGGTGAAAGTATGCTAATTATGCTCATTTATGTAATTGTACTTGGTACATATTAATACAAGTTGAGACAGCCTTAAACATATGAAACGATGAACTTACATCTTCACATGAGCATAAGGTTCTGGCCATTTTCCTTTGAAGTCTCTAAGATAGTTTGGCCTTCTTAAGACACATTTTTGCTTGAGCCATTTGTTTACCAACCTTTTTCCCCACATCCTGGTTTTCAAACATAGCAAAGGCCTGTTTTTTTCACCTACAAGTTTCAACTGTATGTCTTGTGATTTGGCACTTTACATTTAGGCAATATAATAACAAAGCTATTGATAATTTCTGTTTTAATTTAAGTAGTGGACCTATTTAATATCTTGCTGATAAGGCCGCAAGGCTACTTTCTGCACCCTTAGAGCATCAATGACAGCGTGCAGTCTTTTGTAGTAGTCGTCTATGAGGCCCCACATTCTTGCGGGTGGTATATCTGCCCATTCGTTTTTGCAAAATGCCTCCAGATCATGCAAAGTCCTTTTGTCGTCTTGCATGAGCCGCACGTTTGGTATCAAGAGATCCCTGAATTGTCCACTCCTTAATAAGTGATTAAACAGTAATGATTGGCATTTGCAAGGCTTTGGATATCTTTTTATGTCCTTTTCCATCTTTATTAAGTTCCATTACCTTATTACTCAGGTCTTTTGACAGTTATTTTCTGCTCCCTATGGCAAAAATACAAAAACGTTTTTTTTGCACATTCAGTTATATTTTCAAAGTCAATCGCACAATTTCTGCCAGGGTATGAATTTATGAGCACAACTGTATCATGAGCTCTGGATGGCCCAATCTGAATAGCCTATCATGGCAAATAGGGAATAACGAGCACAGGCACAGAGATGTAATAAGCACATAATTCATTAACACAGAAAAATGAACCTCTCCTATTTTACTCCTGGTACTGATAATATACATTTCAAACTTTGCAATAAATTATAATCTATGGTGGATTGACTATCATTCAGCACAATAATGATCCCAAACACATTGCAAAGACAATTACAACTTGGAGGGGAAGTCTGTACTGACATTTTGTGAGATCACCACTGTAGGTGCGGGGAAAAGAACAAAAATGTTTTATGTTTCATTGTAACATTTTGCAATGTTTGTTCAAATCATCCAACTGAAATTCTAACTAAAATGCCTGTCATTAACTGAAGGCTTACTGAATGTGCCTCAGGTCTGCCTGAAGTGAATAGTGAAGCAAACCTATTTGTAATATGCAGGTTTTCCAATCCCATAGTCTGGTCTTTGAGGAACCTATGTATACTTTCTCAGTATCGGAAAGTTGCTGAGGCCTACTTTATGTTCTAAGCAATAAGTTGTGTGGGATGGAGGAATGGGGGAAGAAACAGGGCATCGTCCAAAACCTGGACTCAAAGTTAAAGTCTGTAAATCCCCCTCTCTCACACTGCACAATAAAACACAGTAGAAGCCAAACCGTCAAATCCTGTATAAGTGTGTGCTTGCTTATCTGCACCTGACGACACCCCCAAAACCCCCCGACACCTCTTTTTGCTCAAAGCCCAGATTAAAAAGAGAGGGAGAACACCACAAAGCCATTTATGTGGTGGCACACACTGATGAATCATCATCCTGGTTAAGCGTTGTGAGGGGACAGAATAGCGTTGAGGTGTCTTTGGCCATTTTGTCCATGACCGCACTGTCTGACGTTTTAAGGTGTCAAACTGTGATTGCAGGCGGTGATTGTTCTGAATCTCCCATCATTCATCATTAAGAGTGAATGGTTTTGAGTCTGTACTGGCCTTTACCGCAGTTACCTTTTTCTTGTCCTGTTGCAACACTGATTCGTTTCCCCCATCCGCATCCTGGCCTTTCCTTTGTTGCTGCGGTTTGTTGCCTTGACGTTTCTCTCGGTGTAGCAGTTGGGTTTTTGGAGAAGTCGTGGGCTGGACAAATCCCTGAGTCACAGGGCGACTGTATGGAGCAATCCTTGGTCCGTCTTGAAAACAACCTTGATTCGTTCACTTTCAATGGTCGCTAGTACACACACAGGCATTCTCTCCCCCCACGGGCCACTGGAACCGACAAGGGTGTCGAGAAGCAGATTTTGGCGGTGACATCATCCACTGTGACAACACCCTTCATTACTGCTCGATTAAGGGTATAATTAGCTAACCCCCCCACAGCCGGCCATTATTGCTGCTGTTGACCTCTCTTTGTCCCTATCAATTTTTCTCTCTTTCTATCCCTCTCTTTACCCCCCCCCCCCCCACGTCTTTGTACACATGGACTGTAATGGTTCCTGTGGTTTCGTTCTTTTCAAAGGCCTTTGGCCTAGACTTCATCACATATTCTTGCGTCACAGTTAAAGGATCAATGCTTTGTGTTGAATGATGGACTGTCATGGTGTTTGAGGTGATGGCTGCATGAGTTTAGCTGTTGATTCCACTGTCGAAGCGATAGGTGGTGCAGGGCTACAAATGATACCAGGAAGATATTCGGGTTAAACCCAAGCAATTTCCCGTGTGTATGTGTGTTGTGCCTTTCTACCCCCCAAAGGGGGAATTCTGAAGACTAGTTTCAACTGTACAGGAAGGCACTGGGGTAGGTAGGAACTGGTGCAATATAATCACCAAGGTGCTGCTTACTCTACTTATCCAGCCTTGTCCCACTGTCTGTATTCCCCCATTTTTAATCACCCCAGTGCTGTACCCTTTGGGAGAGTGATCCCAGGCCTGTGCGTGACTGCCGAGCATTTGATGCAAGAGCGAGTGGTTCTAATTTGCGGCCTCGCCGTGCCCTTCGACGGTAAACAGTGACTAAGAGCTCAGGAATCTTAAGAGCTATAAAATAATTGCAGGTTACTCCTGTAAGGCTCTGTGTGTTTTTCTCTTTATCTCTTGCTGTTTTTCCCCTCACTCTCTCTGCATGTTCTTCTGAAACTGGACTGAAAGCAGGTAGAAGGGTGCAACAATGGCATCAACTGTCTATCGAAATCAGAACAAGTCTTTCTCAAGTTTTACGTTTATGGAAATCAAATTGCTTCTGGCATATCAGCTTGTTTATAAAGTCACCCCAGAGTAAGACAACTTTGGCTAAGGTTCATGCCATGAGAAAGGTCCTCCCAATTCTGTGGGGCCATCTTACTAGCGTGACCCCAGGTACTTCCACAGCTGGCACGGACAGATGTCTCAGCAAAACTGAAGATGAACCTTGTTATAATTTATTTTGTTCCCCCTCTGGGGAACACAACCTTTTAACAACCAAGGAGGGTGAAATTAAGGACTGTACACAGAGGTTGGAGACTTGGGTTGAACTATCGGTCACGTGAAAGTTCTACAATTGTGATTACAACCCATGTATCTTATATGCGTAATGCAGGTGGATAACTGTTCAATAACAATCCTGGGAAATCGTGTCCCTAAGTTTATTTTTTTGAGGTTCTCCACACAGCTCTCCTCCAGATGCTTCCTCTTTCTGCACATTTATAAGAAAATTATATATTTTCAACCAGAAGTTCTGCATCTTCTGAAACCTTTCAGTCGAACAGGGTACCTGCGTGACCAATAGTCTGGTTTCTTTTGTCTTTCAGAATCAGTAAAAGAGAGCATTTTGAACTTTTTTAAAGTAATAAATTATTGTTATAATAACTTGTTTGCACCTTTTACATATTGTAATTGTAACAGCACCTTTTTGAAGATTAGCAATAAATTCAGCTGCAGTATACAAGGTGTTCTATATAATGTGACTGTAGTTTAATTGAGCCACATCACTATCCCTTCAGTCTTATTTGAAACCTGCTGCTTACTTTGTGCTACTCTCTTTGGTGCATTATTACAGCTGGGGACTGTTTGATGCACAAGTCAAAGCTGTAACTTGTTTATCCAAGAAACACGAAGACATCATCATGGTGCTCTCTGAAATGGCCTTAGTCTGATCAAAGTGGGGACATCTCTGTCGACTATTGCGACCTGGCATTTAGTTTTAGAGCAAGTTGCCCGAAAAGGCGAAGTCCACTTATGCAGTAATGCAGCAAACAACAAAACCCCGAAAAGGCCATTCATTGCTGTGACACAGATAAACAATTATCTAACGGTTTAAGAGGTTTAAATTATAGGTTGGACTGCATTTAAAGTTGGAAATAAATGTCAGAATAACAGCCCTCGCAAACAAACAAAATCGAAGAGAAAACGGGCAAATGGGGTTACTCAGTAGGGTGTGAGTGATTGAGTGCATTGCGAGTGATTTGAAATCAGTTGAAAGACAAATGTACCAGGGAAAGGCTCATGTCCTCAATTAGTAACATTAACTCCCCATTGCAACGTCTCATCGGGGATTCGCGGCGCTTGACTGATTGTTCCTACCATCTCCCTGGAGCAGTTGATGTTTTTCTTTGACCCTACACTGGCACACCTGTATCAATTAACCTAGTCCATGTTAGCTAGTACAAATTTCCTAATAACATAAAATACTGTAAAGAAAGCTTCATGATCTGTAAAATTTGGAGATTCAAGGGAGCTCGTTTTAGCACAGAAAACATGCATATTTCTCTAACTGGAACAGTCAGAAGTCAACTTACCATCACCTCTGAATTAGAGCCTAGGGAACACGTACTTTTCTTTGATTGTACAACAATGACATTAATGACACGATTACCGTCATTGATTAGACACAGATTACCAGGGCAGCAGGAAACGTTGGGGCTCCCTTTGCTGACACAGCCATTTGAAGTTCCTGTCTCTGTCTGTCGCAAGACGGTTGATCAAGTTGCAGAAGTGATATAGGGAGCAGTGTGTAGGTGTTCCATTACGCCTTGCCATGGCTAACTTCATGTCAATATTCTAGCGTGGCTGCTAGGGTGAAATGTTAACAGGGGACTGCAGCGGTTCGTGCACAAAGGCTTTTACTAATCAATATTGGTTTATCGGAAGAGTGTCTAGCATTAGCACCTGTGTCAGATCACCCTACTGGCAGTCAATTCAACCCTCAGACGTGGGTCGGTATAGTTTGTTTCTTATAGTTCACAAGCTATTCCGAGTTGGAGGTCTGGTGTTATACCTTATAACCCCCCCACACACACACACACTTTTGGAAGATTAGTGTAATGATAGCCAGGCGGTTCTACATCTGGAGGCTGCTACAGGTGTTCTAGTCTGCTTTGAGGAAGAGACAAATTGAAGAAATGGAGATTTCTACAACACATCACACAGCTGCACCTGTTCTGCAACCTGTTGACGGCTGGTTTCAATGCAGTGTGTTTACTCTCGTCCTACAAACCAACAGGACACACCTCAGGCTGGCGAAAGGAGCCCTGAAGTCACAGTAGAAAACATAGGCGTGTGACCACACCATAATCATTGGTCATGGCTGCATCTTTCAAATTGATGGTGCGTGCCGTTGCCAAATCAGCTGCTTCTGGCATGCTTGCCCAGAGCTGGAAATCACTTGTTCAGCCTAAGCACTTGCAGTTGTATCCATGCGGGCTGCTTTTGTGGTTTTATGGTAAAATGCCAGGTGCACTGAGTTCAAAAGGGTTCTTCCTTTTCACAGCACATTTGGCCTCTCATTTTTTGACTCAGAATAAAATAACAGTTCTGCCGAAGGATGGCTTTCATGTTGAGCCCGGGCGTTTGAGCTGAACAGGAATGTGGCGGGCCACCACTTCAATTCAGCTACTTCATGTTGTGACCCGAGAGTTCCCCCGGCTCCACTTCACATGAACTTCAGTGCCTCACCCAAAAGCAATTCCCTGTCCTAATTGACATTTATGATGCAAAAGAGGGATGCGTGACCTTCAAAACCTGCCATTATCAAAGCCAATTACTGCAAATTGCCCCCAAACCCCCCCAGCCCGCACCACCTCCTCGTCTTCACCTCCTCGTCTTCACCTTCTCATCTTCACCAAGTGCTCCGCGGATTGAGCAGTGAACGGTTCTCGCATGCAAGCTACCGCTCACAATTGAGCAACGCATTAACTAATTAGATTAATTAATCAAGGTTAATTAATCTCGGGGAAGCATGCGACTGAGTGAGCAGGAGAGACAACTGAGAGCAGACGCTTGAGCAACGCCAGCACACGCATCCTCTCAAGGGAACTGTTTAGGCAAACGAAACAAAGGGCGAGGCTGTGGGATTTAGTGTTAAGGGATTTGGTGTTCATCCTTATGTGCACCTGCTGCACACACCCTTTTGCTTTGTATGTAGTGTGACCGGCTGATCTAGGAAGCTCATGATAGCTAGCTAATCAACCTTTCAAACTTATAAAAAAAAAAATAATGTGCAGGCAGACAATTCTGTCGCTGTTTTTCATGCCAAACATTTGACGAGAGAGAGAATGAGGTCAGGAAAGGTATAAGCATTGAAAGGTAGAGTCGATGTCTGCACAATCAGCATACAAAGCACTGCAGCAATATAAAGTCAAATTGGATTGATTGCCAAGTTAAATGATTCTGCTCACATTATCATGTCAACTTTTCATACTCCATTAAGCTTGAGCATACCGAGTAGCAAACTAGTATGGACATTTAGCCAATAATTAACAATACAAATTGTGACTGTGTGTTTGACCGACCTTGATATAATTCCTAAGGAATTAGATTTAGTAATGGCTAGACGTTGATACGTGTTTCAACTTTGCCCTGAGGGTGGCAATTGGACAATAAATCCATTTGTCTTCCAGCGAGGCCAAATGAATGCGGTGTGCTCCAACCTATAAGAGGGCGGCACCTTCAGCAAAGAAGGAAAGTCCATTGTGCAGGTGTTGCGCAGTCATGCAAGGTAATCAAAGGGCGTATCCAGGTGGACCACCTTCCCAGTTGCTTAGAAAGATGTTTGCTGATAGCAGCTACTGTGAAGAAACAAAGTAAAAATTCCACAGAGCGCAATAAAATAATTATATTTGTAGTGTTGCAAGTAGAGATGGGATAACCCTGTTATATCATTCCTGTTTCATACTTTGGCAATACATCCATGACCGACTGTGTCATCATGCCTTATAAATCAAGTGCATATCAAATGACTTCAGCAGATATGGAAACCATGCGATGTCAGAATGAGGTCATGGGCTTCTAGAGGGTTGGAAGTTAAAGCACATACTAGGGCAAACAGATCCAGACAGGTCCAAAGAAACAAGTGTGATCCATTAATCTACCCACACCGGGACATGTTGAGACATGTCTGTCCAAAGGTGGCTAATCTTGTAGCTCTGTCCTAGCACCAAATATAGACAGCCAAAGCAGTCCTAAACCGACCTGCCTGAATCCCCATCAATTATGTTCTGTAAATATCAATTTGTGGCACCTTCTTTTGTAACCACGTACCGTCCACACCCTTCAGTTGGCACTCCTATGGGCAAGCAAACACCTAGGCTTAAAAAGTACTGAAAATCCTGGAACTCAAAAGGAGCTTTGAGCCATTACAATGCCCTCATTGTTTTGCCATGACATTGCTGCTGTGCAAAGTGCATAGGTGTGTGAGAATTGGATTGGAAGTGGTCTTTTTGGATGTGGTGTTTCTTTGACTTTTTTTTCTGTAAATGGCCTAAGGGGTTGTGTTAATGTATATAATGAGAATTTGAATGTTTTTGGTCACACTATTCTGTTATTTATTAAATGTTATTTTTTCCTCTGTGTCAGTTTCTTCAACTGACTTGAACTATAAAATAAATAATACTGAGAGACTGAGCTATAGCATGCCCCAAATTAGAAATGTATTTAATTATTACTTATAAAATGTTTTAAACAAAACTTTAAAAAACTTAGTATGCTTTGTTGAGGGAATGGAGGAGGAAAGAGAAAATAGCAATAGGCCATAATGAAACCCATGTAGCAGCCGAGGAAGCAACTTAGAAAGAAAATACAAAGACAAGGACACCAATCCTTTTCCTAAAAGGTTTCATGAGATTGGAAAACAAATTCGGACGGACCATTTCTGTATGCAGTTTTTTCCAGATCCATGACAACCTAATGGGCTATGCATTCTTCAATTCAAACCACACATTTTCATTTGGTTTCAAGATGGTCAATGCAATATGTGGATTTTGTAGTAAGCTGAGCATTTCTTTTCTTTTGTGTATTAAGGGTCATTGTCTTCTTGGAAGATCCCCTCGCGGGCAAGTGTCAGTCCCCTGGCAGGGTCCACCAGGTTGTTGGCTAAAAGGTCCTGGTACTTGCTAAAGTTCATGATAACGTTGACCTTAAGAAGGGAAACAGGAATATTAAAACTAAAATATTACCATAACATTAAAGATGCACCACTATATTTTATCATTGGTATGTAGTTCTGTTTTGCATATGCTTTCTACACAAAATCAACCATTCACATGCATGGCCAAAATCATTTTCATGTCATCTGATCTGATCATAGCACAGAGTTTTATAAATGGTTTTATCTTAGAATTAAACAGTATTCAGTAATATAATGTTTAGATCTCCACCATGGAGCCGGGCCCCGATCGCTCACTTACAGCAACCATGACCCCACTGTGACAGTAATGGCCGGGTTATCACAAAACATGCGCCCCGGAGCTGTGGAGCCAGGTGCCTTCCCTGAACCCCCCCCCCTCGTTGTGACACATGACTTGTGGCACCAGAGCCTGTGCTTGTGATAGGCTGGTTACCGGCAAGGCGGCAACACTTCTGTGAGAGGTCTGACCTTTCTCTTTTCTCTCTTTCCAACCCTCTTCTTCCGTCGTTCTCTTTATATATTTTTCCCTGCTTCATCGTAACCTGCATTTGTGTGTGTCTCTCTCTCTCTCTCTCTCTCTCTCTCTCTCTCTCTCTCACGCGTTTGTCTTTCTTGTGGTTTGCTTCACCTCAATTTTTTTCTCTGTTCAAGTGGCTTGCTCCCTCATGCACTCACTCGCCCCCCATTTGATTTCTCTTACTGCTGTCTTTCACTGCTCTCTCTCTCTTCCTATCTCCCCACTCGCAAAGAGCCATGCTTTTTCATGTTAGGGTGTATGGAAATGGGTTGCCGTGTACTATTTTAGCATAATTCCACCAGCATTTTCTCTGCACGTCATTGTCATTACAGTGTATACAAATGAAGAAATGGAAACATTGCTCCCTTTAAATGGCTGGAAAGTCTCTTTATTGTGCGGAGAAAAAGTGCAAACGTACACAAATGCCTGTTAATTGTATTAAGTTGTTTGAGATGGTGTATACGTTAGTTCCGGTGATGACTTATCTATTCTGTGATATTACCACTGGAGGCATTGCGTCATCTGGACATCAGTGCTGTGATGTTGCTGTTGATGACACATTCTGCCATTTAGTCTTGGCTAATAGTGTCACTGGAATAGGTGTAAGCCATGTGCTGTGACTAATTCCACTGCACGCATGACGCTAATGAACCGCCACTGAATTTGTTTGCACACGGTTAGCGAGCTGCTGCAGCCGATTTTTTTTATCTTCTGTCTTGTCACATTTCAAGACGATGTTTTTCATTTGTGTTTACTGTTTGTCTGCCTGCCACTCTTCCATCAGAGACTTGCCTTCTTCCTATCCTTCATTTAAAGAAAGAGAACTATACCGTGCCTTCAGAACGTATTCAGCACCTTCAACTTTTCCTACATTTATGTTACAGCCTGAATTTTAAATGGTTTACATTTAGAGTTAGTGTCACTAATCTCCACAATGTATCCCATGATGTCAAATGGAATTTATTTACATTTGACAAATTAAGAAAATTTTAATTAATGCCTTACGTTTATTACAACACTGTTTGAAATTTACAGTAGGGAATGCTAGTTCTGGAATAGCAACAGCTGGTGTTCCGGGGGGTTGAGAACCACTGACCTAAAACACAAGGCGAGATCTACACTGTAGTTGCTTACCAAGACAACATTGTTCCTGAGTGGCCTAGTTCCAGTGTTGACTTAAATTGGCTTGACAATCTATGGCAATACTTGAAAATAGCTGTATAGCAATGATTAACAACCAACTTGACAGA
Organism: Esox lucius; assembly: GCF_011004845.1. Classification (NCBI taxonomy): domain Eukaryota; kingdom Metazoa; phylum Chordata; class Actinopteri; order Esociformes; family Esocidae; genus Esox; species Esox lucius. The sequence continues at coordinate 18,241,712 of NC_047583.1, forward strand.
GCTTGAAGAATTGAAACAAAATGATGATTGGCAAATATTGTACAATGTTGTGCAAACCTCTGAAAGGACCAACATCTGTGATTCCTATTGACTCTAATGCAGTGACGTATTTGCTATACATTTCTTGGATAGTATTAAATAATGCTATGCATTTCGACTTTGCCCTGAGGGTGTCACTGGGATAGAAAAACCATTTGTTTTCCAGCGAGGCCAACTGAAGGCGGTGTGGTTCAGCCTACAAGAGGGAGGCACCTTCAGCAACTTTGGTGGGGGGCGGGTGACACTCACCATGTCACATCCTGAGAAACCCCTTCACAACTGGCCTTGTAACCCCTGCCACCCACCCACACACACTCTCCATTTGTTGACTTCCAGCCACCTGCCTCCCCCAACCCCCTGCAGAACATCAGGGGTTTCCAATGGCGGGATCCCAGGAGAGCTCCCTCAGGGTCCCCCTCCACTCCTACCCACCGCCACTACACGCCTTCATAGAATTAGTTCCATCTGGCCTAGTTTATGCCCCTGCTCCTGATGAACGGGATGTGATAAACTGTATATGTTTGGCTTGGGAACATCTTTCTTGGCTGCTTTCTGTATCGCTCTCTTTGCGTCTCTTTCTTTCTGTGTCTCTCGCTCTGTCTTTCTTTCTATATATCTTTCTCTTATTTCCATCTTTCCATAGTGTTTCTCTGACTGTCTCTGGCTGTCTTTTTTTCTCTTTATCTCTCATTTCTGTTCTTTTTTTCCTTGGTTTATCCTTATGTTCCTTTAATTTTCGCCTGTGTGTCTTTCTCAGAGCTGACAGGCTTACATTCTTAACCGTTTGTGGATCTGTGGTGATTTCTCTTTTTGCTCCTCGAAGGTATTTATTCAGACATCACTGGCAATGCAATCTTTTAAACCCTTAGCAATGTTAAAAAAAAAAAAAGCAGTCTATCTCCGTCTGCTCATCATCTCACCACAGCAAATGAACAGATCGGCAAATCAGGACAACGAGACTATCAGCACATAGCAGGAGCCTTCTGGCAGCTTTCCAAAGCTAGCTAAGTCAACCAGACATGTTGCTCCTGCTCAAACAAATAGGCCCGGAGTAAGAGAGCAAAGCATTGGAGTGGGGTGGGCTTTCACTGTGACTTAAATTCTTAATTGCCACGCTTGAACTCTAAAATAATCTGTAGATAATCTATTAATCTGAGTTAATAAAATGTTTATGTTGACTCTGTTAACTAATTTGTTCATGTGAGGTACATGTTTTTTGGGGCGTTCATAGAATCAGAACAAACTGTAACACTGTCATTGGTCCCAGAATCTTCTTTGCAGGTGTTTTGTGATTCAGCAAGCATATTTATTTCATGGCTGTGCTTGATGGCGCTCCAATTACAGTGCAGTTAAACCGAAGAAGCCTCTTAACACAGTCCATCCCAGTAACCGCTTCACTCAAGCCAAAGTAATACAATGACAATCAAATGAGCCAGCCGCTACCATTTTGTCTTGATCAAAACCACTATTAAATTTGGGCAATGGGAATTTAGTCTCTTTGCATAGATGCAGTTACAACAATCCTCAATACCAATGGGGTGTTTGGAATACCAAGGTCATGAGAAGAAATGTTTTGTTTTCAGGACAAACATTTTTGTTCTGACTATTGACAGTCTATTGCAGCCAACCTATTCAATGTCATATCTTCTAACAACTCAGTTGTCATTATGTCATGTGTGTATTGAGATTGACCTAGTAAGATACTGTATTTATTGTGTACTCCTCCTTGGTTCCTATGATACAGACCATCACACAAGCACAAACACACACACACCGTTTTAGAAATGTTATCAGTATGTATCTCAGCAGCGTATGTTGAGTCATCATCTTAGGGTAATGCATCACTGGCGATTCACACCTTACCGTCCAAGGCTAGGTCATGGCAATGACATGCTATCAATGATAAATTGTTTTTGAGCAACAGTGAAATATGAAAGAAATGCAGAATCATGGGCGATAGAAACTGTTTCAGTGGGGGAAACATTTTTACAAAAGCTGACCTTTCTATGCCTTGGCTTATCATGGGATATCTTGACTGAACACAAATTTGTTCTAACTTTAAATACATCAATGATAAACTGTCTCCTCAAATGTACACTGCTCAAAAAGATGTAATCATCACAATATAACACCAAGTCAATTAAACTTCAGGGATAACTGTCTAGTTAGAAAGCATAAGTGATTGTGTTTTGGTGCAAATGAAAGTGACAACAGGCGCACTGGAGAGGCAACAGCAAGACAACCCCCAAAAAGGGAATGGTTTTGCAGGTGGTGGGCACAGACCATTGCACTCTCCTGATTCTTCTCTAGTTTTGCGTTTTGCTAGTGTCGTTGTCACTTCTGGTAGCATGAGGCGGTACCTGCAGCCCATTCAGGTTCCACAGGTAGTCCAGCTCCTCCAGAATGGCACATCCATAAGGGCCGTCGCAAGAAGGTTTGCTGTGTCTCCGAGTACAGTCTCAAGAGCATGGAAGAGATACCAGGAGACAGGCCCTTACAAATGGGGAGCTGGACAGGGCCATAGAAGGGTATCTACCCAGCAGCAGGACCGGTATCTGCTCCTTTGTGCAAGGAGAAACAGGAGGAGCACTGCCAGAGCCCTACACAATTACCTCCATTGAGCTATGGTATGCATGTTTCTGACCAAACAGACTCCATGAGGGCCAGACGTCCTCAAGTGGGACCTGTGCTCACAGCCCGGCTCCGTGCTGCTCAATTGGCATTTGCCAGAGAACAACAGAATTGGCAGGTCCGCCATTGGTGCCCCGTTCTCTTCACAGATGAGAGCAGGTTCACACTGAGCAAGTGTGACAGATGTGAAAGAGTCTGGAGATGCTGTGGTGAACGTTATGCTGCCTGCAACATCATCCAACATGACCGGTTTGGCGGTGGGTCAGTGATGGTCTTGGGAGGCGTATCCTTAGAGGGTCGCACAGACCTCCATGTGCTAGTACCCTGACTGCTGTTAGGTACTCGGATGAAATCCTCAGACCCATCGTCCTACCTTATGCTTTTGCAGTGGGCCCTGGGTTCCTCCTGGTACAGGACAATGCCCAGCCTCTTGTGGCCAGAGTTTGTAGGCAGTTTCTGCATGACAAAGGCATTGATGCCATTGACTGGCCCTCACGTTCCCCAGACCTGAATCCAACTGAGAACCTCTGGGACGTTATGTATCGGTGCATCCGACGCCGCCAAGTATGGCCACAGCCTTTCCAGAAGCTCACTAATGCCCTGATCCAGATCTGGGAAGAGTCCGCCGTCACATCAGGAGCATGCCCAGACGTTGTCGGGAGTGCATGCAGGCTCATGGGGGCAATACACACTACTGAGTCACATTATGAGTTGTTGGAACAGCCTGTGATTTCAATTGTTTACTTCGATTTTTGGTGTGAGTTTGATTCCAGCCCTCAATTGGTTGTTTACGTCATTTTGTTTGGAACCTTTCTCATATGGTGTTTTTGTTTTGGACGGCACTGAGATGCTTTGCACTCGTCATACGAAGCTTTGTGGTGCCGCCTTTAATGATCAAATTAATTGGTCGTGTTGTGGCAACAATTGCAAGGCACTCTTGACAAAGTACCTGTTTTTGGTCAACATCATCCTGTCTGTAGCCGAAATATTTCCATATAATTGACAATGCATTTCTTTTGGCAACCAAATTTTCAGTTTCTGACTTTTTTTGCCTGTTCCTCGCTCATCATTTCGTCACGTGTAAGCAGAGCCTGCATGTCAACCACATGCAGCAACGAACTCCGTGTTTAAAATAATAATAATTATAGTTAACTGTGTATCCAATAACCCACAAATTGGAGTAAATTACATTATATCAGACAGATAATGCTAGTTTTCCATGTATTTTTATTTTTTTATTGTAGACTGATATATGTTTACCTTACTAAATCGCATGTTCTGCGATGTGACGTACATTGCAATGTCGACGCTGAAACTATATATTTTGCAGCCCTACAATGTACAGTAAAGATTTTCATGTCTGATTTCAGTGTTCCCTAAAGTTTTTTTGAGCAGTGTATTTACTCATCTCTGCTTTGTCTCATCCATACCTAGTGACTCTTGGAATATCTAGCACCTGAGCTTAATTGCTGTCATGGCCGGAAAATGCGCCCTCCTCCAGCATGTATGTGCCAGTAAATTCTTCTTGGTTGAACAAGCAGTGTTATAAGTGGAATGGGTTGACAAGGTGCACAATACAGGCGCATGTCTCGAACTACAGCGTTCCCAAACCAAGGGTGGAGTTGTATATAGCACAGTGCCTTAATCCCAAAGTAAAAATGAAGAAATCTGGAGGGGAGAAAAATATCAAATCATGATTGTTTTTCCTTTTTTGTCCTATATAAGAACAAAAGATTCTAATTCGACCCCACTGCCGGCGCTACGTTTGACACCCTTTTGTTAACCTAACTGAAATGTTCACCCTCTCTCAGCGTGGGAACAGTCATCCTTGAGATATAGATGTCCATTCGCAATGACTAAATTTTTGGGTTATGACTCGTGCTGACTGTCATCCAACCAGCTGTTTGTTGCGCTGGAACATTTTTACCTGTGGTTGTGACTCATCAACAGGTGCTTCATTCCATTTTTTTTCCAGGCAATGGGGGGTGTGTGGGGGGTTTTGATTGGGGAAAACATTTGTGTTGTTAACCGCTCTAGCAGACAGCAAGATTTAAATGTTCTCATTTTGAAAAAGACATCAATGTCTGGTAGCACATCCAGTCTGGTGAGTCACTGTGAGCGATATTAAACCAGCAACGTCATCATCCACCCAACTTTTGGCCTAGACATTCCACCTTGACTTCCTATTCGGCCCATTGCATTTTCTCTTAAAGTTTACCTTGGCTTTGTTTTTTAATGTACTCTGTAATAGCGTCAGCTATGCCAGCAGGATGTACACATATGTCTTTATTGATGACCCCACAGAAAGTTCAGGTTTCCTGTCCACTTTGTGATTATTGACAACAATGGATATGCTTAATGTTTTCACTTCCATATTGTACTTCACAAAAAACAACAATGTTTGTTTCATCATCGTAAATGGTGTTACCATGGCTTTATTTTCTTAACGAATTGTGGAACTGCCCAGCATGAAACTGGCACAACCTGCCATTTGTTTTACTGACACTCCCAGCTTGGATATGGCTATGGCAACGGGCTGCAGAGTGTTTGGGCCATGGTATCTCTGGCATAGTCTTGGCATCAAGCTGTGTCCTTTCAGAGCTTGTGTGTGTTTGTGTGTGTGTGTGTGTGTGAGTTCTGTAATTTGTTTCTTATTGTGTGCATGACAGATTGAAATCTATACACAGTGCACACTATGTGACTGTACAGAGCCGGCTAGTTAACGATTAAACATCTCCACCTTCTTTTTATATGCATTTCAGCATGGTCCACTGGCTGGGTCACAGATTGAATGTGTGTGCGTGTTCACACGCGATTGTCCTCTGCCCAGTTTGTGCCTGTACATGCAGGTTTGTGAAGGCTTTCTGCGGGGGCCACATCTTACCACAGAGAGCATACTGCATCGTCCTAAAACTGCCCTCTCAACACAGTAGGACTAGATTAGGAACATTGTCCTCAACTCCCCCTAATTCTGTCGGAACAAAACATCTCATGCAATGAGACACACAATGGCAACAGCCACCTTGACCCTATGGTGTATGTTCTTCCTCCTCTGGAACGGCTGTCGGCACAATGATTATGAGACTCCCGACATTCAGCTGTGCCACTCGTTTGAAATTAGTTGAAGGTTTTAGACTATAATGTTGACCTTTTCAGTATCGTAGTGTAGACAGGGAAAGCTATATTCTTTTACAGTATTAGCAATTTAGCAGATGCTGATATCCAGAACAACTTATTGCCTACATTTTAAGCTAGCTAGATGGAACAACCATACAACTCAATATGAGTTACTTTATTATGCTCAAGTAATTAGTTGTCAGCACTGGAAGGAAGAAAATATTAATGATAAGCAGCCACGCATTATTTCACAGAGGCAATGTAGGGGGGCCGTTGTGTTATTTTATGTACTGTTTGTTAAGGTAGGGTTTCAGTTTTCCGAAAAAGGAGTAGGGATTCTGCTGTCTTAGCCTAAAGGGGAAGCTGGTTCCACGATTGGGGTGCAAGGACAGAAAAGAGTTTAGACTGGGCAGAAATGGTAGCTATTTATTATTCCGCTATTCATCCATTCAATCCAAAAGATTCTTGTGTTTTAACGTCCACCAACTGCCTTTAGTATTCTTTTGTGTCTTACTTAGTTTCAGGCCTTTTCTTCATTTTCCCATAATGGTTTTAGCCCTATCATTAAAGCCTTTTCTGTTAATTTGTTGTTTACCATGTAAAGAGCTTTGTGATGTCTGCATGCAGATCAAAAGAGCTCATGAAATGCATTGGTGTTGTTGTTGTTATTAAAATCCCATTGAAGTGCAGGTGAAAATTAAATGCTAAGTATTTGGTCCTACCAGAATCCCCTCTCGTGCGCTTCATCTGAATTAGAAAATGTCATTTCAACTTCAAAGCGTTGGAGGAAGATGGAATGAAAATTGCTCAACGAGACACTGCTTTGTTAGTTATGGAACAATGCAGCTGTGGCAGAGAGTCAGGTGGTGTAACGGAACGACAGCAGTGGTATAGGTTGGGGGATGTGGGAGATTGTGGGGGATGTGGGTGGTGTGGGTTTGGGAAGGTGGTCGGTTGTGGGGTAAGTTATGAGTTGGTGAAGGCTTTGTAATTGGCAGTTTGATAAGTGGACACAAATAACAGGATGAAGAAGCGACGTAAATATTAATCTTTTGTCCTGAATTTGCTCGCCATTTGCTTGATGATGGAGGGATTTCGATTGTGCACGAGGACAAAAAACCAACATTTCAGTTGACAAAGCCTGGGATCAAATTCCCAACATTTTCGCTTGGTTAGTGCCTCTCTTGAAAGGCAACCATTTAGCTCCAAGCACCAACTGAAATGTCAGAGCTCCTTAAAATCTTGCAGACTCCCACCTACATCTTTTGCCATTTTTTTCTTTTTCCAGCTCATTACCATTCTCAATGTGGACATCAAGATTGTTACTTTCCTCCCAGAATGTTGACTGGCAGGTTGTAGTGTGGCACTGTAGCGCTGCGTCCAGCACACAGGCTGACAGACGGACAGAGAATCTCACAGCAAGCCTAGGAGCTGCCCTCGTCCTTATGCAATAACCCTGTGTCACTCAAGCTGCCCCATCACGTTGCCCATGACATTTGAAGACGGGCAAATAAGACAGACAAGAGCCTTTACCTCTGTAATGCCCTTGTGGAGTGAGCCTCGTCTGTTTACTGTGCGTGCGTGCATGCGTTTGCGTGTGGTGACTTTGGCCGGACATGGTCTGGCGTAAGGACAGCTGTCACATCTCCAACCTGTCACATGTCACAGAGGGGAGATGCCACAGGCTGGCTGTCCATGGTCAGAGGAAAGGAACAAGCGGAAGAGAATGGATGGAGAGAGAGAAAGGCAGAGGAGAGGAGAAGGCAGTGGAGTCGTGGCCATGTGAAGGCTTGACTTGGGGCCGCCACACACACACCGCCCTACACACACACACCGCCCTACACACACACACCGCCCTACACACACTTACCCTCTATCCTCTCAGATCTAGTCTTTTGGGGCTGACTCACATACTCCCAGGGTGTGCGGTTAGTAGCTGCCCCTGTCCGTCCACTTCACCAAGGACTCCCTCCCTGAGTCGCAATCCTCCATCCAGGGTCATTTTAGCGACTCATTAGGTTCTTCATTAAGGCCCTGCCAATGGCCTGTGGAGAGAAGGGAGTTTTTTTTAATGATGTTACCTTACTGCTCTTTACTTGGCGCTTGGCCCCCAAGTGTATTGCTGGAAAAAGCATACAATCTGAGCATAAACAAACGCACAGAGACATGTATTTTTTGCTTGGGATTTTGAGAACCCTTTGGGCCTCTTGTTTTCCGAAGTGGTTGGTATTCTAGCTGGCATTACAAACATTTTCAAAGATCCTTTCTTATTTAAATGTGTTTCTACCATTGTTTCTCTACAAATGTAGTTTCCAACAAATATATTGCTTACCTTCTAGCTATAAGAAATATAGATTGAAATGAGTAGGTGGGTTCTGTTCTCAGTCTTTACCACACTGTCCATCACTCCATCAGCCATGTTCTTACTTTGTATACATCACACAATCTTCATATATTAGATTGAAAATTTGAGTGACTAGGGACTAGTGACTGAATGAGATGGGCCTGCGCCCAAGGCAATGAGGCTGTAAGATTCCGCTACAATCATCTTTAGACCAAACTTGCATATGAGATCAGTTTGGGGGTTGAGGAAGTTCAGCCATTTTCTGTGCAAATGTAAGCCAGGATAAAGTTTGGCCTCACCCCTTATATACACGGACAGTTTCTAGACCTCTGGACACATTCTAGTGTTGTTTGCATATCACAAGTCAAGGTTTTGTAAATTTTCGTCAAGTGGGGAGGTTTGAAGGTTTGGATTCTCAGGAGGAGGGCCACTGTGCAGACCCGTGTTGATTAGTGTGTAGCCGCAGACTGACGTCTGTTAACTGAAATGAGAAGTTCAGGGGCCTCCCTCGTCTGTTATTTGTGTTTCTATGATGCCATATGACTTTTGACAGCTCCTCGGTCTCCTTTGGGACGAGAACAAGTGAATCATCTCAACACGGGGGATCTTTGACTGGCCGTCTGAGACGAAAGCCCTCAGAAGGGCCATGACACAGCGCCACCCATGCAGAAGAACCCAATGTTCTTCTCTACTTCTTTATCCGTTTCTTTCCGCAAGCGTTGCTCTAAAATAAGTATTTGTTAGGTTACCTCGCCAGTGGCCAACACAGCCTGGACTTGACAGCGACAAACTGGAGAAACAACCGTGCCCTGCCATCCTGTTTCCTCTAATTCCTTCACCTCCCCCACCTTTCTGTCCGTCTCAGTCCATCCCAAATAGTCAACTGCCGGAGCCCAGAAGCGCAACCCTGGGGGCAGCGAGCGTGGTTTCTTTCTGGCGTACACGTCCACTATATTGATGCGAGTTGATTCAATCAAGCAACACATTTGGATGCCAGACGGACACTGACTCTATTGTCTTTTACCCTACATCCATCCTTCTTTCCCCATTCACGCTATTGCCTATGACGAGTGACCAGATGAGATGTGGCTTAGTGCACACACACGTACACACACGCAACCACACACCTTGATGATTTGGGACGCAGTCTCGTTTACGTTTCATGCTTTATGTCCAATGTGGGGGGTTTTTCATGAGAAAAGGTACATTTTCCCTGCCTAACCCTAACAATTGTATTCACATTGATTCCGAAATATAATGTCCTGTCTTGAAACAGAACTGAACCACAGAGGCTAATTCAGATGGGTCATTTTAATCCTTTGGAACCAGTGGTGTGGAAATTCAAATGTAGAAGTATGGCCACCATCCTCATTCAGAGCCAGAGAGGGAACCATTGATGTGAAGAATGTACCCAACTCCCTCATGTAACCCCATTAAACTAAACTGCAGCAGCAATTAGATAAAAATAAAATGATTTACACGCTTTGACTTGAAAGATTCTGTGAGTGTGCACGCAAGCTTCTCTTTGCCTTGGTCAACCGCTTCACACCATTCAATGAAACAGCATCTTCTCTGACATCTCAGCCCCCATTGTGCCTTGTCCAGTTACCGGGTTGGCTGTGCTGAGTTGCCTGGCTAAGCAACTGGTAGCACCGTGCCTTAACCCTACTCTGTATGGTGGTGTGGGTGATTCCAACGAAGGGCAGCGATTAGCGCAAATGGATGAGTTCAAACCAACTGTAAGACATTTGATTAACGCCTCAGCTTTGTTCTTAATGTCGGAATGCGCTAGCCACGATCTGTCACAGAACATGGGGCATAGCTCTAGGAACAAAGGACTGATGCAGATATGTGAAGATAGAAAAGAGAAGAAATTCAAACCTCAAAGATATCGGCAACATCAGCTCATTGAGAGCAGATTTGGGTGGCTTCTCTCACACATGATTTGATTGGTGCTCCTAGTCATCAGTGCAGCTAGTCTGTGTAGTTAAAACAGCGTGAAACCAACCCGATGTTTCCTCTATTTGTCTCCTCTGCTCTTTCTCAAACATCCACTTAAATGTTCTTAAATCCGGCTTGGACAGGGAATTGCGCTTCAGATAAGCCAAAGGATTTTGAATGATCCTCAGACATGAGTAAATTTCTTCATGAGAGATTTCTTTGTGAGTAGTAACTTCCCCATCCCCCTCTCCCTCAGGACACAGCATTGGACCCTGGGGAAGACGTAGCCCTTCTCTTCGTCAGCTTTGAAGATGCTGAGGCCACCCAGGTGTTCCCTAAACTCTACCTGTCGCCCAGCATTGAACAGTAAGTGCATGAATCAGACTTTGTTAATATAATTTGATTTAGCAGGTGCTTTTATTTAAGGCTGTGTGTAGCAAACTTTTATAATCAATATGCCCACAGGCTTGTGGGCAAACCCGAGTCTTTGGTGTTACAAACACCATGCTCCAACAGTTTCTGAACCAATATTGTGTTATCATGAATATGATTTATTTAGATCATGTTACAAGTGCATTTGTTTAAAATGGCTTAGCAGTATCCTAAGAAGTTAAACGCGTTAAGGACAAGCCAAGGTAAGGAAAACTAAGTACAAGAAGAAACCTTGAAAGGAGCCAGGATCTTGAGAAGCCTGCTCTCCTGGGTGGAGTAAAATGTTCAGGTTGCATATGATCATTAATGCCCAACAGTCCGCTACAACTCTTTTCCATAACTTGACAAGAGGAGACAGACTTGTAGGATGCAGAACTAGAGCATTTAAGACTCAAGAAGATAATAAACAAAAATGTATTGTGACTGCAGCACATGATGTCATCATGTATAATTCAACACGCCAGTATCTTGCCTTGTGCGCGTGTTTTCCGCTTGCCCAATTTCCATGTGTGTAATTTGCATGTGCTGTTAGTATTTGTGCATAGTGTGCATGTGCTTTATAGGTGCACAGGTTTTGGTGGTTGTGTGTGTGTGTCAGTTGAGTGTACATCCCATCTCCTGACCTCGGGCCCCCCTCCAGCCGGCCAGGTCTGGCCCTTCGTGCTCAGAATAATCTCTGGAGATGTTTATTTACGAGCGCATGCCTTGTCGCACCAGGTTAAGAGCACTCTGCTCTCTCTATCCTTCTTGAATTTCATCCCTCCCCCACCTGTCTCCCCGTCTACCCCCCATCTACCCCTTCTCCCCTCTCTGTCTACCCCCCGCTGTCTACCCCCACCTCTGTCTACCCCCCCTCCGCTGTTAACCCCCCCCCCATCTGCCTTCCCCCCTCTGTCTACACCCCCTCTGTCTCCTATTTTCTGTCTCTCACCTCTCTATCTCCCCCCTCTCATTTTGACCATCTCTTGGCCCCGTCTTTCTCGTCTTTCTTGCTGGGTCTCCCCGTCTCTCTGCTGCTCCCCTTTTCTCATCCAAGTCACACTGCCTCCCCACCTTTCTGCCCCCCCCCCCCCCCCCCCTCGTTTGTCTGCCTTCACTCTATTACCATTTTGTAGTGATGTTTTCATGTAGGCCACTGTGTTGCCAATACATTAGTTAGCTGTTACTCCCATTCCTATTGTAGAATGCTTTGGCAGCGTGCATTTAAGTCAATTGCATCCACACTTTTTTCCTCATTTGGTCTGGTGATTGGCATTTAGTAACTGAAGGGTTGAAATTGAAACGGCAGTGGACATTGGCAGCAATAGGGGCAACCATTTTGTAATTATGAAAATAATTTGTCAAACATACTGTAAAACCTACATAATTTTTTTTATTATAGCTATAGGCAATAGACAAAAAATAAGAATAATTAGCATAGTAGGAGCAGATTTAACATGTTGTCCTTCCTTTTATTATCTAATTAATGCATTTGGTCTGTGGAACAATGGGCTTAAAAATAATGGAATTGGTGTGATTTTCAGAAAGCCAATGTTTTTTTATTGTTAACTTATTCCCAATTTTACCAGTGAATATAAGGAGCACTGTCAACAAATGGATAAAAATGAATTTGGTTAAAAGTATGATGTCTTGCTTGAGTCATTTCTTAGTGGGGTAACTTTTACTTCAGACTACATTTAATTGAGTTAATTACAATCCATTTGTCACATCTCCCGCCGGGGCTGCCTCATCTGGTCCAGGGCTGCCTCATCTGGTCCAGGGGCAGCTCTGGGGTTTGATGTCACCAGCTTTCGAGCCACCACTGTTCCCCTGGTTCAGTATACAGTGGGGAGAACAAGTATTTGATACACTGCAGATTTTGCAGGTTTTCCCACTTACAAAGCATGTAGATGTCTGTAAAATCCAGAAATTCACATTGTATGATTTTTGAGTAATTAATTAGCATTTTATTGCATGACATTAGTATTTGATACATCAGAAAAGCAGAACTTAATATTTGGTACAGAAACCATTGCAATTACAACTGATCATACGTTTTCTGTAGTTCTTGACCAGGTTTGCACAAACTGCAGCAGGGATTTTGGCCCACTCCTCCATATAGACCTTCAGGTTTCGGGGCTGTCGCTGTGCAATATGGACTTTCGGCTCCCTCCAAAGATTTTCTATTGGGTTCAGGTCTGGAGACTGGCTAGGCCACTCCAGGACCTTGAGATGCTTCTTACGGAGCCACTCCTTAGTTGCCCTTGCTGTGTGTTTCGGGTCGTTGTCATGCTGGAAGACCCAGCCACGACCCATCTTCAGTGCTCTTAATGAGGGAAGGAGGTTGTTGGCCAAGATCTTGCTATTCATGGCCCCATCCATTCTCCCCTCAATACGGTGCAGTCGTCCTGTCCCCTCTGCAGAAAAGCATCCCCAAAGAATGATGTTTTCACCTCCATGCTTCACGGTTGGGATGGTGTTCTTGGGGTTGTACTCATCCTTCTTCTTCCTCCAAACACGGCGAGTGGAGTTTAGACTAAAAAGCTCTATTTTGTCTCATCAGACCACATGACCTTCTCCCATTCCTCCTCTGGATCATCCAGATGGTCACTGGCAAACTTCAGAAGGGCCTGGACATGCGCTGGCTTGAGCAGGGGGACCTTGCGTGCGCTGCAGGATTTTAATCCATGATGGCGGAATGTGTTACTAATGGTTTTCTTTGAGACTGTGGTCCCAGCTCTCTTCAGGTCATTGACCAGGTCCTGCCGTGTAGTTCTGGGCTGATCCCTCACCTTCCTCACGATCATTGATGGCCCACGAGGTGAGATATTGCATGGAGCCCCAGACCGAGGGAGATTGACCGTCATCTTGAACTTCTTCCATTTTCTAATAATTGCACCAACAGTTGTTGCTTTCTCACCAAGCTGCTTGCCTATTGTCCTGTAGCCCATCCCAGCCTTGTGCAGGTCTACAATTTTATCCCTGATGTCCTTACACAGCTCTCTGGTCTTGGCCATTGTGGAGAGGTTGGAGTCTGTTTGATTGAGTGTGTGGACAGGTGTCTTTTATACAGGTAACGAGTTCAAACAGGTGCAGTTAATACAGGTAATGAGTGGAGAACAGGAGGGCTTCTTAAAGAAAAACTAACAGGTCTGTGAGAGCCAGAATTCTTACTGGTTGGTTGGTGATCAAATACTTATGTCATGCTAATTAATTATTAAAAATCATACAATGTGATTTTCTGGATTTTTGTTTTAGTTGAAGTGTACCTATGATAAAAGTGACAGACCTCTACATGCTTTGTAAGTAGGAAAACCTACATAATCGGCAGTGAATCAAATACCTGTTCTCCCCTCTGTAGCCTCTGTCACCACTAGTTTCCCAACACCTCACAACACTTTTGTCTTGAATGGCTCACGGACTGTCCTGTCTCCAGCGACACACACCTGATTCTTATTTCATCATTACTATGTGTATATCTGTTTCCTCTGCTCCCCTAGTCCTTGTGTTCTTCGTTACGTGGTAATTTTGACGTTGTACGCTGTTTCAACCATTAACTTATTCCAGGCATTGACGCATGCTTTTTTTGTGTAAATCTATGTCTAGAATTTCCTCTGTAACTGTACTCACTATTCATGTTTTGTGCAGCTATGTTACTAAACCCGTTCTCCGTATCCTGAGCCTGGCTCCCTTTGACCTTGTGACACCAAGTTACATTAGTTTTGCTTCAGCACCTATTATTATGGACTTTGCCCCCTAGCTTCATGTTTGTCATCATGTATGCATGCTTCTGTTTTTCTTTTCTGGATTTCTTTATCATTTGGGGTTTTATTTTATTAAGCATCCATATCTTCTCTATCATTTTCAGAAGAGACTGTGTTAAGATCTTGGTGGTGTGCACTTTCAATACAATTTGATTTAGATCTCGGTTTCTATTTTGCCTCTCGCTCTTCTGCTCTTTCTATCTCTCTCTCAAATCAATGTAATTGCTTGATGTAACATTGTCAATGCATACTTTATAAATAATTCCTGATTTACAGTGTAACATCATTAAAGTAATAACGATAATGAAAATTGTCGACACAACAATTAGTTAAAAACTTTAATGATAAAAGTCATAAGACATACAGGTTTGTTAGACACCCCCTTATTTTGTGGCAGGTAACAGTGTAATGTGCTGCCTATCCACTGGTGTGTTCGTCCTACCCCAACAGAATGGATAAACATTTTTGATATAGACATTTTGTCAGGAAATGCAGCTCCCTCGTGTTATGCTGTACTACAATGATTGCAGAGCCTTCCCTCTACATGTAGGCAGGTTTTCGTTGCTCTCTATTATTCCATAGTTTTGTATCTTCCCCCATTCTCCCCCTTCTCTTCCTTTCTCTTATTTTTCTCTCTCTCTTTCTTTTCACTTTCTCTCCTGCTCTTTCTCTCTCCCCCTTGCTCTCTTTCTCTCCCTCAGTCTCTCTACCTTATTGTTTACTTATGTGTTCAGATATACTGTGACAGGTTACCCCTTTCCCTGCTCCCACATGTTCTCTCCCCCTCACAGCATTGTAATGAAACATCAAAATGGCCCCAAACCACACACTTTAATCAGGGCTTCTAGTTAGACTCCCACAGGCTCTACTCTTCATGTTGAAAGATTGTCTGATTGGGCGAAGGAGCGCCAGTGTCTTGGGTCAGTTTATTCAGGGTGTTAATTCATGGAAGTTTGAATTGCAATTGCCAAATAAAAATGTGGTCACGAATCTTCGACAAGGTGGAGCATGCTTACCATAGAATTGTGTCAGGTCGTTTGTGAGTTTGTATGTGTGTGGGTTTTGACCTTGCCTGTGTGTTTGACCAGGCAGCAGTGCTGTTACGGCCACTTCTCAGATGGTTTAGTGAGGCGATTGGACAGAAGGAGGCTAAAGGCATGAAGGGGAGGAACAGGGGAGGGTTTGGCGACCTATCTACACTATGGACCTATCAGGCTGTTTCAGGGGAATTGTTGAGACCTGATCAGTGTTTTGTTGACAAATTCAATTGTTTTATTCAGTAATCATCTTGTGCTTTGTGATCCATATGAGATATGGTCTGGGGATATTATGATTTAATGGAGGTTCCCCTGTGCATTATTGCTTGAGTGTAGCATTGCTGTGTGCGTGTGTGTGCATGCGTGTGTGTGTCTTACTGGTAAGAGCCTGAATTTCTCAAAATTATAATTAACAAAGGAAAATACTAAAAAGTGAGGACCTTTTGTCTGCCAATCTGGAAATGCTACTTTTGGATTGGGTGTTAGAATTCAGGTTTGGTTTAGGGGTGATACTTAGGAGTTAATTATTAGGGTAAATATTAGGTTTATGACTAGGTATTTTGTGTTGGGTTAATAGTAAGGTGTTAGGGTTCTATCTCTTCCTCAGAACTCATGTTTCTTCTCTCGCACTTTCATTCTGGTCTCCATCCTTTCTTTCTCCTTTCTTTCTCCCTTGCTCCTCTCGATCTCCCTGGCAAAGCCTCAAAGGGACAGAGAAAGAGAGTGGGACTTAAAAGAAGAGCCAAGAGCAGCTACTATAAACAAGCGAGGTCGCTCTCCGCTTGAGAGAGAGAAGGAAAATGACACAGGGGGGCTCTTCTTTCCTCTCTTCAGCTTTCCTCTCGGCTCCCCTCTTCTCTCCCATCTCTTGAATTTGTTTGATATCTCTTTTCCCTCCCTCTTCTTTCTCTCTCCCTCCACAGAGGGCCACTATAGCTCCAGGATCTAAGAGATTTTGAGCAAAACTAGGAATGCCTACCCCCCTCACAGCTATGATGTTTTACCTCTCTCTCGATCGATGTTGTACCTGTTTCTCTCACTCAATGTTGTCCCCCATCTATCTTTCTCCTCAAAAACAAACCGGAGGTTCCTAGCTACTCCATTGAATCCCATGTATTTGCCTATACATAGGTGCATAGCTGTGGTATGTGCATTTGTACGTTAGTTTGCACAGATGTTGCCGTCTAGCAATTGTGTAATTGCTAACTTGCTTTTGCGCAATGTCAGGAAGTCTATGGTGACAAACGCCCAGTCAGCTTTGACTTGCATAACTGCCTTTAACTTTCTGCATGTTTGCTGCAGAAATATAAGAAACAATATCTGCAAGTTCTGACTAGGGAAAATAAAGGGATTATTGACAAAACTCACCAACTAGCCATTTAAGTGAGCTATTTCTGTGTGTTTGTATTCATTTCACACTGCTAGTGACATGCTGTGGATGAGATTTTGATTTTTGGACAGCAAAGCCCTTTCTGTTGTGCCTCTTTAATTAATGCTGAAGAGAAGTCCTTGGGATGTTGATATGCGCTGCACAAAGAACCTGAAACATTTATTGTTGTTATTCAGAAGTGCCTTTAATAGACACTCAGTAAATGGACAGGCTGGAATGTACTCCTTTTGAAGTGTCTGTCATTCAATTCCATGCTTCTTATCTTACTGTAATCATTAAATCATTTCTAGCTAAATGGACATGGTTAGGCCAGCCGTCAACAAATGATGGATTGGCAGAACATCTCTTCCGCCCTCCTCCCAAGAGTCCGCATAGGATCTTTTAAAAAAACATATATTCTTGCTGTTTTGGTCCACACAGTAGTCTAGTTTGAATGTGTGCTTACGGTAGGTTTATGGGGAGACATTTGCCTCTGCCAAGGAAACCTGTAGCGCTGCAATTCGCCTCAACGTTTTATGAAAATCTTGTGCAGACCAATGTCTGGGTCTGTGTGCATGCTTTCATTGGAGCATGCGTGTATCTTTCCCAAGTGCGTCTGTGTTTTTATTTCTGTATCGATGTGTGTTTGCTGGCATGTGTTCATTACCCTGCAAACAATTTGTGTGTGTGTTTCGGGGAGCTGGTATACTCGTGTTTGCTTGTATGCTGCCGAGTAAGAAAACATAGTAGGAACTTGTCTCTGGCTCGCACCTCTTTCTTGGTCAACTCAATCTGGCACTAGTCACTTGTCGCCCCTCTTCCTCAGTCCTCACCCCTGCCCTGGTTATGTATCAACTTTCCTTCTCAAAGGTCAACCATTACTTTGTCAAGTATCAGCCATTCAACAGTGAAATGTCACACTTTTCACCCTTCCCCTATTCTGGTGTCAACCCTGAACTAATGAAATGTTACCCATGCTTCTGCATGAAACCGTCCTTATAACTGGAAATGTGGACAAGAATGTAAGCGTGCACAACTTAGCCTAGCAGTATGAGCTAACAATGAGGCACTGAGTCACAGATATTAACTATCTACCTACTCAGTTCGATCGGATACATATGTTAATAAATCATCATAGCATAGATAGTTTGTTCTTTTATTTTTTTTATTTTTTTACATTAAGTTGAATGCTCCTTACAGCAAACATGCCATCGCGGCAAACTTCATAACACTACAGATGCAAGCTAGCATGCTAGCTAACCTCTATAGTTCTCTACAATCACCATGATAATGGTAAGTCAA
Organism: Esox lucius; assembly: GCF_011004845.1. NCBI lineage: Eukaryota > Metazoa > Chordata > Actinopteri > Esociformes > Esocidae > Esox > Esox lucius. Next base: position 18,259,667 of record NC_047583.1, read on the forward strand.
CTTTGCATTGTCTCTTAGCTAGAAATTGTGTCATCTATATTTAGTTATCAATCTCAATGTTTATTTGTTGCTATCAGTTTGATATTGTGTGGTACTGAGCTTTGTTATAGCAAGCTCACAACATCCTAGAAATAGTAGCTAACTTTTGTAATGAATTGTGTCTGGAAATGTTAAATGAACACGCCTCAGTGATTTATGATGATGTTACTATGTTATTCCTACCCCAACTGCCTTTACACAGTTTACTTCGGAGTACCAAGTTATGACTTGTTTAAGTAAGCTAATGGTTTAATGAACTGTCAGTAGATAAAAATAATGTGGTTCAGTCCAAGAATTTAAAAATAAAAGTTTTAGCAATTCTGAATGAGATGAGATACAGTGGATATAAAACGTCTACACACTTGTGTCATTCTTTATCTCATTCTTTTACACCCCTTGTGATGTAAAAGAATGAGATATATCTTTTTCCACTTTTAATGTGACCTGTAATGTGAACAATTCATTTATGTGAACAATTCATTTATGAAAGAGTGTGTACACCCTCTTATAACTGGGGATGTGGCTATGTTCAGAATTAACCACATTCTATGTTAAATAGAAGTAATTAGACACCTGCCATCATTTAAAGTGACTGATTAATCACAAATAAAGTTCAGCTGTTCTTGTAGGATTTTCATCGTGGAGAAAATATGGAGAAAATATGGCACAACAGAGTCATTACCAAGAACTAGATGTCCCTCTAAATTTGATGAAAAAACAAGAAAACTGGTCAGGGAGGCTTCCAAGAGGCCTACAGCAACATTAAAGGAACTGCAGGAATTTCTGGCAAATACTGGCTGTGTGCTACATGTGACAACAATCTCCTGTATTCTTCATATGAATGGGCTATGGGGTAAGGTGGCAAGACGGAAGCCTTTTCTTACGTTATAGGTCACATTAAAGGGGGAAAAAGTTCTGTCATGATTTACCTTTGTCTCATTCTTTTACATCACAAGAACCTTAACAGGGGTGTGTAGACTTTTTATATCCACTGTACACCTGATCTTATGAATGCTTTTGATGTTGCGAAGATGGTTTCCCATGGTGAAACTATATGCTGATGTTTTTAAACATACAGCAAAGCAAAAGTTGACACTATTGCTGGCCTTGCTGTGGGTGCTGGATAGGCAATACTGGTCATTTCTCTGTTGGTGAATATAAAAATAAATATTTCATTCATTAATGTGGCCCCCTTATTTTCCTGTATTTACATTTTTGTACTTTACATTCCTTTGCACTAGGTCCTCCATTCCTGAGTGTAAAGACCCTAATCCTTACAGAAAGAACCACAGGAAGTGTTGGCCTCTTATTGAGGAACTATTTGAAGTAACAAATAGTAGCATATACAGGCGCAACTCTTCAGATGTTGAATACATGTTATTCACTGTGGCCCCTGGGTGGCTCCAGTCACTGTCTTGCAGTACAATTGCATTATTGCCACCAGGTTTATAAATCCTTGTACGACAATACCCGAGTATCCTGTTGTCATGTTCACCAGGGTCATCATGAGGGATCACCTCAAATTCAATATGTCAAAATGCAGATTGCCTCTGTACTCCCCATGTGTTCACAGAGGACGTAATTTGACAGGTATTAGGACTTCTTTCCTGCCACCTCTTACTGACGGAGATGCTGCAGGCACGTATGTCATCATGGCTCATGACCCATTCCTTTATTAGCATGGTATCTTTTGCCGATGTCCTACTGTAACTGTTTTTTTTTTTTTTTTTTATTATTTTGTCCACTGTACAGAAACTGAGCTGTCGCCTCAGTACTGCAGTACATATCTAATCTTGGTTTTGATGAACAATTTACAAAATCCTAGACTATCCTAGACTTAATTATCTACAGTTTTTGTAAGGCATATGAGTTACAGTAGATATCTATTGAAATACTGAATAATAAATATTTGAATGCAGCATTTCTTGTTAATATATGTAGTTTTGGAAAACATGCCTTTCACTATCACACGCTTCCTTACAACAAACTGTGATTGTCATGTTTATAACATTATCTGCTGAATCTTTGCGTGCTGAGGTAAACATGGCACTGCTAAATGCATGAACTTGTCCATGACACTGTAGTTTACTGAAATGTAAACCACATTATCATAACAATCTAACTTTATTTACTGCTGTTAAGAAAAACAATTTGACTCGTCATTACATAAATAGATATTCAGTTCACGTAACATTTGTTTGGAATCAGTTCCCTTTCTGTAAAGATATTGATTTTCATAGGGTTACACATTGCTCTCTCAAAAAAACATGAAAACGCCTTTATGCAATATACATTTTACACGCTTTATTTTTAATGTAATTTTCTAAATTCAAATTGAATTGACCCCATACTTAGCTAAGAATAATGCTCCTTTGTTTAAAAAAAGACTCTTAATGCTGGAGCAAGAACAAGTTTGTGATTAATCTATCCAAGTCAGTAGAGCCACGTTGTTTTAAAACTTCCCCACTTCTTTTATTTGAAGGAAGATCAGATATTGTTTTCCAATAAAAACTTTGACACCAACGTTATTCCCCAAATGTAATAAACATAAGTAATTTAGCTAGTCAGCTCCCTGTCCTTTCTGATGGGAGACTGCTGCCAAACTTGCATGGCTCACTGAATCTAATTTATTTTCAGGGTTTTCAGTGTAACTCTGCTGTTTAAAAACAACAAGGTATATCATTAATGACTGACAAAATGGAATAATAAAATGTGACTACTGGTTTTATTGTGATTACCAGTATTGTGATTGTTGTTGTTTTTGTCAGTACTTAGCAATTAGTTCCCCAGGGTGGAATCTGACCATGTTTTAAAGCAGGCATCATTACAGCTATACCCATCTTGCTCCTGCCTGGTCTAATTTCCCGCTCCCACCCTTCATCTCTCATCCACCATTCTGTATCACCTCTGGTCTTAATAAAATATTAAAACACACAGAAAAATACAGAAAAAAGGTTATTCTGCTGGTTGCAAATGGTATACAAATACATGCTATGAAGACAACAAAAAATACACCTGTACGTTACAATTGACTAATACATCGCTGATACTTCACTAGGGGAGGAGTGACATTTCACTAGTTCAGGGTGTGTACTTGACCAAAGGATGAGTGATATTTAAGGAGTGGTGAAGTTAATGCCAAATGATATGCGTCACCTTAATGTTACAAAAGTGTCGTTCTGTTTAGCGTTATCTGGCAACTATGTGGATATGGATGTTTGTCCACGCTGTCCACATCAGCCAGCTTTATTGTGTGTGCTCTTTTGGCAGTGTAAAAGCTTCAAGTTATTTGCAATCATTTGTCGTAATCTCTCATAGCCGCAGATACAAGACACCTTGATGTGCCTAGGCTCATCTGATGAGGCTGCTGCCTACTTAACATAGCTAGGGGCACACTGAACACGTGCGTATACGCACATGTAAAGGGGGTCGACAGAATAACAGAACCACCACATGGGAAAATACTCTTTCTTTGAAGTAACTAAATGTTAATTACAAACAGCTGCGGAGGTCACATTAGGTCGATTGCCAATTAGCAGTATGTATGTATGACTTAAAAAAGAGGTCCGACAATTAGCACTTCGATATTGGACTTTTCAGAGCAACATGAGGCAACTAAAAGATTTCAACTAAAAGCAGTAGTAGCAATAGTAGTAGCAGTAGCAATAGTAGCAGCAGTAGTAAATGTAGCCGCGGCTAAAAGAGGCATAATATTTGTTGCCTAACTGCAGTTGCATCACTTAAAATGATTCAATGTGTTAAAGGGGATCTGTCTCAAAAATTATTGCAGCATATGCAGAACAAAGACAAATTGCATCAGCAAAGAGGAACAGTGGTGGCAAGTCGAACCTGATCGAAAAGGAATAATCAGACACTGAACAGGATAGTTACTCAATTTACCACTGAATTGAATTTGAATCTGCACCTCTGTGACCCAGTCTCAACAAAAACTGTACGTAGGTGAGTTTCAAAAATCAGAAATGTATGGCAAGGCTGCCATTCGGAAATTACTTGTATCCGGGGCCAACATAGAAAGACTCATAACTTGGTGTTTGGAGCAGAAAACCTTTTTGTGATTGCTCTGCTCTGTCATTATGGCCATTTTAATGGGGCGCAGAATGCAAAGTAGATTTCCACCTCCTTCATCCCTCAAAGAACTACATGAGTAGTTATCTCGCTACACACAGTTCAGGACTTTTATGACAGCATTCCAAGAAGGATTGGTGCTGTTCTGAAGGCAAAGGGTGGTCCAACTCCTTATTAGGTCTTTGATATTAGTGTATTGTTAGGTGTTTCTCTTAATTTGTCCACCGCCTTAACAGAATAGTGAGTGTTCCCCACGGCACAGTGCAGTGGAGATGATTTGTACCGGACCATGCTGCCCCTATGCCTGACTGCACCCTCAGCCATGTCATGGCATTTGTGTCCCTGGGGGAACGTTGACAAAGGAACTTTATTGTGACTATGTTACATACAATTTGGACGTTTTCTTGAGTATTTTATCATGAGAAGTGACATTTTAGTTGTGCACACTTTAAGGGCCTTTTTTGGAGGGGGTGATTGTTAGAATTTTTTCAAACAAAAACAGTTTTTTCCTGTTTGCAAAATGTATAATGTAGGCTACTTTTTAGTTAACATTTGATCAAGGTTTTTGTGTATGCCTTTCCATCTCTATCCGACTGTTATCACAACCATCAGTGCAAACGGCTGCACGAAGTGTAAACATACAGTACTCATGCACCTCATGCATGCACACAGACACACACACAGACATACACAAATGCAAAAACACACACTGAGGGGCATTCCCGTGTTGTTTCAGGAAGTGAAAAATACAAAAGTGCATTTCTATGCTGTTTCGGAGAGTAAAAATACCAAAGGAAATGGAAAATAGCGATCAAGTTTTACACATTATGATTAACTTGGGTAAATTAAGGCATTTCCTAAAACATGTAGTACATTTAGTTGGTTTGCTACTAAGTTTAATCTTAAATTTAATTGAAATGCTTGATTCTGTGATTCTGTCCCTGTTCAAAAGGTCAGAAATTCTAACAACACCGTCTATCCCTAACCAAAAGCAGTTGAATCCCTTTAGACGCAGTTTTGTCTGTGGCAATTTATGTCTGAACCAGAGAAGTGATGAGAGATCAGAATGTCACATTTTCCAATGTTTTCCTAATTCACTTTTGACCTTCTCTTTCAGCTATTAATGAGACACTCCTTCTAACACCAAAGCCCTTTCCACCAGGGTACTGACAGCAGACTATAAGAGTCCACAAGGATAATTTGGGATTGAACTGACAAACCGATGAACGTGTAAGGCGGGTGTTTGTCAGGCCAGAGGTGTCTCACCAGAGTGCCAAATCGTAGCCTGAGGAAAATGCCTGAAGGGCTGTGCTGGTGGTCTCAAAACTGGGCTGTGGTTATACTACTGAGAACCAGTGACGTGTTTTAGTTTGGGGAGTGACCCTGCACCAGGGGTCTCCATCCTGCATGCAGCTCTTCAACCACACGCCTTCTGGCTGCCTGGGTGTTTATAGATCCCAGCACCTTAAGAACCTCATTGGTAATGCTAGTGGAGAAAATGAATCAGTTCATAAACAGTAACATTTCATTAGGAAGGCTGCCAAAATCAAAACCAAAATAGCTGTATAGGTTGCCAAGCTTTAGGACCATGCAGGCTGGTTGTCTGCTGCCTACTTTGTCCTGAAGTATACTGAATATTGATCACAATCATACCTTCTCTTTGCATTGACACTTGAGGTTCAGTTTGGATAGGCTATCCAGTTACATACTTGACAATCATGTTTCCTTTCTTGTTAGGTTTTCATATGAAAAGTCATGTCTGAAGGATAGTTTAATGGAAATTCCCTCAATTTCATTCTCCCTTTAACTTTACTGGACAGCCGTTCCGTCTTGTCGACTGCTCTGTGAACCTGAACACCAGATTTTGATCAGACTGTTTGTTCGTGGTGCTATATATCAGAACAATGACAGAATTGCACTTGAAAAGGGTTTTAGTTGCTTTTTATATATTTTTTTCTTGATTGTTCCTTTCATGAATGTTGCAAACCCCGGAACTACAAACACACCCACTACTAGTCCAAATGGAATGCCGTCAGGGATGTTGAGAACACGTCATTTGTTAAGAACTCACAGTTAGAGTTTGCTCATATATACACCATATGATTTATACACAAGACAGGTCACATACGGTCAACACAGCTCACTGCCTTGGAATGATAATGTCATGAGTGACGTCTATTGTCGACAAACTTTAAGTAGCCTGTGTGAAACTGTGAAATAGTGGCCAAATCCCTTAGGGAGGTTTATCAATGCACTTACTAATTCAGACCAAGTCCTATATATTTTTCCAATGATGCCCTTCTCTAAGAACCCCTTAGGTGTCCCTGCTACTACTTTTACTTGTGACTCTGCTCTTAGTAGACCCCCACTTCATCAACACAACAGATTATCTTTGGGGACTCCGATGGATGGTGATAGAGCATGTGTGTTTTACTGTGTGCATGTGTGTCTTAGCCTTTATTTGATCTCAATTCGACAATGTAACTTGGCAGTCAGACCTGCATGTCTGTAACCTTTTTTGCAGCTGTTTACCCCAATGAATCCTTCCATTTTGGCATTGAAACTGCATGGAATTCAGGTTTAATCGTGAACTTCTACTACAAATGATTTAAGCCGTTTCAGGTGATGTAGAAGTAGTATTATGGGTCAGATGGACAAAACATATCTACAAATATCTTGACAAGAAACATCTTTATTCCATTTGTACAGTTCATGTGACAGCGTCAGAGGCTAGTGACTAATCAGCCTCCATTTAATCTGCAATTTGAGGCGTGCGCCGTCACAATGGCAATCACATGCCTCTTTGTTCCCAGGCTCAATCAACACGCGTGAGTGACGAGTCTGCTAATTTACTGGTGCGTTGCCATTCTGCACGTCTCCGTCTGCATTTACATTTGAATGACATGAGGTTATTCTTGGATGGATGTGTGGGCGCATGGACTTTTACAGTCTGAGCATTTTGTCCTCGTTATCGCGAGCTGCTTTGCATTGGTCATTGTAGCGTATAGATTACAGGAGCACTGTGCTAATAGTGCATATGCCTACGGCTCCCACAATGGTAGCCGGAGCTCTTAGAAATGCGCTTTTCAATGCAGAGAGCTGGGTGACCATAGCATTACTGGAAAGCACATCAGACAGCAGTGATTTCATTTAATCAGATTTCAATGTCAGCAGGACTATGGCATCAGTGATCTTGGTTTAATGTAGCATCTTATATCGAGACTAAACAACATCTAGAACAGTGTAACTGGCTACCTATGAGTATTTTGTCAAGCAATGTAAACCCTGGCAATAAATGACCGTTAGAGGTGAGTAACATTAGATGCTTAACCGCAATTGGTTACGTTGCAGAAGTGCTGTACAGTAGTCGCAGCCCACATTGTGTAAAACAACCGCACCATCTTCAGTTTATAAAGGAGGCCTGCCAGTAAGAAGACTCCCAGAGATTTTCAGAGATGAATCTGCTGACGAGCATCCACAGCTTTCACAAAATACCTCCCACAATGTGTTCTGGCAATTACAGAGTGACTTTTTCCTATGGGAGTGGCCCAGTTACAACCTCTGTCTGACCCATACAATGTCATCATCTTCCTCGTTTCATCATCCTTTCCCTTCAAATCTTGGACGTTGGGCCATATAGGGCGTCAGTTGAAACATTCAGAATGCTCCAGATAGAAACGTCCCTCTGGCATTACTGAAAATCTTGTTTATTTTTTGCTTCCCCAGGTATAAAAATTATAAGTATTACTACAATTATCAACAATCCTCTATCCAACATAATTATATAGAGACATGAGTACTAACAGTGTTTCTTTCTGAAGTTAGAAAGATTATGCTTGGCTGGGGCAAAAAAGCAACCAAATAACCAACAAAGGCAGTCTTGTCAATCCCTAACAAAAAACATAATGATTGTGCCGTCACATTCACTCTTCAGATTTTAGCATCCGGCCACACAGCTCCATTGCAGCACTGCTGACATCTCAGTTGGTCAGGTAAAATGACAATGTCTTGCAGCTTCTACATAGGTCACAACCTGCCATGGCTCTTCAGTAGCTAGGTCTATGGATAGCTCCATATTCACTGAAAAAGAGGAGTCATTTGTGAGCTCATTAAATCAGTGCAGCCTTGTCCTGCGAGGGTATTTGATTATTCTTTGAAAGCCAATGACAGTAGGTGATGGAGTTGCTAGGTGAACCTTATCCCATAGAGTATGTAATCATCCTGAAAAGCTGACCACTTGTTTTTTAAATAGTCATTGTTATTAAGTTTAGCAGAGCCTACATACAACCTAGTTTCCAAAAACATAGTGGTGCTGCGTAAAATGCAGATAATAACAGAATGCAAATCATTTATCCCTATATTTCATTGACAATAGTCCAAAGACAACATATTAAATGTTGAAACTGAGAAATGTTATTGTTTTTGGAAAAATACATGCCCATTTAGAATTTGATGCCAGCAACACATTTCAAAACAGTTGGGACAGGGGCATTTTTACTACTTTGTTGCATAATTTCTTCTAAAATTACTTCTTCTAACAGTAATTTCTGTAGTGTTGAAAGTGAAATGTTTTACCATTCTTACTTGGTATAGGATTGCAGCTGCTATAATCTTTTATTGTTAACCTAAGGTTTTATTGGTAACCTATAAATCAATACATGGACTAGCTCCTAATTACCTCGCTGAAGTGATCCAGCCATACATACCTACACATAACCTTAGATCACAAGATGCAGGTCTTTTAATTGTACCTAGAATTTCTTAACAAACAGCCGGAGGCAGGGCCTTCTCTCATAGAGCTAAACTACTGTGGAATAGTTTGCCAATTAAGGTTAGAAATGCAAACTCAAGTGTCTACTAAAGACTCATCTCTACCGCATGGTCTATGATTAAGTGTATTCTGGCCCAGGGGCATGAAGGTGGCCAGAAAGGCTTATGTGCACCTTTGTTGTCTTGCCAGGTGGGCTCTCATCGCCACTGGGATGCCCTCCCTCCAATGCCATTCGGGGGCGGAGTCACTGGCTTGTTGTTCTCTCTCTGTTGCGCTCTTGTGCAATTGGGCTGTACTTTGCTGGCAATACTCAGCCCTCATTCAGTGTGGTTGCGGTTGGTGGATGTCCCTTTGGTTGTTGCTTGGAAATGTGGGTGGATTGATTTCCTGCTTGTTGGGCCCTGTCCGGGACCTCCCCCAGATAGGGCCACAGTGTCACTGGACCCCTGGTCTCAGCACCAAGGTCTTACATTATTGTGCTGGGGGAGTAGGGTCAGTTTTCCTTCTCCACTATAAATCCTTGTAGATATGCATTTTCAAAATGTTCCCTGTCCTGCCGTTTTAAACTTAGGAGGTATTGGCCCACACCTGAGGAGTACCTGGCTTGAAAGACCCGTTGCTGTCCCTGTCCAAAGTCCTCCTGGTTCTGTTGCAGATCAAGACGATACCTGACAATTTCAGCTGCCACTGTGCTGACACCTCCCCCAATGTTGTCCCTGTCCTTGTCCATCTGGTCATGCTTCTGACCTGGACTAGGTTTAAATAGACTCTGGACTCAGTCCAGATGCATTTATTAATTATTAAAATGTGTACTCTCAATATGTTCACCCGGCACAGCCAGAAGAGGACTGGTCACCTCTCTGAGCCTGGGTCCTCTCTAGGTTTCTTCCTAAATTTCGGCCTTCTTAGGGAGTTTTTCCTAACCACTGAAATTCAACACTTTTGTTGTTTTCTCCTTGGGGTTTAAGGCTGGGTGTTTTGTAAAAGCACTTTGTGACAATAGGGGAGAGGTCTGAACTGCAGGCCGGCCAGTTTAACACCTGGGCTGTTTTACTGCCAAGCCATGCTGTTTTAATATGTCCAGAATGTTGTTTGGCATTGTCTTACTGAAATAACCAAGGTCTTCCCTAAAAAAGACATTGTCTGGATGGCAGCATATGTTGCTCCAAAACCTTTATATATTGTTCAGCATTAATGGTGCCTTCACAGATGTGCAAATCACCCATGTAATGTGCACTAATGCACCCCCATACCATCAAGGATGCTGGATTTTGAACTGTGCGCTGATAACAGGCCGGATGGTCCCTCTCCTCTTTAGTCTAGAGGATGCAGTGTCCCTGATTCCCAAAAATAATTTTAAATGTTGATTTGTCAGACCACATGACATTTTCTACTACGCCTCTATCCATCTTAAATGAGCTCAGGCCCAGAGAAGGCGGGGCAGTTCTGGATCTTGTTTATTTGTTTTTTTCTTGTTTTTGGAGGTGTGCCTGAGCCTATGCAGTGATTTCCACTTTAGAATTGTGTCTTTTTAATGATGTGCCGCCTGAGGGCCAGAAGATCATGGCCATCCCATATTGGTTTATGCATATAGAGATTTCTCAGGATTCTCCGAATCTTTTAATGATATTATGTACTGTAGATGATGAGATCCCAAAATATTTGCAATTTTACATTGAGAAATGTTATTCTTAAATTGTTGCTCTATTTGCCTGCAGTCTTTCACAGAGTGGTGAACCCCTCCCCATCTTTACTTCTGAAAAACTCATCCTCTCTGGAATGATCTTATACTGAATCATGTTACTGACCTGTTGCCAATTGTCCTAATTAGTTGTGTGATATTCCACCAGGTTTAGTTTCTTAGCATTACACAACTTTTCCAGTCTTTTGTCTATGTCTCAACTTTTTGAAAAGTGTTGCTGGCATCAATTCAGGTCAAATTAGATTGAAGAAATGAATTGTTCAAGCAACTGTCTCAAATGTCTCAGTTTCAACATTTGATATGTTTTTTATTTTTTTATTGAATATAGGGTTTTAATGAATTTGCAGAATGCACATCCTTTAAATGAATTTATCAGAATACACATCCTTACATTCTGTTTTTATTTACATTTTATGCTAAAGTTGCATCTCAGCTTTTTTGGAAATAGGGTTGTATTGCATATAGGCTAATTATAAACTGGGTGGTTTGAATCCTGAATGCTTTTTGGCTGATAGCTGTGGTATATGACACTGTGTACTACAGGTATGACATCACATCACTTTCTACTGCTCTAATTGCGTCGGTAACCAGTTTATTACGGAAATAAGACATCTTGCTTGCTTGTGATATACTGTATTGGCAAATGCATTAAATAGGAAAGAAATTCCACAAATGTACTTTTAACAAAGCCCATCTTTTTTTGAAATGCAGATGTAGTGATAATAGATAGATAGATATTTTGATCTATTTTAATTAACTATTCTAGAAATTGAACAAAAAACTTTTGTTGAACTGGTACACCTTGCTTGAAATCAGGACCCGAGTTGACAAGTCATATCATGTTCTTAACACCCTCAGTAGGCTTATAGAACTTCATGGCTTAACTTGTCTTCGTCTAGACAATACTGAAACAAGGAACATTTCCAACCCATTTTATCTATTCAACTCATCTTGTCTCATATAGCCAGCTAGAGTCAGCTGTCGTAATCTTTTGTAATGCCAGCCGACTGAGTTTGATCCGTTTCAGTTTCCCTGCTGAAATGTACTGTATGATCTGTAAGCAGAGTTAAATCTCCCAGAAGGGAGTTCAGGTCTCTGTGAAAATGTCAAGCTCTGGAGTGGACTCTTTCAATGTGAGGGAAATCTGCTCTATCCAACAGTATTGATTCAGTTTCAAAGGTTTTTGAAGTTTTTAATAAATGTCTTCATTCTGTAAATCTATGTCTTCACATGGCCTCACCACAACCAGGGATTTCCAGTGAGCCCTGTGGTTCAACCCCCCCCCCCCCCCTTTCACAATAAAGGGGGTGGGGTGACATGACAACTGTCGGCCTGTTAGTCATCCCTGGACCAAGCGAACGGTCGGTTTTCCTGATTAAACAGGCGTGCGCTAATCACCACCGGAGCGACGCTGCAGGACCAGAGCGGAGGACGTCAAAAGAGGAAACAAACTAACAAACAGAGGAGAAGGATAGGAAGATGCCGGAGGAGGGATGAGTCACGGCTCTCATCCTCAGCGTTACGGCGTAGGGAACAAACGTGCTGAGCGTATGAGATTTTGTGTGCCTCGCCGACCCAAGTGTCCCCACGACTCAAGGACATAGAGGTCTTCACGAGGCAGGACATGATGCCTTGCCCATGACCCCTCCAGCTCTATGAGAGGGTACAGTTGTTTAGGGTTTAGCCGCGACCCCCCTTCTATCAAGTAATTTTTTCGTTATCCAATGGCTTTTTTTGTGTAAACCAGAAACCCTTGTCCTCTTTTAGCGTGTTCATACGTTTGGGTAGGTTGTGGTGAAGCAGAAAGTTGTTTGTGTTCACATCTTTTAGAAGTGGTTTTGCTAATGTGCCTGCACTACAGATACATACACACACTTGAACACACACTCGCACACCCTTCTTGTGTGGATCATAGGAAGTAGTGGTGCATTTCGAGCCCTGACCTCCTTTCCTATTTCTCACTGTAAAACGGCATGTGTGCTGTTCCTATCGCCCTTCTCTCTACCTCCACCTGCTCTTTTTTTCCCCTGCCTCACTTCTGTTGATCTTTCCCTGCAGAAAAGGAAAGGGTGTGTGTGGGTACATTCATGCATGCGTTCGTAGGAACTGGAACCGCCACCCCTGTCAGTCAAGTCCAAGAAAACTTGTTGTTTGTAAAACTGGGTGGGGCTGGTGCCAAGGCCAGAGTCAGTGTAGCTTTTGTGCTTAGTGGCAGAAAAAGGCTTTTGTGACTAAAGTTTACATCTTTCCTTGAGATAAAAGACCTCTGAGTAAACCGCAAAGTGATGTGTGTGGAAAATGTATATAAACGTTTGACACAGGTTCCATCATTTGTTTGCCTCTTTTTCCAACTCTTCTTTCTGCCAATTTAAATAGCTGAGTATGATCTTTTGAAGTGGAAGAAACACAATAATGTTCCTATTAGGAGATCACAGGTGGTCTTAAATAGATCCATTATATGACACACTGGATAACCTGCCTCAATGTGCTCAAAAGCTACAGATTTCCCTTACAGAATCTACTTGAGGAGGGACAGTACATTTCTGTAACTCTTTCTTTTTCCTTCTGTCCATCAGTGCCCTAGGCGGTTCCTCTGCACTACACATCCCAGCATTTCCTAGTGGAGGCTGCCTCATCGACTATGTACCTCAAGTGTGCCAGCTTCTCACCAACAAGGTATGACATTTATGGCTGCGTTTATGTCCAATGAGGATGAGATAAAAAGTCTGCATGGTTCTGCTTCAAATAAGTCAATACTAAGGACGGCGAGACGTTTAATCTTGCTTAAAACAACAGTATTTTGATTAAATGCATAGCCCTGATGGGTATCTTAACATCTCCCTCAGTCAAATTTGCTGTCAATGTGTACAGTGAGGGGAACAAAGATTTGATCCCCTCCTGATATTTTACGTTTGCCCACTGACAAAAAATGATCAGTCTATAATTTTAATGGTTTAATTTGAACAGTGACAGAATTGGAGACAGAACAACAACAAAAAAAGTCCAGAAAAATGTATTTGCATTTTAATGAGTGAAATAAGTATTTGATCCCCTCTCAATCAGAAAAATGTCTGGCTCCCAGGTGTCTTTTATACAGATAACGAGCTGAGATTAGGAGCACACTCTTAAAGGGAGGCCTCCTAATCTCAGCGTGTTACATGTATAAAAGACACCTTTCCACAGAAGCAATCAATCAATCAGATTCCAAACTCTCCACCATGGCCAAGAACAATGAGATGTCAGGGACAAGATTATAGACCTACACAAGGCTGGAATGGGCTACAAGACCATCGCCAAGCATCTTGGTGAGAAGGTGACAACAGTTGGTGCGATTATTCGCAAATGGAAGAAACACAAAATAACTCCATTGGTCAGTCTCCATTGGTCTGGGGCTCCATCCAAGATCTCACCTTGTGGAGTTGCACTGATCATGAGAACGGTGAGGAATCAGCCCAGAACTACACAGGAGGATCTTATCAATGATCTCAAGGCAGCTGGGACCATAGTCATCAAGAAAACAATTGGTAACACACTACCCAGTGAAGGACTGAAATCCTGCAGCACCCCAACATGAGAACTGGGTGAAAGTGTTGTGGTCAGGTGAGACCAAAATCGAGCTCTTTGGCATCAACTCAACTTGCCGTGTTTGGAAGGAGGAGTAATGCTGCCTATGGCCCCAAGAACACCATCCCCACCGTCAAACATGGAGGTGGAAACAATATGCTTTGGGGGGACAGGACAACTTCACCGCATCAAAGGGATGATGGACGGGGCCATGTACCGTCAAATCATGGGTGAGAACCTCCTTCCCTCAGCCAGGGCATTGGAAATGGGTCGTGGATGGGTATTCCAGCATGACAATGACCCAAAACACACGGCCAAGGCAACAAAGGAGTGGCTCAAGAAGAAGCACATTAAGGTCCTGGAGTAGCCTAGCCAGTCTCCAGACCTTAATCCCATAGAAAATCTGTGGAGGGAATTGAAGGTTCGAATAGCCAAACGTCAGCCTCGAAACCTTAATAATTTGGAGAAGATCTAAAAAGAGGAGTAGGACAAAATCCCTCCTGAGATGTGTGCAAACCTGGTGGACAACTATAAGAAACGTCTGACCTCTGTGATCGCCAACAAGGGTATTGCCACCAAGTACTAAGTCATGTTTTTCCAAGGGGTCAAATACTTATTTCACTCATTAAAATGCAAATACATTTGTAGCATTTTTGACTTGTGTTTTTCTTTTTATGATTCTCTTATCTTTTCAAATGATGAAAAAGTTAGTTATCATTGCCTTGATTGATAGTTACTGTATGAATGTCATTCACGAATGAAAGAAAAAAGTATGTTGTTTTGCCATGAAAGAAAAAAATACATTCTTATGCCATGAAATGAATTGCTTTGGCAGACTCGCTAGCAATTGCTCAATTCTTATGAGTATTCCAGGAAGTTAGTAAATACCGGTAAAGCTTATTACTGGCTAATATGCTGTTAAAACAGCCAGTGGCAAACGGCATACAAAGACGCTATTTGTGGTGGATGTAAACTTGGTAAGAAACGTTAGTCAGTTTAACTGTATCAATGTAATTCACAAATGGCCAATTAACTATTAAAACGGCCAGTGGCAAAAGAGGATTTGTTCAGGATAGAGGCAAGAGGCTATACTGACAGCTGATAAATGTGCAGCTCCATGGTGTAGAGGTTAACGACACAGCCTTTCACGTGGGTGGCCCGGGTTTGAATCTCGAGATGGTGACTTTCTATTGTGGGCCGGCTGAACTAGGCTTGCCTGGTTTCTTGTTTATTTCTGTGTGTACATGCCAAATTATCAATTCAGTGTTAAACTTCAGCTAACACCCTCGGAGCAAATGGTAGTGGTATGAAGAGAATGCCCAAGTCTTCAGCCAGGGGCGGCACAAATTGGCTCAGCACATCCAGGGGTGGACCAGTGAATGTTGGACCAGGCTACCTTGTCATATCTCTCTGTATTGACTCCTGGTGGCATGCTGAGTATCTGCAAGCTAAATCCTGGATCTACAAACCCGATACAACATAGATAGAAAATGTATCACTTAATAAGTTGATTTTAAATTTCATGGCATCAACACATCTCAAAAAAGTTGGGACAAGGCCATGTTTACCATTGTGTGGAATCCCCTCTTCTTTTTATAACAGACTGCAAACATCTGGGGACTGAGGAGACAAGTTGCTCAAGTTTATGTATAGGAATGTTGTCCCAATCTTGTCTAATACAGGTTTCTAGTTGCTCAACTGTCTTAGGTCTTCTTTGCACCTTCTTCGCACCTTCCTCTTTATGATGCGCCAAATGTTTGCTATGGGTGAAAGATCTGGACTGCAGGCTGGCCAATTCAGTACCCTGATCCTTCTTCTATGCAGCCATGACATTGTAATTGATGCAGTATGTGGTCTGGCATTGTCATGTTGGAAAATGCAAGGTCTTCCCTGAAAGAGACGACGTCTGGATGGGAGCATATGTTGTTCTAGAACTTGGATATAACTGTCAGCATTGATGATGCCTTTCCAGATATGTAGGCTGCCCATGCCACACGCACTCATGCAATCCCATACCATCAGAGATGCAGGCTTCTGAACTGAGCGCTGATAAAAACTTGGGTTGTCCTTGTCCTCTTTAGTCCGGGTGACATGGCATCCCAGTTTTCCAAAATGAACTTCAAATTTTGATTTGTCTGACCACAGAACACTTTTCCACTTTGCCACAGTCCATTTAAAATGATCCTTGGCCCAGAGAAAACCCCTGCGCTTCTGGATCCTGTTTAAATAAGGCTTCTTTTTTGAGCTATAGAGTTTTAGCCGGCAGCGGCGAATGGCATTGTGGATTGTGTTCACTGACAATGTTTTCTGAAAGTATTCCTGAGCCCATGTTTCTCTGAATCTTTGGATGATATTATGCACTGTAGATGATGATAACTTCAAACTTTTTGCACTTTTTCTCTGAGAAACTCCTTTCTGATATTGCTCCACTATTAATCGCCGCAGCATTGGGGAATTGGTGATCCTCTGCCCATCTTGACTTCTGAGAGACACTGCCACTCTGAGAGGCTCTTTTCATACCCAATCATGTTGCCAATTGACATAATAAGTTGCAAATTGGTCCTCCAGCTGTTCCTTATCTGTAGATTTAACTTTTCCGGCCTCTTATTGCTACCTGTCCCAACTTTTTTGGAATGTGTAGCTCTCATGAAATCAAAAATGAGCCAATATTTGGCATGACATTACAAAATGTCTCACTTTCAACATTCGATATGTTATCTATATTCTATTGTGAATTAAATATAAGTTTATGAGATTTATAAATTATTCCATTCCTTTTTTACTCACAATTTGTACAGTGTCCCAACTTTTTTGGAATCGGGTTTGTAAACTAGGATGTGTTCTTCTATGCATGTATGTACCAGTGATATGTTCCTAGTTGAATGAGTAGTGTGATGCGAATCAGAACTGCTTGGCAAAATGTGCTTGGAATATATGTCACCTGCAATGGAGTTGTTGCGGCAAGCTCATGGCCACGCATTTTTAGGATTGAAAACTGGGGTAAATAAAAAAAGTATTTGGTGCTGTAGAATACAGATAACAATTTAGATTTTTTATATAAACGGGTGCATCATTTCTAATGCCTTTTTTAGGTTTACATCCAGTGATTACACCATTCTACTGCAGACTCATGAAGATCAGCAAAAGCACTGGGTTGTCAATGTGTCATCCTCAAATAACTGCATCTGCCATCCATTTGAATCAGTTGTGGGTCTACACTCGACAGTTAAAAAGGTTTGGAAATGCACATTAACCGGCCAGTCTTTTGACTTGATAGGTGCTGTCTGTGGAAATCATCATTCTCCCAAGGATTCCTATAATAATGTTGCCACCATTATTTTTCCCAGCAGGCCCTGTTATTCAGAAAGGTTGTGCACTCTTTCATCTCCACTCAGAGCGGTTAAAACATAACATACAGTACATAACGTAACATAGCTTAACATTTGTATGTTGACTTGAGTTAGCTTCAACGACCTGTCTGTCTAGGCTGACTAGACAATGCTGGTCTTCATTTTGCTAATTTAAGGTTACTTGTGTTAGAGTAGATGTGGTTATAAGAAAGGGATATTTTTTGTTGTTCTTGAGATAAGTAAAAATGCTAAAAAAGATTTTGATGCCAAGTTGGTAATCTTGAGGTATAAGTTAAACATTGCCTACGGGTTTTGCTGCATTGCCAAAAAATCTGTCGGTGGAAGAACTGAGGCTATATGGACCTGTCTGGTAAATGAATGTATGGCGTACATACATGTGGTGAAGCGAGTTGAGTAGATGAACAGATTTGGTTCGATCAGTCCAATTTGCTGGATATGGTCAGGTCCATAGACTGTAAATATAATGGACGACGCCCTTTCGCTCTTTTCCATTGGTGAAAAATGAAGCCACCAGTGTCCTGATACGGCGCTGACATCTTGGACTTACGTCTGCGCAGATAGCGATCTTGGGACCAGTTCTGCGCAGTAGTTATGCGCAGTAGCGAGAAGGAAGTAAAGCCGTAAAGCCGTGAAATCAACGGCCCCACCCCTGTGCCCCGCCCTCACTCTCCCTCGCGGAATGCGCATACCGTAATCAATCGCAAGTCCAAGTACAGTACAACCTTTGCTTGTTAAACCTAGACGATATGTTATAGCCTAACTTACATCATGTTTAACCTTAATTTAGAATAGGCCTAATACAAAAATAATTGGTAACTTCTAGCTAACGATCACCTGCTAGCTATTAACATGGCTATTAACGAGGCTTGTTGTCTTTTAGCTAACATTAGCTAGCCCATTACATTTATTTACTAATTAAATAGCTTATAAATTTAACTTACCGAAAAAAATTCAAAGATCGATTGGAAATGCCAGATCGTTTAGCACAATGTACTGCAGAACAACCCATTATGTCCGTGTGAAATTATATCAATTATAGAAATTTAGAGATTAAATGTAAAGTTCCAATCTCCTCAGTCCTCCGAAGATTCAGAGGCTCCTCGGCTCAGATAGCTGTCAATCACAGCTGTGAATCACGACGTCACACCACCGTTTTTAGAGCATTAAATAACTAACTAAAAACAAACTTATTTTAAAAACAAACTCTTGAATTTACATTAGCGTGATACAAACTACAGTAAATGACAGAAACCAGCTTCGGAAAAATATATTGAAGGGTAATTTAATTGTTTAGTTGGTCTCGCGTCCCATTGAATAACATGGGGAGGGCGGGGTTTATGACCTATACTGGGACCACTCACCAGGGGGCGATCGAGACGTTTTGGCTTCACTTTTCAGGGCTTGTGCGGCACGCTTGGTCAGGTCAGTCGTCCTGGTGAAATTTTCCCAATTAGCTAGATGCTATGCTGGCTAGCTGGTGATACCTAAGTAAACAGTTTGCTGCTAGTAGCTTTCCTCCACTGACAGTCTACCTGCTCCTCATGTAGTGAGAAGTGGGAAATAGCTAGGTAGCGTGGCCAATACCAAGCCATGGTGATGACTAAAGAGCATTTTTCTCCCAAATGTATTGATATCCAAGTTGTTATTAAGGTCCTGCTTTATCATAGCAACTCCTAGTGGACTTAAGATAGTTGATGCTGAGTCATGTGTCTTCCAAATACTTTCTGATGCTGTTCTGGTTCCAATCACACTGCTTGCTCAACCAGAGTACTTACACCAGAAGCCATTCTCATTCTGAGTTGTTCTACTGAGTTCTCAGGTTCCCAAGCAGCCACAAGGAGTCACTGCAGTGTTACAAGGCAGGGTGACCATATTCGATTATTCATGTCATTTTTTCTGGTTACTCATAAAGAAGCGCTCATCCACGTCTGAAGTTTCTAGTATGAGTGGCTTATTAGTACAACTGACAAAATGTATGTTTGTTCTAACGTTGAGGTGCAGAACACGTCATCAATTTATTTACCAGGCGTGTCTGTCTAGCCTCAACCTGGTGGAAAATGTTTGTTTTTTTGGACAACTATAACAATAGTATTTCAATCAATCAATCAAATGTATTTATTATTTATTTTTACATCAGCAGTTGTCACAAAGTGCTTTTACAAAACACCCGGCGTTAAACCCCAAGGAGCAAACACCAGCAGTGTTGAATTTCAGTGTCTAGGAAAAACTCCCTAAGAAGGCTGAAATTTAGGAAGAAACCTAGAGAGGACCCAGGCTCAGAGGGATGACCAGTCCTCTTCTGGCTGTGCCGGGTGAACATATTAAGATTACAAATTGTAATAATTAATAAATGCATGTGGGCTGAGTCCAGAGTCTATTTAAACTTAGTCCAGGTCGGAAGCATGACCAGATGGACAAGGACAGGGACAACACGGGGGAGGGGGTGTCAGCACAGTGGCAGCTGAAATTGTCAGGTATCGTCTTGATCTGCAACAGAACCAGGAGGACTTTGGACAGGGACAGCAACGGGTCTTTCAAGCCAGGTACTCCTCAGGTGTGGGCCAGAACCTCATGTCCTCCTAAGTTTAAAACAGTAGGAGACAGGGAATATTTTGAAAATGCATTCCTTAGATCTACAAGGATTAGAACGATTTCCCAAAACAAAGTACACCCTCCTACTGATTCTGTTTGTCAGAGCTAGGACCCAGCTGCAGTGAGGGTAACCAGGGATTGAACACGGGTCTTGAGGTTTGTATGCACGTGCATGAAGGGGACATTTGTCAGTCAATTACACAATCTTCTAAAACCAACCTCCATCAAGGTGAAACTGAACAAAAAATTATTCTGTTCAGTTCTCAATGTTGATGAAAAGAATCTTTGCACACTGCTTGTCACAAATGTATCCACGATATCCAAAATACATTTGTCATTGCTATTGCTGTGGACATCCTAACCCCATTAGAGGTTGCCACAACACACATTGTTTTGCATTCAGACAAAAAATTTTTGAATTTTTTGTTTTATTCAAACAGGTAATGATTTGCCACATCTTAGCACGGTCTTCCACTAGCCTTGTGCCCAAACCCAAACAGGATTTCATGTGTCAGATTTTCGGCAGTGGCTTTCTCTGCCCTACTCTTTCATATTGCCTAGCTTGCTGGACCACACCGGTAGTAGTTGGCAAAATAACAGTTTTATACCTCAATCCTGAGTGGAATTGTTCCAGAACATTCTTCTTGACAGGTTTTGCATCCTTGGTCTTCATTGTGTGGTGGTTTGGATATGCACTGCAATACTCTACGGCCCCCAGAAACTGAGCGCACAGGTGGACTCTGAGGTATTTGGCTGCACCACAGCTTATTTCCTTAAGTCGTAGCAGAAGGGATGAACACCTGACGTAATATCAGACACCCCCCAGCTAAGACATGTGGACTGGACATAATGTTTGGTTTCACAAAACACCCAAGCACACCTGCATGTACCAACAACGAATATGAGGATTACCTAATCTCATCACCTCTTACCACCAACTGCTACTGGCTGTTCTGTAGAAATTCTGGAGTTCACGCAGTCACACACCCAACTTTGAGCTGCAGAATTATTGTTAAGTCCCTACATGTCCCAGCATCCTCCGCAGCTGTGGAGCTACTTTTCAGGAGTTAGCTTGAGACTTGATGGTTGCCCAATGTTCGACGGGCTTCTTGAAACATATGTTTTTGAAATGTTACATGACATCTTGTCCTCTTTACTGAGACTCTAATGTAAATGATTGGCATATTGTGACTTAAGCATAAATACATATGCTAACTACATCCACAATTATTTTCAGTTACATACCAAATAAATTTGTTTTTTGTCACCAACTAACTTGGACAAAAATCTAAAACCTTTGCTTCAAGAAATCCCAGTCAGAGACAATCACTGACAATGAAGCCATCCAGGTGGTCTCTATAAAACAAATCATTCACAATTCAAAAATGTAATAGCAAGATATTTTTTACATTTTAGTCACCATTCTTCTATTGAAGTTAGAGCACAACAGGCATCTCTCACCTTTGCTGATGCAATGCAGAATATGTCTGAGTCATTCTTTCCATTTATAAAGCATTCTGGAGAGATGTGTGAATGGAAGTGTGCGTGCACGCGTGGTTGGGTTTTGTGGCTTGTGTGAGTACAGAATTAGGAGAATAAAGGTTGTTCCACATTACTACAGGAAACACTTCCGGCCACCATTGCATCATACCCTCAACGGGAGTGTACACACAAATGGAGGAGGTGGTGTGTCCGGGGCGTGAGCACATCTAACAGATACCTGCGGCATGATTTCACCTGTCTAATGTCAGTTAGGCTCCCGCATGGGCCAATAGGAACGCTGGAGTCCCTGTTGTCATGCCAGGGAGGGCAGATTTGAAGCTGGAGAGCCAGTTCAGTTACCCACTGCTCCTCACACACACACGCCCTACTGTGACTAAACAAACACGGGTTCCCTTTGCAGGCCGTGTTGCTTTTCACAAAGCCGCAACCCACCCCCCCCCCCCCCCCCCCCACACACACACAGACACACACTCGTTTCTACCTAAACAAAGACAAGTAGACTTCAATAGAGCCATCTGAGTCACTGCACAGCATGCACCCCATGTGGGAGACCTGCTACTGCGGAGACAAGACCTTCAGTGCATCTAGGAAATCCGACATTCTTTTCAGAAAGCCTTTCTGAATATTCCACCTGTATTTATTGTGAGTAAAAGACTAAACCATCAGTGATGTTACTAGGTAGGTCATCGAACATTGTAACCCATGGTCGCAATGGAAGGAAAACAACCTTTCTTCATGGTAAAGTGCTGCTTACACTTTAGTTTTTTGCTCTTGTTTTATACTTTACTGAATGGCCATCCAAAAACTGGAAGCAGAATAGCCATATTGATGGGACTGTGCTATTTTTTGTTGTTTGGAAGTGGGGGCAGAGCTTGGTCTGAAGCCAGAAGGGGGTACGAGTGCGGTCACCTTCATGGTCTGGCCAGCTGACTGCAGGCTCTCTCACCTGCCTGGAACGGTCAATAGTGGTCTGAGCCTCAAGTGTCCCTGCAAGGCGTGCGCATACACACATACACCAGCCACAGCAGTTAACACCACAATAGTCTGGTGTGTGTGTGTTCTCCTTTGGCCATTGGCTCCGGATTGTGAAACATAGGTTTAGTGTAAAGGTTTTATAGTGTTTAAGATAAAAAATTCAGGTTAGGTGTGTGTGTGTGTGAGAGAATGAATCCCATTATACATAACAGTTACAATTCTCTTTTTCCCTCTACCATCAGGAAAAACTCACTGCAACAGTCCAGCGGGAGGTTTTTCCATGCAGTGAATTCTTGCATCACAAAACTGTCATGGCCATCATGCTTATTAGCTTCACTAAGGGGTCGCCGGGTTGGTGACTGACCCCAAGTGGAAATGTGCATAGAGCATCCTCTGATACGCTTCACAGTTCGTTTGAAATCTCAGCCTTTGATGTGTGTACTTCTCAAAAACACTGACGTATGATGTCGACAAGTATCAATTCATGCTCTAATAACATGTTCTCTCGTGTTCTTCAGACCCTGTCTATGATCGGTATCACAGGGTCTTCCAGGTGTGCCAAACAGGGTTAACCCAGAAATCTGGCCCTTGCAAAACATTTCAAGAAGCCAACCTGAAAAGTTGAGATAGTACTGTGTGTGTATTGTTGTAGTTAGTATTTGGCTGATGATCAGACATTACTTGCCCTCCCCCTCAGGTGCAGTATGTCATTCAAGGTTACCACAAGAGGAGAGAGTACATTGCTGCCTTTCTCAGTCACTTTGGAATGTAAGTCTGGTGCTGTGTGTTTTTGTGGGTGTGTCTGTCTGCTCGCGGTGTATGAGAACATAGGGAAGGGCCACGATTTAATATGTGAGCACATTTTAGAGTCAATGTTGAAGGTGTGTTTGCATGTGTGTTTATGTGTGTGAACACCCACCTATACAAGGCTATATATACATATTTGTCTGCCTTTTTAGGCCTTGGTGCTTTGTACTGCAAATGAACAAAATTCTACAGAGTGTAGTAACTAAAACGACAAAGGGAGCATAAGAAATTAAAACGGAAATTAAAACGGATGAGTTTTTTTGTGTGGGCAAACCAATTGCAGGGGGGTGGTGGAGTATGATGCAGAAGGATTCACCAAGCTCACCCTTCTTCTCATGTGGAAAGACTTTTGTGTCCTCGTCCATGGTGAGTTACAAACGCACACACTCTTTTCTCACAACTTTCTTTCAACCCCAAATCACATCTCTCTTCCATTCCTCCCCGCTCCCCCCCACCACCCTCCTCGTCCAGTGGACCTCCCTCTGTACTTTCCCCGGGACCAGCCGACCCTGACTTTCCAGTCTGTGTACCATTTCACCAGCAGTGGGCAGCTCTACTCCCAGGTGCAGAAGTCCTACCCATACAGCCCACGTTGGGACGGCAACGAGATGGCCAAAAGAGCCAAGTAAGATAAGACCCTGTGATTCAAGTCTCATTCAATAAAGGCCCAACCACAGCCTAAAATCCCCAACAACAGGCAATAAGATGGTAATCAGTCGCTGGGAAAATTCCTTTAGGAATGCCAGAACTGAGGCGGAAACCTACATTGCAGAGTAGATAATGGGGAACTTGGGAGGACACAAATGACCAATGCCCTAACCCCACAAACCATGGCCTGGCAGAAATTAGCTCTCCCCACTTTGCCATTCATTACTCTAGACCATCAAATGGACTTTAACAGACTAGAAACCTTAAATATTAGTGCAGACCACAATTCTCTGCCACCAGACAAGCCTTTTGTTCAGGGCTTGTAATCAAATGAGCAAGCTGACATGAGACATAGAAACACTGTTGAAACTGTTGTCATTTTTTGACCACGTCTCCCTAACAAAATGGCTTTTATCTTAATTATATGTATCTGGATAAATTAATGGTGACATGGGAAAGAAAAGTTGAATCACTGCCATACTAATAATCACAGTAAGATGTACTATGCCAAGCATGGTAAACATTTATATTACTGATGCTTTTGATGATTTATAAATGTGTGGCTCTCCCAAATATAACCGACTCAAAAAATTTTCGACGTTGAACCTGTAAACCCAGTTTGTGAATGATGGCTTTATCTCTAGCTTTGACTCTGTGTGCTTTGTAGAATGGATTACTTTACTGTAACCACAGTGTTTCTGTCATAAAGTTCACTGTTACATGGAACAGATATGACATTTTCTTTGTGCAGTAAACATCTCTAGTCTCAAAAAAGTCATTCCCTTATCTCTATTTTGCTAAAAGTCTGTTTTCCTTCTTAGTTTGGCACTGTGCAAGGCTCGAAATATGCAAACATTCCAAATGCCTGGGATTCCATCCTATTAGCTACTGGTTTATAACTGAGAAGAATTTATATGGTCCGCAACCTGACCTAGAGCCAGCCCTACCCTTGAAAACACAGGATATTTATTAGCACTCAATATTGAAATCAAAACACTCTGTTTGGTGTGCTGACAACTCTAAGTAAAAGTAATCCCTTATCATCTAAGTCTTGTAATCCCATAGCATTTATTTTCTCTTAGTTTTGCTTGCTTTGCTTAAGCAGTTAGACATTGTTCGTTAGGCAGATCGAACATTGAGATACTCAGAAGTAGTCGTTTGTCATGGTCTTGATTTCAACATTGTATAAATGTCTTGTGTTTACATTATACTCTGCATGTCAGGAGAGAACATTCTGCTGTTGAAAGAGCAATCTGGTGCTGTGCCTTTATGGTCAATTAAGAACTCTAGTACTTCCAATAAATCTTTATCTGTCTAAATTACTTGTAATTGGTATTTCTCTTTCTCTCTCTCTCTGTCTGTCTGTCTCTCTCTCTCTCTCTCTCTCTGTCTGTCTTTCTTTCTCTCTCTTTCTCTCTCTCTGTCTCTCTTCACAGAGCATACTTTAAGAGCTTCATTCCTCAGTTTCAGGAAGGGGCCTTTGCCACCGGAAAACTCTAGGAGTGTGTGTTTGTGTACATGCATGCGTGTATGTTCACAGCACAACCGTGACAAAATATGTACAATGACACTGTCAAAGTCAATGTTAAGCCATTTGTTTTATGCTTTTTCCTTAACTATCGGTTTTCATTTTATCATCATTTTTACCTTTCTGAACTTGAGAGAAATGTCCCTAGAAACGTTAAGCTCAGTTGTTCAGAGACGCTTATGGGTTCCACAGACAGATTTGGAACTTGTCCAGCCAGGTTGCTACATCCTCAAACATAATGCCACTTCTGATCTTCAGATTGGTTGTCTGAAAACTGGAAAAGGGCCCTGAACCCTAAACTCTTAGACTGGAGTTGGGTGTGGAAAACATCCATTCATTTTCTGGCAGAAACATTAAGCAGGTCATGTAATATGGTTGGTGATGGGGGTGGGGGGGGCTTGTCTTACAACAGTGGTACTATTACTTTATCATTCTACAATTGTCTTTGTCCTTGCCTTGGGGGCGGACTCGTTCTTTGATTTGTGTAAATTGGAGTAAACAGTATGCCCCATTTTCCACCTTAAATCCCTGTGATCACACGTTTATATTGACTTTTTTGTTGACAGCTATGTTTTCTGAATATTTGTAATAAAAATGTTCTTATCACCATCTTAATCGCTCATATTCCAAATAAACCGTCAAATCCTTTATTGCATAGAAAGACAGTCTTTATTGTTTCATTGTTATTTTTATTGGTAATAGATTTGCACTGTCATTGAATTCTGGCCTGTGCTCAACATAGCTTTAAAAGATAGGGATAGAGACTAGCAGGCTGGGAGCAAGAGGGATGGTCTGGGAGAATGGGAAGTAGAGAGAGTGAGAGGGTGTGTGTATGTGTGTGTGCATGCTTGTTTTCATCATTAAACATGAGGGGGTCATTGTTAGGGGTCTTTCCTGGCCCGGGGGCCAGCCCTTTGCTATATTTATTGTTGGTAAAGCAGCAACTGTCAAGTCTAATTGGGAACTGTACTGTGAATGTATTTGGGGCATTTAATAGCATCAAGTCTCTCAATAAAAAATAATTAAAAGCAAGATTCTTTTTGTCTTTTTTTTTGTTGCTGTGCTCTGTGTTTCCTGCGGTAACCTTTGCTGGCCTGCTTTCAAATTGTCTCTCTCGTCAGCCCGGGGACCAACTGCTCTCTTTTGGGGGATGGGTGGAGGGAGGGAGTGCAGAGAAAAGAGGGAAGGATATATGGTGACAGCATCCCTAACGAAAGCTTCTTGAGGACAGTCATTTTTTTTTATTTCCCTGCAAACTAATCCCTTCACATTGGAAATGCATTGATGTTGGCAGCTAAGCATATCCTCTGGATCTCAACTTAGTCAATGTTTTAGCAGAAGTCTATACTTTGACTTGTAGAGAATTTTCTAATGAATGATCAGCTTAAAATCAATTTAATGAACAGCATCTTTTTATATAAACTGAATATATTAATGTGGATTGGAGCGAAGGGGAAGGGAGTGAAGAATTTACAGACGCTACGACTGTCTATTATTAATAGAAATCTGTTTTTAATTCAGGGAAATACTTTACTAAAGGGTGCTGTTTTGATTGGCTGTAATATTTGTATTCTGATTTTGCCCCATAGACCCAGCATTGTTGTCAAAATGGGAAAACTGTTTAAATCTGGTAAATGAAGCCAAAAGTAAATAGTCAAGTATGAGGCAATGTAGTGGGGAGGGGATATTGTTTATGGAGCATACAGTCATGTGAAGAAAACTCGGTGCTTAATATGTAAATGAAAAAGCCTAACTTACTTGCTGGTAAATAAGTAGAAAAGATAAATACAACGAACACAATGCCTTAACACATCCATAGCTGTCATCACTGCCAAAACTGGTCACCGACAACCAAACTCATCTCTTATTATAATTCACGCATTCCACCCAATCCACAGATAGGCCTAGCTAACCTACACCATAACATCAAAATTATCGGATATAGCCTAAGTCATCAACGCTACCGCAGATTATGGAAAATTCGTATTCATACGTTTCTGTTTAATGGTCTGAAACATTCCACATAACAGTCATGGAGCTCATCTCCCCTCTGGGCTGTTTAGGTACAGACTGATACAAATAAATCTGATTGTCTTTTAGACATTATTTCTAACGTTAGCTAACCATCAATATTACATCACAGCTTGTGAACCCATGCCTTTTTGACAGCCCTGCTGCCCCGTACTGGATGACGTGGCAATGCAATAGGCAGTTTGGTTTTCTATTAGATTTTTTTTTTTTCACTTAGTTTAACAAACTCTGATGTTTTATACTCATTAAGACAGATAACCTTATACGTCAAATTACTTGCGGGTCCCAATGGGTACCGGATATGAGTCTCCATGTTCCGGATCTGGATTGGGAGGTCCCTGATCCGTCTGGATCCGGCACAAATTAAGCACTGAGTAAACCCCTTGGAAAAATTTTTGGTGTCTATTTGGAAACGTGGAAACTTCATATAGTGTGAACTGAACTGTAACACTACTGCCAGATAAAGGTAACCTAATTTAACAAATGATTATAACACTAAAATATTATACTTAGCAATCATTTTTGCACTAAAAAATCTACAGAAATGTAAATAGTGCAGAAAGAATTAGTACACCCCTAGCTTCAATGGCTGATGTTGCCCCTTTTGCATGAAATACCTTTATATAGATATTTCTTGTAACTATCAGTCTCTTACATAAACTGTGAGAATGTTTGCCAATTCTTTACAGTACTATTTCAACTGTGCCATGTTCAAGGGCTTTTTTCCATGCATGGTCTGCTTCAAATCCCCCCACTAATGTCATAACCTTCCATTTTGTCTTTTTTAGCAATTTTGTTGTGGCTTTAATTGTGTCTTGTTGCAAGATCCATGATTGGTTTAGCATCAGCTTTGTGACAGATGGCCCCACATTGTTCACAAGATTTTTCTGGAATTCAACAATGATTGCAAATTTTCCAGAACATCTTTTTATCATCTGTTGGGCTGAATTTGGTGGGACAACCTGTCCTACATACTCGCCTAAAGGATTATTAGGAACACCTGTTACATTTCTCATTAATGCAATTATCTAATCAACCAATCACATGGCAGTTGCTTCAATGCATTTAGTGGTGTGGTCCTGGTCAAGACAGTCTCCTGAACTCCAAACTGAATGTCAGAATGGGAAAGAAAGGTGATTTAAGCAATTTTGAGCTGCTCAGTTACTGAGATTTTCACGCACAAGCATTTCTAGGGTTTACAAAGAATGGTGTGAAAAGGGAAAAACATCCAGTATGCGGCAGTCATGTGGGCGAAAATGCCTTGTTGATGCTAGAGGTCAGAGGAGAATGGACTGACTGATTTAAGCTGATAGAAGAGCAACTTTGACTGAAATAACCACTCGTTACAACCGAGGTATGCAGCAAAGCATTTGTGAAGCCACAACACGCACAACCTTGAGGCGGATGGGCTACAACAGCAGACGACCCCACCGGGTACCACTCATCTCCACTACAAATAGGAAAAAGAGGCTACAGTTTGCACAAGCTCACCAAAATTGGACAGTTGAAGACTGGAAGAATGTGCCTGGTCTGATGAGTCTCGATTTCTGTTGAGACATTCAGATGGTAGAGTCAGAATTTGGCGTAAACAGAATGAGAACATGGATCCTTGTTACCACTGTGCAGGCTGGTGGTGGTGGTGTAATGGTGTGGGGGATGTTTTCTTTGCACACTTTAGGCCCCTTAGTGCCAATTGGGCATCGTTTAAATGCCCACGGCCTACCTGAGCATTGTTTCTGACCATGTCCATCCCTTTATGACCACCATGTACCCATCCTCTGATGGCTACTTCCAGCAGGATAATGCACCATGTCACAAAGCTCGAATCATTTCAAATTGGTTTCTTGAACATGACTATGAGTTCACTGTACTGAAATGGCCCCTACAGTCAACAGATCTCAACCCAATAGAGCACAGGTGTCAAACCGGTTCCACAAAGGGCCGAGTGTCTGCAGGTTTTTGGTTTTTCCTATAAATTGGTTCCTAGTTCATACCTACACAACCAGGTGAGGGTAGAAACTAACCAATCAGTGACCTAATTAACCAATCAAGTACAAGGAGAGAGCACGTTGTTGAATCAATGCCACGTAGAATTAAGGCAGTTCTGAAGGCGAAAGGGGGTCAAACGCAGTATTAGTATGGTGTTCCTAATAATCCTTTAGGTGAGATGATCTGTTGGACAGTGAAATTATGTACTGTGAATTATTTGGAAATGGCTGTAACCCCTCCCAGACTCATGGGCATCAATAATCTTTCTTCAGATGGCCAAGTTTCCCATTTTTATGGAATGCCAGACCCTCCTGTGTTGCACCTTTTTGGAGCACCTGATTTAAATTTTAGCTGTTGTATGTTATGGTTAACGTAAGAGTCTACTAACATTTTCCGTATAAGGACATTTCTGTATATAATTGCGTAAATAGTTTCAAAGTTTTCTTTCAGTGTTATTTTTTTAATTATGTAACTTATCAACTTATGTGGTTGGTATTTAGCTCAAATATTCGTCCAAATACATAACAATTATTTTCCAGGGGATGTACTTCAAATTACTTTACGTTGTTTTAATTCACCTATTTTCCATGTCGGGGACAAATCCCATGTGAAGCACCTTTAAGGTCTTCAGAGTGATTCACTTTAAAGTAAACATTATAAGTTGGTTCTAAACAACTCTTTCAACTTAAACTATTGCTCTATGATGTCATGTCATGTAAAGGCTCCACTTCCAAATTGCTGCTGCCCGCATGGAACTCGCCTCTCTTTGGTATGCTTTAAACCTGTTAATGGGGATATGGTCTTCGTAATGATCTTACGAAGGTGCTGCTCAAGGTACCTTTTGAAGCTATGTTTTTTTACCCTCTGACTCACAGCACAGAGGTCTTCTGTCTGCCAACTTCGTTGCTAATACTCCAAATCCACTAATCCAGCCTTATTCAAGAGTTGCAATGGCAGTCGGCCGGAATCATTAAAGGAAGGAATAATTAGCTGTGGATCTCTGGAGAGATGTTTAAAATGATGCTCCAGATCATTTTACTATTCAAAGCCAGTTTAACCTTTGGTGAACTCTGATCGGATGGTTTTGAAGAAGTAGGTTTGGCTTTTGTTGTACCTGCAAGTTGTTTAGGCCTTCCAGCCAAAGCTGAAATCTGATCTACTTCACTCTTTCTCCTTCCTGAAGAAGTGTCCACTTTTCTAAGCAAGTGTCTCCTAGTCAAGTCAAGGAATTTGTCTAGCTGTCTACATTAACATTAGACTGACATTCTACTCTTGCTTAACACCCTGTTAGCAGCTTCTAAAATGTCTTGGATCTGCCGATCTCTCTCAGCTAATGACAGGCTTTGTGAAACAAGATCACTTAAGCTCAGTAGCATGTTCCTTAGTTGATTAACCTGGGCTTGTTTATTGCATCATTGACACCAGCTCAGTTTATCACATTATCTTTTGAAAGCAAAGACTGAGTCCATGGATGGCAGGAAGCCAAGCGGTTGGAGCATCCCCCAGTAACTGATAGGTTGCTCCAACAAATCTCCAAATCGTCTGGGTGAAAAATCTTTGAAATTCCTGCACAAGACAGTTAACCCTAATTGCTCCTAGGTTGATGCTGTAAATTAGAATGTTTTCAGTCAGCTTACCAGGTTAAAGTATCTCACTTCAAACACTGGGGCGCTAATACAGAAAATATAAGGCCACATTGTTAGGTCTGTGCTCCCATGACCGTGTCTGCGCGACCTCTCCTACACTCAGGAATCCCTACCAGTCCATCACCATCTTTTGAACCTTCCTAAAGCCCGAACTGTTCAACAATGCCTAACCTTAATACACACACCCAAGAGACCCTGATCATATATAAACACATTTGTTTTCCACACCTTCGTCTCATGTTCTTTACTCTGCAGTGGTTTTGTATACAGTGCATCCTTTTATTATTGTTTTCTACAAATGTAGTCACCCAAGCAAGGGGGAAAAGATGGGAATGATTGAGAATCCTTGTTGCCGCCTTGAATCAGCACCTTATCTCTATAGATGATAAATGGACAGGACAGCAATGAACACAGGGAGGCAATCAGAGAGAAACGGGGGAACATCTGAAAGGCCTGAATATGTCACAGAGAAGCAAGGGATGGCTGCCTTAGCCTGTTGTTTACTGCCTTCTCCCTTACTGCGTCGTCAACGACCAAGCTGTCAGATAGGGCCGCTTTTTCTTTTTTTCAGTCCTGTGTTACTGAACATATTCCTCTGAAACAACTGAGTAAAAGTTAACTCTTAAAATGAGAAAAGAAACGTCACCAACTCTTAGGTACTTTGTTTCAACGGGTACAAACTCAGAAGGACACATGGGAGTTTTTTTTGTCTTTCTTCTCTCCAGTGGTGTAATTGAGAGGGTTGGTTGGGAGGGGTTCAGCGGTAGGCAGCAGCAGTGTTATTGATACAATCCACGCTGAAGATGATGGAGCTGAGAGGCTTAGCTAATTTGGGAAAGAGAGAGAGGAGTGTGGGGGGATTTGGGGCCTTTTGTTATAGCCCGTTTGATCTGAGGGAGTTTTTTTTTTTTTTCTTCAGGTGGGGGGATGTGGGGGGTAGCCCAAAGATGTCATGGAATTGAGAGAATTACTGATTTCGGGCCTATCTTTTCTCTGTTATTTTTTTATCCTGAAGTCGCTGGGATATTCTAATGCATTCACTGTCAAAGCAGCAGATTTTTCCCTCTCGCATAGATAATAACGGGATCTCATTAAACCCTGATTGTTAATTGCTAATTACTCTCGTCCTAGCCGAAACATGAGAAGCCAGGAGAGCGTGGCTAAGCCGATCAAAGGACTCTTCGCTCCATAGCTTGTAGGTTTTCAGTTCTTGTCTCCCCCTCACATGGGCGTTCTGGATGGGTTGGATGGCAGATATGTGTCTGGTTTATATTATACCCCGTCTTCCTCTCGGGGACGATCACAAATATTCAATTTTATGGTGTCATGGATTTTCCAAAGCACATCCCTCAGGTGGTTTGTGTCTGGAATGCAGCGTTTGGTTCTCTGCTATTTAGCAGGGAATTTGGTGAGGGGCTTTACATGCTCAATCAGCATAGAAGATTTATCTCAATCTGCCGGATAGGCCTATTTGGCAGTCCTTGACACTGTTTTTCTTGGCAGAGAGGTTTGACTGGAGGTTTAAGTTGAGTTTTAAGATAATGTAATGAAAAGTGACTATTTTGACTTTAAGTTAACCTTTTTAATGTGTTTCCGAAGAGATGAACATGCTGTTTTATCTTATTCTTCCCTGTTAGTTTTGTTGCCCGTCTGTCTCTGCAGTCATACATCTTTCCCCTTTTCCCTCCTCTCTCTCCCTCTTCTCTCTCTTTTCCTCTGGCAAGCCTACCTGAGGAGCTGTCACTCTGGATTGCAATGCTGCCGTTTCAGGCTGTCACAATGACTGAAGGACACATCCCAATCGGCCTTGTACACTGATAGACCTGTCAGGTGGAGTGACAGCCGGGACTTGAACGGGCAGGCAGCCAGGTACACGTAATGTGACAAGACCCTCCAAAATAAATAGATGTAAATATGCGCATGTTGGTAACTTTTTATAGTGTGTGGACAGGTATCCCTGCAACTTTGACAACTTTAGCTGAGGCTAAACAAATGTTTTATTAGTACTGTAGATGTGATAAGTAAAATCTGAATTTTTTTACCATGGTTTTGAATTCATGTTGCAACAAAATGTGGTCTAAAGTGACATTAAGAGACACATATTTTATTATAATATTGTCTACATTTACTGAAATTGGCTTCTTGCTTGGTATTGTGATATATGCAGACTATAACATTTTGAGCCATGACGACTAGCTCAGATTTTTACTACCCTATAAATGTTGTCAGAAACCTGTCAACTCTTGGAATGGCCACGTATATAATCTTATTAAATTGGTATGTTGTTCCTGTCTGACAGAACAACAAGACAAATTAAGTCAGTATTCTCTTTTTTACATATAGTTACTGGTGTTGGTTTTATAGGGTGGTATCGATGCGTGCTATTTTGTCTATATAGATAATCAAATGTGCTGGCAAGCTGTAGCCCTTTTGTTGTGAGCCTGTACATTTGCTGGGAGGAATATTTGCAATGTTTTGTTCACCTATAAAAAGGGAAACCCGATCCACAGACATGGGCCCCTCAGACCACCCTGACCCTTAGTGGCAGCTCATTAAAAGGCTCTCCTAGCGACAGAGTACATTGCCACGGCACAGCTGTAAACTGTTGACTTCGGTCCGGCCCTGTAGGTCATGCCGCCAATGACCGTTGGTAAAAAGGGAGGTTAGGGTTAGACTGCAGTGAACCCAGTGTTGAGAGAGTGAGGGAGGGTAGATGGGTGGTGGACTTGGGGGTGGGGGGGGCTGTGTCGCTCGTGCCAAATGACACAAACCCCCCTTGGCAGCCTAATTACATTTTCCACTTTTCCACACTCGCATTAAGTCTCCATCCAGCCGGAAGGAATGAACGCACCAGAGTAGACCTCGGGAAAGGACTCTGCCCCCGCCGCTCCCTCGCTTTTCCCTTCTCTTTCGCTCATCTCTCTTTCCTTCCCTTGGATTTCTGCTGTAGCAGGAAGACAGGCAAGAGGAAGAGAGTCTGTTGTCTAGGAGACGGGGGCAATCAGGAGAAGTCAGTCGCTCGGTCTTCACCAGCTGACTGTCTCTTAGCGCCTACACAAAGCCCTCGTGGGAATAGTCATTACAAAGATGCCTGCTCATTTGCTTCCATTTAAAATGTACATGAGGGAACACGATCAAAAGCACAGATATAACATGAGAAAACAATGAGGACTATCCATACAGATTACAAGCAACACGCTGAGCTGGAGGCAGTTATTGGCATACATGCCACAGCACCCAGGATTCTGTTCTTCCAGATTAAGAAATACAAGCTTAAATCCAATATATTTAATCTCGCTAAAGCATTGAAAAGGAATCCAGGGATACAAACAGTTATTTATTTATTTATTCCTGAATTTATTAATGTGACTATAAACGGTGTTGGTCCTCATTTGAGTGTGAATATTCAATGGCATAAGAGAGGTTTTGTCTTAGCGTCGCAAACTATTTCTTCCACTTTGATGCTCTTGTTCTCTCTATCTCGCTACCTCTGTTTGCTCTTTACAGTGTTTGCTTTGCCACACCTGATTCCCAGATGGCTATTGTTGATAACTTTTCTTTACAGATCTAGCCTGACAACCAACAGTTCCTCTTAGATCCTCTCAAATCTACTGTAGATCACCCTTAAGTTAAGTCATTGCACTTCACCATTTTGTGTGTAGGAGTCACCGAGAGACAGGAATGCAGACAACGTCATAAGAAAGGTTATCAGTTGGTGAAGTCAAATAACGGGAGCACAACTTGTGCTCCGACCAGAAGCCATTAACATTCCAAGTAGTCTGGCCTGGTCTCCCTGCTCTGACCAACATTCTCCTAAATTGCACTGGATGACCTTGTTGACAGACAGAGACAAACTTCCCCATTGTGTTGTGGGTCTGTTGAAAAGCACCACTGAAAATGCGAGTCAACCTGTTTTGGAGCAGTGTGAAGTGAAAACAAGTAGAGTACTAGCAGCATAAAAACCTGACCTAAAGCACGTCTTGTCAGATGGCCAACTAACATGTTCCTTTGTCGGTTTCTAGTAAGTGTTTGTTTTGATTAGTCTTTGTTCAAGTCAACAAAACAAGTCAAAGAGACGTCCAGTGATGGTGAGAGATGTGCGGGGGTCCTGTTTATCCCTTGCTGCAGATGGTGATTTGACTCCTCCGTTGCAAACTCAGAAGTCCCCCGACCACTCAAGTTATTTTCTTCTCCAATCCCCGGCTATTTGTTCACTTCTTCCACCACACACTCCAACATTTCCCCTCTTCTGTTTTTCGCCTCGCCTGAGCAGCGTTCCGTTCTTCTTTGTTTCGAGGTACGCTGCGTTTGTGACGCACTTCCTTCCATTGTAGCAGGAAGAACTGATACTCTCTGTAAAGTTACAGTAAAAAAAGTAGAGATTGGGGATTCAAACTAAACTACATGGTTTCTTCACTCAGTCATGTCCTCTTGCACATGGTGTTGTTGCAGCTTGTTGGCACCTGGCCTTTTTATAAAACCATGAAGGGTTTTTCAGTTGTAGTTTCAAAGTGGAACCCCTACATTATATGGTTCTAACTGGGACCCGTTTTATCTTAAAGTGGAAGGTACATTTCATGCTTCATTACAGACTTTTATTGAAATTAGAAAAGAATATAGCGACTAATCTTTAAAAAACTTCACAATGGCCTGCTAGTTGTCAACATACAAAGGACAAGTGTTTAACCATAGTATTCCATGCCTAAATAGAGTTCCCTCTCAGGTCACCAGGTGGATTTTCCGGCCTCAATAAACAAACATTTGGTGGTTGCTATGCAATGGCAATTTGCCACTTTTGACCAGTGTAATTTGTCTTCTCCAGAGGATTTCACACTAGTGTTTCTAGTGTCCAATTGGAGACTTAATGACATACTGAAGACATACTGAAGTTATTGGGAGAGCGAGGCATAATGAATGCAGGATTTGTTGACCACTGCACAAATACCATTTAATTAGGCAGAGAGGTAGATCTACTAGCACCTCAGCCGTAAGTATAATGTAAAGGGATCCCTGTTATTACCACCTGTTTGAATCAAAGTCTACCCATGACCCATAACTCAATAAACAGATCAGTGATCTGGTGAGGGTGGAGAGGAGACTTCATAATGAGGTTTTCAATTATTGTCCTGCTTTGATCATGTGTAAAACAATGGATGGTCTTGGCTTGATGGGTCCAAGATACTGTGTAGGATTTCTGATTTGCTCTCTACCTGAACCTCTAATTAGTTCCTATCATAATGACAGCTGTTGGGATGGAAACCAGAGTATTAGAGCAGCAATTTGGATGTCTACCTCAAGCGTTCTAAATCTGCAGTAATTACTACGTCATAGCAACAACTGGAGGGATTTTGTTTGACAGCAACACTGTCCTTTTGTTTTCTGCTTACTTGTATGTGATTGGTCCTGTGGGAGGAAATGCACACCAGAATTAATAGATTTGCTTCTCCTCAGTGTCGCACATTCCCTTTAGGTCATGAACGCTGTATTGTGCTGCTATGTTTCTCCCTGCTTTACATTAGTCGCCAAGGTAACAGCAAATAAAATTGACGAATGTCTGTGTCTAACAATCTGGATTGGAATCCAGTAGGAATCTGTGCAAATTTCCTGACGTGTATGGGCTGTCATGTTGAACACTGGTTCTATGGAATGGTCTATGAAATGTAGCCTAATAACATTTATGAAGAATATGGTAGATTTCCCCAACAAAGGTGCATAATTCACTTAACTGAGCCAATTGCAATAGGTTGTAACAATGATGTTTTCTTGCCTAAATTCTGGTGGGTTAGAAAATTGTACTCACAGTACTGACAGTATTTGGGTCACATGTCAAATAATCTATACTATAATTATAGTAGAACAACTAGGCTATTGAATTCCATAGGTAATAGATGTGTCAGACTGCTATGCTTACATCATAAGAAGTTTTAAGAATACGACATGCGCATGACCGTAATAACAGCCCACGCTGCCTATTTCCCTAACTGGTCCTTTGACCTCAGAGTCAGCACTTTAACACGTGTGTGCATAGACAGCATTTGGAGTGATCAGATTAGCCTGATCACGTGAGCTATTATCCAGGTTAGAGTGTTAATTACAGCTATCAAAACAACTTGTGAAGCGGGAAAGGCAAGGAATGATGATACAGAGGAAGAAATGCAAATCAGTTTCTACCTCAAATTGTGAAATCATCCATAAATTACTTTATTTGCTGCATATTGACTGAAACTTTGAATGCTTGTTGATTGTCACGGCTTACTGTTAAGGAAATGTAACTTTTGTAACCATACTCAATTCAGTTTACAGTTTGGTCAATCACACATTTCTTGTCTCTGCCTTTCCAAGTGTCAGTTTTATCCTTACAACTTTTATAATTACAGTCTCTCTCTTTCTAATTAGGTTCCATACAACCAAGTGAAATTGAAATGCAAAACTTGAATTCAGTCAGGTTTCACAGTGCGTGCAAACAACACAAAACATTGTTTATCATTTTGACAGTTACATTACCAAACTCTGTCTTCAAGTTCCAGTATTGGCCCCATTTATCTGTATTTATCTGGTGTGCTGTTATTATTATTATAATGATGATATGCTGCTGAAATACACATAAGCACAATAAAGCTACACGATATGGATGAACATTGCAAACCACTGAGTCTTTAACCAGCAGACAGTGGTTGTTATTTAGAGGTTTATGGTCAACATTGATCCTGAATGTATTCATACTGGTACCTGAGCTTTGTTTCCCTTGTTTGCCAGCTGTTGGTGGAGATAAAACCACTAAGAACAAGGTTTAGCCATGTTAGGTGGGTCCTTCAATAGAGTTTGACCCCGCCGACCTCATGATGGTAATGACATGCTACCATATGCGCTAGCTACCCAATGTGTGCATGAGCCCCCTAACACCTTGTGGGCCTTCCCGCAAAGCATGGGCTGCGGTGGTCTCCGGTACACCAGTGGGTAGAGCCCATAATAAAATGATGTGGTAAGAGTGTATGGTTACATTAATTAATAAATATTAACAAACTATACACTATAAATAGTGTACACAATGTGAATGTCATTACACTAATAAGCATATAAAAGCACTGTAAGCAATGCACCTAATTATGAAATACCCACATGATTTAGTGTTTCTAATATTACCAAATATTACACTGAAACTATAATTATGAAACTATAATTATGCTGAGTCTACAAACCAAGAATAGCATTGATGTGGACAGACGTAGTGTGTGTTTCCATGCCGATTCACCATACAAATATGTGCTAATACGAAAACCTCTTTAGTGTTAAAAGTGATGATTTACACTCTTCTGAATCCTTCCATGTCAGTGTAGTAATGTGTAGTAGTAGTGTAGTAATGTGTAGTAGCAGTGTGGTAATGTTATGAGGAGATGGGTGAAAGATATCTCTCTTACATCAATGCTTTCATAATCCTCTCTCCATCAGCGTTGCCTGACGTCACCAAAGCACCGCCACTTACCGACTAACCGCTCTACAAGCTGTTGGCTCTTGGTCATTATCCTATCACCTGAAAAAAGCGTCCCATGCACAACAAGGAAATCGTTTATATATTATGATTATGAAAAGATATCTGCTTCTTCCACTCTGCCATGCCCAGCGCTGATAGATTGTTATTATGGCACATAATTTGCTTGATCATTCTTTTCTCGCTTGAGGAGGGATCATGATTTATCACCCACACAACCTGATTGTGGCCTACAGTACACTTAGTTTGGGAAGGGTGAGAATTCTATTCAGAACCAAAATGACTCAGATAACCTTTTGAACTCTTCGATGATACTTTGCAGTTCACAAATTGGGTTTTGTTTTTGTAAATTAGTATTAAAACGTAAGGGAAATGAACAACCAATACCCTTAAAGAACCAGGTAAAACCCAAAACACTATAGTTCCACCTGGAATCAAAATGATGAATCCCCTAAAGGGATGGCAAGACTAACCCTTATGGAAAAAATGTAGTAAAGAGCACAGAAGTAAAGAGCACAGAA
Source organism: Esox lucius (assembly GCF_011004845.1). NCBI lineage: Eukaryota > Metazoa > Chordata > Actinopteri > Esociformes > Esocidae > Esox > Esox lucius. The sequence continues at coordinate 18,298,929 of NC_047583.1, forward strand.
ATGCCAGATCGCCACCCATCCATTATTTATTTGTTTTGTATTAGCTGTCAGTTGAGAACAGTTGCCTTAATGAATCCATTCCCAACTGTCTCCTTATTGACTTCCAGCCATTCCAGATTTATCTTACTCTATTCAACTTGTTGATTACGATAACAATAACACATGGAAATGTATCATTATAACATGGCAAACCAGAATAACAAACCTCTGGTTATTTCAAAGAACTTCTCCATGAATTTCCAACAAACAAAACTTTTTATATCCTTTGCTAATAAAAAACCTTTTTTATTTGTTCTTTATAGATATTTATAGAATGGTTCTTTACAGCACTGCACATGTTCCATTTTCATCCAATACGATTAAGAAACAAAGATTTTTTTTTTTTTAATTAGCCTACCAACCAGTTGTGTGCATCATATAGCAAATCACGAACCCAAACAGTTGTGCAAATGTGTTTCTGAAACAACTTTCGGAAAACACATTTGCACAACTGTGTTTTCTGAAACAACAATAAAAACATTTTGCTCTGTTGAAGGTTTAATGACCGAATCAAATTTTTATTTTAAACTACATTTATCCTGAGTGTATAGGGACGCTTTTCTCATTTATATCTTATATGTATGTGTGTATATATATATATATATATATATATATATATATACATATGTGTATATATATATATGTATTTATATATATGTGTGTCTCTTGCATCTCAGCTACAGCCATGTGTGCTACAGATTTTCTCAAGGTTATGATAGGCAGGTCTAAGTCAACATGACCGTATCGCTTAAGCTTCACAGAGGCGGTTTATTTTATACGTTTTAGTAGATGATCCATGGACCTGATTTTGCTTTATTTGCTTGTCATTCTTATCGTACCAAGTATTCCAGACATTGATGTTGATGAATTCGTGTACACATGGAACTCGTACACAGAATAAAAGGGCCGATGTTTAATGTTATTTATTTAACATAATTGCAGTTCAGGTCATGCACTCAATTCAGAGCAGATCTTTCTATATAAGTAATACGTAGCTAGTGCAATATCAAGTAAATTTTCCCACACTTAAATGTTGGATGATAAAACACAGATTTGATCTTGAGAGGACGATTATGTGTAGCCTACATCCCTATTAAAATCCCAAAGTGATCTAGTCCACATACACGATGGATAGTTGCGCTAATCATAATGCCATATACTTTAACACCTAGGAATTAGGAAAACAAGGGAACTCGATTTCCATTTTCTAATAATCTTTAGCCACATTGTAGCCGGTACCTTTCATGCATTTCGAAAGAGGTTGGCTTTCATTCCTCTTTTGCAGTGACACAATACACGACCACTCTGGAAACAGTGACAACTGACAACGCACCATTGCGTACAAACTCTAACCGTAGGTCAGAGGCGACACAAAGGTCACTTTGAAGAATCTCACAATATTTTTTGGTTCCTTAATCTGTCATCATTTGAGCCACATCCTTGTTCTTGTTTTGAATGTTCCCTAGACTAGTTGCATTATTGTTTGATGATTGCAGTCCTTTATATCTTAAATATACTATCTTGGCAAGAAGGCGTGTATAACACTCTTATAGCGCGCATTATTTCCCATTACAAAAATAGGAACCATATAAGATCGGATTGCAGTTAATTCGACATTTAGTAGGTTCTACGTGGCATATTCTGGGCTCTATGCCCTGGTGAAACAGCTTTCAAAAAATATCACAAATTTAGCATCCTTTACTGTAGCTATGGAATATATATTTTGTAACAAACATTATCCACTCCTGTTTTGTGTCAGGTGTCCAATGGGAAAATATCCAATATAGAGACATATTCCATAAAAATATTATGAACAGAATAATCAACAGAATTAGCATGTGCCGGATAAATGTTCTGCTGTTGACATTGGTCCACTACTTTAGTTCGATCTGCTGTATGAGGAGTGAGTGTTACTGCAATTTCATATCTTTGCTGCTGGCTGAGCGTCATCTGTCTGTTTCTACGGCTACGTCGCCGGCATTATTAGAAGTTGCCTTCCAAGAAACAAAGGTGTTAACTTCCAATATGTAGGTGTAATATCTCTGAATCTGTCTCGCTCTGTATTTCTATCTTATTTTTTCTTTTGATCTTCTGTGTAAAAACTAAAAACCCGCACAAAATTTGAATAATCACGAGATGGAATATAAAACCACAATGACTGCAAAATGTAGGATATGCACATCTTCATTAACTGTATACTTACTATATGCGTCTTTAGAGACTCGAATAACGCTCGGAGCTCGAAAGGATAAAGAGCCGAGAGGGAGGGGAGGGAATCCCTCCAGTCTCTGACGTGCCTTTACCTAGGAAACCCACACGCGTGTACTCTGACGCAACTGCCCATTTTGGGAAACATGCGTCAATGGACAGTACCAAATCAGACAAACTGTAAATATAGAGATTGCCCTTCATCAGCGTCAACCTGATAATTAAAAAAAATATGTAAACATGTACAATAACTAAGTACATGAGCTATATTTTATAAATGACAGTAAAACTAATTAACGATACTGTGTGCTTATTTTTACAGTCTTCGGTGTGATAACCCCTCCCCAAGTGAGGTGACTACGCCCAGAGACAGTGACGTGACCGGGACTTGTTGGCGTTGATAAGCGGTTGCAGATCTTCGTAGTGCCATTGAAGTGAGTCATCTTAGGAAGTGTGGTGAAGGGATAGAAAAAAGAAATATAGAACTGTTCCAGGGGGACAGCGGAAAGCTGAAATAAAGTGTCTCATTGAAGGGATTCTGTTGAATTGGTTGAGGTGGAAAGCTAATTTAAAGCCTCTCTGTGACTCACCCGCAAAACAGGTCTATTCACCGAGAACTACTCTGGATTGACTGCAAAAGTAGGTGCCCTACTGACTTTTATTTTTGAAGTTAGCTCTTTTAGCATACCTGAATAGGCTACAGCAGTGGCAATTGGTTAGCCTGTAACCATAGCAGAAGTTATTCTCAACAAGGGCATACATATTTTGGAGAGCAAAAAAAAGAAACGTAATTTCACCTTTAATTCTTGATATTTGCATTAAATAATTTGATTTCGAAGGGACTGGATTTATGGCACTAATACGCTGTTAGAAGGAACAAAATCTGGATATCCGATGGTTATTGCGTTCAAGTTGGTCACTTTCCAACCTGGTCCACTTTCAGCACACAAGCAAGGATTCCACTGTGAGAGGATTTTTTAAGAGCGTCGGAGCTCATATCATCTAGTGAAATCTTACTCTTTCCTGGATCATGTACCAGGACTACTCCGTGAACTACGACACCTCGTCCCGCGGCAGCAGCACTTCTCCGGCACAGCCAGAGTCATTCACGAGCGGCAGCAGTACGATCGGCAGTCCGATCTCTACCTCAAACTACCAGGTAACCAACGAAATACAGTGAACATCGTATATTCTGTGTTCTCTCTTAAACGTGTTAACATGTTTACTTTCGTCAATTTGCAGTTTTCTGAAACAATGTGAACTCTGCACTTTTAGATGTTATTTTGATAACTTCATGCGTAGCTATTGAAGTAACCCTTTATCGGTTATTGAGTATTAGGCTGCTTATATTCGATGTATCCTATATGGGAAATGTGTATCCAAACTATAATATTGTCGTTTTGGAGACAGCGCAGCTGTGATAATATCACATATTCCATACCAATATGGTTAAAGTTAAGCGATTATATATATTGCTATATCCAAGAAATGTGTTTCTATGGAACTCTGTACTTGAATGACAGTGGACGTTTTTAATGAAAAATATGTTGTTACCGGAAAATTAAACGTTTAAAAGTTGTCCACAAATAATGTGCTAGACATACAAATATAGTATAACCATGTGAACCGCGGAGGCATAAGTGGTATGCGTTAACACACCAAACTGCGCAGCTTTATGTTGTTGGTCAATGCTGACTGCTGTCTACATTTCTCCTACAATATTCGAATTTAAATACGAGTGCGGGGGACATTTGGTATTATTGGATCAAGTCATAGAGTGGGTAAACAAAAGGGCGACATTTTTCCTTCCGCACTGGAAAAGGGATTCATTCATGCCCATAACTGGATTAGGACTGGCAACAAACACGCACTGATTCTTACAATCCTTCATAGTGCTTTTTTGGTTAATATGTCTATGACCTGCTGGTGTTAAAACCGAAATAGTCTAACCAGGAATCTAGACAGGGGCTCTGCACTGGATAGAAGTTCTGCAACAAGTCCTATAGCGTCATTTAGTGGTGGTTCGCGCTGTCTACAACATGGACAACCAGTCGGTGCTGCTACGCCAAAGGGAACGCATCGACCCATAGCTTGGAGGTTGTTTGTGTGCTGCAGAAGGGCACCATCACGCACTGGCAGATGTTCGCGTGACTTGTTAATGGCGGGTTAAAACGTTTATGAAGCGTCTCGGAATGCGACCTGTGAGGGTTGGATAATTTGGAGACCTCGGGATTGGAATTTGCTTTAGATGTCCTGTAGTAATTATATGTTTTTAACCTGCTCCTGCATCCAGCGTCGTGTGTAGTGGCTATCATTAAGCTACAACCATATCAGCGTTCCACTGCTCATGTCCCCTTACAATAGCCCTAATCCCGTCAAAGATTAGCTTTTAATGTTAAGAAGGGATATCGATTTGTTTTATGAAGGCAAGCAAGACATGACTTGGTTGTTTTTATTCTTTTGGTATTTTGGCAGTAGGTCTATAACATTTACAACCCGCAGTGGGCATACTTGTTGCAAATGAAGAAAGAATTAAGTGCGCCAGGAATCATCATGTTAGTCTTGCTTAGACCTTATAATGGATCTTCATATAATGCATTATATGTTCAGATCTCGAGCCTCAGGGGCAAAATATGTGAGACTCATTTTGTTTGCCTGTTTATGACAGATTACGACCACAGTATGATTTTGTCATAATTTGTTTGCTTTATGGCACCGTTTTTCTGTTTAAATATAATGCATCGTCAGTGTCATTTTACTGTTATGTTGGTATTTTGAAATAAATTATGACAGTGTGCTTTAAATCAATGTCGAGATCAGCCTTCCCTTATTTGCTCCCGATTTGACACTGTGCCATTGGTGCTCTCTTCCTTGGAATGGTTTACAGTATTATGCGGGGAAAAGTTCCTGGAAGTTTACATCATCCTTTAGTTTTCCGGGACCGGAGGACAGCTATTCTATTTGTTTAAGAAGGCTGGGATTTTTCTCTTTACAGCAATGGCCAAGTCCCGCTGTGTAAGTGTAGAGCCAGAATCCGGGAAAGAATGTGGTGCTGTTTACCGGCACAGACACTACTGACGTGATTACCTCGGAAAGGCAACACACAAATAGCCTATCTGGACCGGGAAACTCGTAGGCGACTCATTTCATTTTGACCAAAGATCTGGAATTGTGGAAAGTGTCTATAAATACATGTTATAAAAATAGCATTGGTGTTTAGGTACCTGCACCGATTTGAATGTAGTCATAGTCAATTAATCTACAACGTCTGCAAAAAAAAACTTCCTTGAAGTGTTTTATATCGCCCTAACAATAGGCCTACATATATTTGTTTTATTGTGGCACTGGCAACATTAGAATCATTTACCGTCACCATTCTCATTTATTACATTTCCTTATCATTAGTCCTTTTCTTATCGTTAGTTACCGGCCCCTGAGATTTATGAATGCAATGGAATTTTTACTGTTGCCTCACTTCTGGAATGTATTGGTGGGGGACCTGGCTTTCCTCTCTAGCCCATGGGCTTCCCGCCTTACTGGAAATGACCATTGTATGCACGTGCTGAACATATCCCAAACATGACTCAACAACACAAGCAGGAAAATGTATTAATTGTACCTCTGAAGATTTAGGACAGTATAAAACGTTGCCAGTTGTTGGTTTCATGTTCACTGTTTAATTTCTATAGTACTGTATGGCTAGCTGATGATACACATCACTCACGTTTTCCCTGGTTAATTAAGTGTCCATGGACGATTTGAGACATGCCCCCTGGTGTCATATACTTGTCTTGAGGTCGATTAAACCATTGAAACTGTCCTACCATTATAAAAGTGCATGAGGAGGGCTTCTGCCAGGAAAAAAAAAAGAAATTCCAAGATGATCTGAACTGGTTTTAGATGGTAAAGCCATTCGTCTGTTGCTTGCCAGTGCCAAGCAGTGATGGTTTGATTCTGGATAAGCTGGTAAAATACATTACTGATTCTGGTAGACCCGCTAAAACCAACATATAAGGCACCCAAACCTACAGCAGCATCATAAGAGGCTTCTAGCATGACCACCAATATTATCAGCTTAGCCAGTCTAAGCAGTTTTTATTAGCAAATGTATGTATTTTTGCTTTAAGGATGGTAACTTCTGTGAGGTTATTTGATTGCAGTTGAGGGTAATAGGAAGGCCTATGATACTTAAGTAACTTGAGGTCTCATCTATTTGATTCGTAAATAATTGTTAGGCTACACATGTAGCGGTGTGCATACGGGGATTGCTGTTTTATCCAGTGACAAATCTACCAACCCTCATCATTAGCCTTTTTTTCTGACAAGAAGTTGTTACACCTTTCCCTTGGATGGTGTTTTAACAAAGAGATGTACCACTCCGCACCATGTTGCTCTCCATATTACTTACGGGTTGACCCAAGAAAAGCTCTCCGTCCCCCACTGCCGTAGCAGGATGGCCGCAGCAACAGAACCGGGCTTTCCCCATGTGATTCAGTGAATGTGTCACTGACTGTGCAACTCCGGGGGTTAAGCGGGTGAATCTAGACGGTGTTTGTGTGAAGTCTGTGATTCATTACTAGGCTGTACAGCAGAGGATGTGTGGGTATGACCAAATGCACTCGCACATGAATGTAAGTTGGATAGCAGTTGATATTATATATTATGACAGGTAGTTCAGCGGCCGGTACGCCTGTACACGGGGGGTTAAGGTATACGACTCTGTGACAGAAAGAAGTCGAGCGGTATAAAATACAGTCAGGTTATTGTTCTTCCGGTTGTAACTCTTGAGATAAATGAACAACATTAGAGTGAACAACGTAATTGAAAAATAAATGATCGGTTATTGAGGTGTGATAAACATTAACCCTTTTGACCTGACACCACTTTAATGGGTCTGTCCCTAGAGTTTGCTCGTAGCTACTTCATCGAGTAACAGGCAGCGGCTGGGTTGTGTGGCCGTCCCACCAAGCTGTCTTAAGGTCAATGCTGTGTATGGTTGTGTTCTAAATGACTACAAATGTAAATGTGATGCAAAACCTCTTCCCCAACAGTAATCTTCGAAACACTCTCTTAACAATTTATCTTGCTCTCCGCCCTCTTGCTCTCCCTACGCACGCCTCCCTTTTTTCTTTGCTACCTTTCCTGGATCTAGAAATACCGGGTCGACATGCCTGGCTCCAGCAGTGCCTTCATCCCAACGATAAACGCCATTACGACGAGCCAGGACCTGCAGTGGATGGTGCAGCCCACAGTCATCACTTCCATGTCAAACCCGTACTCGCGCTCCCACCCTTATGGCCACCACCTCTCCAACGGCCCGGGGCTCCTGGGGCACACCGCCCTCGCCCGCCCGGGTGTTATACGCTCCATTGGGGACACACGGGGGCGGCGCAGAAGGGATGAGCAGGTGAGAACCGCAACGTTTTCAAAGGGGACTTTTGTCTGGGTGTGGAGAGCACTAGTATATTGTCTTTTAACTTTTCAAATTCTTGAAAGTGAGTTTTGATATCACCGTGGTCAAGATGTGAGGAATTGGAGCGATGTTGAAGCTGATCGCTCTCATGTTTAGAGCCATGTGTTGTCTTATGTAAGTCTTTAGCATATATTTGAATGATATGTCATTTGGTGCGTTCTTTTTTTCTTCTAGCTTACTCCTGAGGAAGAGGAGAAGAGGAGGGTGAGGCGTGAGAGAAACAAACTGGCGGCCGCTAAGTGCCGCAATCGCAGACGGGAGCTAACTGAGATGCTGCAAGGAGTGAGTGTGTTGTTGTCTCCTTAGCGCCACACAAACACCCAGTTATAAAACCTGTTCTGTATTAAAGTTCCAGAGACTTTGTCTTTCCATACTTAGTTTTTCATTTTGAGCGTTTTCTGTCCCAACAAAAACCCTAGAAATTGAAAAAGCATAGAAACAATGTATTCCCGTGTACAGAGTGACATTCAGCAAAGTTCACTAACACTTCTCAAACAGCATTGCAAAGATTTATGTGTTGACCTCAAACAGGAACCTTGCATTACCAGTTTTTCTAGGTCTTCAGCAAGACATTAGCTAATAGCACTGACAGACTTAATATTCTGTGGTTAGACGGCTGTAGACGTGCACGGCTGGGCCCTCCCTGTCAAGCAGACAGCACTAATTGAACTCATTAGCTCAATTACACTGATGGTGCAACTGTCAGCCCCCCCCCCCCCCCCCCCCAACAAAAAAACGGAAAGGAATGAGCTGCAGGCAACTGTCATTATGTTTGGGAGATTGTTTATAAAGTGGGGGCTGTATCTCTCATCTCTTATTATAAAAACAATGGTTCCAACCTCTGAATGTCGATTAGCTGAAAGCGTTGGTTGTGAGACCCTATAAAACAAGCATGACATTTTATTTATTTATTAGGTAACCAGTTATAATTGCAATAAGGCAAACCAGGGTTTGTGGTATATAGCCAATATTACACAGAGTTGATAAGTACAGCCCGTAGCTGTGATATATTGGCCATATACCACACCCCCTGGTGCCTTGTTGCATAAGTAAACCACATAGTCAAGTCCTGGTAACAATGCTTTTCTTGTATATTGGGAAATGGAGAGAAACGTGTTCTGGGGATTGTTCTCTTCAGACGAACAAATCCCGCAGCAAATTACCAGTTTGTGTAGGCGATACCGAAAATGTGTTTGAGAATTGTATTCATGCTAAATCAATTGCTTTATCAAGTTCTCGCGGAAAGGCCACAAATTCATTTTCCTCTGCATGTTTCATTTCTAATAAATCCCCTGTGTACTTATTTTCATGGAAGTTTTAGTAGCACAGGCGTCTTAACTGTTTACATTCAAAGATTTTGGAAGTACACGACCGACTCAAGGGACAGTAGTCAGGGTTGGCGTCACATCATACATTTGAAGAACCGCCATTTATACTATACTTTTTTCTTGAACTTAGAAAGTTTTCAAATAACAACAAATTGTGCAAAACGTTGTTGTCGTGGAGTGCACATCTAATAACAGTACACATCCATTGCCTTAATCTATTTGTGCTATTAAATACAAAATCTGAGCCTCTCAGGCAAGTACTGTGCCTCCAGTATATACTGTAGATTACAATAAGAACATTGGCAAGCTAACGTTAGCTGACCTCCCTAAAGGGTTAGGACATGTCTGTTTCCCCAAAACAGTGGGTGGAGTCTGTAAATGGGGGGATGGCCAACACAGTTTTGACTACTTCATGACCACACCCTTGCGACTCTGCCAAACTACTTGTAGCTAAAATGCCCTTCCCATCCCTACCACACACCACTCTTGGTTGAATGACCAAATAAGGAAGCGCTATATTCCAACCTTCAAAGGTAACTTCTCTTTTCCACTTTCTGTATTTTTCTGAACTTGAATCTCCCTTTCTTATCTGTTTCTCTTTCCTTCTGTCTTTCCTTACTTCCTTCATTCATTCTCACTCTGCTACTCCTTATTTTGGGGAAGGGGGGGGGGGGTCTGCTATTTGCTACTTTGTTTCCTACTTCCTCATACCTTTGCATCAAGTATGAAGGTTATCAGAGAAGCCTGTTACTTATCTCTGTTTATCTGCCTGCACCGTCTAGTGACTTCAGACTTCTAAGGGTCTGTCTATGTCTCCTGGGGTCATGACACATCATGACAAATCACTTCACACTCGAAACAAGCTGTGCTTGCGTGTTCAATCATGTAGGTCCTCACAACAGCAAAAAAAAAAACGTTTCTCAGTTGTTGCGAAAGTTGGTGCACAAATTTATTTTAGAATTGTGATGATGGTAGTACATGAATGTCAGGTAGTCTAACAAATATAGGTTTAGGGCAGTATAGCCAACATGATTATTTACTGCCTTTTCGCGGTATCTTGATTCTTTTCCTGGGAAATCTTTTAACGGAAGTGTTAGGTGCAGAAGTTTGGAAAATGTATTTTGGTGAACACTGCCCTCTTGTGGTTATTTTAGGTGATGCAACAAACTAATTCCAAACACCACCATTGTAATTGAGCGGAATAGGAATCCCTCAGATGCTGAATAGGAAATACTTTAATGGTTGCTTTGTTTGTTTTTGTGTTCCAGGAGACCGAAGAGCTGGAGGAAGAGAAAGCTGATTTACAGAAAGAGATCGAGACGCTGCAGAAGGAGAAGGACAAGTTGGAGTTCATGCTGGTGGCCCACAACCCTGTGTGTAAGCTGCCCCCTGACGATCGCCACCAGAGCAGCCACCACCACCACCACCAGCAGCAACAGTGTGCTCCACTCCCACTGACCATGCGCAACAGCCTCGGCCCCCGAGGCCCTGTCAACCCTGTGGTGGTGAAGCAAGAACCGCTTGAGGACGACGTGGACGGCAAGCGCTCCGTCATTAAGCCCATTTGTCTGGGTGGGAATGGCGGGATCTACTGTGACAGCGACAGCCTCAACACCCCGGTTGTGGCAGCCTCCACACCTGCCTCCACCCCCAGCGCCCCCAGCCTCATCTTCACCTACCCCAGTATGCTGGAGCCAGAGAGCCCGTCGTCTTCCTCCGAGTCCTGCTCCAAGGCCCACCGGCGCAGCAGCAGCAGCGGGGATCAGTCCTCAGACTCCCTCAACTCGCCCACCCTCCTGGCCCTCTGAGCAGGGCCAGTTAACCGCCAGCTGGGATGACAAAATCACACTCAAGCCTGGACCAGGCCGACCACGAGCTATTTCCTCCACACCAGGAACTCTCAAGGGCTAGCGCCACTTGTTTTCCCTCGTAAGCTTCAGTGTGATTTTCTTTTTCTTTATACTAAAAGTGTGTTGCGCCAGCCAGTCCCTCTTTTCATTTCAACTCCAGCAAATCGATTTGGTTGTTGAACAATGAACAGATGACATGGAGGTGAGAGATGCCAGCAAGAAGCAGTCCTATGAGGAAACTGTGGAAAGGGAGACATATTTTTAGATCAACATTAAAGCCATCTTGCCAATGTTGCAGTCTGCAACGATTAATCAATAAATAACTAAATGAGAGTCAGAGATGAGCATTTCTTGACATACCTCCTGTTTGAAGGACGGTCAATGGAGTGATTTAAAAAACAGACATTTTTCTTATTCTTTTTCTTCTCCCTATCCAAGAAACTGTTTTGGGAGATTCCAGAAAGTGTGTGGATGTGCTAATGCGCTAATAAAAATCTGACTTTATTTCCAACTCTACTTGTATTTATGGCCTGTGCTGATGTTTTACAAACATGTGCCCTTGCATTCTGATGTTGTTATCTCCTGATCTGCCTGTAGAACAGCAACACTGTTCACTGGGTGGGCTGCAAAGCCTCAGTGTCTAAAAGGAAAAGAGCCAATTTGTATTCATTGCCTAGGTCCTCAAAACACTCTACTCCTAAATATTGAGCATAGTTTCAATTGCCATTGTATTGTTGTGTTTTCCTCAGTAATGTACCTGAACTTTTTTTAAGCGTTTTTGACCAGTTTGTTGCGATTTACATTGATGTCAGGAATTTCTCTTTTGTGTGGTGGTTGATCAATGACCATGTTAAGGAGGACACATTGGGGGCTGGAAGGCTGGACAAATGAACCTTTCTACTTCTGATATGATGTCATTCTCTAAGACAGTTTGACCAAGGAGGTTGTAATGACCAACTTTTTAAACCACCAATACTAATGGAAATGGAGGTCGGAGCAGACACTCCATTAGCTTTACATCAGCACTGTCAGTACAGACCAAAAACATCAATCTATATATCAATTGTACTGAAATTGTTTGGTTGTACTTTTCGGATGTAACCGTGACATAAAACACCGTAACGGTAATGATAACACTGACTGCATTATTTTGTAATAATTTCATCTTTATTTACCTGATGCTGTTAAAAGGGACAACACCAATATGTGAGCAGGTAAATTTGTATGTCAACTAACACATTGAAACCTGCCTTTGTGTGGCCACAGCAGACGCAATGCACTTTCCAATTAGTTTTTGACTGATGGGACAAATCAGATACCCTTTCCAGCTGGTCTGACATGGATGTCTTGACGAAAATGGGAGAAGAAAAAAAACACTCTTTTAGTTGTTTTGTATGTGTGTTTATGGGACAAGGGGTTAAGAATACCAGGCGCTGAAATGGATAGAATTGCAATATTTCAGACATATTGTTTACTTCAAACATTCCTTAAAGGGTCAGTGCAGTCATGACCTTTGATGTGATCACGGGACAGAAAATGAACTGAAAACTTTTGTTGTGCTGGATGCAGCAAATAGACTTTGTGCAAAAACAAATCATTGCTGCTGCTGTTGTTGTTGTTGGACTAGTCTTGAAGGAGAACATATTGCTTATTTACCCTTGTTTGGATGGTCTTGAAGTTATCTTCACTGGTTACTTACGGTATCGCATGATAGCATTTATTTCCCATCATGAATTGTGAGGAAATGCCGCCCAAGAAAAAAGATACCAAAAAGTAATTGTGGGAGTGTGCTTTGTCTGTTCAAGTCTTTTGAATCCCCTAGAAACACGTAGGAAAGCCATCATCTTAAGAGTTCTACTGTCATCTACTGTACGTCCTCTGTTTTTGAAATCTATTTCTTCTTTTTTTCCAAATGCTTTAACTGTTTAAAATGATTCAAAACAAACAAAAACAGCAATATGTATGGCAGTGTTTGGTCATTTCGTAATTTAACTCAATAATAATAATAACAATAAAGTGTTTTCGACAAGGAATTCTTGCAGTCACTGGCCTTTTAATCATTTTGCTCACCAATGTTGTGTATGGGAAATACCTTGTCCATACATTTTTACCTATAGGAGCACCTATAGACTACCCACTGGGTAGGTAGAGTTAACTACCCAAGATTCATGCAATAGCAGGTTATAACACCACCATAAAAATGCTGTGAAAATGAAAATATGAGAATACAGGAACATTGGTTATAAATTTAAAATAAGAGTACAACACAATTCTTCACACCCTGAGTAGACAGTCAGAACCTGTCTGAAATAACAAGCATAGAAAATATATACAGTATGTTCTGCCTGTGTGACCATGTACTATAGGCATTCTTCAAATTAAAAATGAGAATAAATCATTTTTTCTTCAGTGAGATGATGAAATGCTTATATTGAAAAGAACAGCTTTAAATGGTTCCCCAAAGAAGTATGAGCCTCTCTCAAAAATAATTCCTAAAATACTATTCAAAAGGTTTTTTGAGGGACAATTATAAATATATTTTGTATTGTTGATACACCGCTCCTCTCTATGTTTTTCTGCCTCAGTCATGACAGCATGTCACAGCCAACTAAACTTACAGGAAGTTTTTTACTCTGTTACAGACACCAGTGAAACATACGTCAACATGGTTTGGCTAACAGTTTTGCTTCCTCCATTTTCTCCACATGGGGAAAAAAATTCAAAGTCAGGGAGGCCTGTGGCAACTCTCAATGAGTTACAATCTTCCATCGCTAAGCTGGAAGATATTGTGCCCACTGTAACAATAGCCTGGGCGCTTCACAAAAAGTGTCTTTATGGGAGAGTTGCAAAAAGAAAGACAATGTTGAAAAGAACTTGGCTAGGGTATGCCAGAAGGCATATGGGAGCATCTGAGATCAAGTGGAAGACTATTATGGTTTGATGAGACAATTCTAGAGCTTTTTGGCCTCAACACTAAACACTATACACTAACCTAAAGGATTATTAGGAACACCTGTTCAATTTCTCATTAATGCAATTACCTAATCAACCAATCACATGGCAGTTGCTTCAATGCATTTATGGGTGTGGTCCTGGTCAAGACAATCTCCTGAACTCCAAACTGAATGTCAGAATGGGAAATAAAGGTGATTTAAGCAATTTTGAGCGTGGCATGGTTGTTGGTGCCAGACGGGCCAATCTGAGTATTTCACAATCTGCTCAGTTACTGGGATTTTCATGCACAACCATTTCTAGGGTTTACAAAGAATGGTGTGAAAAGGGAAAAACATCCAGTATGCGGCAGTCCTGTGGGCAAAAATGCCTTGTTGATGCTAGAGGTCAGAGGAGAATGGGCCAACTGATTCAAGCTGATAGAAGAGCAACTTTGACTGAAATAACCACTCATTACAACCGAGGTATGCAGCAAAGCATTTGTGAAGCCACAACACGCACAACCTTGAGGCGGATGGGCTACAACAGCAGAAGACCCCACCGGGTACCACTCATCTCCACTACAAAAAGGAAAAAGAGGCTACAATTTCCACGAGCTCACCAAAATTGGACAGATGAAGACTGGAAGAATGTTGCCTGGTCTGATGAGTCTCGATTTCTGGTGAGACATTCAGATGGTAGAGTCAGAATTTGTCGTAAACAGAATGAGAACATGAATCCATTATGCCTTGTTACCACTGTGCAGGCTGGTGGTGGTGGTGTAATGGTGTGGAGGATGTTTTCTTGGCACACTTTAGGACCCCTTAGTGCCAATTGGGCATCGTTTAAATGCCACGGCCTACCTGAGCATTGTTTCTGACCATGTCCATCCCTTTATGACCACCATGTACCCATCCTCTGATGGCTACTTCCAGCAGGATAATGCACCATGTCACAAAGATCGAATCATTTCAAATTGGTTTCTTGAACATGACAATGAGTTCACTGTACTGAAATGGCCCCTACAGTCACCAGATCTCAACCCAATAGAGCATCTTTGGGATGTGGTGGAACGGGAGCTTCGTGCCCTGGATGTGCATCTCACAAATCTCCATCAACTGCAAGATGCTATCCTATCAATATGGGCCAACATTTCTAAAGAATGCTTTCAGCACCTTGTTGAATCAATCCCACGTAGAATTAAGGCAGTTCTGAAGGCGAAAGGGGGTCCAACACAGTATTAGTATGGTGTTCCTAATAATCCTTTAGGTGAGTGTACATAAGCCTGAGAACACCATCCCTACAATGAAGAAATGTGGCAGCATCATGCTTTGGAGATGCTTCTCAGCAGTGAGAACTGGGAGGGTGGTCAGGATGGAGGGAAAAATGAACAGACAAAAATGCAGAGAGGGCCTTGAAGAAAACTTGATCCAGAGTCAGGACCAGAGACTGGAGTGAAGATTCTTTCAGCATGTCATCAGCCAAAAGCACACAGCCAAGACAATGCTTGGCCCAGTTTAAGCCCTAACCTCAATCCAATTGAGAATATGTGAAAAATATAAAAGTGTCGTAGCTCTCCTTTTAAAATAAAGGAGAGCTACTACAACCTAAAAGGGTGGGAAGAGATTTCAGGCACACACATAAAATGTGAAATATAACAAAATTAATACAATATTGATAGGAAATTTGTTTTTTATGAGATATTTTACAAGCATTACTAAATAATGCACAAAAACGTTTAATATTTTTCATGCCTTTTCTCATGCATTACTCATAGAAGTTGATAAGTAAGACCTTGGGACAAGGCAAAATCACCAACGTGCACTGAAGTGTTCAAAATGCATAGAACAGAACTACCCAACAGCATGTTTTGTGTTTTTAAGGTTAAGAACACTAATTAATTAACATAATTAATATTACATGTCAGACTATTTTACCCTAATTTTACACAAAATACAAATGTAGGGGCACTGCATTGTAGGAAAATGATAAACCCAAAGAATAAGTAAGGCCCAAGAGAGGAGGAGTAGACAGCAGGCCCTAAAATCTGACACATTCTACACGGATAGAGGAAGCTAGACATTATTTATACAACCATAGTTCACTGATGGAGGGGATGAGGAGCCGCTATGGAAAAACAAGCATGTCTATGAAACCAAGTACAAGTACAATCATGTTTGATAAGGCCCTACAGCTGTGTTACAGCCAGCCACCCCACATCCCATGTTATGAATACCCAGCTACACCTGTGTTCACTGTATTTTAAAACCCCTCTTTTCTGCCACTCGAAACTGTGTGGGGCCCAAGAAGTGTGTCACTTCTTGGGCCCCACACTGTGGTTGAAAGTAACTCCAACCACTTTGCCAAGCATTAGACCAAAGGGATTCCAACCAATCGCAACCACTTTGAGAGTGCAGAGTATTTTGGTTTAAGTGTTGTTCAAATTGATTTATTAGCTACCTGATAGTTAATTCGCTGAACGTGACGTGTTTTATGAGCGACATTGGTGTGAAGCTCTCCTACTTGAGCACAGGGAATGTACAATAGTAGAGGTGGCTTATTTTTGTACATCAAAACAAACCACTACACAAGATGCAGAGAAATACAATGCAAAGAGAGAGACCAGCGTTATCTTATATTCAAACTTTGTGGTATGTACATCTAGCTACCAGAAGTTATTGAACCAGATACATAATAATGTGTACAATCTCTTTTTGATCTCTTGCTAAGTACAGTATAGTGTTATGACATGTACAGACATCAGTACTCTGTATTTTAACAAAATCTGGAGATCATCAAGCCAAGCTGATTTGTAAGGGTCCAGATTATGCAACTCCATTACTGACTAAAAGTAGTACCTAACCCTAATTCTGAACCTAACTTTAATCTAAAGACAAAATAGAACCAAATGGTCTTCACTTCTGACCAAAGATTCTCACTTCTGATTTTAGTATTGTTGTGATAGGAAAATGAGTAACTCACTATCACACTAAAGCAGCCTAAAAGTAGGTCCCCACATTAGTAATACAAATATTATCTTCCCAAGTATCCTATTTCTGTTTTATCCCCAAACTGATGAAATAAGACAACTAATCATTGAAACATATACTAATTAAATCTGATTTGTCCGTTTAGAGTTAAAACTTGAAGCTGTGAAACGTCTAGAGGAGCTGATGAGAGATTTGGGAAACCTGTGTTAGACCACTAACCTGTTTTGCAATATACAAATGTACCACTAGAGGTCCCCCATTCACGCAGAGCAGCTAAAAGCACATTACGTGGTGACGTTCCATTCTCTGATCACGTGATTCTTCCAAACGGGAGCAGCATGGCGGACATGTATGTGCAACCTCAAAACAAACTCCTGCAGTTGTTCAGTTAGCAAACCACTGAAATCGTGCGACAGGCCTGGGGCACGGGTGCCCGAATTCATTGCAGCATGGACGAGGAAAATAAATTTCAGTTCCCGTCCCTTCCTGCATCAAAGGAGGATCTATTGGTAAGTGCTACTGCTAGCATGTAAACTAGCTAAAGTATAGCACAACCTGGTTAGCTAATGTCATGTCATGAGTAAGTGAACTGGTTGGCGAGCATACGCAAAAACAGACCCATACAAAGTAACTAAACGTAGTCATGTATCTCACGGAAAAAGGAACTTTCAGTAACTATGTAATCTTGTCTGAAACATTTCGCAAATATAATTTTACAATATGTCTTAAATTGTCTGTCCCGCTAGCTACTTACCTAACTGGTTTGCTAGCTGCTAGTTACTCACATTATTACGAATTGAAGCTGCCTCTCCCAGTAAACAAGTGCGCTTTGCTATTTCTTCGCGTTAAGATATCCATGGCTATTGACTGGTTTCTTAGGTTTGGTGAATGTTATTTTTTACCTAGTTTCTGCATTAACAATATTTACTTTCTTTTTTATCTCCCTCAGGATTGGGTGTATCCAATGAGAAGAGAAATGCAGGTAACAATGTCCTTGATGTCTAAAAAGACTCGACCGAAGTGACTGCTGCTGAGTCATTTGCCACAGTAAATCATGTAATAAAAAAATGAAAAATCATGTCTCCACATTGTTTTAGGAAATTCTGCCAGGCCTGTTTTTAGGTCCCTACTCAGCAGCTATGAAAAGCAAGGTAATTGGGTTTATCTGCCGATGACTGATTTGGGTGCAGGCATTTGTTCCAAGCAACTCAAGTAAAACCACACCTGATTTAATCAAATCATAGTCTTGACCGTTGATTGGTAAAATCAGGTAGGGCAGGGCAGTTTAGCCTACTAATCATATCACAGTTTATTCGGTTTTGGACAGTAACTGTATATGTCACACTAGATTAATTTTGTCTTTTAATTTTGATAAAGAATTTAAAAAAAGTACAATATTTAAGGATTGTAACTACTGCTTTTTTAGGAGTGCTGTGTATCTGGCCAAATGTCACATACAATTAACATGAGAACAATACAATTAAATAGCTAAATGTCTTAAGAGCTTACAAAATAAAGTATTCCAATATTAATGGAAGTTAATGCTATCCTGTTGATTAGAATAATGCAATTCACAATATATTTTTCAAATAAAATGTAAAAGTTAAATCATTTTGACTGTTAATTTACTTGGGCAGCAATGTCTGGATTGTAGCTTTTGGTTGGACATCAACCACTTGGTGTTAACCCTATAGCATCTGAATGCGTATTTCTGAATTTAAGGATGCGTTTTGTTTTGATGTGACAGAGGAGCTAGCTTCTATAACCAAATCCTGTTACTTTGCTGATAGCAGTTTTCATCTCAAACGATTTTAAACCTTCAAAGCCGTGTCCAAATGATGGATGAAGGTCCCGTCCAGCTCATAGTTCATTGTGTCATTAGAGAAAAGAAGGCAGTCCTCCTTGGGGTGGACTTTCCTAATCTTTTCTTTACTCAGCTTTACGTACAGCATACATTTTAATATTTTTTTTTTATTGAACCTGAAGGAAACATTTTTTGCGATAATGAAGCAATTTATAACTACTGCAAAATCCTCACTCTGGCCTACTTAGCACATTCAGTATGGGCAAATCCATTCCCTGGTGCATATTTATACTGGCATACTGTTTCTACTGTCCATACCATCCACCCCTAGAATCAGGTGTGTTTCTACTTTTTTAGAACCAAAGCCTGCATCTACACCAGCTATCTGTGAATGACTGATCATGGAAATATTCATAGTCCTAGATAAAAAACAACAACATAAAACCTAACAAATGTTTGTGCTTTCAACTCAACTATTTTGTTTTATTTTAGCTTTCCATCCTTGAAAGACAGGCGATAACACATGTAGTGTGTGTCCGCCAAGATATCGAGGCCAATTTTATAAAGCCCAACTTCCCACATAAATTTAGGTAAGAGACTACTCAGAACATGTACATGATGTGTTAACAATAGGATAGTAACAATTGACCAATCCCACATTTTGGTATGTATTACACACTCGGGAGCCCGGTTTGGTTTTTTGGTGCAGCAGGACAATGAAATGCCATTTCAAGTGTTCAACATTGGCACTGTGACATTGTCTGTTGTGACAATTACTTTGGGCTTCTGTTTCAGCTGTTGTGTTGAACATGTGGGAGGTTGCCAATACATAGAGGAATGCCGATGCACTATCAAATGTATTTAATGTCATAGTGATTCACTGGTATGCAAACTGTCTGGGTGATGTTCTGTCGTAGACCTAACCACTGTATATGTCAGACCCTTCATCAAACTCTGGGACTGCTCGTCTGAAAAAAAGGATGTAATGATTTCAGATTTTTTGAAAAAAACGTACATACACCTTATCTAGAAGATACTTTTTTGTAAAGTAAACCTTATAAAGTTAATTACAAAATGACATTTTAGTGTAGTTTTACTACTTCCAATGTAAAGGGTAAATCTTGTTAAACTATTTTTGGAGTAGCTTCCCCAACACCGGTCAAAGTACATTTGATAACATGGTAATAAAGATGGCAATGTTTTTTTTCTACAAAATATTTGCCTTTAGCAATGTTGTCATATTTCCTTTCCCTTATACTGTAATTTAGATGACACAGTAATTGGCCTCTGTTTAAAGTCATTAGCCCCCTTCAGCTGCATGTCTGTAGACTTTTTGTGACCATGGCAATGACATTCCTGACTGAGGTTCAATCCATTAATGTTTTTTTATGTAATAAGGGAGTGTCTGTTGCATGTTTGGTTACTCATCGCCCACTTGAGGGTTAATGTGAAAGACTGTTCGTAAGCATTTGCCTTTTTTTTTTAAGAATCTCTTTTTGATTTCATTGTGTACCCGCTCAAGTTTAAAGTTGATGTGTTATTTGTGGAATTGTTGTGACTTTGCCTTGTCACAACAATTCCACACCAAGGTAGTGTTTATTGATGCACATCTAGCCATGCTATTCTACATTAAATCATGTCGCTCAGTCAGCCAGGATTTAAAGGGTTTCATGTTTTCATTCGAGTCACAGTGCGGTCTGATCCAAGGCCCACCGTTACATTCCTAGTTTAGAAATAAGACCGTTAAAAGCAACACATCAGCTAATTTATGTGGCATGTTTTCTTATGTTTTCAGGTACCTTGTTTTAGATATTGCCGACAATCCTGTGGAAAACATAATTCGATATTTCCCTATGGTAAGTTTCAGCATTAGCTGGATGTGGTGGATAATGTCATTTAGTACTGAATAACCATGTCATCGTTAGTAGGCCTGATGTAGATTTTCCTCTCCACAGACTAAAGAATTTATTGACGGTTGTTTAGCAAGTGGAGGTAAAAATTACTTTTTTAATTGGATTGACATTTGTCTCTAGAATTTACTTGCAAAATAATCTTTGTAACACACTATAGGATGAAGGTCCTTTTACTTGTAACCGCCACTGCAGTGGTTAACACTACTTCTAGAAGTGTCTTGACTTGTCAATGTCTTTTTTCGCATAGGAAAGGTACTAGTTCATGGAAATGCAGGGATATCAAGAAGGTTTGTCACATTTCTTTTATATATAATATTTTATCAGATCCAGATTGTTTGAAAAGGCTCCTGAAGCGAGATTTGCTGATCTTGTTTTTCCTGTCAGATGAGTAACGCGTTCAACCACAATTATTGTCTTCCATTTTCAGTGCTGCCTTAGTTATTGCCTACCTTATGGAGACATTTGGTGTAAAATACAGGTAAGACCTTTCAGAACACCACACCAAGCAGACTTCTCTATTGCCAGGTCGTTTGTGACATTGATATATTGCTGCTGTCCTGATACACTGTAACAAAAGCTCTAGATTGAAGATGTCCGGCTAAACTGTGGCATTTTTTCTGCAGGGATGCTTTCAGCCATGTTCAGGAGAGGAGATTTTGCATCAACCCCAATGTGGGATTTGTGCACCAATTACAGGTAGGGCTCCCTGTATTAACTCCTGAACACAGAACCTTTCAAACTGCTCTGCCCACTGAGATTGAGATATTAATTAAAAGGGTTTCATCATGACAAATATGGTAGCTTGTCTTCTGAGTTAGACATTTTAGTCTGAAAGTTTTGCCCACTCAGTTTTTTTCTTTATTCCTAGGAATATGAGGCGATTTACTCAGCAAAACTGACCATCAAGATGATGTCACCAATACAGCTGGGGAGATCGTTCTCTCTGCACGCAGGAATGCCAGGTCTGTCTGTCCACACTTCCCATACATGTATTTGGTCTCACCAAGGGTACATTTGAGGGGACTTACAAACAAGCCTAGAATGTAGTTGAGGAATGTAGCTGTGTGTTAATGTAGCCCTGTAATAGCAATACAGTGGTTTTCCAACAGCATGTCTCCTAGCAACACCGCAAAATCAAAATAGCTACCATTGTTTGTTAGTGTTTGGTTCGAATGTCACTGCAGAAAATGTATTCTCTACCACCCCATGCCATTCAAAAAACACACTTTAAAGCTCAATCATCAGATTTTCGTCCAAAGGTGATGTTTCCTAAAGATAACATTATCTAGGCTGGTCTTGCGTATACACTGTCCTTCAAAAGTTTAGGGTCAATTAAAAATGTCCATTAAAATAACATAACATTGATCAGAACTAGAGTGTAGTCAATGTTAATGTTGTAAATTACTGTTGTAGCTGGAAACGACTGATGTGTACAGAGGCCCATTATCAGCAAGAATCAGTCCTGTGTTCCAATGGCACATTGTTTGATAATCCAAGTTATCATTTCAAAAGGCTAATTGATCTTTAGAAAATCCTTTTGAGATTGTTAATACTGCGAAAAACTGTTGTGCTGATTGGAGAAGCCATAAGACTGGCCTTCTTAAGGCTAGTTCGGTATCTTCAGCATCAGCATTTGATTACAGCCTCAAAATGGCCAGAAACAAATAACTTTCTTCTGAAACTCGTCAGTCTATTCATGTTCTGAGAATTTATGGCTATGTGAGAAATTGCAAAGAAACTGAACGATGTGCACTACTCCCTACACAGAACAGTGCAAACTGTCTCTAACCAGAAAGAGGAATGGGTGGCCCCGGTGCACAACTGAGCCAGTCTCTGGGATGCTAGCCTTCAAAAGCCACACAGACACTGGACAGATGAAGAACTCTGTCTAGAAGACCAGCATCCCAGAGTCACCTCTTCACTGTTGGTGTTGAGACTGTTGTTTTGTATGTAATATTTAATTAAGCTGCCAGATGAATCTGTGAGCTGTCTGTTTCTCAAACTAGATACTAATGTATTTGTCATCTTGAGGAGTTGTGCACCAGGGCCTCCCACACCTTTTTCTGATCTATTTTATTTTGATGAGGACATTTTGTGTGTGTTTATTTAGACTAAGTATTTAGTGTAGTTGGGTTCTTTTTCTCCAGTTCATTGCATTTTAAATTAAAACTGATTGAGGTTACTGCGCAGAATATCTGCATAAATTTTTGCCTTCTGGCATTTTGCCTGCAGTCTTGTCTTTCTCAATTGGATTCTAGTTGGATGACTGACTGCCAGTTAAGAACAGCACACCTTTAGGCCCAGAAAAGCTCCTTGTTTGCTTTAGCAATTTCATTGCCCTTCCAGGTGATATCCAATTAGGTTTTTATTTATTTTATTGGATCTATGAATCAAATCTCTCAATTGTCCACAATAACTTTTTCCTGAACTGTGCAGGATCTTTTTGGTATTTTTGCAGGCCATCCTGTTTTTGAGCCTGATAAGTGTTTTTGCACCTTGCAGTCCAGTCTCTGTAGTTTAGCTGGTGAAGTTGTAGCGGCTGACATCCACAGCTCCTGGGGAACATCCTGGGCCCAGTTTCCCTATACCTTAGCACTTACGATGGTTTAACGATACACATAGGCTAAAGGTGGACTTTGTTGCGACCTACACTTGTTTCACAAGCCACCACGTAGGTCACTCTTTATAAAGTTCATCTGAAGTACCACGTTACAGCCATTTGGAATGGAATTTGGCCATCTTTGGGTCTGGGAATGGAATTATGCCATGAATACGTTTTGAAATATAGCTTTATTGCATTTCGATAGAGCTTGCTTATTTATCAGAAGCATATAATATCGCTGGTGATTTATTCAATTACTACTATGCATCAATAAGAAAATGTGGAAATAGTGAAATTTATGATGGACGAAACTGTTATTTGCAACCAGTGGGGTGGACTTCGGCCAATCAAAACGATATCTCTGGAAATCGATCACGTGACATCAAATTATCAGTTCCTCCGGTGGCTATATAAAATATACAGCTCTGGAAAAAATGAAGAGACCACTGCACCTTTTACTTTCCTTTCCAAAAAAGTCAAAAAGGAAGGTTTTGAGTGAGAAACAGAAGGGTTAAAATTAAGAGACCACTGCAAATTGAATGCTTCTGTAGCAATCAACACATGATTGATTAACTGGGAATATAAAGCATTGTGGGAAAAATCATATTCTAATTGTTTGGAATATAAATGGAATGCAAGAAATAAACATGCATTCTGAGCTGAAGAAATCAATGTTCTTCTTGACGAGGTAGAGGCACCAGCACGTACCATCGTGCCAGTACAATGTGGGGTTTCAGATTCGTGAGCAGTTAATTTGAACACTTTTTTTCGTAATTAGGGGTCCAAGCAGCGAAGCTAAGGGAACCCTATTGTAATATATATATTTTTAATTATTATTATTCTCTTCTGCCATTTTTGCAAGTTTACCAACTTCTACTGGCTAACTTTCTTTTTTTTTAGGTCAATGCCTCTAGTGCCACCATCGGGTCAAAGTCGCCATTTTCATATGCTTCTAACTCGGGCTGTGATTGGCCTAGAGACATGAAACCAGTGTCATATGATGCATGGCCACGTGCTGAATAACCTTCCTAGAGGCTGTTTTAATTTGTGAAAAATTTTCAGAATTTTTCACAGGAATACATGAGATTGTATTTCATGCTACGCATGTTCGGGAGGTGAACCAGAAGAGGTATGCCGTGTTTGGCACTAATCAGCCATACGGGGGCGCTATACCAAAAAGCCATTTTTAAGGCTCATTACTCCTAAACGCAAACAGATATTTCAACCAAACTTGGTGAGTTACATGAGTGCAATAGGTTCTTGTACTACAACACATAAGGAGTCTGCATTCCAAACCATGTTACCACCATGGACCAATCATATTCAAGCTATCAAATATAATGCTTGACCACAGTGAAACTTGATGAATAGAAAGTCTTATAGACCCCCAACAACCAGTAAAAGTGTGGGCAAGATCGGCCAGTGTGTCGTCAAACTTGAGCTTTTCAAATTGCAATAACTTTGTGCTCCTTGGATCTGAAATCACCTAACCTATCTCACAATGTGACTGACCGTATGCTAAACAAAATTTACTCTTGGAACATCAAGCTCCAATATCTTGTATTTCTGCCATATTCAACTTCCTGTTAAAGCTCTAAAAAATTTCACAGGTTGCAAATTTTGTCCAATCTTCCCGAAACTTGGCAGAGATAATCTACTTGGTGGATTTTTGATTTGCTAAATCGTTAGCCTATTGCAAAAATGGCGGCAAAGCCGCCTATCAGGAAGTGAGTTTCACAGCAACCGTTTGTCCGATTGTCAACAAACTTGGTATCAGTGGACAGAATAGAGTGCATGGGAGGTCTGCATATGTCATGTGCGCTGATCGGCCATGTGGGGGCACTGTTTCAGAAAATGTTTAAACGCTCATTACCGCCTAACTCAAAAACCAATTGCTGGGCCTACTCTCAGGCTTGCGTGGGCAATCCTTGTCTTTCACTCTGTTTGCTTGGACCCCTAATGGCTGCTTGCAGCTATATTAAGCCTATTTCTTGTTTTACATACGTTTTTCTTTATCCTCAGTTGAGTAATTGCTTTCAATTACATTTACATCCAGTCACGCACTTATCGAATTTGTTTAAATAAATGTCTAAATCAAAACTGTTTTTATAAGTTTTATTTGTTCTATTGCAGTGGTCTCAAACCGGTTCCACGGAGGGCTGAGTGTCTGCAGATTTTCACTCACCTTGTACTTAATTGACTAATTAGGTCACTAATTGGTTAGTTTCTACCCCCACCTGGTTGTTTAGGTCTGAACTGGGAACCAATTTAAAGGAAAACCCAAAAACCTGCAGACACATGGCCCTCAGTGGAACCGGTTTGAGACCTCTGTTCTATTGCCTTGATATTAACTGTTTGCAATCACTCCTCGCATGAGGGGGGCGGTGTTTCACAAAACCTGTAAAATGCATGTTAAGATGGCCAAACGAGTGGTCCGGAGTGCTCGTTAATTAACAAGTGATGTTACATGCTACTTAAGTAACAATGCTTCCGGGAAAAATAACGAGGCACTTACGTGCTTCTTACAATCATCTTAGTGCTTTTGGGAACTGGGCCCTGATCTGTTGGACAGTCCTTTGTTGTTTTTTTACTTCATTATGGTCCAAAGTGCAGCAGTACAGAGCCAACTTTTGTCACTGTCTAGCACCACTGAGGTCATTTCCAGGTTATTGTTGGTATAAACAGTTTGCTGATTACTGATGAACAGGATCAGCCAGTTAATATCCAGGACATCAGGAGGGATCAGCCAATGAAGTTTTTAAGTTCCATCCAGTTGACTACAACAAAATGGAAGATGCCTTCAATGGCTATGCCCATACTAGAACATGTTTTCTCCCAGCTAAGTCATTTAAAGACTCTCTGTATTTCTGTACTTCCAATCATGAGATTTATGCTGTTGTGTAGGCTCAGGTCAGACTAATTAATTCTCACATTACAACAAGAATTTAAAGAACTTAATGCAGTGTTCAGTGACTAAGCAGAACTAATGCTTTCAAGTGACACGTCTTTCTTATCCCATGAAATTCAGTTGCTTTAACTTTTTCTGGATGTTTGAACCTTCACATGTCTAATTTGCAGGCAGCCTGAAACGAAGCCTGGAGGAAGATGAGGACTTCGCAGGAATGCAGGTCACTGCTGCACAGAACGGATAGACATCTTATGCAGATTGCTGTGTCATCGCATACAGTGCACTCTTTTGTTTTTTACATTTTTATTGGGATTAAAAATGTAAATATTTCAACTTTTCTAAAGGGGAAGGGAGGGGGTGGGGTTTGGTTCCGATTCCTGACGTCTGAGACCAAAGGAAGAGGAGTACATTTTCATAAGTGATTTGTTTTCTTCTCCAGCTGTATGCACTGAAGGGTTTTTGCAGTTTTATAGTATTTAAAGCATTTTGCATTTGCAGCGGGACAGTATTGCAATAATGCACTTTTGATACTTGAATTATTATTCCTTGCCAGAAGGGGGCAGTTGGCGTGAGGGAAAGTAATAGGAAGTCAGTGCCCTATGGAAAGGTTGAGGCCCACATGGGAATTGGGAATATTGGGCGGAGATCAGGCTGACATAGGGGTAATATAGAATTGGAAGGAGAATTAAAAAAAAAAGCTTGGCAGAGATTTAATGACCCACTGCTCAATAAACAGACAGCTAACATGTATTTTGAACTATTGTCATTTCTTGATTATGTGGTAAAAGGAAAACAGAAGTTGAAGTATAACTGAAATCTATTTGCACCAATACACATACTAGGAACCAGTGGAAACAATATATTTACATTTAACATTTATTTTTACATTCGTTATAAATTTATTCTTATAAATACACAAGTCAAAATACATTTTCCCAAAGGCCAAAACCGCATATTAAGAAATAAGTTTATGCTACAATTATGTTTTAATTGACCCCAGATAAAAAATAATTGCCAATTCTTTGACCATATCTTCATACCAAATGTAGCTAGGTGTTTTATAGGACAGAATTTTCCCTCAGACCTAAACACATTTTAATGATTAAAAATGTCAAAATAACCAACCCAACCCATGTATCGTTGATCACAAATTAATATACCTGTATAACAAACTTGATAACTTGTTCAGATAGTAAATGGAAAAGTCTAAATTGGTCTGCAATCCTTGATTGCATGTTGCAGAATAGCTTGAAAGCATGATTATTAGTATGTGCCAAGATCAAAGTCGATGGCGATATTAACATAACTTTAAAAAAAACTCCCTTGGATACCGTACATTAGCATGTTTCAACAAGTTAAATTAATTCCAAACTTTGTACATGCATCAGTGGAGGTGTTCTCATGTGACATTAGATTTTCTTTGTTTTGTTAATTGTATACACTAAATCCTTCATTAACCTTGAAGATGGAAAAAATATTATTCAGTGTGTTTCATGAGGCGCAAAAAGGACTTTATTGCACTTTCAGAAGTCCCCAAATTTCAGAATGGATTGGAATTCCTTTTTTGAGAAGCCATGGACACAATATCAAATCTCTTCCCAGGTGAGGTAGCTCATAGACCAGAGGGACAGTGACTGATGGTGGGCCAACGACATTGAAGTTATTTCTAGGATTTTCAATCAATGCGATAATGTTCTTGTACCAATTCCTTCAAGTCAAATCCCAGACAGGACATATTTTGACCTCAATCCATGAAGCGGCACTGCATGTAGGTCTCGTTTGACGCGGAGTAACTGAACTTATTGTAGAAGGCCACGTTGCTGGGTGCACATTCCAGTGTTATTTTATAGCAATCCAGTTTTTTGCTGAGAAGAGTGAGGGTCGCCACTAACCTAAAATGTGTAAAAGAAAAACAACATTATACAGATTACAAGTCTGCAGAGCGTCTGTGCTTTCGAGATGGTTAGAGGACTTTACTGGGAGAAATCCTGTTCTGTTGTGGACATGTAGTCCTAATGTATGAACTTCCAGCTTCCTTTTCTACTTCCTCCTGATGGCCCAGTAGGTCATGTGTTCAGAACTCCGGGAGGGATGAGAAATGTATTTTAAATCTACTGCTTTAACATGGAGAAACTCCCAATGGTGTTGCAAGGATACACAGATGAGACTCCTTTCCATCAATATGACTGCTGCCTTATCTGGGAGACAAGTTCACTAAAGGTTACAGTGCATCTATAATTCACTGTAAAAGGTGATCCTTCATATACCAGATAAATAGTATTACAGAATGTCTTTGGCCAGAGGCATATTAAAGGATATTTTCAGATTATGGGAATGATTCAGTTTTCATTAATATGTAGCCTACTGTATATATTTTCCCAGATTCCAACACAGATTTATTTCAATCAATTGTGAAAAGCTACAGGTAGGTTCCAGAGCCAATAACAGCAGAGAAATGAAGTCTATAGAAATAGCTAGGATGCTAGCTGTTCCCACACTGGGAATTGGTAGAACTTTAAAAAGACGATGCTATAACTCAGTGTTTCCCAATCCTGGTAGTTGGGACCCAAGGGGGTGCAGGTTTTTGTTTTTGCTCTAGCACTCACACACCTGATTTAAATTAAAGACTTGATTATAGGTTGATTACGTCATTCAAGTGTGTAAGTGGTAGGGCAACATTTGAATCAGGTCTGTGAGTGCTTGGGCAAAAACAAAAACATGCAACCCTTTGGGTCCCCAGGACCAGGATTTGGGAAACACTGTCAACAACACTTAGCAACATAAAAATGGTATCCAGAAAATAATCTAATTCTGGCAAATATAATGACAACTCACAGTTTACCCAGCTGTTTCCCCCGACATACATCACTGACCACCACCTCCTCCACCCTGCCTCTCTGTGAATGAGACAAACATTAGCGTTCTTCGAGGGCATAATAATATTTCACCAGGTTGGGGGTTTTGAGGTAATATGCCAGTGTCAAATGTTCTTATATATGAATAGTGAACTACATATATCACAAAGTAGATTACTTTGATCCAGAGACGGTCTACCTTTGCACATGAATGGATGAATTTGTGTTCTGTGATCAATGTAGCCGTTGCAACGATCTGTTCAAGGTTTGTGTCCTCCACCACGATAACATAGTAATCTCCAGTCTTTTTCATGTGCTCAAATTTCTCTATGAAATAATATAAAGAGTCAGGCTCATTATCGGAAGTGTTTGAATCTTTGACAGAACACTACAACAGTACATATTTCTTAATTGTTGTTTGGGGATTTAAATGCTGTGTTCAAATTCGCAAGTACATTTAAAAGTCTAAGGCTCAGATGCACATATACTACAGCAGAAAGTGTTTGAATCTGGCCTGCTACTATAGGCACGCTCCTCCATTTCACCTCAAATATTCTGTACAATCAGTTAAGCTTAGTACAAAAAATTTGATATACTTTCTGAAGGCAATGTAAATCCCTATATATTATTTTTATTAACCAGTCATTGCGTCTTGCCATACTTTGGCATTGATTGGTACTTACTGATAAACTGCTCTGGTGTAACATCACCGACGGTTGTGAGTTGGGATAGCACCCTATAGAATCCTGAGCAGCAAAGAGAGCATTCAAAGTATTAACAAATGTATATTAAACATACATTTAATATCCTTTTATACAACCTTATTTTAAGACATTGCTTGTTAGGGAAAATGTAGTCAGTATTATTATTGGGAACATTGTGTTCATTAGGGATGGGCATTCTGAGTCTTTTCGCTGAGCCGGATCATTTGGCTCCCAAACAGCTCTTCGTTAAAAATATGAAGAAAACCACAGAACAATTAAAGTGCTAATATCTAATGTAAAAAAGGTATGCTATATTATGTTCGAGAGGGAAAGCACATTCAAATAGTTTAGATCTTACCTCTCCTAATTATTCAAAGCACCTGCTATTTTTGTGTAAATATATTTTTATATAAAAATAGCAGGCGATTTGAACAACGTCACACACATCAGGGAACCAAGTAGTAAAATATTTTGCAACAGCAAGCTGATCGTTTCCCTTGTTTTTCTTCATTTGTGTTGTACACTGAGGACAAATCAGTTAAGCCAGGGTGGTGTAGCGTCTCTTCCATGTTTACCCCTGTTGAAGTCGGCTGTGCACAGCGGCCTAAGGACCAGGCCGTCCCCCGGCTGGGAAGGGGAGATAGGAGGAGAGAAGGACACAGTGTTGCTGCTCCAGTCCAGCTCCTGTAGCAGAGTCGGCTCGAACAGTGGTGTCTTGTCCGGCAGCATCCCACAGGCTCTGCAAGAAACACGCATGACCTGTTTGTCTAGCTGTGAGTGAAAGGTTGGGGAATACTAAGAATGAGCAGGTGTCTGGCATAGTGCTTAGCTGTACCTCCAGAAAACACACCCCAGATGATGTGGGTTTAAATCCTGGCCCAGCCTCTACTCTCTGTAAAGCACTTTGTGACAACTGCTGTTGTAAAAAGGGCTTTATAAATACATTTGATTGATACTCAGCATCCATCTCCTACTCTCCATATGGTAGACAGTAAACCTGTGTATCAATACTGCCTGTGCATAGTGTGTAAAGTCTTTCTCCAAAATTAGCCCTATTTGTTTTGTTTTTCATTACAAATCCAGTCCTCTGTTCAGTTCACAGTGGACTTTGACCAAATATGGCATCCTCTAATTCAACTCTCTATTTACGAGCTAGCATCGTTGTTTGAGTGACACGGGCGCCATTTAGGACTCTAGCAGGATAGCTAAAATGTTGCAACATTGACAAACCTTACTGAGGGCGAGCAACGACAACGAAAACAAACAGCTATAGCCATGTTCAACAAGTACTTTATATTATTCATCAGGTTTCATTTATCTATAGTGTGGTTATTGTGCCTCGCTAACTTTTAGGTACTCAACCCTTGATGTCATTGGTCTGTAGGAATGAGGCCCAAAATATTTCATTTTGGATTAATAACACATTCAGGGCAGTTTCTAAAATAGCAAAAACATTCTGAGAAGCTAACATTCTCTTTGAGAAGATTGTATGAGTACATTTCAAATGGAATATTGTCTTATTCTTAGATCCCACCGAACCAGGCCATGTGTCAAGCATCATCACTCCACATCTCCTATGAACCGTAATTGAATAAAAACTCAATTTAGTTCTCACCCTCCTCCTATTCAGGATGTTAAACAGGAGATAGACCAACCCCAGTATGTGGACACTTTGGTGTAGTCATAGAACAAGCCCTTTGGCCTACCATCCCTTTCACTTTTTAAAGTAAATGACAGATGGTGGTTTAGTTATGGAAGGGTTTAATGATTATGGACTGGTCTAGATATAGAAGTGTTTATAATTATTGTATCTTTGAGGAATCCAGAAGAGTAGTTCATAGCTGTCATAAAGGGTTTGGTATTTTCAAAAGAAATATAAGCTGTGTTGCCTCAGGTTTCCACAGTACCGCCTATTTTTACTACTGGGTTATACTTAAATTGCAGTGGTAAATAATATGTCTTGACCCAGGCACCATGTAAAACACTAAAATGACAACACCCATTACAAAAAATAATGTTATCTTTATCGTAATAAGAACCTATAAGTCCTTCATACAGACTTGTATATCATTTTTCTTCAATGCTGAAACTACTAGGGGACTAGCAAGCATTATCATAGTATCTATTTTAACCCAATGAATTTGAATGTATGGTGTATAGATTTAAATATTATTTAATAGGATGTTCAAAGTAGCATTCAGTAGTAGTATTAAAATTTACCAAAATGTTATAATCTAGGTTACTAGATGACAAATGAAAATTGTTTAAAGATATTTTTCTGGAAAATATATTTGCTATTAATAACGCTTAATATTAAAATAAAAACAAATAAATAAAAACAAAAAATACAACAAAAAGTATAAGTATCTTTACTGTACCGCGTTGGCATTTCATTCAAACAATGCCCTGCCAGCTAGGGAACAGTAACGTTAATGACCTAGATTTGAGGACCAACACAGATAACTTCTTAGCACTATTCTGTAATACACTTTGACAGAATTGAAGCTAGCCCAATATTACAACAAAGATGTACTGTACTATTTTATCATGAAATTGGTAGCCGGAAAACGTTATCCAGTTAGGACGAAAGTTACACTTCACATCAACATTGCATTGGTCTTGTTCAGGTATGCTAGCAAACGTAAGGTGGCTAAATGAAAAGAATGTAATCGTACTTACGGTGACATCAATGTAAGGACACGTAAATATGTATAAATATCTGAATTAAATTAATCAATACTTGATCTACGTTTTCGTGTGTTGGTACTAGTTCACATAAAACTTCAGAAGTAACCACAAGGATTGGATTCCCTCTTCCTTCTGACAGCGGCACTTACTGTATGACGTGGCAGAGTGGCAGTATGAGGCGGGGCGCGGTGTATTGACGTCAGTGAAATTCAAACAATTAATGACAAGAGTTTGGAACATTTTTGGCATGCTCCATCATTGCTCGATCATGTTGAAAAGGTTTTCGCAAGAGTAAGGTAATGTGCTTTTGTAAAGGGCGATGATTTCGTAATAGTACTGTAGTCGTTTTGTTAACCCAGCATATCATTATTTAACCCCTTATCTCAGAAAGGCAATACATTTAATAGACAAATAAAAAATACGTTTTTATTCAAGCTATCCTTAAATGTCTGATTACTGGATTTTTTTAGATCTTATATTTAGCATTAGTAGATAATGTTTTGAACTACGTAGTATATCGGCCCAAAGCCCTAAAACAACTCTAGGCTGTACAGTCCTCTCCTTTGTCTCAGGCTTTATTGAGGAACAAGCTTAACTTGCTTCACCGAAAACCCACAACCATCCAAACAGGCTCCGATCTGGAATGCATTACAAATCGTCAAGAGAAAAAGAGAGAGCTAGAGGAAATCCATAGTCACTTCTCAAACAGACATCGACATAGATACTAAAAGAAACATTTCAGAAAGTTTAGCATGCAATTACAGACATTTCATGTCTTGTTTATGTCTGTCTTGTATATCTTTATGATACCGGAGTCAAAAGCACTTCTGATTTATTTCTCCCTCAGCTCATGAATGGCTGCCTAATAGGGTGTGACTGTCTCTTGGGCAGCCACTCTACCAAGTCTCATCACTGCGGTTTGTTATCCTTTAGTATGAGGCTGTACAGTATGGTCCACAATAGACACCCTTGTAAAGATT
Organism: Esox lucius; assembly: GCF_011004845.1. Lineage (NCBI taxonomy): Eukaryota > Metazoa > Chordata > Actinopteri > Esociformes > Esocidae > Esox > Esox lucius. The sequence goes on from NC_047583.1 coordinate 18,332,202, forward strand.
AGCACATGAACAAAAAGTTTTGTTCATCAGCTTAATATTACACAAAATGACAGAAAAGTTAAAATCATTCAAGGAAAATACATTCTTAATCAAGAAACAAAATTTTTTGTCAAAAGCTTGGGACAGCAGAATCTCCAGATCCCCCAGCGTTTGGTTCTCACTTGTGGACTCTCCACTTCAGAACACACCACATGTTTTCAATGGGGCTTATGTCAGAGGACTGGGATGGCCATCACAAAATCTTGATTCTGCGGTCAGTGAGCCATTTTGTGTGGATCTGAACAAAGGTGTTGGATCTTTGTTGAAGATCCAACAATGACCCAGTTTTACATTCCTAGGAGATGATGACTGATTATGTTCTAACATTTTCTGCATGACCATCTCTCTTCACATGCCAAAAAACCTCTGGTGTTTGTCAAAAACATTGCTTGACTTGTGGGTCAGAATTTGCAGCTGTCCAATAGCAAAAGAAAAAGCATCTGAAACTGATATTTCTGTAGTAGTGCCAAAACTATTTGACCGATGTGACTTGATGAGGAAATGCATAGTAACATTGAACGTAGAACAGAAAATCATCTCTGGATTCAACCTGTACATCTAAAGCCTCCCAACGCAACTACAAACATAATATGCTACAACACATTGTTATCTGATTCCCTGTCAGATCTTTATAAGTACAAAGATTCAAGGACAATATCAGAATGAAGGATGCATGATAGAACCAGATGTAAACGTGGCTCGTGTTAGAAGAGGACATTCTACAAAGTCAGTTAGCCTACAGTGAAGTATGGGGGTGGCAGCATCATGCTGATGGGACTGGGCATCCTGTTAAAATGGAAGTATACAGGTAAATAATGCCTGAAAACCTGCTTCAGTCTGCAACAAAAAACTTACGTTTGTGAGGAAATTCAGCTTTCAGCCGGACAATGATCCCAAGCACAAGAACAAAGCAACAATGGAGTGGCTCAAAAGTAAAAAGCTGAATGCCGTGCAGTGACCCAGTCACAGTCCAGAGTTCAATCTCAATGAAAATCTATGGCACTAATTCAAAAATGGAGGCCCACATCTGTCATCCAACCAACCTGAACAGCCTAGAGCAAATCTGCAAAAGAAGAATGGGGCAAAATCACTACAAAATTGTATGCAAAGCTGGTACATACCGACCTCAAAAGACTTAAATATGTCATTGTTGCAAATTTGTCTGGGGGTTGAATACTTATGTAAGAAACATATATTTACATAAAATATTTTTCAATTTTTTATATATTATATGAATGGCAGCCCACCCATGATGACAGTGGTGGAGCCCCACATGTAACTGAAAAAAATAAAAATGTATTTTCTTAGATTATGTTACAAATTCTGGTATGTTTGATAAATGTGTTTACATCTTACTGTTTCAAAATATGTTAAAAACGAGCTTTTCCGTTCCCTGTTTCTGGTAGCTCTGGACGTTGGGCAGAACACCCAGCACTAGGATTGAATATCAGTTGCTTGCATATGAGGGAAGGCTTCATCAAGGTACTAGGAATTTCATCACATGAGTTCCACCACACAGTGTAATGGACCACTTTGGGGAATTGAAATTAACATCTGGTTTTCAATCAGTAGTTGTGTAAATGTAGTTGTCTTTATTAAACATGACACTTCTCTGCTAGTGGAGTTAGACACGTGATTATAAATGCATTGAGTTGAGGGTAATATCAACCCTGCATGTGTGAGAAGTTGTTCACTTGTCCCCTCTAAATCAAAGGCTGAGATGGCAACATTTGTAAATTGGACTGGTACTTCAGGTGGAAATCAAAATCATTTACGTGCTGTCAACTTTGTGTTTGGAGTCCAGTTTTCATATTCATAAATGTTGTTCTCTATTTTAGGTATTGCCTAGATGGCGCTGAAGAGTGGGCAATATACACTGAAAAAAATGATAAACTCAACAATATTGTTTATGCCCCCATTTATCATGAGCTGAACTCAAAGATCTAAGACTTTATCTATGTACACAAAAGGCATATTTTTCTCAAATATTGTTCACAAATCTGTCTAAATATGTGTTAGTGAGCACTTCTCCTTTGCCGAGATTATCCATCCACCTCACAGGTGTGGCATATCAAGAGGCTGATTAGACAGCATGATTATTGCACAGGAGTGCCTTAGGCTGGCCACAATAAAAGGCCACTCTAAAATGTGCAGTTCCATCACACAGCACAATGCAACAGATGTCGCAAGTTTTTTTGTTTGTCGAAAGGGGCCGTGCAATTCGCATGCTGACTGCAGGAATGTCCACCAGAGCTGTTGCCCGTGAATTGAATGTTCATTACCATAAGCCGTCTCCAAAGGTGTTTCAGAGAATTTGTGTAAACACCAGCCTAGGACCTCCACATCCAGCATCTTCACCTCCAAGATCGTCTGAGACCAGCCACCCGGACAGCTGCTGCAACAATCGGTTTGCATAACCAAAGAATTTCTGCACAAACTGTCAGAAACCATCTAAGGGAAGCTCATCTGCATGCTCGTCATCCTCATATGGGTCTTGACCTGACTGCAGTTCGTCATCGTAACCAACTTGTGTGGGCAAATGCTCACATTCGATGGCGTCTGGCACTTTGGAGATGTATTCTCTTCACAGATTAATCCTGGTTTTCACTGTACATTTGGCGTCGTTTGGGTGAGCGGTTTGCTGATGTCAACGTTGTGGATCGAGTGGCCCATGGTGGCAGTGGGGTTATGGAATGGGCAGGCGTGTGCTATGGACAACGAACACAGGTTTATTTTATTGATGGCATTTTGAATGCACAGAGATAATGCACGGCCCCATGTTGCAAGGATCTGTACACAATTCCTGGAAGCTGAAAACATCCCAGTTCCCAGTTGCATGGCCAGCATACTCACCGGACGTATCACCCATTTAGCATGTTTGGGATGCTCTGGATTGGCGTATACAACAGCGTGTTCCAGGTCCTGCCAATATCCAGCAACTTCGCACAGCCATTGAAGAGGAGTGGACCAACATTCCACAGGCCACAATAAACAACCTGATCAACTCTATGCGAAGGAGATGTGTTGCACTCCGTGAGGCAAATGTTGGTCACACCAGATACTGACTGGTTTTCGGACCCCCCACACCTGTGAGGTGGATGGATTATCTCGGCAAAGGAGAAGTGCTCACTAACACAGATTTAGACAGATTTGTGAACAATATCTGAGAGAAATATGCCTTTTGTGTACATAGAGAAAGTCTTAGATATTTGAGTTCAGCTCATGATAAATGTGGGCAAAAGTGTTGCGTTTATATAATTTTGTTCAGTGTAGTCTCTCAGTCACTGTCATCATGGCGATACCATAGGACTTGAAAAAGAGATTGGGCAAGATAAACAGTACATCAACTAAACTGACGTGCTCAATTTTTTCAAATGTGTAGACTACTGATGCTTAGTGTAGGATTTATTATATTTGTTTTTATAAATTGGGATAAATGTAATTTTTTTAATTACAAACTTGCCTCTGGGTGGCAATAATTAGATCGAATTGTCTATCTGTGCCGGTGCCAGCAGGAGAACACACATGTATTTGATAGTGCCTCCACAGAAATTATATCTGTCTTCACCAAAATGCATTATGTAAAGCAAATCTATATAAAAAGACTGTATACACAATGTAAGCAAGCATATTAATTATTTATAAGCCTTTAATACTGTTTAAATTATGATGCACTATTAAATACCAGTGAATATAAATGCCATTTAAATAAGTTAGCCATTTTGTGTAAGTAAACAGCAAAGAAAATGTATGCAAATAGTCTTATGATTCTGTGTACATATTGTTTCAGATACCACCACGTGGCAAAACTGTGAAACTGCACCCAGAATTATGTCAATGAGATTTTGAAGGTGTTAATAATTGTGTGCACCCTGTAATATGTACTGTAGTGATCACTGTAATGTTCTATAGGCTGTAACATTTACTGTTTTTTGTGTTATTCATTTGGAACTAAAACATTTTCATCAATGATATTAGGTGTTTGGTCAGTCAATTAATATGACTCAATTCCTAGCAGTTACTTTCTTGATATTTACACAAGGGCTAACAAAACCATAAATATTAGTAGCCTAATTAAAATATATAAAAGTTATGTGGTCATTATGTTATGAAAATTTATTTTATTATTTGTATACCTGTGCCACATTTGCTTTCCTATTTTCTAATAAAAAACTATTGAAACAAAATCCATTTTCTACTTGGGATATACTTTTCCGATACTAGCATCGGACATTTATCCAGTTCTGGCCAAAAATACGTTAATGTGTATCGGTGACAGGAAATCTATGCAGTGAGCCAATGCCAGGAAGCAGATTGTTCTAACAGTGTGTGTAAATACATGAGTTGTGGATGATGGGCAGACTGGAAACATGAGGGTTATGTCTTGTGAACTTGAGAACACACTATCCACAACTAATTGTGTTGTGCCACTTCAGATGCATTGTTGGAAGATACACTGAACAAAATTATAAACGTGACACTTTTGTTTTTGCCTCCATTTATCATGAACTGAACTCTATATGTATACCAAAGGCCTATTTCTCTCAAATATTGTTTGAGCTCCAGAAGCATTTATTGTGGCCAGCCTAAGACACACCTGTGAAATAATCATGCTGTCTAAGTGTTGCGTTTATAATTTTGTTCAGTGTACATGACCATCTTTTCTATGACACTGTGCTCGTTTCCATCTACTACATACAAGTCATCCTTCTCGAACAAACCAGGTATTAGGATTGGTTTTCCTTCAAGATGAATGAGGTGATTTGGTGTCAGTGGGTCCAAATTGTTTGGGATATTTGAGGAAAAAATTTAGTGGATCATTAAGAATTGCCTCTCTCTCATGAAGGGCGATTTGCAGGGCCTCATTCTCAATGATTTGTTGTCTCAAGATGGACTGATGAACACTGCTGTCGGGTGAGCAATTCCCATACCCCACCATGGTGTGCTCCATGAGAAGGCTTGAAGAATCTCCACATGCTCCTGCAATAGTGCCTTTTTAAAGAAATGACTCCTCTAAGGTTCTGACTAAGCTGCAGCACAGACAGAGTTCCTGAAATTTCTCATATTTCATTCTATTGATTTTTAGGAGGCTTCGGAAAATGTACATAAATACAGAGACATGCAAGCCTTTTCTGATGATTTTGCCCTCCATCCATTAGAGGTCAGAAGAAAGCAGGATGTGTGGGGGTGGAGGGGTTGAGAGGGATGGAAAAGACCCTCAGTGATTCCCAGTTTCTGGAGCTGTTATTAAAGACTTTGGATTGGACGTGTGATGTTAAGCCAAGGAAGGGGATGTGCAAACATTCTGTCAGCTTGAGGACCGTCAGGACCTTTGGGAAAATACATATTATCATGTTGTGGTCAAACAGTGTTCAGAGATTTGGTGATTCATACCCAAGTGGAACCTAATGGGTATAATGTTTCCTGGTATAATCAACAGCCTATCTTTATATGAAGAATGTATTTGTATAATATATAAGGAATAATTAACACCCTATCTTTTCTGAGGAATGTATTTGAATAATATGTAAGGAATAATTAACAGTCTTTTCTATGGAAACAATGCACAACATGGAAGGTGTGTTGTCACTACACAGTACAGCCCTGAGTTGGCAATGCTTTGTATACCAAGGTTATAATTTAACACATATGTAGCATGATTTCATCATTCACTTTAGTATCTAGCATGTGATGAAAGTAACAACATTTGTATCCACTTTTGGGAAAGTAGGAATGAGATGTGTAAAATAATTGTTTATTTTATAATAATACACCCTAAAGAGAGTTACATATGTTCAGATCAAATCAATAAATATTTGGGGGGGAAAGACATCACAGTACGCTCCAATATATTTTCCCCAGATTCCATTTTATTTGGCTGTACCTTTTGAAGAACACTTCACAGAGTTCTACATGAAACCCAATGTAGTAATACATTAAAAAAGGGTTCTACCTGGAAACCAAACATGTTCTCCCACAGGGATAGAACCTTTTTGGAATCCTTTTTCCAGAGAGTGTAAACGGAATCTGTTAGAAATGTCTTGCACAATGTACCGTTATCGTCTGGAATGTATTGTTGTTGTTTGAGTCTTTGCCTACAAAGCAGTTCTTGCAATACTCCAGTAAGACATATGTACATACAGGATATGTACAAGACAGTAGACACTAGCCAGTGACAGTTCCAACCCTCTCCAGTTACCAGGGAAGAACGGTCCCAATATTTAATGTGTTGGCCATTGAGACAATGGAAAGAACAAGCTGAGTATTGAATGGAGCTTGCGGGAAATGGCTCTGAAGGTTCATGAATAAATATCCCGGTCAGAAAGCTGATACACTGATTTCCACGATTCCAGCACTACAGATCAGTGCAATGAGTGGGAGAGACATCGAGGAGAGTCTAAATGATAATGGTTATACGCTGGAATGGGAGAAAAGGGACTCGTCCAGGTGGACCTGAATTGACTGCAGGTGATCAGAGGGGTTGTGAAATAATCAAAAGTAAACAATTAACAAAAATCACTCTATTGAATGTGCTCCAAAAGTGACAATCCTGTATATTTTGCACTCTGAAAAGGCTGGATCCAACATTAAGTACATTTTATTAAAGATTCTGGTTTCAAAATGACCTTAGTGACAGACACAAGCTGATTTAAATTAGCATTTCACGTAGTCCAAAAAAGAGTTCCACATTCAATTTTGAGTCATATATTGTTCACTGTGTATATTAATGACATCTGTAACTGTAATGACATCTGTAACAAGGAATTGTGCATTTAACATGTATGCTGATGACACAGTATTATATGCAATGGCTCCCTGTCTTGAACAAGCTGTTGCACACCTGCAGTCTTAAGTAAGTTGGTAAAACAATTCTGAATAGAACTGAGTACATGTTATTTTCTAGGTCACAGAACCTACCTCCAGACGACCCTCAAATTGCTAGCGTATATGGTTATTTTGTAAAACGTGTTGCTTCTTACAAACACCAAACATGCTCTCAAGACTGGATTGTGATGGAGATACCACGGGCCAATTCAGAATTGGATAGTTCCTTTTGAATATTTTGCTCCACACTCATGGAATGCCATTCAGAGTGATCAAAAATGTAATATTTTAGTGCCTATTAGACATTTGAAATGGCTTAAATGATATTTTCATTGTAAATTGTAAATGTCTTTCGTGAAGTATGTTTTTATTGTTGTAATACAGGGCTCAGTTTGAAAAGAGACTGTTCTCAGTTGATTTTTCTTTATGAATACAGGTAAATAAGTCATGACACATTTTTGATTCGATTTAAGTTGGGGCTCTGAATGGGGCTTTTAGGGTCTTTCAGGACAAGGTCTCTCCTCAATAGTTCACCACTATCGCTGTCCATTAAACAAAGCTTACAATGCCAAAATAAATATATAAAAAAAGAAGTAATACTTGAGGGCTCTAGAGATTACAACACATGAAAAAATCTGGTCAGATATGTAAACGGATCTTCAGACCTCATATGCCCATATATACTGGTGTAATTTACATATTATCCCACTTTCAAGGTTGATGCTGGTTTAATGTATTTACTTCTACATCAGTTAAAAATTATATTTGAAAAATCACATTTTGATCACAGTGGAAAAAGCACAAGGCAAGGCACATACGTCAAACAACATCTAAAATTGTATGACAACGTTATGACAGGTTCAAGAATTCTTATTATTCTTAATATAATTCTTATAGGACTATAGAAATGTTACAAGAATAATTTCTATTTAAAAAAAGAAGTTCAGGAAGCCATTCTTGAAATTTCCAGAGAGATGTCAATCAAATATGTAACAATTTCAAGTTTAAACATAGCTCTGTTCTATTCCAGGATATGCATGCAGGAATGTTTGGCATATTACAGTAACAGCAATAAATCAATGAAGTGCATTTAAAGAACAGGTAATTCACTTAAAGGGGAATGACAGCAAATATGGAAAATATGTATAGGTTCATCAGACCACAGTTGTTTATGTTCATATAAAAAGTTAAGACTGTGAATCAGCAATTGAAACGTATCACATCAAATGTTTATGTCATGTAATCACTTTGGGTGTCACATTCAATTCGGTGTTTCCCAATGATGTCAGGAAAGTTAAGACTGTGAATCAGTGATTGAAATGTATCACATCAAATGTTTGTCATGTATCACATTGCGTGTCACATTCGATTGGGTGTTCCCCAATTTTGTGTTTTTGCTGTGACAAAATATTTGTCTTTCCTATTGATTGTTATTCCCCTAAAATATTTCTGGCATTAGCAAGGGGGGAGCAATATCCCCAACCAGTCACTGAGAAAAACAAGTTTGTTCCCTGCCTAAACATTTGGAAAATATTGTAATATTAGAAAACAAGACAATGCACACACAAAGACATTACCGTTGTGCAAAATCATCCCCAACCATAGCATTAGAATGACTAATAAATGTGCATTATACCAAGCCTGACGCTGTCCAATGTTTCGCTGGTTCCACACCAGGGCTGCATTTTTGCCTGCAATCTGATACAGATCATCAATTGAGGGAGAAAGAGAGAGTGAAGGGAGAACGACTGCTGGGCAGAAGAGAGAAGATCAATGGAGCCAGAGACTTCCCCTCTGATTAAATTTAGCTCAGTGAAATTCACAAGGCAAGATCATGCACCACTGACCATCTCCTACTGTCACTCTTCTTCCCACCGCCACACAAATGTCAGCCAAGTGATAATGTCTTTCCCCACTGTCTCTAGCCGATAAAGTATATAAATGCCCATACATATATATATATATATATATATATATATATATATATACACACACACACATCAACAGTTGTTTATTTTAAATATATACATACATATTTATATATTTAAAATTAATCTCCTTGATTTTGCAACAATTTTACTAAGCCTGCAGTTATTATGCATTATTTTGTGGCTAAAAGGCATTGTTAAGCATGTACATAACCCTCATAATGTGCTTTCTTCACTAAGTAAATAAAAATTGTAAGCGTTTCAAGTTAGTTTAAAATGTGTTACATAGACTTTAGCCTCATATTCAGTTCAACATTATGCCTTCAGTAATAAAGCATATAAAGGGCTGAATTGTCTCATCATCCTCTACCAACTTCTTGTGGTAAGTCATGTACCTGCAAGCTTACAGTAGATGTGGTTTTGGCTGGCATATACATTCACATTTATTGTGTGTGGTTGGTAAGTATATCCTGTTGAGAAAAGCTTAGTGATAGCAAGCTGAATGGCTTGGCCAGATGTTTATTGGAAAACATGTCTTACCTCTCCTTGCAAGACCGGAATCACAATGTGGACATTCCAAAATTGGAAGTGGAGATTTTTTAAAATATAAAATCTACATCACAAAAAATATAAATAACACAAGTCAGGAGATAGGGGTTTTTAAAAACCTTTAAAGAAGCAACAACTAGCAAAGAACGGCTAAAAGAAAAGTTGCTTAAACCCCCCCTTCACCAAATTACCTCGACCAACACATTAATTATTTATAGAGACTGTTGTTAGTTGTGGTGTTCATCAGAATCAGATCAATGCTGCTCTAATATGAGGCAGATATGAGCCTCTCTGCCCCTGTTCAAGCTCATGTGCTATCCTGCTATGATGAACTGTGCCCCCCTAATGGGCATAGTAATGGGCATACTGGGTTTCCACTTTCCACACACTTCCTGCTATTGGGCCCTGGTGAGATGAGGAGATGCCGTCCATGTTATACAAGCCTATTAAATTGCAATAACACATACGTTGACACACTGAATAGGTTGTGGAAAGTGGATGCACAATTTTATTGTTGAGTTTTCTATTGTTTTATGTACCAAGGAAATGGGGAAATGGTGCACTCTGCACTACACCCTCTCAAAAGAAATGCCGTTAATCAGTTTGATGTATTGAAATTATTTTCTCCCCCCTCTAATCTATACACCATACTCTACACTTTTAAGGGGATGTTTTCTATTATTTTGAAATTAGAATATATATATTAAAAAGACAAAACTGTCTTTATGGCAATTCTTCTTTCTGTATGTATGTATGCACAGTGAGGGGAAAAAGTAATTGATCCACTGCTGATTTTGTACATTTGCACAGGGACAAAAACATTATCAGTCTACAATTTGAATGGTAGGTTTATTTGAACAGTGAGAGACAGAATAACAACAAAAAAATCCAGAAAAACACATGGCAAAAATGTTATAAATTGATTTGCATTTTAATGAGTGAAATAAGTATTGGATCCCCTCTGCAAAACATGACTTAGTACTCAGTGGCAAAGTCTTCTTCATCACTTATATTTTCTTGTGAATTGTACTAACCGACAGTGGGACCTCCCAGAGATCTTCAGGCAAATGGTTGCACCACAGTTCACTTAATTTAATTAATTTAGAACACTTTGCAAATGTTATTTTTCACTTTGATATTGTGGACTTTTTTTTGTCAATCAGTGGAAAAAAATTATTTCAGGTTGTAACACAACAAAACAGAAAAGTCCAAGAGAAGTGCATGCTTTGCAGTCACTGAAAATGTATTTTACCAGAACGGATTCAAATCTTGAATTCTTACACAAAGCACAATATTTATTATTATAGTGTTAAACGCTGTCTCAGACAGTGCTCCAGAATCTTGCATGAATAAGTGTTCAAATTGGTGGTGATGTTGACTGAAATAGCTATGGTATATCCAAAATAAAACTGACTAAACACGATGCGTTAACTCCGCCACTTTGTGAATGCACCTGGTTTCCATATACTTCAATATCACCCTCATTCACTCTTTTATTTGAAAAGTAACCTGTAGCTGTAAATGACGGTAAATGGTAGAATTCCACAAAGGTCTATAACTTCAACTTCCAGACAAAATCCAGATATCCATCCAATTGACTGACGCAACTGTTGTCAAGAAAAAAGTAAACAGGATAGCATTCAATAAATCTGAAATGGGACAAAGAAAATGAATGTGTCTCGGGCATGTATAAAAAAACACAAAAGAAGGAAGAATGGAGTCTTCCCAGGAGTTTCTAGATCATGAATCGCTTACTTCTTCATTTTGTAATATTAGTGCTTGAGAGACGTCTACAGTATGCCCCAATGTCTAGTTAACAGAAAATGTTCGTACTGCATGTAGAGAATATAACGCTGTTTGGACCACATAATGATGCTCATCAAATATTAAATTGGTTTCATGGACATTGTGTTGCTACATTATCTGACATTTTATAGATTGACTCTGTCACACATACTCCTATTAACACGCACATACCCACCAAATCTAATTAGGCCTCATTGACTATTGATTATTTTTGGATAATCATAATTGCTCCACTTTAATGAATAATATATACAGTACAATAGGTCATTCTCTACTAAATATACAAGTCAAACAAATATATGACATCACCTTCATTGTCATTAGAAAGGTTTTTGAAATATTAATTCACAAAATGCATCACCTCCATATTACTTGACATTCTGAACCCACTTCAACTTGCATAAAATCCAAATACATTATAGTTCTCGATTTAACACCATTATACACTCCAAACTTCTGATCCAAATAAGGTCACTCTGAACTGAACATCACTCTTTGCAATTTGGGTAATGGACTTCCTGACTGGTAGACCTCAGTATGTAAATATAGGTCACACAAACTCCTCCATGATAATCCTAAATACAGGTGCTTCCCAGGGCTGTGTGATTAGTCCTCTCCTCTACTTCCTGTTCACCCATGATTGTGTTTCCATGCACCACTCCAATTTAATTGTCCAATTTGCTGACAGCACAACAAATCTAGGGCTCATCAGCAGTGACAACAAAGCAGCCTAATGACATGTTAGCCAGGTTAACAACCTCTTCCTCAATGTCAGTAAAACAAACGAGCTCATCGTGGACTATAGGAACGATGGTAACACACACACACACACAGATACACACACATTTGTTCTGTTGTGTTGGGCATCTGGTTGACTAATGCCTATTATCTTGACCTCTATATCAGTATTCTGGCATAAAAGTCTGTTTTCGACCATGTTCTCACTGAGAATGCTGTAACATCAACATAAAGTCATCTTGAATACTCATGATAACAAAGACGTTTGATTTTGTTCACGAATCAAAGTGGATAATATCTAACAGCCCACGTGTCATTGCACATCTTCTTGCATTATTCATTTGAATACTTATCTGTTATATTCTCATACACTCCTTCAATACTGCCTTACATTATTATACCCTCATATGCTCTTACTTGCTGCTACCTGTATATATCTATTGCACTATATTCATTTTGCCCTTTAGCACGTTTGATTCAGTCTGTGCATTTTATAGGTGTTAATATTTTCTTATTGGTCTTTATTATGACAAAAATATAACCATAAAAGGTGTCTTCCCAACCGACTGAAATGTGACATCTTTTGAGGTCATATGGAATGCCATAGGGTTCATTTTAAGACTTTCGGGTTGGGTTTAATGCAACAAGTAAAGAATATGGAGTGTTTTCCAAAACAATTTGAATCCAAGGTCTACTTTAATCCCGAAGGGTTCTATTTCAAAATGACTCATCTTTTAACTTGGAGCAACTTGAAGATTCCCGGAAGCAGAAAAACCTGTCGGAAGCCTGTTATTGATTATCCAATCAATAAATCAAGCGCTCGATGTGATCTAAAAGCCAGGCCGTTTCCTCTCTAACAAGGTTAAATGGATCAACAGACAGAGGCTATTGTTGTCGCCTAATTATCTTGAGGAGGATGTTAATGTGCACGTGGGCAATCCTACAGAGAACAATAAAGTAATTTCTTCAGAGGTACAATAATTGCAAAAAGCTGTATAACCCCATGAACCACTATGAAATTCATAAATAAATTCAAGAGGTGAAACTAAATGCAACGACAGTATCGGCCACATTGTTTTAACAAATGACTGTACAAGTAGGACAATAAACAATAGTAGGTTACTGCAGTGTTGGCTTTATATTAAAGATTATAACTTTAATCTTCAATACCTTGTTAAAATAACTGCCAGAAAGACATAAATAACATTTTCTAAACCTGCTTATGATAGCTAACATGCAACGATCCCTTGTTTTCTCTTTTAGGTTCAATTTTCAAAAGATGACTTTAAAGTGCATAATTAATCTATTTTTGTAAACAAAAAAATGCCAATTCCTTTGCAACCAAATGACATTGATCTAAAAAGAAAAATACAATCAGCTCAGGGACAATTGCCCCACCATCAATAATATTTATATATTCTTTTACATTTGAGCAATTTGTCAAGTAAAAATATGTTTTATTGCCTTTTGTTCAAATACGGGTCAATAGCTCTAACTCAATATGACTTTCATTAATGAAACTGACTGATGTAGATTCACACACTTTTCACATACGTAGTCAGTGTCCATAAGCCTATGGCAGTAAAATACAAATTTGGCTGCAAGAGGTTGGTCCTATGCCCATTAGTATTTTTAGTTTTTCCTATGGCCATAATGATCTAAAATTTGGAATACATTTGGTCAGTTTTTAAAATATGAAGTTTCTTTGTGAAGAATATTTCTCATAGTAAAGCAAAACGTGCCTCTCTGTCTCTATCTTCCCTGTTATGCCCTGACCACATTCACACTCCTGTTTGGGTAGCCATGTTTTTTATGTCTGCCGGTTTCTATTGCCAAGTGGTGGTCACTCAGCCTGTACTTGGTGAGCATCTGTCTCTTTTATAGATCTCTGAAAGAGTAGATCATCTGCAAATATATATTTTGTCTAGGGTTAGATTGCAGTTTAGTCTGCGTTGTGTTTTTGTTTTGTTTTTCCAACTGCAATGTTGTAGATATAAGTCCTTAGAATGATTTGTGATTGTATTTATTTAAAATAAAAAAAAATTATTTTCTTTTGAAACTGTCCTGGTTTCAGTTTGATCATTAGGTCCAGAACCAGCTGATTGAGGGAAAGCTTTTCTGGTGTCAGCTCTTGGGTTTGAAGTGCTTTGAATTGGAGACTTGAATTTGGGCTTTGTTTTAAGTGTATGCAGATTTGTAATGCTCTTTTTTGTATCTTCAGTTGCAATGGGAAGCGGCCTAATTCTGCCCTACATGAGTTAAAAAATGAAGGAGTTAATCTAATCCACTCCCTGTCCCTTGTTGATATTGAAACACTGTTACGGAGCAGCCGTCACCTCAAGGCGTGGTGTGGTTTATCAGGTTTTCGCAACCCAAGAGCAGATTTCATCTCCAGGGGGAATCCTCCGTCCAAATAGTAGTATCCCAGGCCTAGGAGAGTTTTAGCATGATCTGTTCAGTAGATGAGAAAACACGTATTTACCGCTTTTGTTCTCAATGGGAGATCCAAGTGCCCTTCTAGGTTTAGACTTACACACTGGTGGCCACGAACCCTCCTGAATGTCTCCCCAGATTAATCTTGGCCAGCCCACGTTGGATATACTACACTGAGAGAACCTGTCCCTGCATATAGTGGCCCCATGCTAGATAGGGAATGGTTGGATGGTCTGCCCCTTTTGGTCCAAGAGGCCACAGAGCTTGTCCCCTCCTTGTTGAGCCTCTGTGGTGCCTGCAGTGCAGCCGGGATGTGTTGTCTTTACACCTAGACTACCAGTCAAATGTTTGCACAAACCTACTCATTCAAGGACATTTCTTTAGTGATTCTATTTTCCCCATTGTAGAATAATATGGGAAAACTTCCAAACTATGAAATTACACACATGGAATAATGTAGTAACCAAAGTGTTAAACCAATCAAAATACATTCCATGTTGTAGATTCTTCAAAGTAGCCACCCTCTTGCATGATGACAGCTTTGCACACTCTTGGCATTATCTCAACCATAGAGGAATCTCATGTACTGAATGCCTACTCTGAGGTCCTAGTCGTGTGATCGGCTATTTGTCTTCTTTGCGAAGCCAGCTTGAGTCAAAGCGCTGTCCACCTTGTGGTTGTCCAAATGGGCACATTTTAAAGGATTATTTCTGGTGAATATCTTTGCTGAAACAGATTGAGCCTTTCCTCAGGTTTCTGAGGTTTTACTAGCCTGACACATCACTCTCAGCTCAAACAAGAGCGGGTAAGAGGAGGTTTTTGGTCTGTCTGTGGTGTTTTGGTGACTGCTCCTTCAAGCTACTGAGAAATGAGAAATGTTCTCCATTGACAAATCATAAAACTGAAACACTGATGATATGGCACATGTGCCTTAAGCGATACCAGTTGGTGCTATCGATGAAAGTTATATTGGGTCAGAGCTGTTGACATAAAATACATAAAAAAATTATTGTAAAACTAAATTATGTTGATGGTACGGCTTATGTCACTGATTTCATATTATCTGTTGTAATGATGAAAGTTATTTTGGGTCAGAGACACTGACATTTTTAATAACAGGAATTAAAGATTCAGACTTGATTGTCAGTAGCTCATTAACATAAAATGCCAGAAAGAAACATAATTTTCTGAATCTTCTCACGCCAATGTCTTGGTCACATTTACGATTTGGAGGTAACATGTTAGGGTAAAAGTTCACCATTAATGTAACCTCACCTTAGTCTGGTACTTGACTATTATAATCTGGTTTATGATATGGTGAGAGACAGTTGTGGTAAACTCATGAGCTATTTATAAACTATATTTTTTGGTGTCATGAACTGAAATTACATTTACAATTACAAAAGCCCAGATTGCACATTTGAAGACATAAAATAGCAAAAGATGTATGAATACATTGTCTAGTCGTTAGTTTAATACAATTGTAGGCAATATTCAATCTCTTAAAAACATAATCAGAGGTGATGGGTAGGAGATATAGGTAAACATAAAAAAACAGAATTTTGGTTGTGCGTCTCAACGCGTTTGAGCCCAAGGTTACAGAGGAAAGGGTATAGCATTTTCACTTTCACATCCATCCCAGACCAAAGAGGAAATGATCAAATCCCAGGAGGATATGCCTATAAAGAGAGCGGAACTAGTCTACAGGAGATGGGATCTGGATAGAAGACCGAACGCGCGGTCCCTCGTCTGGTGCGCAAAAAGAGAAATTATGATCGAATTTGGCAACATGGACACGGGATTTACGTTGTTTTTCTAAACGAGTTGAAAAGGTAAAAGTTTCTATATTATAGCATTGGAGTTTGAACGAGTTGTAATATTTACTAATGAAATCATTGGTGCTTTTCGTTGTATTTGTATGTTTAAAATTATGTCGAACGTTTGTGTTTTGAGTCTGTAATTGTTTTTGGAAGCAAATAACTTCGGTATGTGCTTATTACTCTTTTCTATGTTGCAGAACTATATAAAATATTATTTTGCAAAAATGTATCACTCTGGGGCAAACTTCGTTAGGCCTAGTTCTCTTGCCTTAGAAATTACACAGCCTTTGTCCAGTACTCCTACATGTCAAGGCATGTTAGTGGGAAGACATTTTAGCAAGGTGACTTTATTCGAGTGTCCCTAATACACTAACCATCGCTGCCTGGTAAATAATTTTTGCATCCATTTCTAAAGGCATTACTGTTTACTGCAGTTTATAAACAGAATTGAGTACACATTGTAATTTTGTGAAACAAATGTGTCCTTTTCACATATGATAATAGGCTATAGCCTATTTAAACTGGTCCTCATTCAGTTACTCATTCCCGTGGCGAAAAATGGATTTAACTTAAATAGATTTCTGCTTTCGTTCATCATAATTAGGCTGATATTGATATGGGAGGTTCACTGGAACTCTCCGTTTCAGACTTCAGTCTAAAGGATGTCCACAATTGGTGATAAATGGATTTCTAATTTAAAGAGTTCAATAGCAGTATTACCCTCGTAGCCAACACTTGTGTAAACTGAGTTATGCAAATATATTTTGCAATCTTATTTAAAGCTTTTGTTGATAACAGTACAAACGTTTGATTATTGAGGATTGTATCCACATATTAACATGTCTGTATCTATCTGTCCATTGATGTAGCAAAGCTATATGAAGAGAAGTGAGAACCATGTCTGACAAGAAATTGCGGAGTTCAGACACCCGTCCCAAATCTGGCATCCGCAGCTGGAGCGCGGACAGCTACGTCTGGAGCAGCAAAAAGCGCTCCCGGAGTTCCAGGAACAATGCAAGGGTGCAGGGTTCTGATGGCGAGGGTCAGATGGAGGAGCAAGGGGCTCGTTCCACCTCATGTCCACGGCGACGTCGAGAGAGAAAATGCAGCTGCACCGTTTTAGGGGACATAGACATGGACGTCGCCTGTAGAAAAGCCTTTTCCCGGCGCTCGCTCCGGCAGAAATTCCAGGATGCTGTGGGCCAGTGCTTCCCTCTCCGCACCGGCCAACATCACCACAGCCACCCAACGGGGTCCACCAAGGGAGCCTTTTCTGTGCTCCTTTGGTCAAAGCGCAAGATCCATGTCTCGGAGCTAATGCAGGACAAGTGCCCCTTCTCGCCCAAATCAGAGCTAGCCCACTGCTGGCACCTCATCAAGAAGCATGCAGTCAACCCTAGCGCCGTTGCGGGTCCAGAGGCTGCACGGTCAGTTCAAGTTGCCCAGGCTTCTGGCAAAGAACTAGTCCCGTCCAATTCCTCATCCCTGCCTTCTACGCGTCTGTCCTGGGATGGCATCTGCTCGACTAGGCCCCTCAGCCTTGACGACTGGGATCCATCCTGTCACCCATCTTGCCATACCGACTACATCCTGGTGCCTGACCTCCTCCAGATCAACAATAGCCCATGTTATTGGGGCGTGCTCGACCGCTTTCAGGCTGAGGAGCTCCTGGAGGGTCAGCCGGAAGGCACTTTCCTTCTCCGGGACTCTGCCCAGGACGAGTTCCTGTTCTCGGTCAGCTTCCGGCGCTACAGCCGCTCCCTCCACGCTCGCATTGAGCAGAGCGGCAAGCGCTTCAGCTTTGACGGACGCGACCCATGCATGTACCGGGACCCGAGCGTAACCGGCCTGCTAAGTCACTACAGCGACCCTGCCACGTGCCTTTTCTTCGAGCCCCTCCTGTCCCGCCCCCTGCCCAGGACTTTCCCCTTCACCTTGCAACACCTGTGTCGCGCAGTTATCTGTAGCTGCACTACATACCAGGGAATTGAGATCCTTCCACTGCCTTATCCGCTAAGGGACTATCTTAGGCAGTACCACTACAAGTGCAATGGGGCGTGTGCAATATAGAACTATGACTCAGTTAATTATCATTCCAGTGTGCTACTACTCTTTCACACCAATTGTTTTTTTCAGAGCCTGACCGCAATATAGTTACTTTGTACTGGGAAAGTCTCATTGGATAAGCGAGTCTAGGATGCTGTGCCGGTGATCAACTGCGAAGGTTTTGGCTGGTGGATAAATGGTGTAACAGGGTCGAAAAAAGGATTCCGTTTGATACTTAAGGGGAAGTGAGAGAGAGATTGTGAATGAGAGAGAGGATTTGATTTATTATATTATTAAAGCTATGAGAAAGTGCACATATTGTTTGAAGTCTCTTTAGTAACCTGAAACAATAATCCTTGCCACTTGTCGTCAGTCAGTAAATAAATGAACAATAATTAGCATGAAATATGGGGACTGTGGAAACAATGTTTCATGTCAATGTGGTCTTCCTCAGATCAGTTTAATTACTTGACTATACTAACTAGATTCCAACCCTACTCCTGGAGAGCTACTGTCCTGGTGTTGTTTTCACTCCAACACCATGTATGTGCAGCCTCATTCAGTTATTAACTGTCTAATTATTAGGATATAATATTAGGATTGGAGAGACAGATGGGTGAAGTTTTTTCTAAAGCCTCTAGATGGCAACATAAATTCAGTTTTTATCCATAGTATGGATTACACATAATGTCTACACACTGCTTGGCGTCCTATATTGGGTTGCCTTAAATTTCATAAACAATTTATATTTTGTTTCTCTAAAGATCTAGACAATGTAATCCATATCCAGGATCTTAATTGTGTATACCTTTACACACCAGAGTTAATACTTGGT
Organism: Esox lucius; assembly: GCF_011004845.1. Taxonomy (NCBI): domain Eukaryota; kingdom Metazoa; phylum Chordata; class Actinopteri; order Esociformes; family Esocidae; genus Esox; species Esox lucius. The sequence continues at coordinate 18,351,221 of NC_047583.1, forward strand.
GGAAACACTTCTGGCAGCTATTATCACTGTGAATTATTTTGAATAATATTCTAGCAACTTAGTACAACTTTTACGGCAACCTATGTTAATTGCTTTTGTCAAAATTGCTCACTACAACAGTCAATTTGGTTAGAAGTAATTGATGGACTTCAAACTCTCATTCATTTTCTGTTAAATTTATGTCAGAACTGGAACACTCAGTTCTGACAACAGTTCTGCATCTCATGCATTCAAATCTTCTAGAATTAGGTTTGCAGAAGGTTTGAGGTGGGTTTACCTAAACATTTTACCTGGGCTTTTCTCCTTTTATATTTCTTCTGATCCTATAAACTCTCCAACCCCAAAGACAACCATATGCTGCCTCCACAATACAATAAATACATTTTGGGTTGTGTTGAATTTCAAAATGAACTTCATTAAAAAATATGAATGCTATGTTGTCTTTCGGGATTACTATACAGCCTGGTTAAAAAAATATATGATTTGGAGTGTTTTTTTTTTTTTTTTAACAGAAGCTTTAACTTAATCGTACATGCCATTAACGTGGATTAGTTTCAATGTTCTTGATGCAAAAGGTTATGGGCAGGGCCGTGCACAGACCATTCGAGGGGCATGGACCAAAATGACAAAAAAAGGCTCCCCGAATATATGCTGGCAGCGCAACAGACTTTGAGTGCCATCCAGGGATAGGGGCTGGAAGTTAAACCCTCCTATGCACAGACCTGTTTATGGGTATGCCTGTTACCAGCAGTGGAGTTTCCAAGAGATCTTGAGTTTTTTTCATAAAAATGTTTGGGTTCAGTCTCCATCCTGACTTAAATCCTAGGCAAGCACTTTGAACAGTGCTAAACATCCACTAATTTTAAATTATTTGTATCTTTGATACTTTTCTATATGTTTTAACTTTGAAAATGTGAAGTAGGTTGTAGAGATCTGCTTTTAAGACATATTGTGGTAAAATAAAGAGACTGCAAGGAATATGTAGACTTTCACTAGTGGCTGTACATTGAAGTCGGTTTGGAATCGTAATCCTGCACTTCATTATAGTCTCTAAGGTATATATCTGAACGAAACATTTATTTACACATCTTTTGTTGATTATCAATTAATCTACTCATATTCATGTCTCAGTGGCAGACTTACAGTACTCATGTCTAAGTGGCTAATGTGCTGTTGTTCTGTTTATTCAGTCTGTCTCTCTTGATTGCCACAACAATGCATTGCTGTTTTTCAGTCCCAGCATAAACATAAATGGATACTGTATTAGCACTGTATAGAGAAGACTGGTACTTAATCATTCAGTTTTCAAATTATTGTCATAATATTTCTTCCTTGAAATGCTCAAATTGTCAACCTCCCAAGAAACCTTTATTAGTGTTCACTCCAATTTTACTTGGTACCCTGTCAAAACAACAAATAAATCCTATATTGTCTTACCTCTTTTCTGTGAGAATCTATTTAGCATTACAGATAATGGTCAAGAAACATGCCATCATCCTATCATTCTTGGCTTATAGAGAACCTGTTGCCTCATCATCAAAGTGATCTACATGATGCCATTACCTCTTCTACTGATCTGTAAGACAACTCAATAGTATGGAAATATTTGCCTTTCAAGTACAGGGAAACAATTCAAAGTCCTCTCTGCAAAGAGCACCTTTAAATGTCATCGCTTTCCGAAGAATTGGTGAATCAAGAAATGGAAGGATATTCTCTATGCATGACTAATTCAGATTTTGAAGCACATTGTTATCCATAGCTAACTTATCTTTTACACTGTCAAATTGGGCTATTGGATGTTTTGATTGATGGTAAAACAGTAGTTTAGTAGCCTACTTTCAGTGTGGTAAACTCAAGATGCATGTTTGTTGTTCCATATTGTGTGGCTCTTACCAGTGTGTCTTTTATTGATTCCTTGGGTCCACACTCCACCTAATTGGAAAAAAATGAGGGGAATAAACCAATAGGAGTGAAAAAGAGATGAGGAAAAGGATGCGAGGAGTCAACAGTCCCATGATCATCTATCTGAAATTTCCTCGCAAACAAATGACTGGTTTGGAAGACAAAATAAGAAGGACAACTGATCCTAGCCGGTTGAAACAGACAGAGCAATGCATTGTCCTGAACAAACGGGTGTACACCTGAACCTCATTTCGACTGGAATTGCTGGTAATATGTCCGAGACGGGGTGAGCTCACGTTTAGACAAGGTAAGATCACTTTAAGAACAGTGTGTTTCCAGAGGAGCCTGGTCATTTGACTTGCACTTTAACCATGGTGTTAGACCCTACCAGCCAATGCTAACACCAATACAATTATTAATCTGTTGACAGGGAGCAAGGGTGGGCAATACTGATGCTGATAATGTGTGCAGGAAAATAACTTTCTCAATGACGAAAGACTGGAGCCATGCTTATTGATCTGTCCATACCACAGAAATGAAATATGTCTGTGCCTTAAATGATCCAGTTGTCATTGTAGTCAGACTCCATCCAAGGCTTAACATTGTAACACTATATACCGGATCCTATTACATACAGGATTCGTAAAATCGTGGACGATTCTGTAATGAATTGAATCCCTTTGGTTTAAGCTCATTTGCAGTAATCAGTCAACATGTGCACACAAAAGCACAGCCCGCACGCAAGCATCCACACATTCAGCCATACATACACACACACCCTCACACACAGGAATACACTTACACAATGTGCACACATAAACACACAGGCTTTATTGGAAGCTATTGGATTTCACTGGAGTAATATTTAGACACAGCTGTCTGCAGCAGCCTGTTTCCTGTTGTGCTTATCAAATTATTCCAGTGAGACACCCTTCATCCTGCCATTGGAACGTATACCAAGATCAGATTGTCTGGGCCACATGAGCTTGGAAAGAAAGTACTCACATGACCACCTGGCTATTCTTGGTTACCGATTTCATTTTGTAGCCTAGTCTTTTGTGTATAACCCATTAGTTTGTCATGGTAAATCTCAGCAATGTTTTGAGCAATCATAACAAATCACAGAAAATGAATACTAGCAGCTTAGCCTAGTCTGGACGTAATACCAAGAGGATGAATGAGACTTGAGCAGGATTTCATTATGGATAATTTGAGCAACTTTGCTATCAGAATTAGAAAAAAATAAATTATCAAAAAATAATATACAACATAAAGTGTTGTTTGTGAAGTTAGCCATTGTTGAAGAACTGGACAGAAAAAAATCGAAATAAAAAAACAGCACCAACAGCATCAATCATCCAGGGCAGCCATTCACAAACCAGGTCCATGGACAGGCATGTTCCTTAGAGGAATGGCTGCCCAGCCTTCATTTTTTTCTAATTGCAATGCACCTTAGTTTATAGAGTCGGCTATTTGTTGGTTGAAGTTAAAAGTTAAAGATTTTAGCTTTAACGCTTTCAAAACAGACTTTTCATGGACTGGTGCTGTATGTCTTGTTTCCCCCTGCAAATGCTGCAAATAAAAAGAACTAACAATACGAGAAAGGTTGGAATCAGTTTTACGCGTCAGTAATAGAGTAAAAAAAGCAATATGATAACACTTAATTTCATATTGCGTGTTTATTAATCAGTGAACAAGAGCTCGAACCGCTAGCAGGGTACTAAAACGCATCAGAATTCTGTTTGTTTTTAAATTAACGATCTCAGCTAGCTTGCTACAGTAAATTATAAATCGATGTTGCATACAACATGTGCAATAACAAAGTTTTCCTCAAATAACGTTACTACTATATTAAATCAGCAGATAACGATGTTGGGTAGATTTGGTCCGATATATGACCCCATTTACTACTCCGCAGTTAGGGTACCACATTTAGTTAATTAGGTCCTTTTAGTAAACTGTGACTAAAATAGTCATTTGCACAATGTAATAAAGAAATATAAATGTGCACTATATTTAAAGCTCTATTATATCTTGTATTCCCACATCATTAGTAACCTTATACCCATTTTGTACTCTTAAATTAATTGGATTTGTTGGTTAATATTCGGAAAAGTACAGTCATTGTATGCATTATGCTGCACATGTCAAAGGTTACGTATACAATATATAACCATTATAAAACCCTGAAATGCCACTTTTACTATGTTCATATTGTAGCTGGTTTGTAATAGGTCCCATGCAAGATGAATGCCAAAATCCTGCAGTCTAATTTATACGGGTTCTAAGACATGAGCCAGTTTATTTATTGGCATCTTTTTGGCAAGTCGGAAGAACCGGGGGGAGGAGTCGGGGGAGTGGTGATGGTGACGTTCCTGGCGGGAATCCTGAAGCTCTTTGGTTTCTGGTTTTTCACCAGCGCGGGAGTTTCTGCATTCACATAAAGAGGACGTACTGTCAATATTGTAAGTTTGGCATTGCCTTTTCAGTTGGTTAAAATTAAAATATAATTTAAAATAATATATTGAATGAGAGAATGTTTCGGAAACTTTGAATGATTAGTTACATAATCGGAACTAAGTATTTTGCCAACTAAGCCAAAATTAACTATATTATTCTGCCTGACCCCAGCTTGACTAGCTATTTTGCAAGCTAGCAGACCATTGTAATGTTAGTTAGCAACTGTTAGCCACTTTGTTGTGATTGAGTTTGAAAATGAGGACAGCAAGTACATCTACAATGTTGTGATTGAGTTAGAAAATGAGGACAGCAAGTATATCTACAATGTTGTGATTGTTACAAAATGGGAGCAATATATCGTTCTGTGACGCAAGAAATAACATTGAGTACTACTAGTTCCAACGTCTTCGTGACATGCGAGTCAGTAACAATTGTCAATTAAATGGAAATGCACAATAAGACCGCTGTCTCACTGATATAAGCGAAATGTCGTTACTTACAAACAAGTTGCCGGGTGACTAGATGTTTTTGATTCTCAAAGGAAATTACATTGCTCTTGCTACACAGGAACGTTAATGCCTAGGCTAGGGTCAGAACCTTCGCCAGAAATATTGGACCTAATTAAAATGTATATGTTAATGCCTCCTCCTCAATTGACGAGATTGATATTACTGCTATAATTATATCAAGCCATGGGCCCCGTGAATCCTAGCCAATTTCCCCACGCCATCACTTGCCTAGGGGGTAATAATGATTGCAGAATCAGACAGATATCAATGCAATAAATTACGTTACACATCGACGGACAGATGTGTGTGTGTGTGTGTGTGTGTATATATATATATATACACTTTTTATTTTTTACATCAATACAGTTCATATGGTTTAGTGAGTGGCACTCAACTGCTCAAGTCTGTTTGCTCATCATGTACAACATGCCTCTTCATATTTGCCTTTGGTCATTCTCTGACATTGCTGTCATTTCAGTTGAACAATGCCTTGTGAACGAAAGCCTATGCGTTATGGCCACTCAGAAGGACAGACTGATGTTTGCTTCGATGACACTGGAAAGTAAGTATGGTAGTGAACCTGCCCTGTCAGTTAAAAAATTGAAGACAACTGTTTGAATAAGAGGGATAACTTGAATGTTCAAGTACAAAACGCTGTAAAATGTTTTGCCACACAAATTAATTTGTCTTTTTCCAAACAAGCTCTAAAAGAAAACAGTCCGTCCGTTCATGTAAACCTGATTGACATGGCCTCTTTACACTATTATTTAGTCGATATATGAGATCACGAATTATAAATGGTCTTTTTTAGCATTGTCATTATATTCGTTTGAACCTATTTTGCTATGCTTTCATAATTGTTGCACTGCTGTGAGGGAACTGGCAAGTAATGATTCTGTTAAATGGTCAGTACCATGTTTGTAATGTTTATATGACAACATATGACACATTCAAACGTATGCAGAAATTAAAATAATAAATAAATATTGAACAGGTAAAATTGCATCTTGCCTGACTTTTTCTCAGCTTTATAGTCACCTGTGGAAGTGATGGCGACGTGAGGATATGGGAGAGTCTGGATGACGATGATCCCAAGTCCATTAGCGTTGGAGAGAAGGCGTATTCCTGTGCCTTGAAGGTAAGTCTCATACGAGTCTGCCGTTGAAAGAGTTAACCATGTGTTGCAATTAACTTCCTTGATTGGGTTGCCAGGTACCCCTGAGACAGGGCTGTATGTACTGTACCTTAATGTATGATACTTAGAAACTGTATGACTGGAGAGCTGTTAGAGATTATTTTAATAAAACATGCATGCTGTCATAGAATCGGTACCTTGATTGTGTTTATTTATTTTTTATATAACAAATCCCGTTCATATAATGGTACCGACACAAGCATTCTTCACACAATCCCGTGTAAGGGCTTGTGTGTATATATAGGTCTATGGACTTGGATAGGATTTGTGACACAGGCTAGCATTTGGAGATAATGCTGGGAAACTAAACCAAAGCATGGATACCTGTCAATCCTTCTTTGTAGACTAATTACAGGACACGTGTCATTTTATTATTTGGGTGCATTAGTACTGTAATACTCGATCCATCAACATCCAATTTTAGTGATTAGTTGGGTTCAACCAGTTTTTATTTTCTGACATTACATGTTGCATGCTTTGGTGATCTCTGCTCTTTCTACAGTCTATTTTGTTCTCTTGCATTATGTAAGCTTTGGAAAGTAGGAAAAGGCTATTTGGATGGCTGTTTGTTAGCTAGAGAATGGCTCTTAGCGTCGATGGCGTCGTACCTGGTTCCTTCATTGGGGCGCAGGGACAGAGAAGAGTTTTGACTGCGCAGATCGGAGGCCGCGCTACAGGCAGCGGCAGAGTGAAGAGCTCGGGCAGGGATGTAGGGTTTTACCACATTGTTTGTGGCTAGGAGAAGTTGCCTTTGCTGCTACGTAGCCAAGCACCGTGCTGATATGTTGGACACCAGGCACTACTGGAAGCCAGGGGTGTGTGCCATGACAGTAGCATGGGAGAACATGGGAAGGTTGAACACCAGGCGGACAATGGAAATCTGCCCGAGTCGCGTGGGTTTGGTGGCACCTCCAGTAAAGCCCCACCAACAGTGAAGTGTTCGTGTCCTCATGGTTCTGATCTGACTTTTTGTCTGCCCTGTTATACAGAACGGGAAGCTGGTCACAGCCGCCGCCAACAACACAGTGCAGATGCACACGTTCCCTGAGGGTGAACCGGACGGCATCCTCACCCGCTTCACCACCAACGCCACCCATGTGGCCTACAACAGCAGTGGCTCCAGAGTCGCTGCCGGGTCCAGGTACCGTAGATGCCATAGAAATACAGTCAGCGGAATGCAGTTGTTATGCAGGATCGTTCCTACTCGCCTTTAACACTGCCGCCAGGTCAGGGATGTAATTAAGGATTGGTTCTTAATCAGCCAGCCTGGTTAAAAAGAAAAAACGGTTAAATTAAAAAGTGGACCGTTGTTTTAAATGTTGAAAGTGGGCCCTGTGGTAAAAGGTTGGGTCCTGTTGGTGTAGAATATGTCAATGTCTGTTTGGTGGTAAGAATTGATTTGCTATGCAGGTGTATCACGCAAATGAAGGCACAGGCCATATCTATGTATTGATTGGGCCATTTTCACATGATTGATATCGGTTTGTATATTGATTTGGTCAACACAGGCAGCTGAGGCCTGTTGACTGCTATTTGACACCCACACCGCATATTTGAGGAAATGAGTTTCTTCTCTGTTTCCTACCGTGGATCTAACTGATCTAGCCCTGCAATATACTGATGGTCTGATAAAAAGCTAAAGTTGGAACCAAGCCTTCCTTGCTTCACTACTGATTATTTTCACTGCATGATTCTTTAAATAGAAAATCCTACCTTTATGTATTTCACTCACTTTCTATGGGTGTGATTAATTTAATTAAAAAAAGATGGATGTTCTGACATCTGTTCACATAACAGACATACTTCTTGCCCAGACAATTTTCCTGATTGTGTGTCTGCCTGCGTGTCTGCCTGTCTGCGTGTGTCTGCCTGCCTGCCTGTCTGCGTGTGTCTGCCTGCCTGCCTGCGTGTGCCTGCCTGCGTGTGTCTGCCTGCCTGCCTGCGTGTGTCTGCCTGCCTGCCTGCGTGTGCCTGCCTGCGTGTGTCTGCCTGCCTGCCTGCGTGTGTCTGCCTGCCTGCCTGCGTGTGTCTGCCTGCCTGCCTGCCTGCTTGCGTGTGTCTGCCTGCCTGCTTGCGTGTGTCTGCCTGCCTGCCTGCGTGTGTCTGCCTGCGTGTGTCTGCCTGCCTGCCTGCCTGCCTGCGTGTGTCTGCCTGCGTGTGTCTGCCTGCCTGCCTGCGTGTGTCTGCCTGCCTGCCTGCCTGCCTGCCTGCGTGTGTCTGCCTGCCTGCGTGTGTCTGCCTGCCTGCCTGCGTGTGTCTGCCTGCGTGTGTCTGCCTGCGTGTGTCTGCCTGCCTGCGTGCGTGTGTGTGTCTGCCTGCCTGCGTGCGTGTGTGTGTCTGCCTGCCTGCGTGCGTGTGTGTGTCTGCCTGCCTGCGTGCGTGTGTGTGTCTGCCTGCGTGCGTGTGTGTGTCTGCCTGCGTGCGTGTGTGTGTCTGCCTGCGTGCGTGCGTGTCTGCCTGCGTGCGTGTCTGCCTGCGTGCGTGTCTGCCTGCGTGCGTGCGTGTGTCTGCCTGCGTGCGTGCGTGTGTCTGCCTGCGTGCGTGCGTGTGTCTGCCTGCGTGCGTGCGTGTGTCTGCCTGCGTGCGTGCGTGTGTCTGCCTGCGTGCGTGCGTGTGTCTGCCTGCGTGCGTGCGTGTGTCTGCCTGCGTGCGTGTGTCTGCCTGCCTGCCTGCCTGCGTGTGTCTGCCTGCCTGCCTGCATGTGTCTGCCTGCCTGCATGTGTCTGCCTGTCTGCCTGCGTGTGTCTGCCTGTCTGCCTGCGTGTGTGTGTGTCTGCCTGCGTGTGTGTGTGTGTCTGCCTGCGTGTGTGTGTGTGTCTGCCTGTGTGTGCCTGCCTGCCTGCCTGCCTGCCTGCGTGTGTGTCTGCCTGCCTGTGTGTGTGTCCCTCCCCCAGTGACTTCATGGTGAAGGTAGTCGAGGTGTCCGACAGCAGTCAGCAGAAGACACTGCGTGGACACAACGCCCCTGTCCTCAGTGTTACCTTTGACCCCAAAGATGAGTTCCTGGTAGGAATCATTCGCAACTTCACCAAACCATCTGCTACTTTTTTTGTTATTGTTGACTGGGAGTAGACTAGAATGTTTAGTACGGTTAATAACAGACGGCATGTTGGGAATGCCTTCTCATTGCAGGCCTCTGCCAGCTGTGATGGGTCTGTAGTTGTCTGGAAAATTGAGGAACAGGTAACTAATTATCCTTCACCTCAGCTAATCTCCACATCTGTTTTGGTCGTTGTCACTGTGTCTGCTGCCCCAACTAACATCAGATGAAGTGTGCATATGCACAGTCCAATCCCAGACCTTCAGTTTAACCACCTATCCCCACAGTACAAAATATCCTCCTGCAGACTGAATGTCTTCTAAAACCGTCCCCACCCGTCCCCAGTCTGGCAACCTGGCCAATCAGTGATTCCGTTCTTGTGTTTGAGTGATCTGAGAAACATTGTGTTCATTCAGACTCAGGTGATCAGCTGGCCACTGCTGCAGAAGTCCAATGATGTCACCAACTCCAAGTCCTTGTGCCGACTGGCCTGGCAGCCCAGAGTCGCTAAGGTACTAACTCCCTTCCCCCTCCCTTCTGGGCTGACAGGAATTCAGCCTTTCCTCTGAGGTGACTTACAATTGTCTCATGCTCAGTACTTTTCAATTCCTTTTTTAAGGGCAGTCTATCCATTATCTATTCTGGTTAGTCTCATTGCGATTGAATCGTTATATATATATATATATATATATATATATATATATATATATATATATATATATATATATATATATATATATATATATATATATATATATATATATATATATAGTACCCATTTTTATTGAGAGAATGTCAATACTGTGCAAATCTGTCATCAAGGCAAAGGGTCGCTCCTTTGAATAATCTAAATATATTTTGAGATGGTTAACACTTCTTTGGTAACTACATTCCGTATGTTACATTACATATGTGCTATTAGAAAATGAGGACAGCAAATACCATTTGTGTTTTTTCCTTTAATTTGTCACCCATCTGTACGTATCTCCTGATTTACTTAGTGACTGTCCATCTCCTAATGGCAGAAGACCTCTGTGGTGACAGTGTGTTTGTGTCTAGCTCCTGGCCGTTCCAGTGGAGACGACGGTGCAGCTCTACCAGAGAGACTCATGGGCTCTTGTGAGCACGCTCTCTGATGACCTTGGAACCCAGGTAAGGTCCAGGGTCACTGGAGTCATGTTCAGTATGTTTACCAACGTTTTGTTGACTATATGGAGGATGGTCGATGGTGTCAGCGCGTCTTAGACATTTCTGCGGAAAAGAGTGTTTTGTCCGTCTTTGAACGAGACCTTTCTCGCCTCCTCTCGCCATCGTTCTCCAAACGGCCACTCCTTCCGCCAGCCGATCAACGTCGTGGCCTGGTCGCCCTGTGGGAAGTTCCTGGCCACCGGTAGCATTGGGGGTTTGCTGACGGTGTGGGACGTGGAGGGCAAGCTGTGTGTGGACAGGTGAGACAGAGCCATGCTGACACTCTGAGAAGGCAACATTCGCTCCACCGATGCCATTGTAATGTTTCAACCTGACTGACTGTGCTGTCCGTGCTTCGGTTGGAATTATGCAACCCCCCGCCTTCCCCACCCTGACACTCTAGGCAGAAACATGAAAAGGGCTACACTGTATGCGGACTAGCCTGGCATCCTTCAGGCACTCAAATCGCCTACACCGACACAGAGGGCTGTCTGGGATTGCTAGACGGGCTCTCTTCATCCTCCTCTTCCTCCACCATGGCTATTAAGAGCACCAAGGTTAGTCTCCAGTATTCTGGTTATTTGTGAAAGTTAGCTGGCTCCAGTAACTTACTACGGGAGATTTTTATTCTGTTCTAGCCGGCTCCAGAGAGCTACGACGACCTTTTTGATGATAATGACGATGACCGACCCATGGACGAGGGGGTCAGTGAATCCGGCTCACCGGCCAAGAACCTTGTCGCTTTGGACGACGAAGATGATGACGATCTCGTGCCCGCCACTGGGAGAGCAAGGAACAGGAGTGCCTTCCTGGATGACGAGAACTCACTTGGTAAGAAAGCAATGTTTTGTTTTATGTTAGCTGGCACCATCTGGGGATCAGAGAAGTAGTTTAAAATGTCCAAATACCTGTACTTTTCTGCTGCCCTGAATGCTGATCTAAACGTGTTCATGTAGAGAAATTAACGTAATGATGACATGTCTCCTGGTAATAGTTTCACTGACTGGGCCATTGTCATGTCTGCATAGGTCTGGAAACATCAAGAAAAAGCCATTGTCTATAGAATGTTGGAATTAGGTATAAAGGTGACCTTTGTAGTTCCGTAAGGTCTTTGCCATAGAATTTAAAGATGGAATCCACAGGGGAATGTTGGCCCCGTCCACTTTGCAGAAAATGGAGTAGTGTCCAAAAGCTGGTAAACAGTGGGGTAAAACGATGTGGTACACTGATGTCTGAGGAGGGAAAAGGTTTTCACTCATTATTTTATCCTAAATGTCTCCGGCCATTTCAACATTAAGGACTGCTGCTTGTTGGGAAAGTCACTGGGAATAGTTGTTAGATTTCAATCCTGTTGTACAGTGTTGTATCTATACTTTTCCATTCCGTGTTAATGTGTTGAACTTCCAGAGGGATATATAGCTTTTACTGTAGCTACAAAAACCAACGGGTTACTTGGGGTCCCAATTACGTGAGAGTACAAAAACACAATCTTCCTTGAGTGGACGGGGCAAATATAAACTCACTTTTGGAGCTCACGTCCAGTCAAATCCCCCTGACAGACCCAGGCTCCCTCAAGCTTGGGCTGGATAAGCTTGGTAACTATGAAGATGATGCAGGCAGCGCCATAGTTCTCCCAGCAGCCTCGGCGGCTCCGCTCCATCCCGTCTATGAGGGGCCCATGCCCACCCCGCACCAGAAGGCCTTCCAGCCAGGCTCCACCCCGGCACACCTCATGCATCGCTTCATGGTGAGACCCGGCCCAACCACTCATGTTTCGCCTGGAGTTGTCGCTTTCCCCGTTCGTAGACAGTAAGTTTAACCCAGTGGGGTTTTCTGTCCGCCTCCCGACAGATGTGGAACTCGGTGGGCATCGTGCGAGGCTACAACGACGAACGGGACAACGCTGTCGACGTGGAGTTCCATGACACGGCCATCCACCACGCCATGCACCTCACCAACTCCCTGGGCCACACTCTGGCGGACCTCTCCCATGAGGCCGTACTCCTGGCATGTCCCAGCACCGACGAGCTCGCCAGGTAGACCCCGTTTAGCTGACTGCAAGGTTGACGACGGATGTTGACGCCGTTCACGTTCCTGAGTTGATTTGCCTGGGTTTATTTTCCCAATTTGTTGTCAACCAGCTAACAGTGACAATTTGCTGAGTAAGGATTAGACTAGGGGAATCGGTTTTGGAATTCCACTAGTCTATCGTCAGACTGTGAACCGTCTGGGTTGTAGATTCTGTGTTTGATTGTCGATTCTTTGGAGTTTTATTTCCTCTCCCCTCTATCGTTGCCAATGTGGAGCAAAGACACTGACATTGAATACCCAATTCTATTATGTGCTTTCTCTCTATTGGTCCCTCTTTCTCCCCTCCCCAGCAAGCTCCAGTGCCTTCACTTCTCATCTTGGGACACCAACAAGGAGTGGATGGTGGACCTGCCTAAAGGGGAGGATGTGCGGGCGGTGTGTCTGGGCCAGGGCTGGGCAGCGGCCGCCACCAGCGCCCTCATGCTGCGCCTTTTCTCCATCGGGGGGGTGCAGAGGGAACTCTTCAGCCTGCCCGGACCTGTAGTCTGCATGGCCGGCTATGGGGAGCAACTCCTTATCGTCTACCACCGAGGTACGCCCCGCTGTGCGCTCACGTGACTGTTTGTTGTGCTATACTTGTGGGACCCAGAAATCGGTTCCTCTTAACCCTAAACATTACCCTTGCCCTAAACATAACCTAAACCTAAAATGAACCTCAATAACCTATCCTCGGTGACAAACTGTAGCTGTTGGACCTCGGGACTCAGGGAAAATATCCCCACCAAGTGTGGCTAGAGAGAGGTGGGTGCAATGCGCTTAGAGCTCAGAGCAGTCTAACCAAATTACCACCAAAGAAAATTTCTGAATGGGTTTTCTTTTTTCTTCGGTATTAGCCCTTCTGTTTCCTATCCACTAAGATGAAGTTTAATCAGAAGACCATTTATTTAAAAGACGTATCCTAACCCTTAACCTAATCCGTAATGCCTAAACCTAACCTCGGTTTTTACATTATGCCCAATTGTAGGTTTGTCCATGACTATTAAGCCGGAAATCATATTTCTTGTAGTATGGACTGGCCAAAATAAACTTGCGGTGAGCTGTTTTGTTTTGGTTTTAGTATCAGGTCCCCATATTTACCCACAGAACAGGATCACACACGCAAACACAGAGAGAACAAGCATCAGGTGCAAGCCATCAGGTGCAAGCCATCAGGTGCAAGCCATCAGGTGCAAGCCATCAGGTGCAAGCCATCAGGTGCTAAGTATCAGACTAACTTGGAAGAGCAACCACGGGTAACGTAGCACATAGTTGAGGGTGGTGAGTAATATATTCCTTCGCCTGCAAAGCCATGTCTAACCGCTGCTGTTTTTTCCAGGCACGGGGTTTGACGGCGACCAGGCCCTTGGAGTCCAGCTGCTGCTGTTTGGACGCAACAGGCAACAGGTCATCCAGGGGGAGCCCCTCCCCATCTCCCGCCGGTCCCACCTGTCATGGCTGGGCTTCACAGCTGAAGGTGGGTCAGACACTCCCGGCCGTGACACAGTGCTGTAGTGTGATCTGAGTTTTAAACACGTTTTGTTTTCCAGGCACCCCGTGCTTCATCGACTCTGAGGGGGTGGTGCGCCTGCTGAATCGCTCACTGGGAAACACGTGGACGCCCGTGTGTAACACCAGAGACCACTGCAAGGGCAAGTCAGACCACTACTGGGTGGTGGGCGTGCATGAGAACCCCCAGCAGCTCAGGTAGAACGCCCTGCGTGTCATGCGTGTGTGTGTCCCGTGTGTGTGCACGCGTGTGCCCCAACCCCCCCCCCCCCCCCCTGTGTGTCTGTGTGCCCCGTCCCCCCCGTGCGTGCGTGTGTGTCTGTGTGCATGCCCCCCCGTATGTGTATCCCTGTGGGCACGTGTCGTCGTCGTCCCCCCTCGTGCGTGCGTGCGTGCGTGTGTGTGTGTCTGTCTCTTTCGGGGCTCTGTAATTTCTGCGTAGTGGAGATCGTGATCCTGAATCATGGAATCCAAACATAGACATGGTATTCAACAAAGTAATTTATAGTCTTGAAATGTTAAGGCTCATTATCACCGCATGTGGCCTACTCCTGAAAGTGCTGCTAATCTAAAAGAACATTGAGCTTTGCAGGCAGGAGATTGCATTGTTCCTTATTGCTCAGTGGTTGTGTAGCGGTTTGGATCTCTGCGGGTCTTGTCAACTCACTGCATAATGTTACTGTGGTGAGAAGTGTCACAGCGCCCTTCCATTGAATCTACATGAACGGCAGAGTTTCGGTTGAATTTGATTTCGTTATGGTGTGTACAGAAGCTGATGTTCCACACACTAACATTCTGAAGCCGTGTGCGGTGTTCAGGGTGGCAGTTGTGGATGTCTTATTTGGAATCACGCGCCTGTCTGGGTGGAAAAAACAGCTGCCTGTTGTGTTGAAGTGTGAGATTAAAAACAGAATTTTGAAAAATAAAACTGAATTGGCCAAAAAGTTACATCGATTTTAATCGTGCCCTACTGTCTCTCTCTGCCTGTCTCTGTCTTTGTTTTTCTCTCTCTGCCTGTCTCTCTCTCTTTGCCTGTCTCTGTCTTTCTGTTTGTCTATCCTTCTCTCTGTCTCCATTTATTTAATTCACTTTCAATTTGAATGGCTCTGGCTCTGTGGACACCTGCAGTGGGAAGTGAAGAGCACTTCTGTGACTAATGATTTCTCCTTTCTCCAGGTGCATCCCATGTAAAGGCTCCCGGTACCCACCCACGCTTCCCAGGCCTGCTGTGGCTGTCCTGCCCTTCAAACTGCCCCTATGTCAGACCACCACTGAGAAGGGCCAGATGGAGGTCAGTCAGGCTCAGGGGTTTTAATCAGTCCATTCAGTCTTAGACTCTTCCTTCCTGCAGCCTCAAAGTTGATCTGTTGGTTAGCTGGCCATTGCTTAAGCAACAGGCAGCGTTGTGTAGTAGGCCCTGCACATAACCTTTAAATGCCCTCAAATGTCCCGGAGTGGCCATCTGTACATTAAAATGTATGTCAATGGGACAAACCCCACTCTCCGTTTCTCCCTCTTGCTCACTCCAGGAGCAGTACTGGCGCTCGGTTCTCCTCCAGAACCACTTTGGCTTTCTGTCTTCCAGTGGCTACGAGATAGATGAGGAGGCCCAGAGTCGAGCCCAGAAAGAACAGCAGGAGCTGCTGATGAAAATGTTCGCTGTGAGTACTGCAGAAGCCCCTCACAGGCTTGTGGAGCCTGGAAAGGATTATGTGAAATGCTTTCTGTCTGAGTCCTAACATCAATATGGAAGTCATATGCACTGTTGTGCATGCAAGCAAGGCCGAAAAGGTATTGTGGTGGGACTTCTGTGTAGTGATGGATTCAAAAATGAAAATCAACTCTTTAGAGTGTATTGATTTTGAGCCTATTTTCCGCATTATTCTGACATGTTTCATATGTTTCTGGTGTTTTCCTCTGCAGCTGTCCTGTAAACTGGAGCGGGAGTTCCGCTGCGTGGAGCTGGCCGAGCTGATGACCCAGAATGTGGTGACACTGGCCATCCGCTACGCCTCGCGCTCCCGCCGCATGGCCCTGGCCCAGCGCCTCAGCGAACTGGCCCTGGAGAAGGCCAATCAGCTGCAGGGGCCAGAGGAAGAGGAGGAGCCACTCCAGTACACCAGACGGAACACTGGGTGAGAACATCGGTGTTCATTAATGTCGGCTGGAAAACATAAATGCTTATGTTTTCTTACTAGAAATTATACATTGCAAGCATCGTTTTAAAACGGCAACCGATGCATACTCACAGCAAACGTTAATGTTTCTGGCTGTGGAACTTCACATTCAGTAGGGGAAGAAATGTGCAACATGACATTACAATCTGTTCTTATTGAGGGAATTCATGTTGCCACTCTGTTTTTCCCTGGTTTAAAAGATACATACAGCCTTTTGAAAAAGTGCAAACCCTGAAAAGTACTTTTCCTTAAATATTTTGTCTTAAGGATGTTAAATCAATATTGACAGATAATGATAATCTAAGTTAAAATTTCTCTAGAAGATTATACCTTGCAATCGTTTATGAATCAAATATCAACAGAAAGGAATTTCCACAGTACAGAAAAAATTATTACACCATTCTTTTAACTGTCTCAGTCATTGAATTGAATGGCAGAATGTCATTGAATGTCAGAAATGCGTGCCCACCTTTTACAGTACCTTCGTAATTGACATGTTTGAGGACTTTCTTTCATGCATGTCTCTTTCTGACGGTTGCCCTGTGCAGATTTTGTGTGATCTGTAGTGTTGTTTATCATCAATGGCTTTGTAGCCCCTCCCAAACTCAGGCATCAATATTTTATCTGAGGGCCTCAGATAGGTATTTTGTTGTTGGCAAGGTGTTAACACACACCTACTATAGATGTTATTTCTTTATGTACATATACAGCTCCGGAAAAAATCAAGAGACCACTGCACCTTTTTCTTTTCTTTCCAAAAAAGTCGAAAAGGAAGGTATTGAGTGAGGAACAGAAGGGTTAAAATTAAGAGACCACTGCAAATTGAACGCTTCTGTTCCTCACTCACGCTGTACATATGATCAAACCAGACCAGGTATCTACTCTAAGTTACGCTGTAATTATTCTTATTTTAACCTTTTTATGTGGTGGTAAAGCTATGGTTGTAAAAAAACTGTATTTCTGTTGTTTGGTTTCAGATGAAAATGTATTGATTTGTTGAATTGGGTTGCCTTATGGTTGGACTTTTGCTCCAATGTGTCCAAATATAGTAAAACAATAAAACATAGGTTACTCTTGAAATAGATCCTAAGTATGCTATTGTATGCTAACTGCCTTTTTCTGGCCATCATAATCGATTTAGACTTACAAATTAGAGGCAAAAGAATTAACATTTTAACATCCTGTGGTGGCCCTCCAGCCAAATATTTTGGCTACCACTGAGTTAGTGGCTTATCCCAGGTGGGTTGACATTTATTTAACTAGACATGCCGGATAAGATAAGACAAGCAGGATCATTTAGAAAGTGCCTCAAATCTATTGAAGCTGGGATTAAATTCTTTGTAGATCAGCAACTATGTTGGTGTTTGTGATTATATCCGTTTGTTGTTATGGCCCACAAAGGAGCCAGAGACAAACTCAGGACGAAGAGGTGCATGAAGAGGAAGAGGAGGGTCAGGACGAACAGATGGATGAAGGAGATGCAGCAGAGAACAGAAGACAGCGTAAGTCTTTGGAAATTCCTCTCCAATGCCTCTCAACCTCCCTGTCTCCAGCAGTCAAAACAACAATTATTGAAGTAGCTCCGTTTTCAATAAAGATTGTGTTGACTTGTCCATAGGCCTAAATCCCTTCGCTAAAGGGTCTCCTGCATCACCTGACAAACCTTCCCCTAAACCTGGTGAGTTTCACTCTGCTGCTTTAGCATTCAGGTCTCAGTACCCTAGCCTGTTGTCCATAAGCCCCTTAATGCATTCAGAAACAATGTTTTCATTTTGGCAGCTGTTTTAGTTGTGCTTTTAAGCCTTTTATCATCCATTTTTATCTATGTACTATAATTCTGGACAACAGCCCTATTCTAGTTGGATGACCCTTTTTGAATGTGCTCAACATGTCAGAGGCAGCCAAAATATTTTTTTTAGAAAGTTAAAATCTTGAAATGTAACTAATGATTAACATTATCAAACATTAATCTATTAAATGTTAGTGTTTTTTCCAATTAAATATTATTCAACTTCCTCAAACTTCTATAATGTGCATTGTTTTGCGTAGCGACAATTAACTAGACAAATATAGGTGCCAAAATGAAAACCTTTCCATTTGGAACGCTGTTTTATGCTACACAAAGTCTGTCAACAGATTTACATTTTTTAGCTGTCCCCTCAAAATTCCCAGATGCAACCTAATGGAAGTGTTTTTTAACACTAAGAATATACTTGGCAATGGGTGTTACACATTACAATATCATATTGTTAAACATTGGCTTTTGTTTTTTCCTCAACAGTAAATAAAGAGGGACGCGTAAACCCTTTCAAGGTAAGTCACTTATGTTAGCACAGATGCAACCAATATTAAGTGTGACTAAATGTGAGGAAGTCCTTTCTGTTTTTTCCATCACTGGCTATAAAGTGCATATCTCCTGGCTGAATTCCTTATCTGGGACTTTTTATACATGAAACTAAAGTAGTAAATAAAGGTTTTGTTCTCAGGTGAGCGGTGGAACAGGCAGGTCGTCGGCAGGGGGTCAACCCAGGGCAACCAATGTCCTGGACAGCATGACATCATCCAGCAGGAAGCCCACCGTCCTGCTGGGCAGCTCTGTCTCTGCGGGGAAACTGAGTAAAACACCCGTCCTCAAGCCTCTGGCTCCCAGACCCAAGAGCAAGGTACCACACCCTGATCGAAAACAAATTCTGAGTTGTTACTACATACCAGTTGTCTTATTAAATGGTTCTTTAAATCTAAATAAATGGGTTGAGGTGTTGCAGCATTGAAAAGCATGATGTTAAAAATCACTGGGCTGTTGCTGACTAACACACGTTTGTCTTCTCCAGACCCAGTCTACACTGCTGAACATGAGTGCCTCTAAAGCGGCTAACAAGAAACCGGCAGAAGAGCGGGAGCCGGCAGTGGATAGGTTGAAACCGACAGAGGCACTGCCTCCAGCCTCACCCGCAGATAATGTTGAGAACACAAAGTGAGTCATGAGCCCAGTGCAGAATCGCAGTATTCTAATAGAGGATCTTTGCAATAGGCCCTGTGGGTAAAATATCATGTGTTTGTGTGTGTCAGGCCCAAAACTGGTTTCCAGCTCTGGCTGGAGGAGAACAGGAAGTCTATCCTGGCTGATAATCCAGATCTGGAGGAGACTGATGTCATCAAGGAGGCCATGGGTCGCTTCAGGAACCTGTCTGCGGGAGATCGGCTGGTAAGGCACTTGTCTGTGGTGGCCTGCATATTTTCTGTCCACGCAAATGTATAAAACCTGAGAATAATACATGAATTTCTTAACATCCCTGTTGGTTTGAATTTTTCTTTGCCAAGATAATCCATTCATCTGGAATGTAGAGAGGCTGATTAAACGGCATGATCATTACACAGATGCTCCTTGTGCTCAAGACAATAAAAGGCCACTTTACTGACAGTTTGCTTAGTTGTGAACAGAGTGCATCATGGAGGCAGTGGGGTTATGGTGTAGGCAGTCATAGCTGAATGCACAGCGATCATGTGATGAGATTGTTAGTCCTGCTATTAATCCCAGGTTCCAGCATAATAACACAAGGCCCAATGGGCGATATCTGGATTGTGGGAATAAATTGGTGGGAATAACACACATTAGTTAACTGTATGAATATCTTTAAATATAAAGATCTTAAATTGTATGAGACAGTGTCTTGAGTTGACTGAGCTGCTTTCAATCTATTCCAAGCTATGTCAAGCCAAATCTTCCAGGTACTATGCCCAATTCTTCTTCCTATTTACCTTTCAATGATAATATGGGAGGCAGAGGTTTGGGAGTGGTTGACTGATTTTGAATGTGTTATGCAAGTTTGTTTGATGCAGGGCACATTTTGAAGCACTTACCCAACATGCATCTGACCGGCACATCCGGGAACTTTCCCCCTTTTTGGGGGACAACAAATGACACTCGCCATTGACATTTGTGTAAAATAGCTGTACTATCAACGCTAATAGAGAACCGCCAGAATTAAATTAGTATATAAATGAGCCAACATATACTATGTCAAGTCAATATATGTCCACTATCCCTGCCATAGAAAGTTCAAGAGGGACAACCAACCAACCACACAGAAACTCTTCGGCAAAACAAGCCGGCCGGTTTGTCTTTTTTACGCTGTTGTAGTCTACGCTGGATGCTGGTTAGTTTTCCCTCTCAACGGGGCGTGGGGATGAGAGCCTAATCTGGATGACGTATTACCGGTCTAACGTATAGAGGATCAAGCATTTTTGAATGTGGGCTGCTTTTTATGTGCATACATGTAGTTCTAATGTGCAGATACCTGGGGAAACGGTGTGCCTTTATAGTATGTCTTGTGCTAACAGATTTCTGTTGAATATGACCTATGATTAATTTCTATGCGAGTAAATGTTTTCCTTAAATAGAAAAATGGGCTTCATTATGCTGTTAAGCTGCATTTATGTTGTTATGCGTGAATGGTGTAGGAGTAAAGTAATTAAAAAAAATTATGAGAGAATTAATGCTATAGAATAACAATGTTATGAGTAAATGGCAAGCGTTTTTTAAATATGTTCATGTAGTATAGGATGATTGAACATAATATGAACAGAATGTAACGTAGTACAATTTCTTTTGGCCATGAGCTTTAAGTCACAGAAAACTTGGCACAATAAACCTTTTATCTCAGCCGTATCTGTCATGTCAGTATTATTTAGCGGGACACATCCTTTAATCATACAACAAGAAATTACATCCTTGATAAATGAGAGGGATGTCTGAATTTTATTTGTGCTTCTCGCAGTTTGAACAAGAAAACAGTAATTAGAATTGAATGCCCTTTGTGCCATTTTAAGTACAATATACCAAAATGCCCTATGAAAACAATTGCTTTCACTGAGATAAAACATTTAAATGAAACTGCTGATGTATGAAGGAGGTAATGAAGTGTTGATGAGCTGAAGGTTAACTCAAACATCACCTAAAGGGTATTAAGTTTAATTGGCTGCGTTCACCTGAAAGACACTGATCAGTTGCCAAAAAGGCTATTTGTTCAAAATGATTAAACCACCCGGGATCATGAAATTAATGGTGAATCTTAAAAGCCCCCATATTTTATCGGTCCAAAGGAGTTTGTTGCATGTTTTGATGTGTTTAGGCAAACTGCAGTCAGGTATTCTGAGGTCTCTCTCGGCAGTGGACCCCTGGGTCTCTTACAATACAACCACTTACATTGTTGTTGACGATGGCTGGTGCAAGTTGAAAGGGTTGTAGATTGTACATGAAGGTCAGCTTGAACCCGTGTGGCAGTTGAACTATGTGCTTTCTCCACCATTTGGTCATTTTTTATTTTTTTTGCCACAGTCTTCCATCATATTTTATTTTTTGGTCATGTCCAGAGATTACTTGATTGCACCATGTAAGGTAGCATTAGGGTCTCTGGAGATGGGCTTGTAGCCTTCTGATTGTCCAGGCTTGGCTACAATCTCGCCTGACTTCCTTAGACAATTCCCTGGTTTCCTTTCTTTTCTTTATGCTTATTGAGTGGCACAATAAGCATAAAGAAAAGTGGCACAAAAAAGGAGAATGCGTCCTTTTCTTAATTCAGACTGGTTGAATGAGTGATTTTCATATTGCAGGCACCTACAACTCACCACAAATGAGTTCAATTACAGAGTAAAGGAGAATCACCTGCTTAAATCATTTTTATAATAATAGAATACATTAATGGTTAGGTTGCTTTCCATGTTTTAAAGACTGGTGGTGTTTTGGTATTAGTGGCCTATAGTTTTGTTTAACTATTCCATTATGTAAGTTAAAACATATTTATAGTTATATGTAGTAGTATAGTAAAGAATACTACCAGGGCAGTTTTATTTGGTGGTGTTATAAAGCTAAGAGGCTCATAGCCATCAGCCCCCCCATATGTGGCCCTCTGAAACCCCAGCTGAGTCTATACCGCTGTTTGTAACCAGGACTAACTAGTGGCATTTGTACCTGTATTTGCTCGTGGTGAGGACCGGTCCATGACCCTGCACCCACCAAACCACTCAGCAGAAGGGCTGTATGACTCCCCACAGCCTAAAGGAGGAGAGGCTTGATTGGCAAGGAGGCTTGATAGGCCCGTTGCTTGGGAACCCTGTGTGTCTGGAGGTTGTAGGTAATGTGGACATTGCATTGATCTTATGCTAATGATCGCTAAAGTGTTTGTGTGTGTGTGGTCGAATTAGCCCGTGCCTACGGCAGGCGACCGGGGCACACGTAGGGCTTGGCATTCTCCATTCAGCGAGTGCAGGGGAGGTGAAGAATAGGAGTGGGAGGTTGTGAGAGCGTGGAGAGTGGGCTCCGCTTGATGACTCATCATGGCTCCATTTATGTCCACCGCTAAGTCCCCAATGGACCCCTGTGCCCTAGGTGCCCTGTGTAGTGCATTCCAGGGTTGTGTAGGGAATAGGGTGGGATTTCTGACATATATGGGCCTTTTGTCTCTGCCCACGGAGAAGCACAAGGAGAAAAGCCTGCCGGGCTGCTGAATGAGAAGTGGACTTGTCTGTCAATAGTGATTACACATAACAGGATGCAATTTAAAAGTGCATGGCTGCGTCGTGCGTGCGTGCGTGCGTGCAGGCAGGCGTTTGTTGACCCGCTGTTTACGATAAATGTCACATGCCAAATTTGGAATGGAATTGACTTCCAATTTAAGACATGTGAAGAAAAACATTGACAGCGTTCGTATAATACTTCCTAATTTTCTGACTTTCTCAGTCCTGGACAGAGCGTGCAAAGGGAGATGAGGGGGATCTGAAAAAACGAAAGAGAGCAGAAGAGAGCCAGGGAGATGACAACGGACAGAACCATTCCGATGAGAACAGTGCAAAAAAGAAAAAGCCCTTGGACACCTCAGCCAAGCTCTCAGCATTTGCCTTCAGCAAAAATTAAACATGACTACATGTTGAAGTGATTTATGCATTTTGCTCCATGTGTTTTAAAGTTCTGCGTCACCTATTGTATAATGCTTTGCAGATTGGTTCTGTGTATGTTGACATTTAGTATTAGGTTTTATAATATTTTATCAGAATATGACTTCAGTATCAAATGTTTCCTGACCATCTCGTTAGAACAGTTTGGTATGCTTGTGTTACAGCCCTGTCAGTGAATCATTTATTTTTTAGTTTGTTACCAGAGGTTGGTGGCATTTCATAGATCGCATGAAACTGAAATATACGGAGTACTTAAAGCTTTGTCAAATATAGAAGATGAAGAGAGCAACTTAGGAGCATGTGTAAATGTTATCCCATGAATGTCCTTTTCAACATGTTCCTGTTCTTGTAAAAAAATAAATGTTTATTTGCTTTAATAAAATGTATTGAATATTGTTCTTCTAGTTTCTTGTAGCAGCGTTTAATCTTAAGTATATTTTATGGAAACTGATGCCCCCTCCCCTGGGGTACGTTGAGGCTCTATTCTTCTTAATTGAAGGTTATGCCAGTGTTTACACGAAACTCACTCATTACAGCAGTCTTTAGCCACATAACTAAATGGTGTTGATTAGGTTGTAAAACTGTTGACTAATACATGTTTAACACCGAGGTGGGGCCTATGTAACTTCGGAAGGGCCCCCTCGTTAGCAGACCAAAACAACTGATTTTTGTCCGGTAGACTGCTTGCGAAATTTGCAGCATCTTGCTCCCAACAAGTACCTTCATACCGCTATATACCGCATTTTGTGCTTTTTTATCTAACTTCACTTGATTACATCAACTTATTTGAAATAACAAAAACATTTCGACTTGGGAATGTTTTTGATTTAATTACTCCATAATATAACTATTATAGTAACTAAATACCGAATATCGGTTACTCCTAGTAGTACTCCTAGTAGCCTACCGGTGTCAAATGCGCACCCGGGCGCGCATAGTCACAGTTCACCACTACCAACTGACAGATTGTGACGTCTTAAAAATGTTCGGCCAATAGAATTGCACGAGGATTATACTCTGTTTATAAAACCGTAGGGTACCACGGATGAAGTGCTTCACCTACTTTGTCCCTCCAACTGATCGGGGTGTTATCTGCAGGTGTTTCGTTCAAAACAAAAGTTGCCCACGCGAAGCGACCACATCGGAAACGATATTCTTCAAGAGACAAGTGGAAGTTCTGAACTATGGAGCGCTCTATACAGAGTCACGAAAAGCAAGCTGACAGCAGACCAACTACAAACGAAAGTTCCATAAACGGACAATTGGACGGCTTGGCAATAAAAGACAACCGGACCGTGGTGTATCAGGGGACGGAGACAGCGGGTGAGTCGAGCTCGCACACTGGGTCCTCCGTTGTAGAGGGTTGGAAGAATGAGCGGACCCGAAGTATGGAAGACAACGAAATGAGCCTGCCAAGTCTTGCTGCTGCCTACACCACTATTCTCCGGGGACTCGGAGAGAACCCACAAAGACATGGACTTCTAAAAACTCCGTGGAGAGCTGCTACTGCCATGCAGTTTTTTACCAAGGGCTACCAGGAGAAAATCATAGGTGAGTTAGACAGTTCAGAATGTTCTTCCAATTTGTCAACACTTTCCTATGCTAAATTTACCCTATTTGGTTTCTTAACTCCATCAGTTTTTGAGGATAAACATGCCATTTATTATGCTGATATATGAAAAGACAACTTTCTTACAGCCTTACTCTATGGTCCTGTTTATCAGAAGACATGAAGAGTTGCACATTTAATTTAAATACTTTTTGTGCGAAACTGTTTAGTATAAGATATTTCCATAAAAATGGTGAGCTCTGCAGTACATACAAAAAGTTAAGTACATTTTAAGTATTGGCACTGAAGAAACCGGCTTCTATCAAATGACTGAATGCTTGCGTTTTAGAGCAGCTGGGTGCTAAATAGTTTCCTGTCTAATTGCATTTCATGAATTCCCTGTTTTTACACACAATCTCCACATCTCCAATTCTTACAATATGGGTCACATGCATATATAGGCTCAGCAAGTCATTCTGACCAGACCGCATTGGTTCCATTCTTCCTGGTTGGGGCTGTTGTAGTTGTGGAGCTGGGGGTCTGCTCCTTTCAACATCATTACACCACCCCCTTCTACCCATTAACTCATCTGGAGTTGGTTTGGTGAGGGACAATTTGGGGTTCTGTGTTAAAAGTTTGAAGAGAGACACAAGACACACAAGGAATATGTTAGTATTGCTTTCTTTCAGGCTGAAACAGATGCATCTGGAATAGCTTGTTTCTAAACCCTGTTTTGAGGTATGTGTTGGGGGGGTTGGAAATGAAATGTGAGGGGCTGAACAAAACCGTAAAACATGCAAAAGAGTTGTGTGTTCATGAGTGCTAAAACAAGTGGTGGTCTCCCCTTTTTTGGATTGGTTCTCATTTTGCACCACCCCTTTCTTCGAAGATACAATGTTATTAAGCTTAAGATTTCGAGGAACAGAAGAACCTCCATGGCTAGTTTCACAAATACTGGTTAGGCCAGGACAAAAAGAAAGCTATGGAGTACCTCAGAAAATAACCTTCATTTACACATGGATTTGTTATAGCAGTAAGATTTATCAGTGTAGAGAAAGGGATAGTCCTCCAGCAATATCCCAAACAATATCCAAAATACTGACTATTTAATCGTGTGCATCTGTTTGTGTACTCAATTAAGTGACTCATGGATGAGTGCCCAGGGCGAGCAGGTAGTGGGATTGATGCAAGGTTGAGCTGGTTCATCTATGGGTATTCTAAGTCCAGCAGTGGACTCTCACTCATACCGCATATTCTTACTTAGTCACAGAATGTCCATTCTGGCCAAACCTTTGCTGACCCAAAACCTAATGTTTGTGTGCTAATAAAAAGTTTGCTCATGTTTAATGCATAAGACTGAGTGTGCAAATAACGAGTGCATAGAGGAATCCTACATGACCTATGATGCTTTCTGTACTTATCATTATAAACTGCTTGGCTTGAATCTTGAATGCTAAAAGCTGTGGTATATGGTCTCATACCAACACACTGGTTCATAAGTCATTATACAGCCTGGTCATAATGCCATATTAATCTAATTTCTTAATTTCCTGTCTAGATACTTATGAGCAGTTATTAGTACTAGTACAGTATTAATACATTATAAGAAATCATCAGGCGTTCCAAATGTGCTTAGAATGTATTGTAAAGAAAGTATTCATAGAAATCATTACTGTAGATGCCTGAAAACTGGATACGCCCCCATACCTTTTTTTTATCCAGGAAAAAATATGAGCAAGACATTTCATTGGCAAACAAAATGTTGCTTCCCACTTGCCCCACCCTGACCAGTAAATAACCTGTGGTGGGATGTCTCGCTCTGGGGCCATCCCTCTGAATGGTAAGGACCATAAGCAGAGTGATCCCACCATGAAAAGAAGGATGGGGCCATGTTTTATGAGTTAGTCATCTCTGTTCCTGGACGGTGTCTTGACGTCATTGTCATTCTAGAAAGGTGCCGCTTTTGAACGCTACACACAGTTTTTCCCTGTGCCAAATTAAAAGGTATTCTTCCACTTGTTCTCTGCTTTCATAAAGAAATGGGGAGCTCATATTTGGAGACACTCATTGGCAGTGTTGAAGGAGTGGGAGGATGTGTAATTCGGTCATTATCTCAGTCATTTAGGAAGGGGACCCTCAGGCTTCATGTCCTCATTTGTTGTTGGCGTGAAAAGCCAGGGGAAGGACAGCCCTCGTTTAGGGATTGGAGAGAAAAGGGCAGATTGAGTTAAAGGGAATTGGAAAGGGAAAAGAGAGGGGGGAGGTAGGGTGAGGGGAAAGCGGAGCACATGTTGAACCGGCCATAAGCTCTCTTAACCTCTCGGCTTAACTCATACACAATTTGAAGTATAAATTAACCAGAGCAGCTTATTGTGTAGGTATGTTTCTGTTGGTCTTTTAAATTTTTATGTTTTTGTGATCGAGTGTGTTTGACTGAGATGTTGATTTGATTTCCTGTTCTTTTCCTGTGGGCCTATCACATGACCTGCTGTGTTTGCGTGCGTACGCACTGATGTGGCTGAGGGTGTTTGTAGAGGACCAGTGACAGGTACCTGCCCTCTTAACAGCTGCTGCCTACAGGTTGGTGAGCTGGACTGGGAACCATGCTCCATTCATCAGTAGTGCTTCAATGGGGGGGGGGGGGGGAACACACACTGGCTTTGCTACATGTGACATTGTAGTCATTTAATTGATGCTGTAATACAGAGGGAATTACATACGTCATCAATTGTATACAATGAATACATAACATATTTTTGGGTTAGGGAGAAGAAGAGTGGATAGGAGAGAGACATTTAGTGACCTGCTTCAGTAGAAAACCCCAAAAGTTGCATTGTTGCTTTAAGCACGGTCAAAGATTATCATCAATCAACAGATATTCTTAATGACTCATCATTCTAAATTATTTAATGTGCAGTGAATAAATGAAGGTTATGACTGACCAACTTGAATTGCCAATAAAGAAATGGTATAACTAACAGTGATGTGAAAATAGCATTTATTAAAGCTTGGGAAAATGACCCTTAATAGTCTTATCCTTTATGTAATATTTAAATGTTGCTTATTTAGCAGAGTGACTTAAATTAGCATAGCTCATAGGTCCAAATGTGCATTATTTGTCATTGAAATTTGGTGAGAAGGTTTTAGCCACAGGGCCTATAGAGAACCTATTACCGTTATCTTGTTTGTTCATAGCATCCAAACCAGCTACTGCTTGTACACACAATAAGATGCCACACTGCAGACAAGTCAGTCAGCTCACTCACCACGTTGCCACGGAAACTTTACCTCCCGCCCCTCCTAATCCCACCCCATCGTCCGTAGATAGGAGGCCAGGAAATTAAAAACTCTCCATCAGTGGGAAAAAGAGGGTGCATCGCAACAAACAGATAAAAAAATGTGGATTTATTTGAACAATGATATGAGCTCCGCTAGGAGGGGAAAATTAAATAAAAATGACAAACAGGAAGAGCGCAAGGCCTATATGGGGTGCAAGATATCATTACGGTGTTTGCCAGCGAGAAACAACACACATATGGCTTTATGTGGCAGAATGATTGGGGAGGGGCTGCAAGGCCTTACGCTGGTGCTTTACCTCGGTACCCGGCTTATTTTCCGTTACGAAAAATAAAAGGAGATATTTTTTCTGGTAGTAAAAATAAACATTAACTCCATGGTCAGTTGTTTACAATATGGGTTTAAACTTAATTAAAACAAATGTATTCAAATGCCTGCGACTGGCTCCTTCTCCACCTACACTCGTGACACTGCAATTAAACCAGATGAATACGTATTTTGTCAAAATGATCTTTCTTTAATTGAAGGATTTGGGAGAATATTGAGGTAATTTAGTGTTGTTATACTAGGTTCTGCAGGCTACGTCTCAGTCTCAGCGCTCCGTTTTTCTATTGAATCAATAGCATCGTATCAGCTTCGGTCGTTCCAACTCTTTCCGTTCCGAGTCTTTCCCTGTACTATTGCTTCGTTTTCTTTATTTTATCAGGGATCTGTTTGTTAGATCCTAAAGGAAACGATACACATCGCCATTCGAATACAACATGCCGCGGGATTTGAGCGGATTTCATGAGAACAGTGACAGGCCCGGCAGAAACGGTTCATTAACGAAAATGGGTACATGCCATTTGTTATCAGCCCTCCCCTTGTCAATCGTCATTCCTTCCCTAGTTAATCGTCAGTCCTCCCCTTGTCAATCGTCAGCCCTCCCCTTGTCAATCGTCAGCCCTCCCCTTGTCAATCGTCAGTCCTCCCCTTGTCAATCGTCAGCCCTCCTCCAGTCAAACATCAGCGATCCCCTTAGTAAAGTATCAGTCAAAATTGTACGATTTTTCCCAGCCAATAAAACGAGCACAAACACGGAACTATTATCACATGGACTCAATACAGAAGAGGTGCTAGCTGGTGTAAGGTAAGATCAAGTAGAAAATTATGTTTTTGCACTTTCATAATCGCAAGATTATTGAAATACTTTTATATATTTGCTTAGCTAGATTCACTATTTTCAGCTTAGCCATTCTGCTAAATAATGTTATCTTAAATGAATCTAGCTAAGCAAATATATAAAAGTATTTCAATAATTTTGCGATTATGAAAGTGCAAAAACATAATTTTCTACTTGATCTTACCTTACACCAGCTAGCACCTCTTCTGTATTGAGTCCATTTGATAATAGTTCCGTGTTTGTGCTCGTTTTATTGGCTGGGAAAAATCGTACACTTTTGACTGATACTTTACTAAGGGGATCGCTGATGTTTTGACTGGAGGAGGGCTGACGATTGACTAGGGGAGGACTGACGATTGACAAGGGGAGGGCTGACGATTGACAAGGGGAGGGCTGACGATTGACAAGGGGAGGGCTGACGATTGACAAGGGGAGGACTGACGATTGACAAGGGTAGGACTGACGATTGACAAGGGGAGGACTGACGATTGACAAGGGGAGGATAAAAGCTTAATCGGGGTGATGTTTGATAAGGCAACAGCGGATACTTGACCAAGGGAGGGGTGATGACTGAGTAGGAGGAAGAACAGAGTTTCTGGGGAGGAATGATAATGTTCCTAATATGGATGCTGTACTATTCAGTATTGTAGTACCTCCTACAAGGTTTCCTATTGGTTTTCCATGGCTAGCGATGCCATCCCGCAGAAAGGAGAGGGGCAGGAAGCCTTTTTTAAATGGCTAGCTTCGGCTTTCAACAACCGCATGCGGCTTATGTGTGAAGGGGTGGAGGGTAAATTTGTGAGCATCGCCAATTTGCAAGAATATCCATCTTTCTACAGTAAAAAATGACATTATTTCTAATTTAAAATCGTTATAAAAAAAAGCGTTCGCTGAAAATAGCCAATTTAAACAATGTTGCAATTAAGTTCAGTAAGAACGTAAACAAGACATGCAGAGACGAAAGGTAAAAGCAAATGTGTAGCAAATGTGAATCATATGATGTTCATAATTATCAGTATATTTTTTTCATGTAATATAGTTTCATTTACAGTCGATACTATATTATCACACCGAACGCAGATCTATGGCCGCCGTGCTTGACCCGACTCGGATCCGAGATAGTTTAGTATCTTTTTGTCGAGAGCGAAACATTTTCCTTTCAATCAAAAATAATTGTTCTGAAAGCAACCATGTGACGATTGTGGGCGGGCACTCCCATTAATCCACACAACTGTGGGGTCAAAAGTGTAAATGTAGAAATAGCGTTTTATTATTTTTGATTATTAAAATATTTGCTCTCGACAAAAACACAAAAATGTTCCTCCATAAACTACATAATGTTGTTTATAGTAGGTTATAGTATAATTGGATTTCAGATATATCGTGAAGACCTACGTCAGCTGGATGGCTTTGTCTCGATCGTCTTCCCTATAATTTTTATTCCCTCTTGTTTTCTGTTTGTAGACGTAATGAATGACGCCATCTTCGATGAGGACCACGACGAGATGGTGATCGTGAAAGACATAGACATGTTCTCCATGTGTGAGCATCACCTGGTGCCCATCTTTGGAAGGGTACGTTTGCATGTGTGTAGTTGTACACACACACACACATGCATCATAAAAATGCTCTTTAAGGATCCTTTAGAGGTTCTTCACATTGAAACTACAAGGGAACCCAAATATGTTCAAGGAAAATGTAAAAGAGTTTCATCCTCTTTAAAACTACCAAGAAAAGGTTCTTTAAAAGTTTATTTGAGAAACAGTCAGAAGAAGCTCTTCGAATCATTTGTCTCCACCCCAATTTATATTTAAAGAGTCCCTAAAAGATTCTCCTGGAACCTTTTTAGTGTAGTGGTGTGCCTGTCAGCTGACCTGCAATAGCTAATAGCTAATCTGGAACTGCCCAACTGTAGGTAATTAAGTGAAAATCTGAGGCTCACACCTGATTACAGAGAATTTAGAAAATGTATCCAGTAGCCAGTTTCCTTGCTGTTGAATGCAGAGCTACCTGTTAAGGTTAAAAACAAGTATGTCTGGTTGAAACAATAACTTCTGTGTATTTGTATTTTTCGTATTTTTTTTAAATTATAAATTTGTGCCCAATTTTTTTTCTCTCCACTTCTTATTTCTTGATGTACGATTTGCTATTATGGCCATGCCTCATCGCAACCACTCAATAGAAAGTTGAAGATCTTTATTTTTTTCTCCAGAGGACATCATGCCAAGTTCATGTTCTTATCACACTGCTCTCTCAATTAGGATGTTTTGGCTAGTATACACACACACTAAAGATACATTTATTCTCCGGCCAACAACTGTGATAGAGATTGCTCGTCTTCCAGAACAAGTCACTATAAAACCGACCGTGCCACCCATCCTTCTTTCACAAAAAAAAGATATTTCCCTGCGGGTTATGATTCAACCCCCCTGATGTTTTTGGATTAAAATGTTCCCCCAAAACTCTCACCTAACACCCTATCCTTAATCTGGACCTTAACTCAATGACCTTATTAAACTTGCCAGTCCTAAATCACCCTTTGCTTCCTGTAAAGTTGATTTGTACATTTGTGTATGAAGTCATAGGCTTAGTTAATTGGTTGAGATTATTTTACAATTTTCTATGAAATTAGTAGTCTATTGTAGAGTAAACTCTAGTCTAATCTAAGGACCCACTGCCAAACACCCAAAATAACAACTCCACATGTAGAAATTTCCTCAGGGGTACTGATAAGGTATTGGTCCACAGGCACTGGCCACAATTGTGTTTGAAATTATATTGTTTCAAATTACACCCTATTCCCTTTATAGTACACTACTTTTCAGCTGAAATCTTGTTAGTGGGGATTGTCAAACACATTGCCTCTGTAAATTATCCTGTTTTACATTTTGTACCATAGACCTGCCATCCTCCCTCTCTATTCTCCACCTATTTTACCCTGCAGGTGTTTGCCATTTAAGACAATAGAAAGAGGCTGTCGATTCTTTCTCATCCCTTTCACGGTGCAAATGGGCCGTGATGATAGCCGTAGCAACACGGACACTCTCTGTCTGAACAACACACACACATACACACGCACTGGATGTTATTTTCTCCTTGGTGTGTATGTTTGTTGGCAGCTGGCTGTCAGAAGGCCACTTTGTTTCCATCCCCTTACTTCCCCCGCTGATAGCTCCCTGTCGTCGTCACAAGCGCTCGTCGCCTCTTTTCTACGCACACATCTATTTCCCAGCGCATCTATTTGGGCCACTCGCTGAGTGCGATAATGACTCACCGATTTATGCCTGCCAGATCGGCGAAGCAGCCGTTTGGCGCTCTGTTCTATTTTCTTCACGCGTCCATTCTGGCAGTTGTCTTTTAAAAGGGCACTGTGTAGAATCCTGCCTCTAATTTTTCAAAACTGAATTTAAACTATAACACCACTTGTCTCCCCTTCACTTCCCAAATGAGACCGGAGTAGTATTCGCTGTTCCAGGGTGGTTTAGGTTGGGGGAAAGTAGTACTGCGTGACTTGTAATATAAGGATATTACAAGTCACTGCACGCTGCACGTTTAAATAGGGAGTATCTCAGGCTGAACAATTGGGGGGGAGGGGTATCTGAAACGTTAACTTAAAATATTGTAATCTGGACATTTATGCTATTAGTACAGTTTAAATGTTACATATGGACCTATATGGACTTTTAATAACAGACAATAAATGCGTTCTCAACCTATGAGGTAGTATTGTTTTTCGTTGTTTTGCTGTTAGGTCTACTTTTACACCACACACCTTAGAAAAACGATGCAGCACATATCAGAGCACCTTTTAATCTAATCGTAATGAATGTCCTCTCATTAATGTTTTTTTCTCCCCAATTCAGAAATGCACTTTTCAAAAAGTCCGGATTGCTTGACCCATGTCTTTATCACAACCTTGCAGAAACAGAGGGGGAAAGAGGAGGACGACGAGAAATCCTTGCATGCCTGCCCTTTCTCTCAGCCCGTTTCATAAAATTGCTGTTGACATTTGAGTGGAGGGTGGATGGGGTTTGATGGAGGGTGGACGGGGGTGGGGCGGGCGGCGGCATTTAGCTTTCCAGTCATAATGCAGAAAGCAGTTTCACCAGCTGGACTGGTAGGAGAGTCTGGATCTCAATTCTCTTCAGATCTCTCATCGGCTGTGCTGACGTGATCCCTCTCCGAAGCCGTTTAGATAATGTTGCCTTTTGTCTTTGCGTTTTAGAATTCATTGGCCGTCCAGGTGGAATGGACAACTCGTGTTTTCATTCCAGCTTTCCTTCATCACATGATTGGTCAAACTATAAATATAAATGTAGCCATTTCAAAAATTTGATTGGATTTCAGTCCATTATTTCAACTTTATTTATACAGTGTGTGAGACTGAGGTCTCTTATAGCTGAGCCCTGTGCTACAGCAAATAAAAACACACATTTGGGGAAAAAAATTTGATTTGGAATTTTCTCATCTTCATCCGGTATCGGGTTTGGAAGTTTGATGCTTGCAAAGGTTCATACCAGTTTTTAAACTCAATGCTACATGACTGCACTGCAATCGTGCACCACTAAGACTAGTGGTGTTGTTTACCTCAAAGAACATGGAAATGTTGTATTCCTCAAAATAAAGTTAGATAGAAATCTTAGATAGAAATCTTATTTAAAATAAACTGGTACTTTCTGTATTTACCAGTCAGTTTTGTTCACAGTCTTATCAATCCACGCATTATTTCGAGAAAAGGAAATGTATATCACAGTAAACAAAAGCTAGAAAACAAGTTACCTATTCTGTCAATGATATTTACCTCAGAAAGTCATACTTTATTTGCTTGAGAAAGGAAAATACACATATATTATGTCTGACTCTGAATACGACCAGGAAGAATACTTTTTTTCGTGGGATAGAGCCTTGTTCGAACCAGAATATACAGAGGATGAATTGACCGTACTGGGCTCGGACGGTGAACCAGTTGATCCCCAACCCTTGCCCAAAATGTCCGGAGGCAATGTGTACTTATGTATTATAACATAGCTATCGGAAGTATTACTTACAAACTGTCTTGTCTCCAAGGGTGAACTGGGTAACTTGATGTAATTGCATTTGCCTTTAGTCGTCTTCTAAGTGAATGTGGGTCATGATCCTCTGCAGTAAATGTTAGCTTACTCGTGTGTCTCGTTTGCAATGTTCTTTTGATTCTCCCCCATCATGGTAATTTATGGCAATGAGCCATAGTTTACACAACTGTGTATTAGAGGTCGACTGATTAATCCTTTGGACGTTTTGCAAACTCTTGCTATCGGCAGAAATTGGCTCGATAGTGGCCGATGGCTCCCCAGCCTCAGTCACTTGCAACTTACTGTGCATCACCTTGGGATGAGCCGGAGGCTCCATAAATGAAGTCAAGGAAATTTCACTGTGTACTGTACCTGAGATAATTTATATTTAAATGAAAGTTAACTTTAAGACAGCGTTATTAGTTTTCATGAGCATTTTAAGGTTGTTGGTTAAAGGCTGACATTATTAATGCATTAGACCAGGTGTGTCAAACCGGTTCCACGAAGGGCCGAGTGTCTGCAGGTTTTTCCTATAAATTGGTTCCCAGTTCAGATCTAAGCAACCAGGTGAGGGTAGAAACTAACCAATTACTGACCTAATTAATCAATCAAGTACAAGGTTAGAGCTTTAACCTGCAGACACTAACCGATTACTGACCTAATTAATCAGTCAAGTACAAGGTGAGAGCTTCAACCTGCAGACACTTGGCCCTCCGCTGACCCAGTTTGAAACCTCTGCATTAGACTGAATATAACTGCTGGTCTGCCGAAAGTGGATTCGGTCTCTGTTTTCCTATCAAGCATGGTTGTTAGAATTTGGCTAGCCGTAAGAGCAAGCATAGCACAACTATGGGCCAATGGCCATATCTGATCATTTGGGGGCCATTTTTGCTGAAAATGTGTGCACATGATTAACTCCTGATAATAATCTAAGCAACTGTTAAAGACTCCATAGAATGGCACTCTTCCATGATTTTGTGAGACACGGGCGCTGGAGAGGTGCTGCAATGAATGCACGACAGACTTTAAATGACATTTTATCAATGTAGACTACATTAGAGATATTTTTCTCCACTCCACAAAAAACAATTCTCCACTCCACGAAAAAACCTTCAACTCATTATTCTGGCGATAGGGTTAGAAAACGTGAGCTAAACCTTAAGGTCCCGAGATAAATGTTAACATTGGAACAGCTGATTGTAGAGCAAGGCTGACAAGTGGCATTCAAGTAGAGTAGCATCGGTTTTCAGTTTATTTCTTCCCACAAAGGTTCTTTTCGAATATTTGTTCACGATACAAGACAGGCAGAGAGGGAGGAAAAGAAACCATTCAACTTTTACTTTACTTACCAATGTGAAGTTCTCTCTTCCAAATACTCCAGCCATGTAACTATCCATTCATGAAATGAAATGGCACACTGTAGGATTCTCCTTACCCCTGGAATATGCATGAACATTAATGGTTTGTAAGAGTGGTATTACAATGTATGGGGATGCTCAACAGAAGTAATCCTTCCTGGCCAGTAATAAATCCTAGAACAGCATCGCCCATTGCAGAACATAATTCTTTCCAACAATGTAATCCACCAAATCACCCTTCAGGATGTTCTGTTACCTATTTATACAAAAGGAGCCACCTTTCTGGACAGAATGCAGTCAAGCTTCTCAAATGGAATAACTTATTTTATGGGGGGAAAATAGCTAAAAATATATACATAGCTCAGGGTTTTTAATTGCTTTTTAAATGTAGGCTATTATATGGCAATTTAAAACAAAGTATCTCACAAAAATTAGTACACCTCACCACTTCACATTTTTGCAAATATTTGATAATGTCTTCATGTGACAACACTGAAGAAATTAAACTTTGCTACAATGTAAAGTAGTGAGTGTACAACTTGTATATCAGTGTAAATCAACACCCGTGAAATATGGTAGAGTGCTACCTCAGCTATTGGGATAGCAGAAATGATTGAAGGTTATTTTGGTAAAGATCTTTCAAGAAATTCCCGTTTAATTTAGTGGTAATGTGAGGTTTTGGCCCTATGAATTTTGACATCTCCGATACATGCAATAGGGCGGCAGTGGTCACTAATGTTTAGTGGTAATCTGCCGATTCGAGTTCGCATTAGTAAGCCATAGGCTAAGCATGAATGTGGGGCTAGCCCCTCCCTCACAATGCAATAGTGGG
This sequence comes from Esox lucius, assembly GCF_011004845.1. NCBI lineage: Eukaryota > Metazoa > Chordata > Actinopteri > Esociformes > Esocidae > Esox > Esox lucius. The sequence continues at coordinate 18,387,471 of NC_047583.1, forward strand.
GCTGACAGCTGGTAGCCCCACTACAGCGTAATTTCATTTTTCAGACCTGATTGGCAGTCTGTCTGGCGCCAACATTAGTCTGCAAGAAGAGCAAGGAGGGTAGATTGTCTTAGCTAGCTTGTTAGCTAACAACAGATAACTTAAGAAAATCACAAACAACAGATAACTTAAGAAAATTAATAAAGTGGATTTCATACCAGAGCACCGGTTTGAAACCCTTAATTTGGAGTAGAAACTTGAAGTAAAGTGACTTGGTGCCCATCAGCCACAGGATATAGTTATCACTCAATCTGTTGGTAAAAGTAACCGCAGGTTTAACGTGGAGTGGTTTTTGAAGAAAAAGTGGCTAACGGTTAGCATACAAAAGAAGGCACTCTTCTGTTTTCCATGTCTGCTATATGGTGTAGATGGTACTTGGTTGAGGACGGGTTACAAAGATTTGAAACATCTTTATGAGAGGATTGCAAAACATGAGAGCAGCGGGAGTCATCTGGACAATGCTGTGAAATTGGGCTTAAATGTTGCAGCCCAAGTTGACAGTGCATACAGGCACTCCATTGAGCAGCATAACAAACCGGTAGGTTCTCAGTTGGATCATAACATGTATTAAGCTGTGTGGAAAATGTGAAACCGCACTGCGGGGGCACGACGAGTCGGTGGACTCCCTGAATCCTGGATTATTCAGATGCATTTTCGAGACTGTGTGAGGGTGATTCGAGACTTCAGAGGCACTATGATGCTCAGTCCATCTTCAAAGGGACATCTAGCACTGTACAGAACAAACTGTTAGACTGTGTGAATGAAGTGTACAGGGAGGAGATAGCCAAGCAAGTGGACAAGACATCATTTGTTGCCATACAGGCAGATGAGACAACTGATGTCTCCTGTAAATCATGAATGGTGGTTGTGTTTCCTGACAATACAGTGACAGAAAGGTTTTTGGAGTATGTGGAAGTCAAAGATAAAACAGGACTCAGCCTCTCTAATAGCATCAAGGATTTGCTGGAACCACTGAAGCTGGGAGAAAAGCTGATCGCTCAGACTTATGATGAGTGGAAGCGTTCGAGGGGTACAGACGCTAATGAAAGAGACATACCCACATGACCAGTTTGTTCACTGCTATGCTCACCAGCTGAACCTGACCTTGCAGCAACTTTGTTCAGCAAGGATGAACATCCTGAAGGTGTTTTTTGCAGATTTAACTGCTTTTGCCACCTTTTTCTCTGGGGCTCGAAAACATGTTGCGGCACTTGCTGATGCAACACAGAGACGCATTCCAAGGCCACCCACTGTACGATGGAACTTTAAAAGTAGAACTGTCAATGCAGTTTGGGGAAACTGCGCTTCGCTGCTCCTGTGTATGGAGGACATACGCACACAACCAGGATGGGATGAGGCCACTCTGGGACCGATCCTTTCAGCAGCTGCTGTAATTCTTTTTTTCTTCCTCAAGCCAGAAGCTAATGTTTTATACAACACTCTGCTAAAACGGAGCATCGATGCATCTGGGATTAGCAGTGCACTCGCCTGTTTCACTGAGAATGTACACAATATGCGTAAGCAAACTGATGAATGGGCTGCCACAGTTCACGATGGAACAGACGAGTAACCAGCACAGTGCCGTTGATGAAGGAGGCATGTGACACAGTCATCTCCCAGGTGGAGCAGAGGTTTTCACAAAGTGATCACCTGATCGCTGCCAAGTTGGTTGACAGCTCGCTCTTCCCACAATTTGTCCTGTCATTCCCTACATCTGGGCTTAACTATGCGGTGAAACTATGGCCTCTAGGAAACAAGGAAAAGTTGAAGTCTGAGCTGACCACTCTGTACTGCCTCACTGAGCTTCTCACTGGTAAGACGGCCCTGTCTCTGTTAAGATCCATGGCCCTGTCTCTGTTAAGATCCGTGGCCTTCAGTGATGTTGAGCTCATTGCTGTTCTGAGCTTGGTTCTGAGCTTGGTTGTATTGCTAATTTAGGTTTGTAAATGTGACTGTGGTAATTTTACATGTGTGTGATAAAGAAGGAGAGCAATTACACAAGGTCTCTCTCCAGTATGTGTACTACAACACCTGGTAGAAGCAAGGTTAAAAGTGTTAAATAGACACATCAGTGGCAAGAGGGCGTTTTGTAGCTTTATTGGTTTGTGCCCCACCAATCTTTTAAATAAACAACGCCACTGGCCACCAGTGACGGTACATTCACACTATTCGCGATGGAGTAATGGAGATGAACAAGGAATTCTGTAGCAATTTATATTTTAAATGAATAACATTCTCCAGTCCAATTATTACAATGAAGAAATAATATCACAATGCTTCACATAAAATAGTTACATCCCAGAAATATCAGTGCCCTCCTAAATCATCTAAAGCTCTACATATTATACCACAAGTACACTCACCTAAAGGATTATTAGGAACACCATACTAATACTGTGTTTGACCCCCTTTCGCCTTCAGAACTGCCTTAATTCTATGTGGCATTGATTGAACAAGGTGCTGAAAGCCCATATTGATAGGATAGCATCTTGCAGTTGATGGAGATTTGTGGGATGCACATCCAGGGCACGAAGCTCCCGTTCCACCACATCCCAAAGATGCTCTATTGGGTTGAGATCTGGTGACTGTGGGGGCCATTTCAGTACAGTGAACTCATTGTCATGTTCAAGAAACCAATGTGAAATGATTCGAGCTTTGTGACATGGTGCATTATCCTGCTGGAAGTAGCCATCAGAGGATGGGTACATGGTGGTCATAAAGGGATGGACATGGTCAGAAACAATGCTCAGGTAGGCCGTGGCATTTAAACGATGCCCATTTGGCACTAAGGGGCCTAAAGTGTGCCAAGAAAACATCCCCCACACCATTACACCACCACCACCAGTCTGCACAGTGGTAACAAGGCATGATGGATCCATGTTCTCATTCTATTTACGCCAAATTCTGACTCAACCATCTGAATGTCTCAACAGAAATCGAGACTCATCAGACCAGGCAACATTCTTCCAGTCTTCAACTGTCCAATTTTGGTGAGCTTGTGCAAATTGTAGCCTCCTCTTCCTATTTGTAGTGGAGATGAGTGGTACCCGGTGGGGTCTTCTGCTGTTGTAGCCCATCCGCCTCAAGGCGTGTTGTGGCTTCACAAATGGTTTGCTGCATACCTCGGTTGTAACGAGTTGTTATTTCAGTCAAAGTTGCTCTTCTATCAGCTTGAATCAGTCGGCCCATTCTCCTCTGACCTCTAGCATCAACAAGGCATTTTTGCCCACAGGACTGTCGCATACTGGATGTTTGTCCCTTTTTACACCATTATTTGTAAACCCTAGAAATGCTTGTGCGTGAAAATCCCAGTAACTGAGCAGATTGTGAAATACTCAGACCGGCCCGTCTGGCACCAACAACCATGCCACGCTCAAAATTGCTTAAATCACCTTTCTTTCCCATTCTGACATTCAGTTTGGAGTTCAGGAGATTGTCTTGACCAGGACCACACCCCTAAATACATTGAAGCAACTGCCATGTGATTGGTTGATTAGATAATTGCATTAATGAGAAATTGAACAGGTGTTCCTAATAATCCTTTAGGTGAGTGTATATCAAATTATACCACGTGCCAGGAGTATCATATGATAACAAAAACTTGACAAATTAAGTAAAAATTTACTATTTATCCTAGACTGACAGAACATTCCCAAACAAAAGGACAACCTCACATCAGCTACAACAATGATGACAAAAAAGCTTACACATTTACTTGTATTCATTTAGCTCCCATCCAAAGCTAGGCTTTTGGTTTCACCTTTCTCCTTAAGCAATTATTACATTCAGCAAATATCTATTGATGGCAAACAATACAGTAATACAACATTGGAGACACACACAGATTCCTAACAACATTCTTTCATTCCACTACAAGACCCCTCACCAAATATGTATCAGGGACATTTTGAAATATGATCAATCAATGTTGAGTTTGTAGGCTGCTTTAGGTTTGTAGGTTTGGCTGGCCTAACTCTTCTTTACTATCTATCCTATTACTACCTATCCTATCTGCTCTAAATACATTGTATCCATCTAATACAATATCTGCTATCATTAAGATATCAGTAATTTGAAATAAAGTTAATATGCCCTAATTAGGCTGTTTAATGTTCTGCTTGATATGTCACACCAGTCAGTATGGATTTAAGGAGAATATGCTTTTAGTGCACATGAAACGTTTCTGGGATCTTTTATTTGTGGGTCTGCCATGGGTTGTATAGACTTTGGGGCAATAACACTCTCCATGTTTGTGAATATGCTATAAATTGGAACTAAGACAGTCCTAATAACAGAATTGCTAATCTTTCTTACAGGTCCATATAGGCTACCTCCCCAACAAGAGGGTACTAGGTCTCAGCAAGCTGGCCAGGTAAGAAGATACGGGCAGTTGAACAGGTTGTTATTGTTGTAATAGATATGTAAACTGGGTTCAGTACTGCACACGCAGACATTTGGACTCAACATCTTTAGTGAAGGTATTGTATGATATTATCAATTTACTAAGGGAACTGTACCATGGTACCAATTTCCTGAAACTAAAAAAGCCTTGCAGGAGGGTTAGATATTGGGATACTAGAGGGACTGGGATTAGCTCGATTCAACCCATGTATCATCATGTATAAATATGTAATCTCTTCCTAATACAGTACAATACGGTCACCTATTTCATCATAGGAACTAGAACACTTAGCAGTGATGAGGCTGAATTAAGAGGCTGACTCATGTTGTTGCCCAGATGCAAGGTGGAGTAGGTTAGCGGTGTGTTAGCTTTTTAGAATCTGCTGTGTAGTGTTTGCATAGCTTTAGCCTAGCGGTAGTGTTTACTGTGGAGCTTTTTAAGTGGAGAGGCCGCTCAGGGTGGAGCCTTAAGGTGATTAAAAGGAGTGGGTAAGTCACAAGAGAGAAATCTGATCCCATCTGACCCCAATACCTGAGGCTTAGCTCCTTTCTCCAACAGCTACTCTGGTGTGGAGAAGACATTTTCAATGTTTCACTGGACACACTTACATTTTTACTATCCCTATGGGGAACCCAAAACATTATTCTCATTTAAACTTTTATTTTCCTTACCACCAGCAAAAAATAATATTAACCCAACATCTAACCCCAACGGTAAAAAAAATCCATGCAGAGATTTTTAGTCCCCATCTGGATTGTGTAGCTCGTACTTTTTACACACACACACATTCGGTTTGCGCCATATTAAACGCCAGTTCTACCTCAAACACAGAATTCTATTTCCGCACTCACCACACAACTATGTATTTACAAACCACAAAGGCACCTATTAAGTGAAATCTGACAAGCATCTTTGAGGTTGATACCAGTCTTTTCATCCCTTGATGTCTACGCCCTCCATAATCCTCTTGTTCTGTGGCATTTTGCTGTGCCGAGGGATGGCGCTGCAGTGATAGCATATTGGAAAAGAGCATTGTATCAAAGCGGAAGTGATGTTAGGCTATGACGAGGCAGGCATAACCTGTTGCTCTTCTAAATGTGGATTCACTGGAGGAGGAAACTTGTCAGTGTCACTGCCACAGAATACCACAGTCCCTTTTAAAAAAGCAAAATGACACACAGAGGATGCGATATGTATGTTGGCGTGAGATGTATTTGAGTGTAGCACAAGTATCTGAAAGGTTGCTGTTGAAATCCCAGATTCAGCAAGTTGAAACATTTGACTTGGCCTTGAGAAGGCATTTAACCCTAACAGCTGGTTACTGAGATCTGAGTAAGGGGTCTGAATACTTTTGTGAGATTTTTTTATTTTAATTGTCTTTGTTTGGTCCTCATGGAGTATTGTGTGTAGATTGATTAGGAACAAACATTTCTTTAAACAAACAAAAAAAAATCCGTAACATAAAATGTGGAAAAGTTGAAGGGGTTTGAGTAATTTTCGAATGCACTGTATCGTTCTATCATTGCAGCCCAGAAAAAGATTTCCAAAGGTTTGACGGTATAATCAATGCTGTGATAGATTGGATGTAGTCTGCTCTTTAAACACCGATTACAACAACATGCCGACCACTGTTAAACGCGCAGACTCTTAGAAAACCTGGACCTATGAAAAACAATACAGCACTGCTTATTTTACACTTTACAGTGTTACATCTGTCTGGAAGAACTGTCCGGTCAACACACGATCTCTGAAGAATGTGTAATCCCTCTTTTGTAAGCGTATCTGTGCCTCTGACTGTGAATCCTGCCACTTGGGTTTTCTCACGTAATGACCCCCCCCCCCGTTCCTTTTCATCCTACTCCAGGATTGTTGAAATCTACAGCCGTCGTCTGCAAGGTATTGACAGATATTTAAATAATTCCTACCCGAAAGTTGACAATAAAAATAAACTGCACCAACTTAACATTAAGATGCTCTTTGTATCAAATTCTGTATAATCCCACTGTACGCGCCTACTTTATTAATTACAATATGACTTGCTTTAATTCCACATTGTCCTTTTTAGAAGGTCAGTTGGTTTAATGGTTCTTAAAACAAACTGTACCCTGCCATGTCATGGCCAATCATGTCACATATCACATTTGACTTTGCTCTTTGACCGTCTCTGACTTAGGCCGTGTTTATCTGCCTCTTCTCTTTCAGTTCAAGAGCGGTTGACCAAACAAATCGCAGTGGCGATCACTGAAGCTCTGCAGCCTGCCGGCGTGGGCGTTGTCATTGAGGCAACGTATGTCTTTTTTAGCTCACCGCTGATATTATCAAACCACAGAGACGGCATTAAAGGCACGATCAAAATAATATTTGTTCAGCTTATCAGCTCTGGATTGGAGCCGTCTGTCATTGCTAAAGAATAAAGATGAAGTAAGATGCCTCGGTAGCTAACTAATTCTGTCCAATTTTGTCTTTAATGTTATCTATGGTGCATACACCTGAACTCATAATCATGCTTTTGCTTAAGAGGTGAGTCCTTTCTGTTCAATGAGGTTGGTTCTGGCTAATGTTTATGTATATTTAGATACACCACTTTTGGTTTACGTGGTTACGTAATCTAAGGACCATTATTGCCTTTTTATTAAGACTCAACCATTGCAGTCCAAACGAGCGTGAGAACAAATTATGAAACCAAAGATATGAGTTCATATCTGGAGAATCTTCATTTCGTCTCTAACAGGATATTTCCCATACACCAAAATCTAATAACCAAGTCCCTATGGGTAATAATGTATTTTGTGTTTCTCTTGTGTTTCCGGCGTCCAGTCACATGTGCATGGTAATGAGGGGGGTACAGAAGATGAACAGTAAGACAGTGACCAGCACCATGTTGGGGGTGTTCCGGGAGGACCCCAAGACACGAGACGAGTTCCTCACCCTCATCAGGAGCTGAAAGTCACCGCTTGTGCACAAACCTGCTGCCCAACCCAGCACTGTCCCCTCTGCCCCTGTTGCATGGCTGGAGCAGGATCCATCCACACAGCTGTTTCTGTATGAAGCCTAGAATCCAGGCTTGCGGAGTCTGGTTGCCAGGTGTTTGTTGTTTGTTGTTTGTTGTGTGTGTGCGTGTGCACGTGTGTGCGTGTACATTAGTCTTAATAAATGGAGTCTGTCAGAATTAACAAGAAAACTAAACAAAAAAACCCCAGAAAGAATAGTTTGGCTCAATGATTAGTGTTTGAGATCTTACTTTAATTTTATTTAACCACCAAAAATAAGTATATCTATTTTTTCTCCTGGGCATTAAATCTGACAGTCCGTCAGATTTCTCCAATTTGGATTTCTCAAATTAGGTTGTTAGAAGCAGAAGTCTGATTGGACCTTGTGTTCACTTAAAGACCAGGTGTATTTGATCTTTAATCGAACATATGGTTAGACCTTTTTCAGATTTATTTTTGCTATATATTTGATCTTTTATCAAAAGTCATTTAAGCCTAGTAGGACCATGTTTCAGTCTTACTAATGGTATGTATTCTAGCTTCTTTAGAGCCAAATCTACTAAAATGTGCCAAGTGCCATTTTTCAAATGGTGTAATATTTCTGCCCAAACCCACATGTTAAACTGTACCAAAAATGAGTCCCAGTCCACTCAAAAAAAAATGTGGTTACTACCTCTTGACGTACAGTACACTTCATGTAGCGAATGGAAACGTATTCCTCAGCCTTAAGTGTGCATGTTTGTGGCATTCAAGCTGGCTTTTTAGTGGCGTAACGTTGTAGACAAGCAGAGGAGGACTAACTTGAGCCCTTAGTGGGACAGTTGGATAGCCGAGGAAGAGGTACTCGCCCGGCACTGTGACGTCCTTTACACAATCAGTAATTCAGGAAACCAACAACAGTGGCTTCCTGAGGGAACGTGTGATCTTCGAGTGATTTGAGGTAATGTCACTGTTTGGATTTTGGTATTTTTTACTGGAGGGCCAATGTTTCCATGGGGTCACACTGACTGGATGGAAAACTCGATAGTGACATGAAAGATGATCTCACGGAAACAAAATGGTTAGGACGGCCTATAGAAAATACAACACTCAACGTGTAACACATTTTAGCAATGACATTGCAATTGAGGGCTTCTACCATTTTTTATATTTTTCTAGCAACAATACAGTATCTCACAAAAGTGAGTACACGCCTCACATTTTTGCAAATATTTGATTATATCTTTTCATGTGGCAACACTGAAGAAATGACACGTTGCCAGTTTTACAGCTTGTATAACAATTTGCTGTCCCCTCAAAATAACTCATCATACAGCCATTAATGTCTAAACCGCTGGCAACAAAAGTGAGTACACCCCTAAGTGAAAATGTCCAAATCAGGCCCTTTTAAGAACCTAGAGACATTGACAATAACACATTATGTTGAGACTTCCATTCCCCCAAAACCTTTCATTGAGCCTCCCCAGACAATTCACATTTTATTTTGAATCCTATACTGGTACACCCAATTTAATGAATAAGGTTTAACAATAAATTGAAAAATGTAATCTGGTATTCTTGGGAACATGCCCACACTCATCTTCATCAACAAACTGATGAATAAATAGCCAGAAAACTGCACTGCTGACATGAACTAACCCGGCCCAGGGACCAAGTGGGGCACACACCCCGATCCCAGCGCCCCAAAAAACTATTCAAAATCTTCATAATTATTACATACAATATTGAGTCCAGTTGGCTTCCACCATTTTCAAATGTTGGGTGGTTGTTTACAATGTTAAGTGGAAAGATTGCTTGATACAACCAGGCATCAGGATGGCTGTCATGGCTCTGCCTGTTCTCTCACAGGCACCATAACTGCGTTCACACAGTTTTGACAAATCAGATCAGTGCTGAAAAATACCTAAAAAGATCTGATAGGATTGGTCAAAAGACCATTTAGTGGAAAAAATATCAGTATTTAGTTGTCTGTGTAGACCGCTCTAGAAACAGATACTGAAGTTTATAACTGCCTCTAAAGGCTTGTTCTGACTTGCTTTTGTGTTAGTCTTGTGCTGTTCATGTACATTTATACTCTGATTAATCAGATCACATGTTTCTTTTAATTATCTACATGTGTAAACATAAGGTCTGGACAACAGACATTTTAGGAGATGTTACAAACTCAACTTAACGTGTTCTTCATCCTTATCTGTTTATTTATAAGAACGATCAGAATGTCTTATAATCATCTACGCCTGTCTAAAAATGTGTACACAATTACAATGTGGACTAGACTAGAACAACAGACACGTTAGAATTAGGAGTAAACAGGGCTAAAGATGTACATCAAATCTATAGCCCTGTTGGTACCTGGTTCTAACACATGTGGCCTTTGCCCTGACATTGTTCTGCTCTTCCACACATACACTTAAGATCTGATCAGAATGCTTTATTTCTTCATCCACACCTGCCTAAAAATGTGTCAGAATCTGAACAAGATTTGGGAACTATTTATTGATTTCATGGAGAATCTCCACATTGATAACATGGCTGTAGACTCCTCGTCTAATTTCTAACATTCAATTGACAATTTGTAGCCTGTTGTAGACAGTGCCTTTATTGTTTGTCCGTTTTTTTCTTGTTATATTCTTTTCCGTTTTAAATAATTATACAAATGGGAACAAGAAAAGGACAAAGGATACATGTTAGCACTAGGTATAAAAAGGGCCTACACGAGGGCCGGGGCTGCTCTAGTGTGGACACTGCACATTATTTGCCAATAGTCTCAAACTATTGTAGGTATTTGTTGATAATCTTACAATATTGCAAATGTTAGATTCACCAACAGGCCAATATTGTCTGCTTTCTCTGTATCCCCCAAGTGATCACTTTACCGTTCATCTTTATCGGGCACCTCTAGCTGTATGTCTGTTAGTGTATTTTTGTGTGTTTTAAATCTGTGTGTAACCGACAAGTTTCTCAAAGCATTGTGGGCCAGCCCAGTAGAGATGATGCTAACTTCTCATGAGCAGCCTTAATGTTTTTTTTTCACAATACAAAGAATTCTCTTGAGTTGGAGACTGGAGTCAACCGCTTTCGTCTGGCATCCCTTATTTCTTCGGTAAAGGAACACTGTTATCCTTGAAAATATGAATGTGTGAGTAAATAAATGTTTCAGTTAATGTGTCCGTAAATACATTTAAATTGACCTTTTTAAATGTAAAAAAAAAAAGGAGAGTACAGAAAATTCCTCTCTGCTGTGTCTCATATACTGTATATATGCATTACTTGCATGTGATGTATGTTAGTGAGTTCTGAACATAGCATTTTCAATCTCATGATCTTTTCAACCTCTTTAGCAATTGAGGGATATTAACAGAATAACCACCTATTAACTTTGACTAATGGGGTTCAGTTTGAGTGGAGCGTGTCAAGGGTGGGAGATGAGCGCTGATCAGTCAGACAGCTACTGCATTGTCTCTGTGGCCTTCTTTAGCAAGACCTGCCTCCCCAGGCACCTTCGCCACCATCATTTATAGGCGACACCTCTGTGTTCATTTGATAGTTTTCAACCAATAAAAATAAATCTGAGGACTATGACCCTGGCTACTGCAGTCTTCTTTGTAAAGACCTGTTCATACCTTGTTTTTACATGTCCTGGTCTTGCCTATTTCGTAGTTGTGCCTGTATTTAAACTGGTGTAGTTGTTCAAATAAATGATTGTGATAAGAGGATGTTAAAGGTCTAAGACAGTGAACCCTCTCACCCCCCTAAACATACAAATTTTTTGTATTTTTTTTAAACAAAAATCATGCCCCCTTGCATCTATTTTTCACCGGCTCATCAAAGTTAGCTGGCTTATTCATTGATTTTAAACAACCTTCTGAACATTGTGTAATTTCTATGGGGTTCGGAAATGGGGTTGCAGGGATTTCTTGAGAATGACTCAGCTTTTTTTAACTGCTTTTGTGAAACAACGCTGTCCCCCTTGTTGGGCCCAATTATTGGGCCCCGCATACCCGGCAGCAGGTCTAGTGAATGTGGTTCAGCTTCTCTGACTAGTGTGATCTTTTGGAGGAGCAGCCAGTCACATTTTCCCGCTATGGTGCGTCTCCCAGAATCCAAAACACGATTGAAGTACAAACTGTTGCTAACATGAACTACCTCCAGACAATTTTACAAGTTATTCTTTAATACCTTTTTTGTCTGTGGTTATCACAAAGACGTCAAGCATTTGAACAGACACTACAACACAGAACATTCAATCAACTCATTACGTATCTTTCACTCACTTGTAGCTCTCCCATTCGGAATCCATAGCAACCACTCCCAAAACCGACAAATGAAAATACATTTAGAGAGGAACTCTTCGAAAGATCCATTTAGAACAGATGACCATCCGACTCTTACAAGCCAAACCCAAACCCTTGCCCAATGCAAGTAGCTACAGGAACACAGAACCTGAGACAGGCTTTTGGCTGGGTGTCAGGGCCTGAATTTAAAAGGTATCTTGTATAATTGTATTAATTAGGATCTGTAAGGCAAAACAGATCCTGGATCAGCAATATTACTTAGACTCTTGTATGGTTTGTTTGTACATACTGGCCCAGTTCTAAATGGCTCTTCAGAGAGACTCGATCTATAAAGTGGACCATGGTTCTCTGAACTGACCGTCGGCCCTAATGTGTTGCTAAGCGGCAGGCACAGTGACTACACAATCCCATTTGCACTGCATAACGCCACACATTCAGTCATCCTCTGATTACTAAACAAAAGGACGAAAAGCAACAGCCTATAGTTTTTTGTTTGATCAGGTCATGCCAAGTCGCAGCATTTCTGGTACATTTTACAATACATTTTACAAGGTTGCAAGATGCACACACACTCCCTCTCATACATGCTCACACACACAAAAAAAACATTTACATCTGTTTGTTGAACATACAGGTATAATTCATAACTTCATATCAGCATTGAAAAGTACCTACAGAAAAACAACAAAAAATACACTGACAACACAAGGCCAGCTAGAAGAAGTGTTCCATGTTGTTTTGTCTGCAACGAGGCACCAGAAAGAACAGTTTTGAATTCCCCTAGAGGAACTCGTAGGCAGTTCGGAGGATGCCACCATTTTGACAACACAGCTCTAACTGGGTTGCTTTGAGTAATATTATTACAATCCATATAAAATCATTTACATTTTGGGTAAATGTCTCGAGTACAAAAAAGGCACTGCCATTTGTTATTCTAAATATGACTTCCCAGCCTCATGCATGCATTTCTAAAATATAAATTACTTTTTTCTTCTTTTTTACCCCCTCTTAATTTTTATGGTTTTTTTGCCTTTTCAAGTTTTTTTTCTTAAACATAGGATATTCTTTTTCTTCTTCAAATATATATGTAAGCCTGCAGTCAATACAGGACATCGGCTCTGATAACAAAAACAAACAAATAGCACAGTAAAGCGGTAGACGTTTTGTTACAGTATGGATGCTTTCTCGAATTTACAAAAAAAAAAAAGAATGTCTCGCCATCGAATAATGATGCGATATCTGACTATGTGCAGAGTCTTACAAATTGAGTAAAAAATTAAAAATAAACTGAAACTGCGCAAATCTTCATTTACACTACATTAAATAATAATATATTTGGAATATTGAGGTTTTCATCTAACAGTTAATACTGTAGTGTGTCTGTGGATCTCTCTCTTTCAGAGAGCGGGGAGAGCCCTCTAGTTTTGATGCACTTTGGAAATCAAAAAAATGAACCCTTTTTTTGTGACACACGAGGTGAGCAGCTTCCGGAGGAGTCAAAGTCCGATCCACTCCTGGTCCGGCTACTTCTCCCGGAGCTGCAGTAATAATGACCACATTCACTACTGTTTTACTGCCATTCTGTTTACCACTTCTGCTCCATTGCTCTGAGACACACACAGTATAAGCGCACAACCTAATTGGCAGTGGTTAGTGTATGTACGTCCCACTCATTCTCTATCCTCTGACCTACAGTTGTTGCCACGTCCATCGCGATGCCATCGCTAGCCACGCGCTGGCAGTCGGCTCGGCATTGGCTGACCATTCCCTTAGGGCTGGGCCACTGGACCTCCAGCTTCTGAGGTTTACTGTCGCCTGTTCTATTTGGCAATGTTTCAAAGGGCCGTCGCCCCGTATCCAGTTTGTTTTGCTGGTGGCTCAATCAAGAAGTGAACTTTGTGACTGAAAGAGTATTTAGGGGGTAACCAACTCCTTCTTAGCTTTAGAAAGAGCCACCTTCAGCCTATTGGCCAACCAGGAAGATACAAGCGTTTCTAAAGCATCAAAAATAATTCACATACCAACAACACCCCAATAGATGTCTCTTTCCTCCACTATCAAATACAAAACATTTGTGATTATACTGTCATTCAAAACAAATAACAAAACAAAAATAACTATGTTAATATTTGAGATGTACTTATGGTCACCAGCCATACATAGCAAGTTAATACATATGGTACTTTAAATAATACATCTAAATGTATACAATAATCACCTCTGCAACAGTAATAGAAAAAAAGAATAATAAATAATTATTTCAATCTGCTAATAGTATAGATTCATATGGCAGTGACAAGTGGCTGCCTACCATGTATTGCAGCATCAGTGTGACAATACATACTATGTTGCCACGTAAGATTTCCCAAGCCATGCCACTAAAGGGTCCAAGCCAGTCCATGCTTTATGTAATTTTCCTGTCCCTGTCCTGGTTAAGGCTGTGTGTTTACTGAGCCCACTTCCTGAAGCAGTGATGTTTGGCCGGCTCTGTAAGATCGCTTTCAGGCATCAGTGACATTTTGATCATAAAATGGTTGACAGGGGTCATCCACACCTTTTGACAAGATGGTTCAGTCTGAGAGCTTCAGTTCAATGCACACTTGGGGAGTGGGCTTTTTTTGGGGGGTGGGGTGGGCTGGGTGTTTGGCACGAAGCTGGCTTTGTCTTTCTACTGGAGTTTGCCTCTGTAGTAAGTCTCTTCTGAACCTCTCATTCTCCCCTCTGTCGCAAACCTATTGCACATACTTGGCATTTCTACTTGGCATTGTTACTGATGGATAATCTGTAGCGAAAATCATGGCACTGAGGGCAGAGCATGAAAAAGCAAAACACTTAAGAATGAAAAACAAACTAAAAGGAAGCAAAGAAAAATGATCGCAATAAACCTTACGAAACACCTTTTTTTCCATCACTCTAAACATATTCAAACTTGGGAAACACCAACCAGGATGCCCAGTCAGGCTCAAAACATCAGCATGACCTTTCATGCATAAAACCAACTACTGACAGTGATGCAGTGGCTAGTAACAACGCAGCCAAGCTGTTCCAGCTCAGCTTTAAAGAGCTTATTTTAACAACAACCTAACATTATAGTTTGTCATGCAGACAAAACTGAACCAAGGACACATATTAAGACAAAGAAAATTAAAGTAACTAAAAGTACAAAACACCTAGTTCCAATTCAAATCAACAGATCTAAGTGCCTGGCTGTATCTAACTGCTTTTGACCACCAGGTGGAGGCAAGTACTAAAAAGTTAACAATCTCGGGGAGTAAAGCTCACTTTAAACCCTTCATGGACTGACATTGCCATGCTGCTTGAGTGAAAGGAAAACTTAGCAGCCTCCTGGTTCAAATGCACTAGCGTGATGTTTTGATTCTCCAGTCCTCTGCGTTTGTCATTGGTTAGTGTCCTCCCATTTCTCCTCGGATCAGTACTTTGACCGTCTCCTGTGTCGTAGACAGATGGGTATAGATAGCATAGAACACGCAACGCTTTAGCAAAAACCCTGGACTGCAAGCACACACTTAATCCTAAATCATTCTGTTTAAAAACCAGACCAACCGAAAATGTTCCTCACCGACAACGACTAGCATTAGAGGCTAGATTACAAAACACTGTGCACCTGCTTCAGGACCTTTGTCTACATCCAGTCAATAAACAGCGCTTTCAATGCATTAGTCTGAAAGTTACAAAGATGAACAGTTTTTTGCAAAGATGATGTAAAAGCAAGACACCCTTGGCCTGTCCATAACATCAATTCACCAGAACTCCACACCATAGCATTTCCTTTTGCAGTGTTTCAAATCAAAGTCCCTGCCTCTGACATGAATCAGTCACTACTAACATCCTCTTCTCCTTCCAAATCACTTGACACAGACCGTCCTCTCTCTACACTTCCCTCCTTTTGTTTTACCTCTCCTTTTCCTTCTGCACATTTCTGCCACCCCCTTCCGTTATTAGTGTTTCATTTTCACACTGGTGATCAAAAGAAAAAAAAAAAAGCAAACAATGAAATAAGTCTGTTATAAAGTTTCATGATAGCGACTATGAGACCTAAGTCCATAAAAGCAACCCCCCCCCACCCAAAATAGAAAGTCAAATAAAAGTGATGAAGTCATACCTGAAATGTACAAATGTTCGGGTACCCTTGATAGTAGAGGCTTATGTAAACAATACATACGTGTATAAATGCTCCCCCTTCCACCTATACAGATTATAGCCATTTGAAAATCGTCCTCCCTAAAACCTGACCAAACTGTGGAAGCAAAGCTAAGGTTTCTCTCAATGTGTCCCAGTTTGTCTGTTTTTTTTTGTCTTGTCTTTTGGCTCAGTGACATGTCATAAAAGCTATGACCGGTAGAAATTCGGACTGCTGTGGGAACGGTTTTACTGGTCAGTAATTGGGACTGCGGGGGCTGGCTCTACAGAAGACGCTACAGTCTTAAACACTGTAGCATAGTACTACAGTACCCATAATGCATACTCCCCTTGTCAACCGCCCCCAGGGTTTGCCAATCGGTTGTTGGTTGATGCTGATCCCAGTGTTGCTATACCTCCTCCAGCCCAGCAGAGGGCAGTCTTCAGGCACTCTTGTGGGTAGGTCTGCTGGGAGCAACACTGTGTTGAAGGAATCTTTACTGCCATTGTTGTCCGTCAGTAAAGCCCAGGTACGTCTGAGTTGTTCTGGGGGCTAGCCGTGTTATTGTTGTGATGGCAACGTGCCGATGTGCTGCTATGTTAGCCGCTTATCAGCCGTTTTAATAACGAGGATTGGCTCGTCATGGCGTGGCTCCGCCCCTCACCTCTAGTTGACCTCTCCCATTGGCTGTAGTGGCCCCTGGTGGGCAGGGTGGTGTGTGTGTGGGTGGAGGTGGTGGTGGAGAGGGAAAGACTGAGTTGCGCGGCGAGCCTCCTGGGACCAGCTCTACCTCCGGGGCTCTCCTTTAAAGTCCTCCTCTCAGATGGTGGATGTGCGGTCGACTCCATCTGGACACATAGAGGGTAGGGGCACAGGACAAACCATCAGATAGGAAGAATAGACGAACACAACTGGAAAAATACAGATGTGGTGTTAAATAATGTGTTGTTTTTTTTTGCATCTGGTCTGGCTGGACAAACAGAGTGCTAACAGTTTATCCCTTGGTTCTGTCCCAAAGAGTAACAAAGTAATTTCTTGTGATATTTAACTGTTGGGTGTACAATATGTATATCACAGCTTTCAGACAATCAACATTCAGGACTCAAACCACTAGGATTATAATGCACTATTGACGAGAGCTCTATGGGCAATGGTCCAAAATGTTGTCCACTAAGGGAATAGGGTTCCAGTTTATTTTAAGGGGCTGGTCAAGTTGCAGAGAACTCATAAGCCTCCTCTTAGCTTGTTTCTCGGTACATGCCATTGGAAATTAAAATGTTGTGTAAATAATGGTTAAGAATTTGCTTTGCAATTCAGTTTCCACAAGGACACACCAACTGTTGAATTAATGCTGAAATCCTGTGTGGTACTACAATTTAACAGATGGAGGCATATTAACCTGGTATGTGATTTTGAATGTGCTATTACCCGTGAGATAATTTAGGACCGTACTGATTTACCTGCGATGGCTTTGTATTTTAACTTATCTCTTCATTTTTCAATAATAAATATATCCACCTGTGAAAAGTGGAACAAATCCTAATTTAAATGCATGAAAGTCTGAGTCACAGACAAGAACTGAAAATGTTAATGGAGTGTAGATTTTCAACAGGCACTTTATAACAATGCTAACTCCAACCTTCTCCTCTGCTAGCCTGGATGAAATAGTCACCATATTGAATATCCCATTCTTTCAGCGCCACAAAACTGCTTAGTAGGTCTGGAAGCATGTCACTATTATGGAAAGGACTGGGCAACTTACTGTCGAGATTCTGGTCATTTTTAGAGCTGGCCGCCATAAAGTATTGCTGAGTTTGAGTATGTCTGAGCTTTGTACTGGACAATATTTACTGAACTCGGAAACAAGGGCACATGGTAATCCATTTACAATGAATACTTGAAAGCGCAACGGAGAGTGAATGAGAGAGCGAGAATTAAAGATACAGTAGAGGGGAAGGGTCCCGTCTTCGACTGGGATTCCTCAGCTACCCACATCTGCTCCAGGCCTGGGTGTATATGTCCACACACACAGACACACACACACACACACACACACACAGACACACACACACACACACACACACACACACACACACACAGACACACACAGACACACACAGACACACACAGACACACACACAAAGCATCTCTTGTCCGCCCCCAGCTCCGCGCCAAGCACTGAGGGCCACTGTCTCTGGCTCTTTGCTGGCGAGGCCGGGGAAAAAGAGGGGAAAAAAACCAGCGCCTTTTCTCCAAGCAAAACTCAGAGTTCACATGGGAATGGTTATTGAGTTTATCCAGCTCCCTTCTACTCCGGTTCCCCCTCCATTCGTGGCCGAGTTCAACCCCAAGCTAAAGCCGGTCTCAAGCACGGTGTGAAATACTTAGAATACCTAATACCAAATACCTGGAGCGATGGCTTTAGCCTGTCTGTAGGCCGAGGCAGGAGGAATCTTCAACTCAGGGACCTTTCTATTGGTTCAATTGCAACAGTCAAGTTAAGCCCAGCTAACTCATGCTGAGTTTTATGTGAGCCCAGGTCTTATAGCAGGCAAGCTTTTAGTGTATATGCTGCAAGCTTCAATTGTGTTACAGTAACATTCTGACAAGGCGTCTGAATGTTCCTGATGACTTAGCAACTCTTGTCTCACCAGTGCCTCATTTTTTTTAAATGACTTGACAGTTTCTAGGTAGAGAGAACTCCAGAGTTGACATTCCTTTTCTTGGTTTGTATGTGTAAGCTGTGTGTGCTGTGGGTTTCATTTCAGTCTAATTATGGTATTTGGTAGTCTCGACCATGCTCACATGCTGACAGTGCGTGGCCCCAACTAGCGAAATGCTGCTGTGTCGGAGGTCATGGACAGCATGGCGATATACAAGAGGAACTGCTCTGTGTCAGCCTGGTGGTGTAGAGGAACTGCTCTGTGTCAGCCTGGTGGTGTAGAGGTGGTACTACATTGGTTCAGAGGTCATGGACAGCCCACAATGTTTATTTTGTCCTAAACTGGGTTATCCCTAAACTAAAGTCCTGTGTAAATGGTCAGATTCTCGATAAAGTTCTGGTTCCATGTGTGTTAGGAGATTAGATCAGAACTGGAACAAAGAGCTCTCTTTCAAAATTGCAACTCTGTGGGCAACATCTCTTCTGACAAAATGAAAAGGGCCAAGGCACCGAAACAAACTGTCCACGAGGGCAGGTAGTCATGATTCAGTTATTTGAATCCCTATGATTTCTATGTAATTTGTGGATTTAAATTAGGTACTGTAAGTGTGTCTGTGTGTGTATTGACAATGAGGTTGAGCGGTACCTGGGCAGTGTGTGTACGGCTTATGGATGTTTGTGGTTCTCCTACCTCCCAGGGCATGCTCTGTCATACTCAGGCACAGAGACTCCAGTCGGTTGTTGATGTCTGGTTCGGTCACTGGCACTTGGAGATCTGTAGAATGACACAGCGTCACAACAACCTACATGACACTGACTACCTAGACAACACAGGAACAATGCTGTGATCGTGACAACGCCTGGGTATGGAAAACAACTTCACAGTCCTCTGCAAACCACCCCAGAGTCTTATCCTCTGTCCCAGCGGAAAAAGGAGCTGAAATCAAGTTAATCTAAATGCTGTAATCCTATAATACACATAATATGTCAACCTTTCCTAACATAAGCCCTCGATTTGGCAGCAGACAAAAGAAGGTGTATTATCACCCTGTGCTGGGGAGGTAGTTGGCGTAACAACGACCTCAATTCAACTGAGGCGCGTGCCCCCGCTCAATCACATTACCCCGCACTGCCAATTAACCAACCGTCCCCACATCACACACAATTAGGACAACAGCCAGTTGCACTCCTTTGTCAGGTGTGTCTACTTGTCAAGTTCGAAGGTCTGCCACAAGGGGGACCCCTAAACTAACCCCGTTCTTTAGAAGTGATTGTGTGGGACCGGAGGGGCCAGTTGCTAACTTGCTGGCTTAGAAGACGCCTCGGCTCTTAAGCTAGTTATCACAGAGGGGATGTGGAGGCGAACGGCTGGGCTTAAGCTGTGCCTGCTGGCCGCGCCTTTAGCTGAGTAAACACGTCACAGGGCGGATTTCAAATCCCTTGTGGCTACAGAGAAGAGCCGAGTTAGCCCCGTCACCACACAGGCTGGACAGACGGAACAGTCCGCTGGCTATTTTTAGGCCCCAAATCTTGAACTCCTCCAAACACCCCCCCCCCCCCCCCCGCCACACACACATTTCCTTCATCCCCCTCATTCTTCCTGCCCGTTTGGCCTCCGCTTTGATCAAGCATTTAATCTGTCTAGTGTCAATGTAAGAGATAGAAAGACCGAAAGATAAAAACGGACAAGGAGAAAGAGTGCAGGAGGGAGTGAGAGGGTGAGTGAAGGCCTTCCAGGCTGCTACAGACTCTGGCCAAGCTCCCACTCCAGCCCCGGACTGCATGGGCTGTCTGACTCTGCAGGGCTGTCCGAGGGAGAGCGGGATGAAGGGGGGGGGGGGGGGGGGGGGAGCGAGGGTAAGGGAGTGTGTGCCAGGTTGCCCGAGCCACCCAGCACAAAGAGGATCATTGTAGTTGACTCTCCCCCATCTTCCTCCTTCCCTCTCCCCACCTCCTTTCTCTCCCCCTCGTTCCTTCCTTCCTCTCCTCCTTCCTTACTCGCTCGCTCACATACAGACGTTTTTCCCTTAAACTGACAACTTTAAAAGACACCGGACATGCCAGAGGAGGAACTCCCTGCTGTCACATTGATGTCAAGTTTTTCCTGTGGCCAAAGCATAGAAATAGAAGTACAGACACAACCACCATTGAGTAGAACATTGCCTTGATTGGGGACTGTGTGTTCTGGTCATTTCTATGAGCCCGGCCGGGACTGGCGGCGGGGGTTACGGTGTGGGAGAGGCCGCCACAGGCCGTCTCCTCCGCATACCAATGCTGCCGACCGGCCTCGGTCAAGGCTCACTGAGACACGGCATCCTCCTAAACGCAGTGCATCAAGAGTGGCAACAGCACGGCTGTATGTGTAAAGCATCTGTCGCCAGGCTAACCCCGAGGACAGCATGGAGGATGGTAAGCAAGTAAGAGATCTGGTATTAAATACATGGCGAGAAATGGTAATGAAAAGGACAAAACGAAAGGTGAGAAAGAGAGGGGGTCAAATGAATCAACAGGGAGGCAGAGGGAAACAGACAGAGAGAGACAGAGAGGGTGCCCTTGTACAAGGCGATAATACACGGCTGTGCTCTTACCAGCCTGCTGGAACATGACCATGGTGTGTGGCGTGGTGTGAACCGGAAGGGAACGGGTCCTCTGCACTGAGCTGTGGGTCCGGCTGGGCATGCTGTTACTACCCCCAGGGTTGGCGAACCACAGACCCTGTTGGACCAACCGACAGTCACACAGACAGCCAACAGACGGCTAGACCTAGGAGGCTTCTAAAGACGGCGATGACACACTGGCCTGGCTGAAAATCTGTTCAGAAATTGGTATTCTTAGTTGAAAGACCTTGAAAACAGGTTCATATACATTGAACCCCAAAATCATCTGTGACATATTCTGTATTTTTTTCCTATTCCAACACATTTGAACATGATACTAAGTATTTGAGCCTGAAGTCCGCTTTAATATGAGGCTCTTTTTGATCCACATTGGATGAATCATACCTTATCAGAAACCATAGCTTGTCTTCCCCTTTTAGGAAGCCAAAAGTAAAAATGATGAACAAAATTCATGGGTAGTGACACATATCCTTTGCAAGCAATAATTGCTGCATCCCATAGACATGTAAACAGTGGGTTATCTTCCCCTGGTGATACTCTGCCTGTCCTGTAGTCATTTTTGTTCCTGCTTGTTTCAGGGCCTTTTTGCCTTCAGCCTTGTTTTCAGGATGTGAAAGGCATGTTCAATAAAAAAAGAGAGAAGTTAGATCAGATATTGACTTTACCGGTCAGAAACTTTCCACTTTTTGGTCCTGTTTGGAAAAAGACCACCTGAACAAATAATGGGCGCAACAAATCAAACCACTCCCAGACAATGCTGGGAAAAATGATAACATTCCTGTGACACCACAGATAATTCAAATCCCAGATTGTAGTTTGAGACCACTGCCTTAGGTAAACTAGAGTACATCACAATGAGTTAATAAAGTTCATGAGCATTCATTTATATTGGCAATCACTATGCAGTTGACCTCAGAATAACGGAAAGGCCCTTAACACTGTAGTTGTAGTAAAAGTATGCCGGTTGGTTTACAGATGGAATCAATCACAATGTATTCCTATTTTCTGCCCCCAAACATCATCGCATGCACATTTGGCAATGCCTGGATAAGTGGAGGACACATCCAAGGTGTCCGTCTTAGAACTACAGAGACTACAGGCTCGTTGTTTTATACGCCTTTTCTTCTTCCCTCCTCTATTTCACCCTCGCCGTTTAGCCTCAAACTCCTGACTCTTTAACAGCATGGATTCCTTTCTGTAACCTGCCTATTATACTATCCAACCTCCTCTGTCCTCAATCCTCCACCTCTCCCTCCCTCCACCTCTCTTTCTCCAGTTTTGTCTCTCACCCTCCACCCCTCTCTGCCCTCCCTGCTCGCTCGGTCTCGCTCTCCCCCTTTCTCGGTCCTCCCGTACAGAGTACCAGGGGAAAAACAGGAAATGCCTGTGCACTGTTCTCACTGCTTCTGACTAGCTCACTCTCTCCCCTCTACTCCTCCCCCTCCCATCGCCTCCCTGTCGCCCCTCCCCTTGCACACCCCCCCCCCCCCAAACTATGACTCACCCGCTCTACTTTTCCCCTCCATCTTTTCTTTTAATACACACTTCCCAAACCTTTTTTTGATCCCGATCCCCTGAAGAAAACAAGAATGGCGAGAGGCCCCACAGACAGTGAAGGAGGTTTGGAATTTCCTCCCATTGTAAAGATGCCTGGAGAAAAGCCTGACGGGAACAGAGCAGACGTGTGTGAAGGCCCCCGGGTTATCACTGTCGCGCACCGGAGAGGCCTTCCACATGTGCATTAGTGACGCAGGGCCCGTGGAATGCGTGTGACCAGCCTACGAGTTCCAGCGATTTGACTGGACGCGGCGCAGACACAGCCTCCTACTGCCTCCGCTGTTGCATTCCTCCCCTCTTATGGCTCGTATGACAAGGTTTTCACAAGCAGGTACTTCACAGGGAAGGATGACTCCGATGCTGAGAAAGAAGTATGTGGCTGGAGGTTTTCCATTTATCTGTGCCGGGGGCCATTTGTAGAATCGCCGGACCACGTTGTAATTCGTCCCCGTTTCATTATGTCCATCTGTATATTGGTGTGTTCACAGCAGCACTAAAGGGAGAATTCAGCAGTGTGGTGTCCTTTTTCTTCTTGCCTGTTGTCTAATACTGTCGCAAAACTAATTGGGACTTTATTTGACCCTTATATTACCAGGTAAACTGACTGAGAACACAAGTGAGACTTGGCGAGATGTTCATTAGAGATGTGCACAACTCTCCTGAACCTACTGAGACCAAGTTGTGGTAAGGAGACAAAGCCATGAATGAGATTTGGACGTCACAAAATTGTTTGGGAATTTTTCAAATAATAATACAAATTAAGAAAACACAGAAAGAAAATCACAAACTTTAAAATACTTGTCCAAACTTCAGACACTACAAATTAATGTCAAAACAGCCAAAACTGGAATGGAGGTGTGAGTTGTGTGGACGTCCAGAACAAGCTGGTTCTTGGTCCCTGGCTCAAAGGACACTCCGCAAAATAACAACAGAACAGAAGACATTTTCCTCCATTTCCAGGGAGGGGAGGTTTTCCTCACCTGCCGTCCTTGCTTGAGGCCTGTTGGGGTACTGCTGGCGCTGCGTGGCGTGGGGCCCAGGAGGCTGGTGGTACCCAGCAGGCCCAGCCTCGCACCAGGGAGGCTCCGCGAGGGCATCTGGAACTGGCGCAGGCTCCGGCGGGTCGACAAGCTGCCACCCCCCACGCAGCCCGCCGTGGGGAGAGAGTTGGACTGGCCGAAGCCGCGGCTGCTACTGTTGCTGGGCAGGGAGAGGGAGAAGAGGCTTGAACCAACAGAAACGGTCGCAATTCAAAAGGACTGAATACCGCTTCGCGGAGGACAAGCGACAGGCCACTCAGAGAAACCGTGGGAAAACGTTGACCACAGGCTCTGCAGTTAGAGCCATTGACCTCAGAATAATGCACACGAGTCGGTGGACTGCAGGTGTTTGTGGTAGTGATAATGAGCGCTAGCCATAAAAAGGTAGGCTGAAAAACAGCTAGGGAGGCCGGGGTCGGACAGGGGTCAGATGGAGAACAGATGGCGGGTACTGTAGAACCGGAGAGGGTGCGTGTTAGTGTGTGTCACTCGCTCTCTCCACGTGTGTACTGTGTGTATCCCCGCGGCCTTGCCTACCTCCTCTGTGCCCGGTAGCCCGCCATGTCCAAGAGGGTTTTCCTGGGAAATGATCGGAACAGCTTCTGCACCTGCTGTTTCCATGACAACAGCCGCTTCTTCTGCGTCTCGGTGAATGCCTGAGAGAGGAGAGGGGGAGGAAAACGCATGAGGGGAGATGGGGGGGTCGCAGGACTACAGAGTAGGAAGGCGTGACTCAGGGTTATGCTAAGTCGAGTCAGCAAATGCATCGACGCGTGCTTAGTTTCCCCTTGAAACCGACACGAGAAGTGATCCTTTCATATAATACATACAGGTTTGAAGAACTGTATAAAGAGCAGCACGGGGTGTTCCTGGTATACCTCGTGTAAAAGGCACTTGTCAATGAGCTGCAGGTAGGAGCTGATGTTCTCTTCATCCGGCCTCGACACCAGCAGCTGCGTGCAAACTGCGAGGAAGAGACAATAAGAGAGAAAGGGAGTGGGAGAAATATAAAGCAATTAGGTCTTTCATTTCCCAAAATGAGACCATTATTCAAAGGTTCCAAGAAATACTTGTCTGATGAAAATGGGCTACCCACAGTTTTAGGGGTGGACGCAAAGAGCTGGGCATTGGTAGCACAGGGACTTTGAGGACACAGAAGGGATTTGAGCAGGAGGGAATGTGGCCCCATTGATTTCCATAGTCCGCATTTCTTCCAAAATGGCCACTGTTTGCTCAGTACATAAAACTGAGGGGGTAATACCAATTTTAAGGGGGTATTTTCTGTAAGACAACATTTCGTTTAGGATGTTTTTACATTGAAATCGTTTTCTAGTTACCGTGCCTATAAACACTACCCTTCAAACATTTCCACATTTCATTGTGTCAGCTCCTCATCTAAATTAAGATTTGTTTTCACCACTTGTCACTTAAAGGGATCTGTTTGAAATTGTGAAACATAACTATATTTATGAAGAAAAAGTATATATGAAATATTGTAATTGGATTAGTCTCCGAAACCCTGAGATAACACTTGGTGAAACCACCTCTGGCAATCATTATAGCTGTGAGTCTGTTGGGACGGTTCTTCACCAACTTCATACGCCTCTATTTGACAATATTTAAACTTTTGTTTTAATAAACTGTTCAAGCTCTGCCAAGTTCCTTGGACAGCAATTTTTAAGTCATGCCACAGATATTTAACTGGATTTAGGTCAGGCTCTGACTAGGACACTCAAAGAAATGGAACCATTTATTCCTTAGCCACTCCACTGGAGCTTTAGCTTGGTACTTTGAGTCAGTGTCATGCTGAAAGATGAACTTCTGTCCCAGTTTCAGCTTTCTTGCAGATGGCTGAAGGCTTTCTTCAAGGACTTTTCAGTAAATTGCTCCATTCATTTTCATAACGAGTGCCCTGCATCCTGACATTGAGCAACATCGCCTATGAAGCCACATGATTTAATGTTTTACTTCAAAACAGGATTATCGGACTCAATACTGACTCAAGTGCATGGATACCAGGACAAGGGCCGTTACACAAGGAGTGTCGTAGAAGGGCCTCAAGCTTGCAGTGCCGTAAAAGGGCCTGAACCCTGCAGCAGGACCAGTATCTGCTCCTTGGTGCGAGGAGAAACAGGAGGAGCACTGCCAGAGGCAAACAAAATGACCTCCAGTGGGCTACTGGTGTGCATGTTTCTGTCCAAACTGTCAGAAACAGACTTCATGAGGGTGGCATGAGGGCCCAACATCCTCTAGTGATGAAAGCAGGTTCATACTGAGCACGTGAGAGACGTGGAAGAGTCTAAAGACACTGTGGGGAACGTTATGCTGCCTGCAACATCATCCAGCCTGACAGGTTTGGCGGTGCGTCAGCGATGGTCTGGGGAGGAATATCCTTGGAGGGTCGCACAGACCTCCACCTGCTAGCCAGCGATACCCTGACTGCAGTTAGGTACCGGGATGAAATCCTCAGACCCATTGCCAGACCTTGCAGTGGGCCCTGGGTTCCTTCTGGTGCAGGACAATGCCTGGCCTCATGTGGCCAGAATGTGTAGGCAGTTCCTGGATGACTGGTCCTCACATTCCCCAGACAAGAACCCAATTGAGAACCTCTGGGACGTTATGTACCGGTGCATCCAATGCTGTCAAGTAGCGCCACAAACTGTCCAGGAGCTCACTGATGCCCTGATCCAGATCTGGGAGGAGATCCCCCAGGACACCATCCGCCGTCTCATCAGGAGCATGCCCAGATGTTGTCAGGAGTACATACAGACGTGGGGGCCATACACTCTACTGAGTCACATTATGAGTTGCGTGATGAAATTCACGCAGGTTGGAACAGCCAGTGATTTCAATTGTTATTTAGATTTTCGGTGTAAGTTTGTATCCAGCCCTCAATCGGTTGGTGATTTTGGTCTCTATTGAACATTCTTACGTCAATGCACAGTAAAGATTTTGATGTTTAAAATATTTAATTGTGTTATTTAAGTGCTCCCTTAATTTTTTTGAGCACTGTATATCCTGCCTAAACATTAAGGCCAACGACTATAACTGAACTTGCAGGGGCCCGACCCACAAAAAAAGATTGGCTAGATCGTAACGAGGTAAGGCAACCCTGTCCGACATCCCACCTGAATGGTCCTGAGCCAATGTGAACCACCCTCTACAAGTCCTGGACACTGTGCTGTTTGAGTTAAATGCTCCACCAAATTATGTTCCTTAGAGACTGCTTTATTTTCTGTTCAGCCCTTAATAATCATCTATTAAGTCAATGGACCATAGTACCTTTTCCCATGACACGGGTAAACTGGCCAGGGATGTCTCCCTCGGGGATGAGGGTGGTCCCTGTCTCCCCCTCCCCTCCAGGAGCCAGGTGGGAGCCTGGCGCGGCGCTGCTCTTCCCCTCGGGGCTCAACAGGGGTCGCTGTCCAGTCGAGGAGGGGGAGGAGGGGGAGGAATCGTCACCGCCAGCCACCGCCTTGATGGGCGTCAGGATCATCTGGTGGAGCTCAGCCAGAGGGGCTCGCAGGTTACCCCCCTCCAACACGTCCTGGGAGAGGAGAGGAAAAAGAGGGAGAGAGTGAGAGAAAGAAAGAAAGAGTGGAAAGAAACAAGAAAAAGGGAGAAAGAAAATCAAGGAAAATAATAGAAGAGATAGAAATACAGTAAAAAGTAATGGGAAAGGAGACAAAGTTAGACAGAATGTCATGAGAGAGAGAAAGAAAAGTTTGGATGAAGAGGAGGTGAATGGGAGGAGGAGGGATAACAGTCTGTGAAAGTGCTTCTTTCATTTCAAAATATGGCACTCAAACCGTTTCGGAGCATTACGGTGAGGGATGTAAATACACTCAGTCCTGTTCAGACAATCATCCTTGGATTGTCACATGGGCTGTGGCAAGATTGTTCCAGACATGATAGGGAGGAAACGTTAACCGCCTCGCCGCCCATGTGATACTAAGGGGAATGAAACAAAAAGATACACTCCTGTCCTGTTGCATGCTAAATTACACCCTATCCCCTTTATAACGCACTACTTCTGACATGAGCCTCGTAAATGGCACTCTATTATCTATTTAGCATACTCGTTTCAACCAGAAAATAATGACCTACACTGTGTACCAAAATGGGTGTCAGTTGGGATGTTCAACTATGACCCATGTCTGCAGGAAGTCAAATCCAGATTTCATTTTCCAAGAACGGTGAGCTGTGGGTGAAAACTTCAAAGGGAAAGCAACTGTCCAAACTTTAGTAAAGTGAGAATATAAACTGGAACCTAATTTGTCCACCTATTTCGCTTTATCGAGTAATGAGAGACCGTGGATGCTTTGTGAATTACTCGACAGGTCTCACCACTGACCTTCTCTAGACATCGCAGCATGTTCTGGCGCTCCTTCAGTTTTTGGATGCTGATCACTATCTTGTGACGTGCCCCTTTGGTGACATTCTGCGGAAGACAACACTGTTTCACTTTTTCAGCATTATTTTAACTAACACACACGCGCATGCACGCACGCACCCTCATGGGTAAATTCTAGGATTGGGTTAAATACTAATACAATTAACATAATACACAGAAATTCCATATCTACATCTCTTCAATACTTTTCATTGATGAACATTTACATTGAATTTGGTTTAGCCTCTGAATTGACTAGACATGGGTGGAAAAGCACCATGCAAAAGACAATTTTCAATCCTGAAACATTTCACTAACATTCCTAGTATGTTTCCTGATTATTCCAGTTGTTAGTAAGAATCTGCCCATGTAAAAATGTGTTTTTCTATGAATGTTTTGGTCATGCTCTGTTTTTCAATAAAAAATATGTTTAAAAAAAAAGAATCTGCCCATGTTCTTGAAGGCACCAACCTGGGATTCCAGCTGCTGTTCTGTCAGTGACATCATCTCATCGTACGTCATAGTGGAGAAGAGCGATGCATACTTGTGGAGACGAAGGCTTTTCAGCCAGGCCGGCACATCTGTGGAAACACGGGCACATTTGACAAATGCCTCCTATCTTAGGCACAGCTGGAGTAAGTCAATGAGTCAGTGTTTGACATCAAAGATGGGATAATATCTTCACCATTCAAACAATCCTAGGGTCTTAGACATTGCTTGCATCCCAAATTCTACTCCAGTCCCTATTTAGAGCTCTACTTGGGACCAGGACCTATGTAGCTCGTGGTTTATAGGCTGTAGGGTTATGTCTGGTCCATTCAACAATGAGCCCTTCCTGATGTAAAACAGGTTGATATAAGAGAACACGACCCACTTCTGACTGCGGTATGTGTTGGTCGCTGGGAGTTTGGGTTCTTTGACCGTCAGCTGACTACTAGTGTCCAGTGTTTCCGTTAGTGGGGTAATTATATGGTTTGTTGCAGCTGTGTGGTGGGAAGACCAACACTGATTACCTTAGCAGACTTTCACTGATATAACGCAGTTTTAGTTTCGCTTCGTAGAATTGGTGACATTGTACAATAAGGTGTACAACTTTCACAACAGGAAGCAAACAAAAGGCCCCATGAAAAGACATAACATGTTAGCCCAATACCGTATTTCTCTCCTGCTAGCAAAAAAATCTAACTTTCACCACAAGCATTGACCAACAAAACCAGAAACCGTCTGTTTAAAACCCTGCGTTAACAATAAGTCTCAGAGCTGGAAAACTGATCAAGGACCAACTTTAGGACGTAATGAATGACAGCATGTGGATCGTAGATAA
The DNA here is from genome assembly GCF_011004845.1 of Esox lucius. NCBI lineage: Eukaryota > Metazoa > Chordata > Actinopteri > Esociformes > Esocidae > Esox > Esox lucius. The sequence goes on from NC_047583.1 coordinate 18,416,932, forward strand.
GCACTGCTAATGTAAGCTTTTTAGCAGTGCTCACAGGCCAGGTTACAGAACACTAAGGACTGTTTGTTTGAAGGTTGGGGTGTTTACATGAGTAATGCTAAGCAAAGCTTAGTAATCTGTATCTAAATTATGCTGGTTGGAGTTTACTGTAAATATCCTGGCAGTTTCTCAGCTTTTTACCCAGTAACAAACAGCCTAGCTGTCTCACTCTTCCTGTAAATGGCTACGGTAAAGTTAGGGGTTGTGTCCGTTAGGCACCTAAAGGTAAAATAAAAAAACTGACTTCAATGAACATGAACAGAAGAAATCATGTCAAATAGTATGTCACATGCTTCCATAACAATATGTGAATTAACAGTAAAATGCTTACTTATGGTCTTATTTAAAAAAAGCCACATTTAAGTGAATACAATAACATTCTATATTGAATGGCAACTTTAACACTGGTATGGACCTATGTGGGGCAGCAAAAGACAGGTGAAAATGTTCAAAACTGTGCAGTGTGTGCTTTGGAGAGTTTGAACTAGTGTGTGTGTGTGGAGCACTAGTATGTGTGAATGTGGGCAAAGTAGTATGCGCATATATGCAATACAAGACGGATAGGGCAAAAAGCATTTGATAATAAACTATTCATGCTTATTTTATTTAACTTCAATTTTTTCAAGAGTGCTTTTAAGCTAAGTCGGTAAACTTCAGAGCCATTTGCTTTTCCATGGGGCATTAGATGACAAGAAGTTTAACTTTTTACAAATGTGGATGATGAGTATCAGTCTGAGTGAGGGGCATCTGGAAAAGAAACTGGTTTCAATGCTGGTGAAGGTCAAGCAGTGTTTCCCCTACCATTGTATAGCTGGGACGAGCCCCCCTGCCCAACTCTGCTGGCCCCCAGAGGGCCTGGATGTTGCTTTGGGGGCCTTTGCGCCATGCCTGGACAATAATCTAGGGGAAAAACTGGGATAAAGAAGTGGGGAAATGTGTGAAAATGCTTCAGCAGGCATCCATTTCAAGCCACTGACTTGTCAACTGGTCAGTGCACATACACAGCCATTTATAAAAACGATATGGAGCCAAAATAAATTATAAGTTAAATCAACTCTATTTGACTTTGCAAAGCACAAGTTGATTCAATTTATGAAGGCAAATTTAAAATGATGCTGTTGAGATTTAATTTCGGATGGCACCATATCCCCCACACATCTTTCTCCGCAGAAATGACATTTCCCAACTTTCCAGATAAAAAACATCTGCCTAAAACGAGAGGCAAGGCGGGGCCTCCTGGGTGGCACCCTGATATCAGGAGGAGCTGTTCACTACAGTTCAGTTTTATGACTGTCTGGGAGTCCTACTGCATGTTGGCCAGCATCTCACCAGGGTGGGGGGAGGCATGGTTGGCAGGAATTTATTTGACTCATCGTGCTTCAGGCACCTGCAATCAAGGTAGTTAAGTGCAGGGCGCATGACCTCACACGCTGATCCGGCAAACACCTGGTTGGACAAGCGGTATGAAAAGACGCAAAATGGCTTGGCGTGACATGTCTCGGACGAAGAATGTCGTAATATTCAACTCTACTGGGCTCGCCAGGAGTTGCTGACGTGAGACAAGGTTGAGACCACAATTACAGACAAATAAATTGTTAACAAAGGAAATTCCATCTCCATTCACAACCATAACCACTAATTTCCCAATATCTTATAGATTTGGCTACAGGTGTTTTGTGGAGGGCATAGATGTCAGTCTTTTTCATGTTCTAAGAATGAGCACAAAACAAGGTCTAAAACAAAGCCTCTTCAAAAAGACAGCGTCAGCGTCTGATATGAGCATGTCTTCTCCTGTCCTGTCGGCGCCCCTCCGTCAGTAGCCAAGCCACACTGGAGCCTTTAACACAGGCACATGGATAACAACTTAAAATACCAAGCAACAGTTGCCTCGTTTCCTGTTGCGCCATTCACTCAGTGCTTGGACAGACTAAACAGGCGTCAGAGATACATTTGGACCGTGTTAAATAAAAACAAACACACAGCCATCCACAAATTCGCCATGTGACCCAGTGTGTTGCGATTCCAAAGATTACTTTCAGTGTATAGTTACGGATGGAATTTTCATTTTGAAGAAATGGGAAATCGAGTTGGGGATCCTGGGCATTGTGAACACCTGGAGTGGAGCAGGTTGCTTCCTTGGCCCCAGGACACCACTTGAAGCGGTGAGGAGGTAAACCAATGAATGTGCACAGAGGTCACAAGGGGCCGTGAGATAAAAAAAAATTAGCCAAACCGGACCGGTCGCTTCACCCTGTGAGAACACGCGTATTCCCTCCTCTTTGCAGTCTGGAAAAATAGTCCCCGGCACACCAAGAAAACAGCTAATTCGAAAATTCGAGAAAATGCTACAAATCAAACTGCCAGACGCCAGTGGGAGGCAGACTGGGTCAACTGGATAAAAAAAAAAAACAGAGGTGCTGAAGCAGCCCCCCTTCCCGGTTAGCACCCCCAAAAAATATCCATGCTACTCGGCGGAGTACTGGACTCACCCCTCATGCCGCTCCCCTCTTCATGGAACGTATTCCCGCGGTGCAAGCCTCCCCCTCCTCCTCCACAGCAGCCTCCTCCTCCTCCTACAAGACCTCCGTCCTCCGGGTGCTCGCTTCCACCACTGCCCGACGACGCTACGCTGCTCTGGGGGGAGAGGGGTGCGTGGTGAGGGTCGGCGGGAGCCAGCCCCCCTCCTCCGCTCCCCCGTGGCCCGCGCAGGTCTTCCTGGGAGAGCCAGCCGTGACCCAGCCCCAGGGCGTGGCCGCCCGCCGTGGACGAGGAGCCGGCCGATGAGCCGCCGCCGCTCATCGGGGGGGTGAGGGACACCGAGCGCTTCAGGGGACTGTGCTGCCCGCCACCGGACAGGACTGCAAGACACACAGAAGACAAGGGGAGGAAGGGAGGAAGGGAGAGTGGGGGGAGGAGGCCCAGACAGTTAGAAAGGGGCTCAGCTCAGCTGTCCTGTCTACCAGGATAACACCAGGACAACACACTGCTTGCATGAGAGCTAGCTGTGCCGTGATAGACAGGCATTGGAAGGTTCAGACCACAGCCTCACCCCTAGCTCAGTGTAATGACCAATTTGGTGGCGATGATGACGATGATGGATGATGACGACAACCCCACCCCATTCACAGGACTCCCCCGGCCAGAGGCCTCTTGCCGTCTGCGCCGTAGGCAAATGGCCTGGTAGTGACGGGACTGACCAGAGAGCGGCCCTTATGCCAACGCGTGTCGTTTAAACAGCTTCCACTTTTCCGTGGCGAGGGCGGCCGCTGGGCGGAGTTGGGTCACAGAAAACACAACTCGACCTATTTATTTGCGGAGGGGGGGGGCAGACATTTTCCCCTTCTTTTACCCCTATGCAACAGGTGACCCTTTCTTTGGACCCCCACGGAACCTTCGTATGGCGTCACGGAACCTTCCAGAAGCAGTTAGAGCACACAGAGCGGGCAAGCTGGGCTGAGAAGGTGAACAAAATAACAAGACATACAGGAGGTCTTTATGTACCCACTGCCTGTGCTGTGTGTGTGTGTGTTTGAGAGAGTGTGTGTGAGTGCGAGTGCCGCCTGCCAGTCTCTTTCTCCCCCTATATGCGGCACCACTGACTGTGTTGGCTATGTATAGGACCTCACAGGCTGGTTTAAAATAAGTGTCCAGCTAACATTACAAGTTCCAGGCCCTAAATATTAGCCATTTTCCTTAAATACAGACTCTCCACAAAGGTTACCTTACATGGGTAAGGGATGGGGAGGCATGTGCTGGCCTGGGATGGGGCTGGGAAGGTGGGAGTGGGGGGTGAAAGATGGGGGGGGGGGGGGGGGGGGTCAAAAGCAGATGGAGACGCTACATGTACATGTATTATTTCGGAATTGATGAGAGGAGGTACAACAGTGAAGAGAGATAGCTTGTGACTGAGGACCCTGTCCTGAAATCAGAGAATATCCCAATAATAGAGAACTGTGGACCAGTCATAGTTCTGCAGAATTATTATTCTATAGGTCAAGCCCTAATATTAGGGACTTCACAACAAGGAAACATTACTACGCATAATGTTCTGCCATAATCGACAAATCTGAGAAACTATATTGAACTGTCTAATCTAAATGGGGATTCTGAGACACTTCCTGGGTAGCCTAGAACCACCTGTTCATTTATCAGAAGGCCCTCAATGAAGTGATTAGGATATGTTCGTCAGGGGCTACAACTAAAATCTGTAGATGGGAGTATTCATGGAGATGTGAACACCTGGCGTAGAACAGCATTACCTCCACCAATGGAAGAAACGGCAGAGGGTAAATAAAACTCTAGCAAGAGAATTCATAGACAAAATATCACCATAATAATCTGGCCTGTCAGAGAGACAATTCACTAGGGCCACACACGTTGCAAATAGAAATCTCACAAATATCCTTCTTCTACACTTCAGGGAGGCATATTTTGTTCTACAAAACTTGACTATACTGGTGTGCTTTGCTGAATGACACCCAAACCATACAGATCCAAACAGAATCCCGGCTAACGAATCCCAGTGTGAGCGATAATTAGCTGAAGAAGGGCAACTCTAGGGTAAAGTTGTGAAATCACTCCTTTGTGCGATGTACGGACTGCTAGAACACCCAAGCCCGGTCAAAAATAAAGGAGGATCTTGCTCAGTGCCCGGAGCTGTAAATGTGTCCTTATTTATATCCTCAGCTGTCTCCTTCATCTGAGAAAAAAAATACCCTTGCATTCTTCAGCTGGAAATATCCTGGTCTAACCACAGATATGTTCAAATCTGAATAGCTTTTGGAGTGGTAGAACACAGTAGGACCTACACACCCACCTGGCATTTAGACCGCCAAGCAGAGAGTAGAAATGTTTCGTGAGTTTGTCAGATGCGGCCACTGGCTGGCTGACTGAGGTTTGTTTGGAGTTTGTTGACCTGCGTGACGGCATTGTTCTCGGCTTAGGGTGCTCTAGAATGTTCTATACACGTATGAGTCGGAGTGGGTTGGTATCCGGCTGGACCGCACTATGACCCCTCGGCTCCTGTCGTTCTTTTAAACTCTCTTCCCTCTTCAAAGGAATAATACTTTGGAAGAAGAGTGGGTCTGCCGACTGCTTGACTTCTAATGTTTTAGTGTTGCAGATAGAAATCGCAGGATTACAGCTGCAAAAAAAACAACTGTCAAAATCCATTAATATGTTCACTAGCAGAGATTGATTGAGCTTGTCTGGCACAGAACCAATGGAATAGTCTCCTGGCCCTCCGGACACCATAAAGTAAACAGAAGTACTTGACATATTTCTAATATCACCCGGGAGAACATGTGGGATGTTTCTAATGCCTAGTCATAAACTCTTGTGCAAACTTTGATGCAACATTTAAAAATGGTTTGTAACACTTTATATGAAGCATAGGGAGAAAGAATTATAATATTACCACCATCTGCCAAGAAAGACATGCTAAATCACCTATTGGACCAATTGGCCTCATTTATATCAAATGAAGTGATTAACACTTGTGATTTTAACCGAGCTTGAGAACCACAGGAAGCAGATAGTATTAAGAAGTTGAGTTCTGTGTTGGTCTAAACCCAGCTAATCACAAAGCCAAAAGTGTCATTGCTTGTTTAAGTCCTGGAGGCATTGGTAAATAGTTATGTTCCTTGTTATCAGAAAACTGCATTTTGGACAGTTGTCAATCTGGTTTTAGTTCACAGTAACTGAACTGGTCATAAATTATATTGTTAAAGCCTTAGATGAGAAATTAAGCTGTGTTGCTCTGTTTGTTTACTATTGAAGGCGTTCAATACAGTCGAACAATCAATCTTATTAAAAAAGCTGTTTAAAGGCTCTTGCCTCTAGTTTCAAAATGACAGTGACAGAACAAAGGCTATTTTAGCTGATGGAATTGAATCTACATTTCTTGTAGTCCACAAAGGAGTTTCACAGGGTTCAATGGCAGGTCCTATACTGCCCACTCTGTATGTTAATGAAATCTTTAACTCTAAAAAAAAATTTGCATTTCATTTTTAAGCTGACAACTCAGTACTATACACTACGGCCCCCTCTCTTCAACAAGCTGTTTCATACCTGCAGTCTGATTTCCAACTATTCCAACAAAGATCACTGTCCTGCTCCTGACATCTGCACCTGCATTCATCCCAGTCCTCAGTAACAGAGCATTGTGGTAGCTACATCAAAATGTTCACAAATACATTTGTCAACACACAATGAAAATATGGCAATTCCTAGATAAACATACTATTTACAAATGTTTGACTTCTGGAGTAGGTTTTGGGGGTTACTATTCTTTTATGTAGTGGTTATAACCATCCCTAAAACAATGTCACAACAAGTCTGCCAATGCATCATGACAGTGATATTACAAATTATGTTATTAGCTGCAATTAACACATGACAAGAACCTGCAGTTCATATAAACTGTTCCCAGAAGATTACTAATACATCTTAAAGAGGTGTGAAATATTGTAAAATCATCCTAAACTGTCCTTTCCTGAATCTTGAGGCAAGTCAAGCTCCTGTAATAAAGACCACCCTCTCATCAGTAGAGTTCAGGAGCACTGACTAAGCGCCCGCAAACTGCTGAACGTGCTTCTAGGAGTGTGAGTCTTCACATCTAAAACAACCACAAGTGGTAGTCTTGGCACTCTTACTGTACATGGCTTCCTTTCCCTGCCTTCTACTGACCACAACTGGGTGGTGATTGGCCAGAGGGTGGGCAGGCCTTTGCGGGCCTGGGCCAGGTTAATACTGTACAGATGTTTCACATCCCTGTTTTGTTTTCTAAACAGGTCCACCTTATTCAACATGGCAGCTGAATTGGGGGCACAAATGGTAAAAACAAATGTGGCGAAACGTCTTTAGGGAAACCCTGCCAAAAGGACTATGTCAACTGCTGGTGTAAACGAGACAATGATTGCCACTTCAAGTCAGTGCTGCTTCTGAGAGACTGTCAACCAGGAGAGGAAACAAGGAAGGCAAGCAATGTCAAACTATCAAGACGTGATGGAAAGAGGTCGCAGAAGTCCTACATGGAAAATCCCATTGAGGGATTCCTCCATTTTCAAATAGCAAACTAGTGGGTCTAGAGACTTCATTGGCTGATCCTTTCGGATCACACTGTTAGAGAAGCCAATCATAAAGGAAACTGCCAGTGTGCTCACAGATGCCACAATTGTATGAATAAAAGATTGTGACCTCATACCATCTCCACAGATGTAGATTAAGTTCAAAAGAAAGGGAAAAGCCACTCACTGGTGTTGCTGCTGCCGCCCGTGCCCACTGTGTTGATACTCCCGGGCACCGAGGAGGACGGGTAGAGCGCCAGGTGCCCACCGTTCTCACACCCTCCTCCTTGCCCCTGCTGCTGGTGCCAACCACTGCCCAACCCTGAGTCCCTGGACCCCTGCCAGCCATTGAGCCGGTCGTCCGAGCCGTAGCGCTGGTGGTGGTAAAGGTGACCCAGATGCCCGCCACCGGAGCCCGATCCGGAACCTGATGAGGGGAGGGTTGACGGGGGCGTCTGGTGGTGCGAGGCCGGGGCTGGGGGCGGCCGCTCCAACGAGTCGCCCCGGGCGGCGGCTCGCTCCTCCAGGTGGTTGAGCCAGAGGGCGAGGGCGGCGCGGTCGTCCAACGAGGTGGCCGGGTGGATGAGGGCATAGGACAGGAGCTGGCGCGACTCCTCCAGGTGGCGGCCGTGCTCGATGGTGTGTGCCAGGATGCGGGGGAGGAGGCGCATGTACTCGCCCTTGGCTTCCACGTTGCCTGGCTTCAGCAGAGGGAGGTGGCTGAGGACCAGGGAGATGACGCGTTCCTTGGGCTCGCCCTGCCACTGACTGATCAACCCTGGGGGAGGAAGGAGAAACAGACAACGGGTTGGTGCAATCCACAGTAAAACAGATCAGATCTACACAAATCATTTTAATGGCAATACTTCTCCACTGGGCTGACTGGAGGAACATGGGATTTGCCCCTTGCTTGTTTTTCCCTGGTTTGTTCTCGTCTCAGAAAGGCAATAGGCAGAGAGGTTTGTGAGAAACTCCGCTTTCACATGCAGAAAATCCAGATGTGGCCCACGCAACCTTGAACCCCCCTTGATGGGATCATCAAACTATCAATCAAGTGTTTACTACCGACAAATGGATGGGGAGGGGGTTGCAGGTGGACTAGCAAAGAAACAAATAAGAAGAAAAAGAGGATGAGACCTATTTTCATCACTTAAATTAACTTAGTGAGTACTTGCTTACTTCCTACATTGAAGCCATCGCTGATTACCAATGACTGGACAGGTGAACGCCATGTGGTGGAGCCCTTGAGTTAAAATCTCCAATCGGTGCCCACATCAAGTAAAAGGACAGGCTCAATAAACACCAACAGGGGTGACTAGAATTCGGGGAGCAGTTGACTCATTTGCGCGTTACGTCTAAAGCCGTGAGGTCTTCATAGACATCCGCTGGGGTCGTGGAGCCTATTGTTGTCTTTACCGCGACGAGAGAGGACGGACCTCTCAGGAATATAGTACCATTCCTGTCAGGTTGAAAAAGGGGGCTAAACATACTCCTGGGTCACAGCTACTGGTCTCACGGGTGACCACCACCCCAAATAAACTGGGCCATCAGCCCTGTTTGGGTATTGGGGTGTTTCAAGGTGATTCTGTTTGCCCCTTAGGAGCACTGGTCAAACATCACAGGCCAACTGATGCAGGCTACTTGTAACGGCACCACAGCATCAGCAGAGGGCCAATTGTTGAGTAAGGCTCCAGGGGTCATAACCTGGCAACTGAGATAAAGACTGTGTTTAGGCCACATTCCCTAAATCACTTGCACTTTGTTTATATCACTTCTTTGGGTCTATAAGAAGTGTACTGTTTGGAGAACAGGGCTTAGTTTGGAGTCCACAGAGTCTACAGGCTTGTTTAGGAAGGAGGCCAGGGGTCTCCTTGTTTAGAAAACACAGGGTTGACACCTAATGGGGATGGGGAGGGAGCGCAGACAGGAGGCTCTGTGGCCTGCTATGATTAAGCACCCCCTCCGGGAGGCGTGTCCTTTTCGGGCGATGCCATTTTTACCGGCCCAAGGCAACCAAAAGGCTCCAGCCTGACGGCAACAAGGGAGTGAGACAGAATAAGAGACAAACAGAGAGAGGAGAGGGGCAGTAGAAGTTAAGGGTGGCAGAGAAAAAAAAAGAGAATGACAAAAAGACAGAAAGCAAAAGGACCGCTGGTGAGACTACGCTTTCTTCACCCTCCTGTTCAGACTGGGGGAATCTACAAATATCCAAAGACTGGCGATCTAGGATCCGTCCAGAACCATATTCACTACAATCTAAAAAACTAAACTAATCCCTGCCTCAAAGTGAAAATGATGAAGATGTTACGTTGGATGGAGTGGAGATCAGAAAGTACAACTCAGCAATATGGACAGAACTCCAATCACTATAACTGCCATAAGTTACTGAGATGATGATAACGTTTCCCCCTCATCTTTTCTCTGACAATGTCTCCTAGTGGTGCTGGCCAATTTGCATTGCATGTGCAGATTACGAGGAACAACAAATAACATTAATTGATATTAGCTTAGTGCAAATCGCTATTTAAGGGGTAATTACCACAGTTTTTTTCTTTTGCATTATAATCATTTAAACACCAACAACAGTTACAGCTACTACCTTAATAGTTTGACAATAATTTATCCATTTTCTATAGGCAACAATTTACAGCTCAACCAGTTAGTTTGTGCAGTTGCCAAGATAGGAAACCAGAAGCTCTGGGAATAAAAGATGACAAAGCATATAGGACTTCTGTCTTGCGTAGTTGTTGACTCATAACCCATAGTTTCCATGTCAACGAGTGTGGATGAAGGGCAAGTGGGTAGTGGTTGGGGTCAGTGTCCCCAGCAGTTATTTTGTAGTTAGCCATTCACATGAACTGGGAAAAAGTGGGCCCATTTTCTGATGCAAAAATGTTTGGAGGCAAGAGCTGTTAGGTGAAAACAAGACACGGCTCTCCCTCATCTCCCAATTCCACAGACGGACAAACACTTTACTCCAGTCCGTATCACTCACACAAACACATTTATCAAGTTAAATTCAATGCCTGAATGAACTCAAGACATCTACTTCACTTGTGGGAATACCCAAAAGGCGTGGACGACGTAATGCCCGCATCACAAAGTCTAGCTTGATTCTTGTAGATGACAAGTTTGTGTTACTATGACCTCAACCCTGGCTTTTTACTCTGTTGCAGTTAGTCTTCGTGGCTGTACAATCATAGAGCAGTCAATGCACCACGGCCGTCATCTTTGCCATGGCAACTTCCAGAAAATGACTAGCTTGAAGGTACTTGACTTCCATCAGGTTAGTCAGTGCCTCACTTGCATGAGCATGGGGCTTACAAAAGCAGGGATTTGGGTTCAATATGCAAGCAAAGAAGTTTATTTATATAGCACAATTCATGTGTAGAAGTAATTCAATGTGCTTTACAATGAAAAAAAAAACAGTCAGCAGCAGATTGTAACATTTGCACAGAGGTTATTCCTCTGATAGCACCAGAACTTGCATTATAGAAAAACAACTGATAAAACAAAGAAATAAAATAAAATAATAATAAAACACTGAATCAAAGAAAGAGATATCTAAAAAGACACCATAATAAACTATGAAAGAACTATAGATTTTTAATGTACGCTCTCATGTTTTATCTTGACTATTACTTTTTGTTGTGCTATAGTTTAGCAGGTTAATTATGCTAAAAGAACATAAGACAATGAAGTCCTCAGCTATTATTTATTATACATTATTTACTGTTCAATCTGTAAAGACATACATGGTACAGTTTGTCAGAAGATAACACCAAGTTCAACAGTTCATTTTGATTGAGAAACAGGTGGCGCATAGGGTACTGTGACCTAACACTTCAGATGAGAAAGGCAAACGTAAGAGCTTATGCATGAGTGATTCCTTTGACCGTTCAGATGTTTGCAGTCATTTTAGAGGCTCTGTGCAAAACTCTAGGCTTCGGGGCTGAGCATCAGAATAGAACTATCACCTACAGTTGGTCAAGTGTGTATAAATTAATAGAAATTGCAGGTGGGTGAACAAACAGCGGAGCGGAGTGCCACTAGAGCTCCTACTGGCTACAGGAGACTCAGCTTCAGAATCCCTGTGTCCTCTCTCCTCACCTTCTCAAAACCCCCACAGGCTTTCTGGAAGACAAGGTGACAGGACTGGAGGGGAACACTGTTGAATTTGTCCCCACAGCTCTGGGCTAAAGGCCCAGTTTATCTGGTAATCAAGCCCTTATGACCCTCAGTAACACCCCTCCTACTAAATTTAGAGCCCTTGGTTTGATTTGGAATGAGGCCTGTTCTCTCTCTCTGTTCAGACTCTCCTATGGCTGCCCTGCTGTTGCTCTCTGCACAATGCCTCGCGCCTTCTCCATTCCCTCCCTTTTCTTTCTTTCTTTTCAACCCTTCACTCTGCTCTTCCCTCTTTCTTTTCTTTGAATCTCTGTCTATGCTTCCCACGGCTTCCTCCCCGCGGTCATGTGCCGTGACAACCAGAAACAGTGTACGAGTGAGTGTGTCTCCTGGTCTTGCTTCATCAGTATGGGATTCCGTTCAATGGTCGTTAAGCAGGTGTCCTTGTGCTGTAACACACATGCGCACACACACGCGCGCGCACACACACACACACACACACACAGTTCTCAAATGACAGGACAAATGAAAAGCAGACAGCTTTTTAGTCAAGCCCCCGCTAGTGGGAATCTGCAGACACATCATTCCGGTTAGACTACAAAGATAAGAACACAAGGATGGTAAGTATTGAGACATCCCCTGAACACCCAGTCATGTCTCACACCAGGATGACGACACTTCCTCCACAGTAGAGGATAGGAACCTGCCTAGACACTGCCGTTCAGTGTCTGGTTTTCAGAGCTTGAAGTGTGGCCGACAGTGAACCCGGGAGGAATACAGCCTCTCAGATCACACCCCGCCCCCCCCCAACCGCACTCTTCTTTCCTTCACTGCCCTCCTCAAACTGACCCCTCCGGGGGGGGGGAAGTGCTGACCCCCCCCCCAGCAGAATGAGGGAGGGAGACGCCAGAGAAAAAAGGGAGGAAAAAAGAAAAGCAGAGCAAACAGAGTGGAGGGGCTGCGGAGGGGGGAATGGAAAGAGTGAGCAGCCAATCCTTACCTCCCCTCCCTGGGCCGGAGTAATCTCTCCCTCCATATCTCTCTCCCTCCAAATGTCCCTCTCTTAAATTCCCTTGTTCCGTTGCCCCTGCTGAAAGGTGTCAGTCTGTCTTACTCTGCAATACATACGAGTGAAGGAGAGAGAAAGTGACAAAGAAGGAGCAGGAGAAAGAAAGAAACGGCAGTGAAGAGTAGACAAAAGGTAAACAGCAAACCAAAGAGCTAGAAACAGTGATAGGAACAAGAGGGAGGGAAGGTGAGATAGAGAGGTCCCAACTGGGAATGTGTGAATCACGGCCCAGCGGCCCAGCAGAGGAATGCCCTCCTCCACCCCCACCCACAGCTAAACAATGCAGTGCTGTCTGCCTGGTGAACTCTACGTGGCACCCTGGCACAGCAAACCAACCTCTGCCGCGGCCTAGGGTCTATTATTTTCTAAAGGTTCTCGCCTTGGGACACCATTTGGTTTCCTCCTTATTTGCTCACCGCCATGCCTTCTGCCTAAGAGAGAAGCTTTTTCCTCCAAAGTGGATTATGATCGAACGAGAGGTCTGGGTCCGGACACAGACAGACGGAAGAAGAGGCAGGCAGGCGGAGCAACAGACAGACAGGTAGAGCAACAAGCAAGCAGAGAACCACCAGCCATCATAGACACTCAAAGGCCAAGATTTTCCCACAGGGGCCACTTTGCAGTGACATGAGTTTTTTTTTTTACCCACTTCCTGAACTGTGCCCGACAGTGGAGCTGCAGCTCGGTCGCCTCAACACTCATGGCTGGCCGACACAGTAAAAACCCGGCAGGAGGGAAACCTATGCACCTCCTCTACGGCGCTGAATTTGGCACATACATAAGTCACCCCAAATCCCAGGCAGCTGTCAGGTGACAAAGCAGTCCCATCGATTTCACTGCAAGAGAGACCAAGTTTGAAAAGAAACTATTGCTGATGGGAAGGTCTCTGCGTTAAACATGACTGATGACTACCCTCCACATAGCTTTGGTTTCAGACCTAAGACAGAGAAGCAGAAGTGACACGGAAAGAGGAAGAAGAGCCACGTTTACGCGTGATTTTTTGATTTCTTTTATTTTGTATTGACTTTTGGTTATGTTATTACATTTTGCCTTTTTCCCCCGACTTGTTTTATTCATTTGTGTTAACAAGTGTTTCCTGCGCCAATAGAAAGAGAGGGAGAGAGACAGAGCCAGAGAAAGACAAACAGAGAGTGAGAGCGACTGGGATAGGAGGTGGTCGCTGGGTGTGTCCCACCGGGCCCAGCATGCACTAGCCAACTAACGCTTAACAGAAAGTGTCTCCTTTTAATTAAATCGACCTTTGAGACAACAGATGACAGATGGAGGCTGGATGCTAATTCAGCAGCGTGGGGAGCATGACTCTGGTACAGACACACACTACTTTATCCAATGTCTCTTCAACAGAAACAAGCCTAGAAATAATGTTGTGTCATCATAGAAATATTAGGAAAGTGATTTCACTATCGGTCTGAGATGACTCACGATACCCACACGTTTACTTATCTAAACGTGAACATGTTATAGCCTTTTAAAGATATCCTGCTTTAACCCTATCCCTAACCTTAACATCAAATTCAACTTTTTCACCCCTCACAATTTGGAAAAAAGGTTAAGGGAAAGTGGACCCAACTTTTGCTACATTTTACACAGTTTGGGGAAATTTTTGCACCTCTTATATAGTTACTACAGAAACCCACACAGAGTATGAGGAGAGACTGTTTGTCAGACACATGATTCCCCTTGTTCTAAAAATAGGCCTGGTCCACATCACACAGTCCCAACAACGGCAGGGAAAGATAACGCCCTGTTTATACCAGACTGGGAGAGCGCACCAAAAAACTGCCCGCCAGTCAATGTGGGGGGGGGGGTCGTATGCTAATACTACTGTATGAATGGCGGTGTCCCACTACAATAAAGGACCTTTGAAAATAAATGAACAAGGGAAGAGTTATCCGATCACAAAAGAGCAACAGGAGTTAAGGCTTTAAAAAGACTGGAAAGAAAAGGCAATGAGGTGCAGTACTGACAGAAACGCTTTGGTCTGCCTGTACTTTTCACCCTATAGAGAAAGATAAAAAAGACACTGAACTGAGCTGTGGCAAGAGACACATTGAGCACACACATACACACGCACACACACACGACTCAACAGGATTTTCCCGAGTGGACTCTTTATCTCAGCGGTGAGGAATGCGCTGGCATACCACAGGTCCTAGCTGGAGAACGTGCTGTTTCCGTGCCGTGGCCTGAACCACTGCTGCTCCCCCCAAAACCGTCCCAGTTAGACACATAGCTTCTCTTTGAGATCACCACGCCCCTCCCCTCACAGTCAACACACGCGGCCTTATGTAGCTCCGGGCCAAGCCCCTACCATAACAAACAGACAGAGCGAGAGAGAGACAGACAGAGCGAGAGAGAGACAGACAGAGAGAGAGACAGACAGAGAGAGAGAGAGACAGAGAGAGAGAGAGACACACAGACAGACAGAGAGAGACACAGACAGACAGAGAGAGACACAGACAGACAGAGAGAGACACAGACAGACAGAGAGAGACACAGACAGACAGAGAGACAGACATAAAGACAGACAGAGAGACAGACAGAGAGACAGACAGAGAGCTGGGGATACTAGTCTTAACCCAACGATGATAGAAGTCTTCCTTCTCCTCTCCAATGTCACTGTCATGGTATGTGAACGGGCTGGATCAGTTCAAACTTCCAACAGACAATATGTTACAGATGAGGGGCTGTTACGAGGAAGGGAAACTAACGTCTGCCTGACTATCGTAACAAAGCCACTCTATGGAAGAGATGTGCTCGTCCTGTATGGTTATTCTGTTCAGAGGTAGAGAGATGGACATGGTTCAGATCCTTAGCGTAGCATTAGGCATGACTGGTCTTCCAAAATGATTCAGAGCTGACACATGCTAATTTGGGGTGTGTGCGGTCTTTCCTAAGAAAAGCCCAGATGTGGGGGGGCGGGGGAGGCAGAGTGAGAGTGAAAGACTGCATGTAGGAGTGAGCTCATTGTAGGCCTTTGGCCTGCCCCGCCTTCTCCCCCAGCGGTGACGACACACTCAGGAACAGGGCGGGGACCAGGCCTTGACAGGCAGGCAGACAGGCCCCCACAGGCCCACCCCAGCAGCCCAAAACCAGGGCCTCTCATCGCTCACAGGACACCTTGGATCCGGGCGAAAAGTGAGGGAGAGAGAGAAGACAGGTGAGAGAGAGAGAGAGAGAGAGGGCAGGAGAGAGAGAGAGAGAGAGAGTGAGAGAGAGTGAGAGAGAGATTACCACAGACAGGGAGACAGAAAGAGAGGCAGAAACAGACACAAAGAGAGATAGAATGAACAAGACAGAACAACAGGAGGAGGAAATTAGGAGAAAAAAGGAGGGAGGAAAAGAAGGAGAAATGGAACAGTAGGAAGCTGTAGTGAAGTGGCTCAGATTCCTGCTAGATCTTTCTGAAGAGCTTTCACTGACACAGAGGTGACCGTTAGAGACACTGTGCCCTCTACAGCTTCCTACTTCTGCTCCTAGCATCCATGAGCCGCTGGACTTTAATATATATATTGTTTTATAAACCATCAAAATTACATTTTGTTACTAACAAGTTTTGCCTTAAATCCACCTTTGTCCATCCCATTTTTTTCATAAACGGAGTGGCTGCCCCTCACCTGCCAAAGCTATGTAGCACTAGGTCTTCTCCTTGCTGTTGTAGTTGGATCATGCAGGGGAACTATTACCTTACGGAGAAGATAGCAATGTTAGAATCATGGCTTCAGACAGCATCGGCCAAGGGTTATCTTAGTATCGAAAAGGACAGCCAGGGTCTGTGCCACCAGGCAGGGATGGTTGTAGTAGCATTGACTCCTCCCAACTGTCCACTCAGCAGGACAACTTCTTATCATTTATCGAATTTGTGAATAAGGCCCTGCTTAGGGGCACTGTGTAGGATCCTGCCTCTAAACAATAACATTACTTGTCTTCTCCTCGTCTTCCCTTACCGAACGAGACCGGAATAGTACAAGAAAGTCCAGTGTGCTTTAGGATGTGAAGGATAGTACTGCGAGGGTCTAAACTAAGTATTAGGAGATAAGAAGGCGAGAAGGTTTGAATGGGGAATATCTCAGACACTGAATAATTTTGTAGAAAGACTTTTTTAAACGTTAACTTAAAACATTAACTGGGCATCTTTGCTTGTGTTTATGTTAGTAGTACATTACAATTCGTACACTTATTGCACCTTTATTCACATTTACTCTCAGCACAATCGGAACAGTCAACGTCGGGATATTCATATCAAAAGTGTTCTGGTTGTTATCACAATGCTCGCTCTACACCAGAAACCCTATATGTTGGAAGGAGCACACTCCCCAGGCTTCAACTGCGATCAAGCTCAAAGGGGCCCAAGCCACAACAAGAATTTGGAAAAGTGCAAGGAGGCAGAGCAACAATATTCAATCTCTAACCAGACAAATTGGCGGAAGCCTTGGGATAATCCATGAACAGGATTTGAATCCTGGATAGACAACTTTCTCATGGTTACAGGAAAGAAATACTGATGGCCAACTCAACTAGGGTCACTTGAGATTGAGTTGTCTTCTATGGGATTTGAACAGGTGCTTTGTAACTAGCAGCCCAGATAAATTGAAAACTATAGCTATTATTTGCTCTTGTTTATTTTCATCTGGTCCCTTTTCACATCCAGTCTTAGAGACATTTGGATGATGTTCAATATAGGCATGTTGGCAATATATCTCGTCTAGGTAAGATTTCCATCAGCAGAAAGCTTGTGACCTAGTATTAGTAGTACGCTACTCAAGCCTAACATAGGAGGCTCTGTCTGTCCTGCCCCACGGCCCAAAAGCTGTAGAAAAGAGTTTGCTTGGTCAGCTATAGAAAACATGACAGAATGAAGAGTTTTACTGGGTGGTGGATCATGCACGTTCGACGTGCAACTTGTATCCCCCTTATTGAATCCCCATACTATAATGAAGAAAGGTTATCCATTCTGGAGAGCGGTTACTAATTTCTTTGCCCATCTACATGCACTAGACTGTGGTGGGCTAAATGTCAGTAATGTAAATGAACCACAGATCCATAGCACACAACCGGACAAACACAGACTTAAGAGGTGAAAATATTCCTAAAATAACAAAAGATAACTACAAATGTCAAAATCAAGCAAAACCAGAACACACACATTTACGATAGGGAAACAAACAGTACATAAGAAAAGATTGTCAGAAAACATCTGAAACGGAAATAGAATTTAATAACTTCTTGTAAAATTAGAACACACTAAACAAACAACACCAAGAGCTAGCTATCCAAAATGGATATGTATGAATAAACTGCATTTCCAAAAACTTTACAGTGCTATAATAAAAAAGACGCTCACAAACAGAAACACACAGAAAGCGAGCAAGCTCTTCAAGCACTGTGTGGCAGAATGATGTGGGTGTCATTCATTCATTCAATGACAGAAACTGGCACTTCTACTTGTCAGTACAACACAGTCACCCTGCAATTGATGGTAAGTACTTAACTTCGTTGAAGGCCACATAAGCTGAAAAGGAAGCCATAATGTATGGCTTTCTAAGTTGCACAATACATTTCCACAGAATCAAACACGTCCACGTGTTGACTGCATCTGTATAGCAGCATAGATTCAGTAATTGACAGGCTAAGATTAAATCCGAAAAGGTTATCCTCATTATCTGCCCTTCTGTTGAGGCCTTTTCAACTTGGTGCATAAAATCAAGTAAATCTTTCATCCACTATGTTCTAAAAGGGTGATCACCCCATTCAAACGGCGCCTCCAAAAGCACTATTACTAAAAAGTGAAATCCTCGCTCAGCGCCCCCATCCATTTCAAAATGAGGTTTAGGTGGGTGGAAGGCCATTTGGGAAGGCGGTGTGTACTGCTCAATTTCTATAGGCTAGAATCTGTTGTATTCAGTCTTCTCAACCAATGAAGATGGGACTTTTCAAATGTGAGACTTCAGATGGACAATGATCTGACTGCTGATCGCCCTTCAAAGAGAACCGCCAAGCCAAAGTACAAACGTATGCGTGAGCTTGCGTTTTCCCTGCAAGTGTCTTTCTCTCCTTGAGGTTCCATTTATATTTATGACCTTTAGTCCCCGTCTGGACATTGGAAACAGTAGTGTGGCTATGCCGGGCTAACCATCCACTGAGTTCAGCTGGACGGACAACAAAGTGGGAAACACCTGCTTCTGTCAGTAGCCTCAGGGCCGGCAGGCTGGCGTCCTCTGTGTATGGAACAGTGTATCTTCTCTGAGAATGTGTGTGTGTGTGTGTGTTCTATTGTTTAGCCAGTGATGAGTCTTCAGGATGGTCGACATACTCTTCCACTCAGGAAAAGGAAAGGCATCATTGCTACCTAAAAGTAATATTCCTGTGAAATGGCATTGTGTCCCTTTCCTCTTACACGTTTCTGACTAGTCCTTTTTTTTGTGAAATTGCACAGGCTTCTAGGACGTATAGGAATGTACTGGGTAGCCTGAAAGCAAAAATAATTGATTATCAATGGAATGTTTTTATTGGAAAATAGGCAATAGGTGTTTTGCATTATTCTACAGTAGAGCAATGCAATGTAAGATTTATCAAATTGAAAACATTTTTAAAACTAAAGAGCTTTCAGACATTCTACATTGAAATCGATTAAATATTTTTTTACTTATTCAGGGGGGTTACCAGGGTAGGAAATATACTTTTTGGTTCACCAGCTGGTGGATGCCCACATTTTTACCAGACACATTTTAACCTCAAAATAAATGACAGAAAACCAACATATGTCTGTGTTTCAAAATCTTAAAACATAATGTATTAAACATGGACAGGGGCGTCTTGGAGTAAATTAGAGTATCGTGGAAGATATATAAAAAATTTAAAAAAAACATTGAATTACAGAATTATTTTTTAAATCAAAAAGTGACACCTTCATATACATTCTAGATTCATTACACAAAGTGAAACATAAAACCTTTTTTGTTTCAATCTTGATGATTACGGCTTATCTCTCATGGAAATAAAAAATCCAATATCTCAAAATATTAGAATAAAAAATGTATAACACATAAATGTTGACCTCAGAAGAGCTCTAATCGGCTAATTAATTCAAAATATCTGCAAAGGTTTCCTAAGTATGTTAATTTAGCAATACTTGGTCGGGGCTCCTTTTGAATGAATTACTGCATCAATGTGGCGTGGCATGGAGGCAATCAGCCTCTGGCACTGCTGAAGTGTAATGGAAGCCCAGGTTGCTTTCATAGTGGCTTTTAGCTTGTCTGTGTTGTTGGGTCTGGTGTCTCATTTTCCTCTTGAAAATACCCCATATTCTTTGGTTACCTTTACCACTGCTGCCCTTTCTATCCCAGCAATATGCTGCCACATTTCTGATAGATAGATAAACATTTGGCTTTCTTCGCCATATGTAGCTATAACTGCTTGCAACGTGCAGACAGATTTTAAGTTAACGCTCTTGTCTACCAATTAAGCGATACACTCATGATATGGTTGAAGGTCCAATCAGAAAGTCAGTGAGAATCAGGACAGATTCATTGAAGTTGGTGTTTTTGGGAGGCATTTTCTGAACCATCTTGTTGGCTAATACCTACTCACCACAGGGGTTGGTAGTTCCGGCAAACCTATGCGCCAAAGCGAGAAATGACTCGCACTTGACAGGCAGTGGGTGTTAATTCCCTACCCTGCTGGCAACACAGTGTTGAATCGGACGCTTCGGCTGGCTGGAGAGTCACTTTAACAGAGAAAGCCCAGGTCAACGCAGATGACATCCATCTCAACTCTCCCATCAGCCCGGACAACACAGCAGCAACCACAAATGCTTGAAAGTAGTGTCTGTAAAAGAATCTGCTTGGAGGTGGGGGCGGGGTTGGGCCGGTTGCACATCCGAGTCTACCTGCTGGAAGCTGCTGCTGTGGCTGTGCGGTTCAGAATGGCACAGTTGCAGCTATGCCCGGAATGCAAGCCTCCAGGCTGGCCCGACTGGAGAGGCCCGGGGCTCTATTTAAGGAAATGGCTGAGGCCCGTTCGGCCCCTCCCTCTCCCAGGCTAGCTCCCTTCCTCAGCCATTTGGAGAAGAATGATAATCATTTTCCACTCTGGAAGAAAACTTGAGCTCCGTACCTGCTAAAAATTAACGGGTGTCTTGACCATGTGCACGCATGGCTTTGTTTTTGCGCCGATGGATGTCGCCCAGGAAAGAAAATGAGCGGTTAGGATGTCAGGAGGTTTGCGCTGTGGTTTGTTTTCTGATAAGACACGGACTGTATTACTCACATCCAAAGGCTGAGCGGCACAGTAACAGTGTACAATATAGCAGTATCACAATGCATTAACCAAGACAGGACATAGCAGAGGGTTGACAGAACAGAAGTGAACCTGTACAGATAGTGGTCTCTGCAAAGTATTTACACCCACTTTGGTTTCCCCAGATTATGGTGTACCAGACAATTTATGCAGGGGTGGTGGGGATTGCGTCCACAACCAATGCGTGCAGGTAGTCCGTTGGTTGGTTGGTTGGCGAGACCTGCGTCACCCGTGCGTTTGACATCCGTTCAATTCCACCACAAAATTAACTATTATCAGCATCCCTTCTTAAAAAAGATTGTCATGCGTATTCAGACTCTATACAGACAGCGCTTTGTAGAAACGTCTTTGGCAGCGATCAACGCTTTGAGTATTGTTGGGTATGCCTCTACCAAGCCTCTACCCTAAATAAGGGCAGTCTCTCCCATTCTTCCTTGTAAATCCTCTCAAGCGCAGTCAGATTGGATGGAGAGTGTCTGTGAACTGCAAACTTCAGGTCTCCCACCAGATGTTCAACAAGGTTCAAGTCGGGGCTTTGAATCCAACTCAAGGACATTCGCAGATTTTCCCTAAGTCATTCCAGCATTGTCTTGGCTGTGTGCTTCGGGTCAACATCAGAATCCATGCTGCAGTCTGAGGTCATAAAGTATTTTGCTCTGTTCATCCTTCCCTTAATCCTGACCGGTCCCTGCCACTGACAAGGATCCCCATAGGATGATGCTCTCACCACCATGCTTCACAGTAGGGATGGTATCAACCAGGTGATGAGCTGTAGCTTGTTTTTGCCAGAAGTAGTGCTTGGCATTCAGCTTAACAGTTCCATTTAGTCTCACCCGACCAGATAATGTTTCTGAGTGACATGGCAAAAAGTACATGAGAAATTTCAGTTATTCATTTTCAATAAATTGTCACAAATATTATATATATATATATATATTTTTTTCTTTGTCGTTATCGGGTATTGCGTTGAAGAATGAGAGGAAAAATTAAGTGCATAACACAACAATATGGGGAGAAATGATGGGGTCTGAACATTTTCTAAAGGCCCGATCTACAGAACAATCTGTCAAACCAACCAACCATAAACAGAGGCAAAGCAGAACAGCTTGCAGCTCCTCCGGAACAACGCCGCAACAAAACTGGCTGAACTGCATCCCTGTGTGTGTGTGTGTGTGTGTGTGTGTGTTTAAATTGTGACCTGGGTGTGTGTACAGCAGAGTGCACTCTGTCCAGACTACAGCAGGAATGGGAGGGTATGAGAGGGGAACAGACATGATACCATGGTGTGAACCCATGAACTTGCTTGAGTGTGAGACAAACCTACAGTACAATATGGCCATTCAAGAATCCACAGTAGACAAAGGAAAAGTCAAACGCCAGACCGTTCATTGGTACCATTGTCGTTGACTGGGTACAATAACCCTTTCCTAGCTTGTTTCTTTTATTCAACAAGTACATTGTTAGCTGGAACAAAAGCTTTTCAAAACGAAGTAACATCTTACAGCAGCTTTCACCATGTTAGAAATAGTGAATTATTTAATGTTGTGGATGTTAGTTGCACAACAACCCCTCAGAAAGTTGTGTGTGTCGGGGAGAGGAGTGTTTGGCAGGAAGTGAATTCAGTAGAGGTAGAATTTGGGCCCCTGCGTGTGTGTGTGTGTGTTTGTGTGTGTGTGTTGACTACAGGATGCACCCGGTTGAGATTACCTGACAGTAGCACTCAGAGATAGAACCAGATGGTATTACTCCATTGAGTAAAAAAAATAAAAATACACAGGGTAAGTCAGATGTCTTTCCCTTTACAGTCTCTTACCTGGAAGTATGGACCAAGATTCAATATGCATAAGCTATTATAACTTCCCTTTAAAAAAGAAATAAAAGTTGTTGATTGAAATTAGCAATGTACTCCAATAGGAATATGAGTTTGTTGGGATTTTTCTACAAACAAACTCATAACCAATATTTTATTTTAAACTAACCTACAAATCTGCAACGATTACCATGAGCATGTATAGTCAAGGTTAGCTGTTTCAATTCACAAGACAGTCATATTTGGGGAAGGTATGTACTTTAGACATTCTAGTGACAGACATACTATTTTACATTTGTTTGCAGCGGTCCACTTTGCTTTGTTTAAATACCTTAAGCGGACTAAAGGCAAAAATAACACACCATTCTCAGCATCCGACACACACACACACACACAGAGATTGACTCTGGTGGGATGGCAGTGACCTCACTTCTAGTCCAAAGTCCCTCCCTCTGCGGTTCTCACAGGCAACCGTTGCCATGGGCTTCAACTTACTTAGCTGATGTCATCCCAGCTTAGCGCTATAGCCAATCAGCTGTCTGTCAGCAGGAATCGGTCAGCCACTATAGGAGCACTTTGCCCATGGCTGACACCTTCATTCAGTGTGGGAAGAAGGACCATGCAGTCAGAGAGATTGTGCGCGTGTGTATACATGTACACATACATACACATATACAAACAAACACCGATGAACTATAAAACGATATCAATAATTTACTATATTTTTTTAGGCTTTACAATAGACTACTTGAGCTGAGGATATGCAAGTGAAAATATTTGCTTGTCACTGCAGTGGAATATACACCGATCAGCCATAACGTTATGACCACCTGCCTAATATTATGTCACCAAAACAACAGTCGAGGCATGGACTCCACTAGACCTCTGAAGGTGTGCTGTGGTATCTGGCATCAAAATGTAGACCGCAGTTTCTTTAAGTCCTGTAAGTTGCGAGGTGGGGCCTCAATGCTCAGGTAGGCGGTACGTGTCAAAGTAACATCCACATGAAGGGCAGGACCCAAGGGTCCCTAGCAGAACATCGCCCAAAGCATCACACTGCATCCTGGTGCTATTTCAGCAGTGGACAGGGGTCAACATGGGCACCCTGACTGGTATGTGGCTACACAGCCCCATATGCAACAAATTGCAATGCACTGTGTTCTGGCATCTTTCTGTCAGTACTAGCATTAACCTTTTCAGTAATTTGAGCTACAGTACCTTGTCTGTTGGATCGGACCACACGGGTCAGCCTTCGCTCTCCACATGCGTCAATGAGCCGTGGCCACCCATGAAACTGTCACCGGTTCACCGCTTTTCCTTCCTTTGACCACTTTTGATAGGTACTGACCACTGCAGACCGGGAACACCCCAAAAAGGCTGCAGTTTTGGAGACGCCCTGACCCAATCGTCCAGCCATCACAATTTGGCCCTATTCAAAGTCGCTCAGATTCCCCTACGGACCAAGATTCAATGTACATAAGCTATTATAACTTCCCTTTAAAAAATGAAAGATGTTGATTGAAATTAGCAATATACTCCATTAAGAGTTCTTTACCCCCTTTTTAAAATCATAATGATAACAGAAATCACCCAAATGGCCCGGATCAAAAGTTTACATAACCTTGAATGTTTGGCCTTGTTACAGACACACAGGGTGACACACACACACACACAGGTGAAAATGGCAATTAAAGGTGAAATTCCCACACCTGTGGCTTTTTAAATTGCAATTAGTGTCTGTGTATAAATAGTCAATGGAAAATGGTAGACCAAGAAAGATTTCGACCAATACTGCCAGAAGAATTGTTCAGGATACACAAAGACCCACAGGTAACCTCAGGAGAAATACATGCTGCTCTGGAAAAAGACGGTGTTGTTGTTTCAAGGAACACAATATGACGATACTTGAACAAAAATGAGCTGCATGGTCGAGTTGCCAGAAAGAACCCTTTACTGCGCCAGTGCCACAAAAAAGCCTGGTAACAATATGCCCTACAACACCTTGACACGCCTCACAGCTTCTGGCACACTAATTTGGAGTGACGAGACCAAAATAGAGCTTTATGGTCACAACCATAAGTACTATGTTTGGAGAGGGGTCAATAAGGCCTATAGTGAACAGAATACCATCCCTACTGTGAAGCATGGTGGTGGCTCACTGATGTTTTGGGGGGGTGTGAGCTCTAAAGGCACAGGGAATCTTGTGAAAATTGATGGCAAGATGAATGCAGCACGTAATCAGAAAATACTGGCAAACAACTTGCATTCTTCTGCATGAAAGCTGCGCATGGGACACTCTTGGACTTTCCAGCACAACAATGACCCTAAGCACAAGGCCAAGTTGTCCCTCCAGTGGTTACAGCAGAAAAAGGTGAAGGTTCTGTAGTGGCCATCCCAGTCTCCTGACCTTAATATCATTGAGCCACTCTGGGGAGATCTCAAATGTACAGTTCATAAAAGATGACCAAAGACTTGCCAAGATGAATGGGTAGCTATACCACCTGCAAGAATTAGACAACTATTACAAAAGACATATATTACCAATTCTCCAAGGGTATGCAAATGTTTGAGCACAACTGTATATGTATGTGGTTTCATAATATATATGTGGCCAGGCGGCAATGTACTGTGCTTGGTGGTTTCATAAACGGCCAACGCTATGTCATGACGTGTGCTTTGCTTGGAGCTCAGTGTTCCCCTTGTCTTTATGATGCTTCAGCAGTGCCTGCAGTGTGAGTCCACATGCAGTTAGTTGGGTCTGGAAGGCGCCCAAGCAGAGCCCAGCCTCTGTGTACAATGACACGCACTGTCTAATGCCACCAAGAATGGCCAGCTGCTTCAGGAGAAAGAGGGAGGGCTCGGGGCATTTAGGGAAACATCCACCACTCTGGGTCTGATGCCCATTTGCCTACGGCGTGCCAACGCGCTTCACCTGTCCGAGACGGAGGGCGGATCCTGACTGGTATTACATGCCGCAAAGTTGCAGTCTCCGGCGCCAAGTGCTGAGGAAGCATCTGTTCACACCTTTGGTGAAACGGCACAGTTGCTAAAAAAGGGGTTTGATCGACTGGTAGAATGTTTCTGACGTCTTTACTTAGGCGGGGCACCCATCCGTGTTTCGTTGGCCTCGACTTAGAAGCAGATTTTGGATTTTATTGTAATGTGTAATCGGCTGACTCAAAACTCCAATGGGGGGAAGGTGGTGATATTGCTCCATTTTGCAGCAGATGATCTGAGAGTGTCTATGTTGGATTGAGGAGGATTACTCAATACAATATCTTAAAACACATTAAAGAGCAGAATACTGAGGTGAATTCTCTAGGAATTAAGTCTCCCAAATCCATACACATCCTTTGGTAACTCATTAAATACACATAACTCAGATCTGCATAACTCAGATACTCTCAAAGTTGGAATGAAGAACTGGTCATTCCTTAGCTTGGGCAAGAATGGCTCCTATGAGCAGGTAGCTTAATTTCAAAGCCAAAATCTCAGAAACAATATTGGTTTGCGTTTAGACATGTTTTATAATCACTATCACCTCTGTAATAATAGAAGCTATGACACTCATTCAAAAATGTCTGACGTCAGTAAAAGTGCTTTCATTCAGGCTCAACTCACCACATAGTGGCAGTATGGGCCTCGATTGCAGCTCGTCTGAAAAACTAAGAAAGCTCTCTTAGTTGCTGTTTATTTCCTTCTATGAAGTCGAGACTTTGAGCTGCCATGAGGGTTGTGAAAGGGGGAAAAAAGCGGCATTCTGATTCTGACTGTTCTGAGTGAGGGATTTTGTTTGGCAAGGCCTCCGTCCCGCCATTCCTGAGGTTCCGTATGAGTTCACGGAACACAGAGCCGAGTGGCCAGAAATAAACTGTTTGCTCATGCGTGGGTGCGATGGAATAGTTCGACACCCAAATGGGAGACAAGCACTCTTTTCTCTCCTACTAAACAGGACTGGACGAGGGCGGCAACATTTTTTTCCTACTTCAGAAGAGCAGCTGGAAGGCGAGAAGTAGGGCTGAGACTGGGGAGACCTGAGCAAGTCTGGAGTCTTCAAATTCCAACTCAACAACTACTACTTGTAACTTTACAGTAATTTTACGTAATGTTTTCTGGGTTGTTCCACCAATTCAGTACGTTTGAGAACGTAATTACTGAGTGCTATATAAGGTTTTACGATTTTACGATTTACGATAAAATTAGCAATAGATATCAATGAGACAGTGATAATGGAAACAATTGTGGCAATTGAATGCAAGCTTCACAAAAACAAGTTTCAAAGTTTTATTCATGTTACAGTGGTGACCATAAAAATGTGGTTGATGTAAAATGAATGGATCAGCTACTAAACTGACAATAAGTGTTTCCGCTTGCAATGCAGCTTGTGTTACTTGGCAAGCACAGTTTAATTCATGAATTTGAACAATGCTAATATTTTTTAATCCAGACGGAGACAGATGTGAATAATGCCTTCAAGGACAACCCAGGGTAAGAGTAATTTCACCCAAATATGAATATAGGTCAAACAATACCCTGAAAATTTTCAAAGACCCACAAAAAGCACACTTTTGTCAAACAAATCATAATACTGAATTCAGTATATGGCTACATCTTGGATTACATGTATAATTACATGTATAATCCAATAGCAGTATTCTTGAATCAAAGTTACTTTCACAAAAATCCATTAAGCCAACTTGAACTTTTTATTTAAATCAGAATGTGGCAATCCGATTACATTTTAGAACAGTTGTGTTTCTCTTTTGAGTCTACCTCGTAGTTAAATTGCCATTTATTTTGCCTTGCCTTGGCCATTCACAACAGGATGGGAGAGTAAGTTCCAGTCAAACCTGTCGGAGGTAAAAACATTCCCTAGCTAAAATCACATACTTATCTAAAAGTAGTGAGCTAATCTCTCCACTCCCAATTCATGCAAAATTTCTTTGAACTGTCAAAATTATATTCTTCTTCATTAGAGAAATTACATTTTATAGCGAATTAGATGGCAACATGATAGCATACTGCATCCTTTCTCTGTGTAGTTTTAGCAACCAGGAAATTCTATATTGGCTGCCTACCCCAGGCTCAAATTTTCTTTTACAACAGATTTGGCCCAAAATTAAGAAATCAATAGGTGAATATCACATCCAATTACAACCATGGTGCTTAAATTATTTATTTATTTGAGTGAGATCGACCTGATTCAGATGAGCAAAAATAAATGACAATCTGGATCAGAACGCATGGACCCAGAGGTTTATAAATGCAATGGTTTGAATTTGAATAAAACACTAGTGCCCATGTGAACTGACCAGGTAGAAGTAAAGAGCACAGGGCACTGTTTATAGGGCACAAACCAGATACTGGCCAAGTCCTAAATACATATTTTTTTCCTTCATCGTCATCATTTCCTGCACTGTGAGTTGTTTTCCTTTCATTGGAAAGCCCTATATCCCCTGCTGCTCCGCTGTTCCTTCTCAACTATGTTCCATGCCCACATTCCTAGACAATATCCCCATCATTGAAACCCATTTACGACTTCAGACAGGAATGCCGTTTTCCATCAGAGCTTTTTTTTTTTTATCAGCAGTAGTAGGACGAGAGAAGACAGGGGAGCATCACGTCTGACTTGAATCAGGTGATTGTTGCACTTTGACAAACCAATCTAATTTGAAAACTAGTGGGAAATGAGCCAGGTCTAACGGCCTTGTGTTGCCATTACATCATCGGGATAAGAATGAGCATAACAGTTGGCCAGTCAGCATCACTATAGTTCCTGGAGTGTCCTTGCTGTATGAACAGTGTGTTGCTGGCAATTAAACGTATGACAGCACTTGCGAGGCCACTGACTGCTGACCAGGTCCTCCCAATTCTACTTGATGGCTCACACAGTTGGCTATTCCGTTTTGTTTGCACTGAATCATCATGGTCGTTGTCAGGCTCCTGTCTGGTGGGAAATGTGCGAGATGGATCTGTGAAGAAAATCTCTAAATGTTTCAAAAAAAAATGTTTTAAAAAAAATTAAAAAAATAAAAGACTATGGATCCCTTAGCACAGGGGTTCTCAAACCTCTCCTGGTGACCCCTAGGCATATCACAACTGAATTGTAGCCATGAACTAGCTCATCTGAAAGAAAAAGCCAAGGGTTAAATTATTAGTACACATTGATTTTGGTGTGGAATAGATATTACACAAATATAAAGCTCTGGAAAAAATAGAGATGAATTATTCTCTGGTTTTACCATTCATAGGTATGCGTTTGAGTAAAAAGAACAACTTTGTTTTATTCTAGAAACTACTGAAATCATTACTCCCAAATTCCCCCCAAAAAATAGTCATTTAGAGTATTTATTTGTAAATAACCACCGGTCAAAATAACCAAAATAATAAGCATTGTTTTCAGACAACCGATTCATATTCATGTTTCAACAACAAAATACTAATGTTTTAACTTAGGAAGACTTTAGAAATCAATATTTGGTGGAATAACCCTGATTTTTAATCACAGCTCTTATGCGTCTTGGCATGCTCTCCACCAGTCACCAAGTAGATGGGCTTTGTTTGATGGCTTGTGACCATCAGTCTTCCTCTTGATCAAGTTCCAGAGGTTTTCAATGGGGTTCAGGTCTGGAGATTGGGCTGGCCATGACAGGGTCTTGATATGATGGTCCTCCATCCACAACTCGATTGACCTGGCTGTGTGGCATGGAGCATTGTCCAACAGGAAAAAACAATTCTCAGAGATGGGTAACATTGTCAGAGCAGAAGGAAGCAGGTGTCCTTCCAGGATAACCTTGTACTTGATTCATGGGTCCTTCACAAAGACAAATCTGCCCAATTCCAGCCTTGCTGAAGCATCCTGAGATCATCACCAATCCTCCACCAAATTTCACAGTGGGTGCAAGACACTGTGGCTTGTAGGACTCTCCAGGTCTCCGTCTAACCATTAGAGGACCAGGTGTTGGGCAAAGCTGAAAATGTTGGCACGCTTCAATGAAGTCAGAGAAGATGACCTTACTCCATTCTACTACTGTCCAATCCTTATGGTCTTTTGCAAACATCCGCCTGGCTCTTCTTTGCTTCTCATTGATGAAGGGCTTTTTTCTAGCTTTGCATGACTTCAGCCCTGCCCCTAGGAGCCTGTTCCTCTCCGTGCACTTCACCCCAGCTGCTGTTTGCCATTCTTTTGCAGGTCACTTGATATCATCCTACGGTTGTTGAGTGACATTCGAATGAGTTGACGGTCATCTCGGTCAGTGGACAGTCGTTTTTACCCTCTGCCAGTCTGTAACTTTGTTGTCCCCAATGTCTATTGCTTGATCTTTGAAATTTTCAGGATGGAAGCAACCTGACACTCACTGTATCCCTCTGCCAGTAAAGCCAGAATTGAACCCTTCTTTTCCTCACTCAAAACCTTTCTTTTCAACTCTTTTGTCACGTTGAATAGATTTTTTATTTTATTCAAATTACCTTTGAGGTACTACTTTTACCTTTGAGGCACTGTTTTTGCCATCCAGCTGGTCCTATGGCAAGAGGATAGTGATGACCACAGCAGTGGTTTTTATACTTTTCCTCATTAAATTAGATTTGGTTCAGGTAATCACTAATCAGTACCTCATTAAGTAAAATTAAGTGTGCCTGCGTTGGAATTTAACACACACTGGAATGGAATGGCTGTCATACATGTAGAGAGGGTTAGGGTAAGGAAAATTAGGAGTGGTCCCTTAATTTTTTCCAGAGCTGTATTATTATATTACATGAAATTGAGGTCCCTAGGAGAGGTTTGAGAACCACTGGTGTGGCATCTTGGACATGACCAACTGAGCATGTGTTCAGTTAAGTGAATACCCTGGACATAAGCACATATTAGCTATTAGTCCTAGATATGAGGCTGAACATAACAGTGGAGGATAATAAAGTGTGGCATTGTCATTTAATATGTTTTCTCAATCAGTAAGCCGGGGTCTGATGTGCTGATTCCGGAGATGGAGAGAGACAACAAGACACTGAGCATGATGGAGAGGGAAGAGAGCATGAGATGAAAGGAATAGGTTGGAACTGAGCATAGTAGGCTCCTAGATCCGGTTGTCCTAGGTCACCCTAACTGACTGTAATCAACTAGCATATATAAACAAAGAAAAGGCAAAACAACAAAAGGTGTATGTAGATACAAAGTGCCAGATTTAAACCAGAAGTGCAATGTCCAGTGCTCTCTGTAATTATTGGGACAGTAATAATTCCAATTTTTTTGGCTTTATAATCTATACTCAATATTTGGACGTGCAATTAAGATGTACAATCAAACGTCAAGTGTAAAGAATAGATTCTCAGCTTTTACTGAAGGGTGTGTGTACATTCTCTTTGGCCATTGAGAAATGACAACACTTTGTATATATAGTCCTCCTATCTGAAACATCCTAATGAATCGACCCCCAATACATCATAATGACAAAGGAAAAACAAGGTTTTTAGAATCAAAACTAAAACTAACATTTACATAACTATTCAGACCCTTTGCTATAACAGGCAAAATTGAGCAAAGGTGCATCCTGGTTCCGTTGATCATCCATCCCACAGTTGACATGGCATTTCAGAGTAAAAACCAAGCCATGAGATCAAAGTAATTTGATAAACATTTCTGTAGCATTGAACATGCCAAGAACTACCAACAATGATTCTAGAGCTTTCCACCCAGCCAATCGGGGGAGAAGGGCTTTAGTGAGGGAGATAACCAAGAACATGATTCTGACAGAAGTTCCTGTGTGGAGATGGGAGAACCCATCCAGGTGGACAACCATCTCTGCAGCACTCCAAACAGGCCTTAATGGCAGAGTGGCCAGACGGAAAACACTCCTCAGTAAGTCACATGACAGCCCGCTTGAAGTTTGCCATTGGACACCTGAAGGATTCTCAGACCATATGAAATATGATTCTCTGGTCTGATGAAACCAAGCTGGAACTCTGTGGCTTGAATGCCAAGTGTCACATTTGGAGGAGACCAGGCACCGCTCTCGTCACCTGGCCAATACCACCCCAATGGTAAAGCACAGTGGTAGAGGAATAATGCTATGGGACTTGAACCCGATCAACATCTCTGGAGAGACCTGAAAAGGTCTTTGCAGTGACATTTCTAATTCCACCTAACAGAGCTTGATAGGATCTACAGAGACAAACGGATGAAACTCCCCAAATACTAGTGTGCCAAGCTTGTAGCATTATACCTAAGAGGCAATAATCATGGCAATTTTTTAAAATGAATTTACTAAAATATTTATTTACAAAAACAGTTTTTGCTTAGTCATTATAGGTTATTGTATGTAGATTTATGAAAAACATATTTGCTCTATTTTAGATGGCGGCTGAAAGTCTTTCAAAAGTCTGCATACTTTCCGAATGCATGGTGAGAAGTATCCGCATAGCATAATTCCTCCACCACCATGTTTCACTATAGGGATTGTATTAGTCAGGTAACGAATGATGATGGTGATGTCAGACGTAGCCCTTGGCCTTCAGGCTTAAATGTTTCTCAGGCTGTATGTCGTACTGTATGCATTTTACAAAGGAGTGACTTCCGTCTAACCACTATATCATAAAGGCCTAACTGATGGAGTGCTGCAGTGATAGTTCGTTCTAGAGGGTTCTTCCATACCTGCAGATAAACTGTGAAGCTCTGTTAGAGTCGCCGTTAGAGTCGCCATATTCCTTATCAAGGCCCTCCTTGCGCAGTTCCTTAGTATAGCCAACTGTAGGAAGAGTCTTGGTGATTCCAAAATTTCTTGAATCCACAATGTAGCCCACTGTGCTCATGGGAACATTCAATGTTTTAGCAATTTCTTTATATTCCACAGATCTATGCCTCGACAATTCTATTTTGGAGGTCTACTGAGAGTTCCTGGTTTCGTTTTTGCTTTGACTGACACTATGAAGTGTGGGATATACATGGTGTGCAATTCTAAATCATGTCCAATCAACTAAATACGCCACTGAGGGACTTCAGGTTCTGGAGACATCTCAATGATGATTAAAGGACACAAGATGAATCAGCAAAGGGTCTGAATATTATGTACATTATACACTCACCTAAAGGATTATTAGGAACACCATACTAATACTGTGTTTGACCCCCTTTCACCTTCAGAACTGCCTTAATTCTACGTGGCATTGATTCAACAAGGTGCTGTAAGCAATCTTTAGAAATGTTGGCCCATATTGATAGGATAGCATCTTGCAGTTGATGGAGATTTGTGGGATGCACATCCAGGGCACAAAGCTCCCGTTCCACCACACCCCAAAGATGCTCTATTGGGTTGAGATCTGGTGACTGTGGGGGCCATTTCAGTACAGTGAACTCATTGTCATGTTCAAGAAACCAATCTGAAATGATTCGAGCTTTGTGACATGGTGCATAATCCGGCTGGAAGTAGCCATCAGAGGATGGGTACATGGTGGTCAAAAAGGGAAGGACATGGTCAGAAACAATGCTCAGGTAGGCCGTGGCATTTAAACAATGCCCAATTGGCACTAAGGGGCCTAAAGTGTGCCAAGAAAACATCCCCCACACCATTACACCACCACCACCAGCCTGCACAGTGGTAACAAGGCATGATGGATCCATGTTCTCATTCTGTTTACACCAAATTCTGACTCTACCATCTGAATGTCTCAACAGAAATCAAGACTCATCAGACCAGGCAACATTCTTCCAGTCTTCAAGTGTCCAATTTTGGTGAGCTCGTGCAAATTGTAGCCTCTTCTTCCTATTTGTAGTGGAGATGTGGAGTGGTACCCGGTGGGGTCTTCTACTGTTGTAGCCCATCCGCCTCAAGGTTGTGCGTGTTGTGGCTTCACAAATGCTTAGCTGCATACCTCGGTTGTAACGAGTGGTTATTTCAGTCAAAGTTGCTCATCTATCAGCTTGAATCAGTCGGCCCATTCTCCTCTGACCTCTAGCATCAACAAGGCATTGTCGCCCACAGGACTGTCGCATACTGGATGTTTTTCCCTTTTCACATCATTCTTTGTAAACCTTGGAAATGGTTGTGCATGAAAATCCCAGTAACTGAGCAGATTGTGAAATACTCAGACCGGCCCGTCTGGCACCAACAACCATGCCACGCTCAAAATTGCTTAAATCACCTTTCTTTCCCATTCTGACATTCAGTTTGGAGTTCAGGAGATTGTCTTGACCAGGACCACACCCCTAAATGCATTGAAGCAACTGCCATGTGATTGGTTGATTAGATAATTGCATTAATGAGAAATTGAACAGGTGTTCCTAATAATCCTTTAGGTGAGTGTATATTTCTGTTTTTTATTTTCAATAAACTAGAAAAAAACTAAACTACTCCAATAGTTTTTTTTAAAGGCCAGTAAAAACAAAGCTAAAAAAAAAGAAATGTGAATAAATGGAAGTGGGCTGAACACATAAGTGGTCTTAAACACCTTAAGTGCCTGATTTGGACATTATATCCCAACACTTTTGGTGCCCTGAAATATAGGCCTATGTACGGAGAATGTATAGTTGTTTTTCCAGACAACAGGCAGGGATGACCGTACTTTTTGTATACAAAAGAAAGCAGAAACCAATGCCACCAGCCGAAAAATAATGATGCTAAACAACATTTTTGATATAATTTGTAATGATTTAGTAATCAATATATCAAGTAGACACTT
The DNA here is from genome assembly GCF_011004845.1 of Esox lucius. NCBI lineage: Eukaryota > Metazoa > Chordata > Actinopteri > Esociformes > Esocidae > Esox > Esox lucius. The sequence goes on from NC_047583.1 coordinate 18,451,037, forward strand.
GTTGTTCTATTGAAATAAAGCTAGAAAACTATACCAAGCCTAGTTTCTCCAAAGTAAAACAATGAAGAAGTTAGTCATGAATGGAAGCAAACATGACTATCATCTGTGAAAATTATAATTAAATCATTAGGAATATTGCTGAGATAACATTACGCATTGTTAGTTATCTATTGAAAGAGATCATGTTGTTTAGATGTATTTGGAGGAGTACATCAGTTGCATTCATCGGCTAATTTGCATTTCTGACCATCTTTCCCAGCGCTTGAAGAAGTGGGTCTGCTTCATAGAATATGGGGAATCACGGTGACACATCCACTAAGTGACAGTGTAACCACTACTTAAGAACAAATTATGTACATGTTGAATAATTAAGTGACATTAAGTCATATTCAAGTGATCAGGTCCAATAAGCTGACCCTAATTACCATGCAAAGACCCAAACTGTGTCCCATAAGTTTGTTGTCCATCCATCAACAGAATACCAGTTCATATTGGTCTGTCCAGCTGATCCCATAATTTTATGAAAACTTATTGGAGTAGCTGTTCTGATCTTAAGCTGACAATGAACAGTAATATTCCAAAAAAACATAGTGAAAAACTATAACCTCTCACCGTTCCACTCACTAGCTGGAATCAGATTAAGTTCCATCAGTATCTATCGGTTCCCATGCCAGCTTGGTGGTGTTTCTGCAACCATGATGTGCAAGCATTGCCCTCTTTGTAAACACAGAAAAGGGTCTATACTTTAACCTCACAGTTACCATTTAATTTCAAATCCAAATATTTGAGGTATAGCACCAAAGGACATAGTATCTTAATGTACCTTAATTACAGAGAGCACTGTTAAGTAATTTGTCCATTTTGTCTTATGGGATGAGCTACCTGTATTACTATTTTGAGTAACCATGTGAATCATAACCCAGAAGTGGGTCCTCCAGGACTGAAGTTGCCAGACCCAGGAATAGAGATGTACACAGGCTTGTGCAATGAGCACCACAGCATAGCAATCTGTACATGGGCCACCCACCCCTCCTGCCTTCCTGTCCTATACCACTCAGTCCACAGTGAATAACGCTTCAATGAAGTCAGCCATTCATAACATCAGTAGACCCCCTGTCCTGGTCCAACCCCTCCCTCCCACCTACCCTGTTCTACAGTCCACCTCTGGGACAGGGGTGGCAGGGAACAGGGCTGTTAATGCCCCACTTTACATGAGGAACAATGCTCAGGCATAATATTCATGCACTCTCTAATTAATCTAATTGCCCTCTTTGGGTTTGAGATTTTTTTGTTGAGGAAATGTAACTTACTGCAAATAGACACATTTGAAAAGGCAAGCAGTGAAAAAAAGAACTAAGGTTAATTTACTTGAACAGAGTTTCAACTCACACATTTGATGCGCACAGCAGTAGGTTTGATAAGCTTATGCCAAGACCCACTTATGAAATGGCACTAAAATTGAGTGTTTACTTTTACATCAATTCACAAAATAGCTCTCCTGATTAACTCACCCCAAAAATGTATTGGAGCTCAAAATAGCAAATCAAATCACTTGAATTGGGTCATAATCTCAGAAATCTGAAAAAGTAATGTCATCCAGTGACTAAAATAAACTCCCCTCGTGTGTAACACATATCCCCCCCTCCACACACAAAACATCTTCTGACTTGATACTTCTGACTTGCATCACTCCGGTTGCAGGAACAAGGCGGTCTCTTCACGCAGTGAAATAAGTAGGTCGTTGTGGATTCTTTTCATTAGTACAGTACTTTTCAAACAGATCTACTTGGAGCTTACAGCTGCGAATTAACCCTGTGTGGGACACACATCCTACAAAAAAAGACTGAGGAACATACATAGACCTGAGTCGTTTTGGTAATTAGGCTCAGAGAAACGGCCTGTTTTTTTGTACCTGCCATACACACCTCTCACACCTCTAGAGATTACAATAAGTGTAACGGGTATATTTCATACAAGCGTACACACGATGTCAGAGAGAAAACAGGCATCAGTCATTAAATTCCATGGTGACAGTGAGAGCCACAGTTGCTACGTCAACACCTTAGCAGCAACATACTGTCCCTTTATTGCGAGGGGGGGGGGGGGAGGGCATTGCCAATAACCACTCTAACCAGGTGGAGTTGACGAAAGCAGGACCAACCACAAGCAAACACAGGTGAGACAGACGGGCGTGGCGTCCAGGCCAAAGTACTGTATCTACATTTCTAGCAGCTGTGTATATTAGGTGACTTCTTTACTTGCATGCACTCTCTCCTCTAGGACTGCTAATCTGAACATGTTTCATACTGGAAAGCAGCAACGAGGAAATGTATCCAGTCAAATAACACATCTGTAGTTATAAAGTAACAAACTAGCAATGAAGCTATTCAGAACTACTGCGAGTCACACATAGAGAAGTCAACAGGCTACATATTGCAGTAACCTGTTCCATGTGGTCACATTCAGGGTCCCGTACACCATACCACAGAAAAACGAACCAGCCTTGTCATACATCTGTTTGAAAGGTATCGTTAACTACTACGGTAAGAATAATCTTTTAAAATCAGAATAATGTATTGGTCCTGCTAGTAAGACAACATATAGCAACAATACACTAAATCTACACAATTTTGACATACAATTATGTACAATGAGTGTTGAGCATAACATACCCAGATTTATTGTTAGTGCTTAGCATTAGAATTCCAATAAGAATTGGTTAACTGCACAACCGGTGCAGGCTATTAAAAAAACCTCTTAGCTTGGTGAAGCAGCATGATCACAAATGGAGCTTAACTAGTAACCAGTAAACCCACCCTGTGGAGTTGCATCTTCTCTGATCTCTGACTGGTGTCTACACAACCAGGGCTTGGGACCCACTTAACTTAGGTGGTCTTTGATGTCTCACGTATTTATATTGAACAATAACGGTGTGATCTGCATTACACCCTACCTGTAAAACTATGCAGAGAGGCAGCCACTGCCCACAATGAACTCTGATGGGAATACCATGTTGCGTTGTGTGTGCCCGAATGGTTTCTCAACGTGTATAAAAACAGTGCAGACCGTCAGACCGTGAGCGCGCACAACTCTTATTACAGCACACCGGCAAAAGTGTCCCTCTATTTTTCACGAGCCGGTTTGGTTGCCAGGGTGTTTGTTTCTATGGCCACGTATCGGCCTGATGCAACAAACCAGACCGCCGCCCCCGTGTAACTGATTTAACCCAGCGGTGGAGCATGGTAGTTGAGTGTGATCTGGTGTTCAATAACGGTGCCAGCTACTGCCATGACCTCATCGTTGCCTTGCCAAATGACATGGCCTGGGCATTGGGCACTGTTAACCCTGCTTTCTATGCAAGTGAGTATGGCAGTTATAGCCAGTGGTCCCCTTCAAATGTATGTGTATCAAATGTGGGTGTATTTAAACGACATCCAAGAGCGATATAGGGTGTGTGTGTGTGTGTGTGTGTGTGTGTGTGTGTGCATACCTGGGTTATTGGCCTCCCCCTCCAACACGTGGAGTTCGGTGCACTCTGCAAGGCTGTGCTCCAGACACAGCTGCAGGAAGCGTGCCTGGGTCCGTGACACCCGCTTTAGCAGCGACAGCAAAGCCACTGTCTGCTCGCACTCATTCCACCCCTTAAACCAGCTGCCCAGGACGCCCACCTGGTCACGAAACATCATGGTCTGTGGGCACGCACCCGGCAGAATGGTGAGACCAGTTAGTATAACCCCCTCCCCCGGTGGGTGCCGTGAGAGAAGAGTTCAACTTGGGAGGACTTGGTGACCTGGATGTTCCTTATGTGTTCCTTTCACTTGTTTCGGTTGGTTGTCCTCTTCTCTGGTCCTGTTTCGGTTGTTGAGAGGGTTGGAGCCGGTGCACTCAGTTCAAGTGGCATAGCATCCTGCTGGTTTTTAGGATGTCAGGTGGAGCTTGAGCCTTAGGGGGGTGATGACAAGGTGCTCTCCAAGGTGCATCTGGGGTGGGGGGGTAAATATCAGACGGGAGTCAGTTTTCCTCCTGCCTGTCACACCAGGGTTGGCATTTTCCGCAGGGATCGCCCTTAGACCTGAAATAACCAAAATAAATCGTTGAGAGACAATGTCGTCACACACAGACAAGGTCTGTCGGTTCGTCGGTCTGTAACAAACACACATTCACCAACGGCAAATTCCAGGCGCAGAGGAAATGCGACATTGTCCCTGTTGCTTCGGCCAACACTGCTCTCTGCAGTCTTGAAATAGCCGGTTATTTAAAGAAACCATTCTCCATTGAAACCCACCATATTATTGACACCCATTGCGTACAGCAAAAAAGGCTGTATGTCTCATAATTCTCATTTAAAAGTAGCCCTGCTCTCTCATACAGATGCGGGCTTGTGGCATTCACCGAGAGAAAAATAAACCACATCGACCCATTCCTGAAAATACGATTGTCAGTAATAACTGGCGCAACATCCCGACTGGTAGGTTATTTCCAAAGTGAAAGGCGCATGTACCTCGCGTTTTAAGATTACAGACAGCTATGTTCAAATGGTCTGTGTGCAGTGGCTATAATATGAAGTATAAGTTATGCCACTCAATTCCAGCACACATTGCTTGAAATGTAGCTCGTAGATTGTAACCTATAATGCACTTACAACATCGATGCGACACTAAAATAAACCTGCGTGAAAAGACCGCATTCATATTCAAAATATTACCTTAAATTAAGTCCATATGCACTAACGGGTCTCCAAAACTGTCACTGCTTCATCAGCACTGGGGCAATCACAGCTCTACATAAATACGGAGGATAGGCAAGATCTTTTGTAAAAATTTGGAGGTGATGCGATTCGGCTCGAGAAAAAGGAATAGGCCTACTTGGATCTACATTAAATAATTGAGGAGACTCAAATCCGCAGTCGAGAACATTCCCAAAAGGTGGTCATTGCATAGCTATGATACGCTACATATACTGTACATATTCAGCCTAGTTTTCATAAACTACTCCGATCCAGATCCGCGCGTTAACCACTTCCCCGCTCTTCTTTATACGTTTAAATATCCACGTATCCCAATGGATTTTCCAGTGGGTGCATATATGTATTCCCGATTATATATATATACATTTTAAATGTTACTGTAACACTTCTATAAGTAGTTCGTATTTTGTCTCTGTTACGGGTGTAGCCAGTTAACTTATATGGAAAGCACTAGGACAAAAGAGTCGACAAACAAAACCCAGAAGCTACGTAAAAAAGTGGCACAGAAAATGGTTAAAACGTTACTCACTTCTAGGCAAAGTTGCATGGGTGGTGTTCGTCGCAGGACGAGCGCAACAAGATTTAAAATTGTGGGGAGCGCTGCCACTCCGGATCTGTGTGTTTTGCCATCTTGACTAACTTTCTCCCTACAGTTAGGCTACTCTTGTTTTACCAGAGGAGAGTCTCGGCATTGCTTTCCACATGCTAATAATTAACACGAAGCATTACGTCAGTGGCTTGGCAGCACAAGGAAGCGCAAAAATAGAGAATGGAGTTAGGGACAGATCACATAGCCTACCAGCAACCGAGACGATCTGACAGGGATTAGCAAGATATAGAAAAAAAAAGGTTTCCATAGCAAAGTGGACAAAATCAAAACAAGAGTGAGTTGTGCGAATATGAAACTGGGCGGGAGTTGCCTAGCCCTTTCACTATGTGTAGGCTAAAATAGTTTAACCTGGGTTATTTATGAAAAACTGTTCCACAAAATCTCTATGCACAGCATTGCCTTTGTCGGAAATTATTATTTCAGTGTTAAAGCTACAAACAGTCGGAAGAGCGTCTATCAATGAAACCCCCTATTTCGGTAGTTATTCAGTGTACTATGCATTCCATCCAGCAGAGGGACTCACCCACCCTACCGCATGTTTAATTCAAGGAGAAAATAGTTTCAATACATTTTCAGTTACGTTGTGTAATAGCAATTCAGCAGCTGGTATATTATTACATGCATTGTATCAGTGCGCTAAATTATTAAATTCAATATTTTTATAGGCTACCCTGATATTGTCAATATCCCGAAATACATAAAACGCTACACATTAAAATCTTAATAAGCTAAATAGTGTCTCCAGCCACTCCCTAATGCTTCAAATCCCCAAAACACGTCTTAAAACCGGGAGAGAACCGAGCCCCTTACATTCGCATATGGAATGACTCCTTGACTGGAGTGGCTCCATTACTACGAACTTTTAAAACGAGCCTTAAAACCAACAACAGTTTTTTTCATACTGCTTCTGCCAAGTAGAAATGTATTCTGAATAAATTTTTTCTTTTCCTCAGAGCTTTGCAAAATATTTATGAAAAAGCGCTATACAAATGAAATATATTAATATAATTAACTTATTTGTAAAACATTTATGTTTTCATGCCTATAATAAAAGTTCTTTAATCTTTGGGTTTGATATATTTATTTTCAAAGACATCCATGAAGTTATCTTACAAGTGCACAGAAGATACATAAAAACAAAAGTAAAACAGTAGTGGCATAAACAATAAAATACTGCAATGGGACAGAATGTATCCTAAATTGGGCCCCCTTAGGGAAGGCGGACTTGAGGCACACCACTAGAACAGAAACATCAATAGGACCTCAAATGCATTCTTGGGCCATTGTTTGACAGCAGTGCCATTTTCTGTCACACAATACACCCTTGCCTTCAGCTGAGTGTGCTCAATATTGACTAGAAGTAGGGGGAGGGATAAGGATAGACGTCAGAGCACAGCAGTATAATGAATGAGAGAAAACTTCAGCTGCTTGAGTGAGGCCTCCTCTGAAAGGAAGTTTATGAAAGGGGGGTTGTGACATAGACTCATAATCTGACTGCTGTTTAGATTATGTCCAATGGTAATTAGCTGACATGTTGAAATATGTCACGAATATAGGCCTATTGGGTTTAATGGGACGTAGAAAGTTCTCTTGAATCGGTCATGAGCTTAAAACATTGCAAATTATATTGTGATAATGAAAATGCAGTTAACCTCTATAATGAAAAATGAAGGCTACCGGGTCCGATGAGAGATTCATTCTAAATGTAAACTTGAAATACAATGCATTGTTTCAGGTGTATTGGCTGAGCCTATACATGATGGTTGCAGAAAAGTGATTATTTGTGGTAAAAGGTGTTATTTCGAAAAATGCAACCACTAAAGAATGAGTCGCCAAGGCCAATACCAGAGGCGTTGCTAGGATCACAATAAAAGTACAGGGTTTTGAATGTACATGAGGAAAATGTCCATGTACATGCTAGCGGCCTACACGGCATACAAAATAAATTAAAAATAAATCGAGTAATGACAAACTTTAGACGCTATGAATGCATCGAGACAGGTTCTGATATTGCGTTGGTGAGACGGTATAAATGCAACGAGACAGGGCCTGATATTGCGTTGATAAACAGTTGAGACGGTATAAATGCAACGAGACAGTGTCTGATATGGCGTTGGTAAACAGTTCAAAATCGCAATAATTATACTAATGCTATGCTCAGTGTGTAACTTGCACAGGCCTGTGGTTTGGGCGACATCTTGTGGATAAAAAGTATAGAGACAGTAGTGTTTCTTCTGACAATTGTAAAAGTAGGCTATTTTTTGACGTACTGGTTTAGTATTCCCTGTATAATGGTAAAAGCGCACCTCCACCATATTTTTTAAACAACCTTAGGATATCTGACATTGTTTATACTTTTCTGGATCAAGCAGTCACGTAATTCACGTAGTCGAGTGAGGAAATAGGAAGTGCCAATTCCTCATAAGCGTAGAATGAAAGTAATCTCATCTCGATTGTCGGTTTGGCCAGAGGATACTTTTCCACAAAAGTAACAGCAACGTTTCTCATTCTTTTTATTTTATGTTTTGAGTAAGTGCATTTGTTCTAAAATGAAGTGGCATGTTTTTCTTTGTGTACTTTTGATGTATAACCTTAAGGTTTCAAGTTCAAGCTCTGCGGCGAACAGGTGTTTCTGCCAGGTAATCGATTCCCTTGTTTTAAAAAAAATAATGCTTTCTAATAGACGTTTGTATAATTTGGGTTGTGTGATAAGTAGGCTACCGCTGAATCGTAATTTGGCATATTTTCAGACTATCAGTTGATTCCTGAGCAATACCACAATATAGCTTGTACAACTGTTAAGGTATAACTTAAAAAAGAACGTTGTATTATTCCATTGTGAATATTTTGTACTTTGAGCCGCTATCAACAACAATAACTTCTATGAAAGGCGATCTGTCAAAAGTATGTTGATAGCCTTGGGGCCTTCACGTTATGTAGTCTTGTCCTTTTTAGAATAAGAGGTGGATGCTCACTTTCTAGGTCTCTAGAACATGTTTTAAAGTGTGTAAACAGTCCCATATGTCAGAATACAGTGTAGCTGTGCCATGCAACACGAGTTCATTCAGTGTACAGCCGCTCAGTAACGTTGCCATAGTCACTAACGTTCTATAGACGACACTTATTGATTATTATAAATTGTACGGGTGATAATTTTCTTTGTAATTGTTTCGTCTAAATTACAAAACGGCAATTTGCTAGCTATGCTAACCCTAACTATGCAGGGATACTCAACTCTTACCCTACGAGGTCCGGGGCAAGCTGTTTTTCTGTTCTACATCATTAATTGAATGCACCTGGTGTCCCAGGTCTAAATATGTCCCTGATTTGCGGGAAAAAACGTAGTGGAGCTGGCTTCGAGGTCCAGAGTTGCGTTTTAGGGCAGTACGCTGTACACACACTTCCGTGGACGTTCCCGCAATAATAAATGGCTAGTGACGCCGTGTTTCCAAATCCTGATCTTGGGCACCCCTAGGGCTGCACGTTTTTGGTTTTGCCCTAGCACACACCTGATTCAAGTGTAAGATTTGATGATAGGTTTATTACGGTCAGTCGTGTGTGAGTGATAGGCAGAGGCTTCGGACCTAGAAAAAGGGTACTAAGTATATAGAGCCCTAACGCGTAGAGGGGCCCTCGAAATTGTTTGAATCAAGAGGGCCCAGAATTGTGTGCTACACTGCTAGGGCAAAAGCAAAAATGTACACCCCTTGGGGTCCTCAGGACCAGGATTGGGAAACTCTGTACATTATTTAAAATTAATTAGATGACATCAAGTTATGACAAAGTTTAACAACTATTTCCCTACAAGTCAACTATAGAGATTATATTTTGTTTTCAAGCCAGAGGAATGCATTTTTGACCAAATCTTCACCAGCTCCCAGTGAGGATGCAGTGGTTAGATACTCGGTTTAACATCAACCCCAAAATAAATGTTGATAACTGCACAGAATATGTAACAGATTATAGGGAAATCTGTGATACCCAATTTCATTTGATATTTTCATTTAATTTATTGAACCTTTATTTATACAGGCAAATCAAGCTGAGAATTAGGCCTATTTTACAGTTGAGCCCTGTATTACATAAATATATACGTGGAGAGAAATGTGAAGTTAGGTTACATTCAAATGAAAACATAGAATATGTTGTGAATTTACTAAAATGTGTCATAAGTTATGAAAGCTACAAAAAAATATAATCTTCCAAATTTACACAAACCTATGATATGTTACGATTTAAGGTTAGGTGTCACAGTACTGGGGTTAAGGTTTTGGTAAAAAAAAATAAAATAAAGGTCTGGGAGGTTTCTGCCATATCCACCATTTCCAACGATGACTTATTACCAAAAATACTCTTCCTTCCCTTAGTGGCCAGTTTGTACTCTAACATTACCTAACAGAACGTAACATTCTCCAAATCCAGTTGTGAAATATTGAAGTATTCTTAATTTACATAATTTCGTCTGCTCAAGGGGCAGCAGTAATTGGCCCAGCATTGCCTGGGTTCTAGGCGCAAATAGCCCTATAAAGTAGACTTTTCTCATTACCCCTCTAGTGTCTCCTTTTGGTGGTTAGGCACCTGTAAGTTAGAACCATTAGCAGTAGAGGGGTTCTCTTTCCACCACGTTTGTCACTGCTTCTGGGTTGAGCTAACATTGGGATAGGAAGCAGCAGGGCTTGGCAGAACGTATCTTAGATCAGGCCCCTTATGAATTGGATACCCCGAAAGTGGGATGAAACGGAAAGTAATAAATTGAATGTTTAATTGGCTTCATCTGGAATGTCCTTTGCCTGTTGACTTCAGACTTTGTGCTTAGTTGGAAATACGAGACAAAATATCCATGAGAAATGAATCTTTGCCCGTTTGTGTGTGGTTTATTTGATTTATCTTTAAAGGCTAGCACAAGCCAGAAGTATGGTTTGGGTGCATGTGTAAGGTGATGAACAATATTAAACGTTCTGACTTCTAGTCAATCTTGTGTTTTTGGGGTGTCCTCCTTTTAAACAGAAATCCATGGGGTCTGATGCGTAGTTTTAGAGAAGTGTGGGGACGACTATAACCCAACATCTGGTGACTTGAACAGCTTTTTCATACGCCTCTGCTGTACGAGGAGCATCGTTATCATCGCCCCAATAAAAAACCTACAAATTCAAGAACGAGTGACATAGCTGGTTGAAATGCTACCAGTGCAGATCGCAAACGGACTATTCATTACCTGTTACATGACCTCAACCCCTAAAGGTGTTGGCTGTACAGTCACCGGACCTAGGTTCGAGTCCAAGTCATTGCTGCCCTTGAATCAGTGACACAATTTTATTAATGTGTAGTTTACCTGGTTTAGTAACAGTTTCTATAAATCACAATTGAACTGTTATCACAGGTGACCGGTAGCCTGGATGACTGTGCTTGTGACGTGGAGACAATTGATACCTTCAACAATGAGCAACTCTTCCCCAAACTTCAGAAGTTGCTTGAGTCTGACTACTTCAGGTTTTATAAGGTGAGTCAGGCTTTTCACACCTGTTGTTTCATGTGTCCAGACAATGTTATCTTTGATTGCATTTCTTTATGTTCTTGCTCACCAGGTGAACCTAAATAAGCCATGTCCGTTCTGGAAAGACAATAGCCTCTGTGGACAAAAGAACTGCGCTGTGATACCATGCACACCAGTAAGTGTCTTTCACAGACATACCTTTGTTTCTGATCAAATATTGATTTGTAAGTTAAGATGTACTCCTGTTCCACAGAATGAGGTCCCAGAGGGAATCAAAACAAATGACCACCACAATATGGTAATTTAATCTGTTACTCCATGAAGGATATTTTGTTTTAAAATAAGTCATTATAAATAAACTAGTTTATCTAAACATGATGTCTGACTGTGTGTCTGTCTGCCTGTCTGTCCGAACACGCAGTACTCCGCAGAAGCGAATCAAGAGTGTGAGAAGGCAGAGAAGCTTGGGGCGGTGAACAGCTCCCTCAGGTAAAGTCACACATTCTATGTAGTCCGGGTGAAAACACACTTTTGTTGGATCAACAGCTTGACAGCCTTGCGGTGGTTTCTCTGTGCAGTGAGGAGACCAGACAGTCCCTCCGTGAATGGAGCAAGCATGATGATGAGGCAGAGCGCTTCTGTGTGATTGACGGTAAACTGACTAGGTCCCCTTGGTAGATGATTTTGTAAACTATTAAATAAACACTGTGCAATGTCAAATCTTCTTGTTTCGTAGCATCCGCATAATCTGTAGTCTACAGTTTATAGTAGAACAGAAGCAATCCCTTTTAATAAAATTTATTTTCCTCTGTTTATTCACAGATGAGGAGTCTCCTGATTCCCAGTACGTGGATCTACTTCTAAATCCAGAGCGTTTCACTGGTTATAAAGGGCCAGAGGCCTGGCAAATATGGAACAGCATCTATGAGGAGAACTGCTTCAAGTAAGAGTTGGTGCCACTTAATAGTTTTCATGAACAGCGTAAATCAAATGTCTTGCATGCTTACAAGTTGCTTGTAAATGTATAAATGTTTATAAATGCTTCCCTTTTGATTTTTAAAAATGTATTCAAACTTTATTTAACCAGGTATGTCAAATGAGAAGCAATTCTTGTTTGCTATGATGACCAGGCCAAAGGCATAAAGATTGCTTGACAATGCTCAATTACACACAAACACAATCCAAGCCTTGACTCAACTGCCTGTTAAACGATATTGTGTAATTGAATATATTGGATGTTAACTATAGTCGCCAATATGATTTTTCACAGACCATACACTGTAAAGCGGCCTTTAAATCCTATGTCAGCCTACAGTGGTAAGTTGACCTGATTTACCTACTGCAGAAATACCATAATGTACCAATGCAAAGTTGCAACCAACAGTTGTCAATGACCTGTATTGTTGTCTTTCCACACACAGGAAGCGATGGTATGTATCCAGTTATTTACAACTCTGATGTGGTTGGACAGTGGAAAGTTTGTTCCATGAGAAATATTTCATATCCCATAAAATCAATCGTCTCATGTTTTTGCAGGGAAGATGTTTTACAGTTGGCTGGAAGGTAAGCAGTAACATCCTTGTAACAATGTAATAAAAATTACAGCTAGCTTTTGGACAAATAACACCAAGGCTATGCCCTTAGGGCACATTGTCAGATATCCCGCTGCGCTATACAAAGTTAAGCTATGTTCTTTATGAATTAATTTCTTAATAGCAAAGGAGAATGTGAAAAGAGCATTCTGCAGAGTGCAGTTGAGTTTTGCCATGATTCTGTAAAAAAAAACCAAAAAACGGTTGACTGGTCATTGAGTCTCCCCGATCTCCTCCCAGGCCAGTGTGTGGAGAAAAGAGCTTTCTTCAGACTTGTCTCCGGGCTCCACTCTAGCATCAACATACACCTGAGTGCACGATTCCTCCTGGATGGTGAGTCGTACATGCACGCATCTAGAATCCGTTCTAGAGAGCAGAAGCTGGTTGGTATACCCCTAGGACTTCACCCAATCCTAAAAGCTTGGTTGATTTTTTTATGGGTCAACTTTAGGAAACATGTTTTCAGTTGCTATTGAATCTTTTATCCATCTTTCATCCATTTCGGCACGTTTCAGCTTGATGCCCAGATGAACAGTTACTGAATACAGAATTAATTGTCATCAATTAAAAAAAAAATGCAGTAATTGATATAACAAAACACCCTGAGCTATGTCAATTTTAAAATATATATACAGCTCCAGGAAGAATTATGAAAATTAGGGTTAAAATTAAGAGGCCACTAAAAAATGTAACGCTTCTGTTCCTTACTCAAAACTTTCCTTTTCAACTTTTTTGGAAAGGAAAGAAAAAGGTGCAATGGTCTAAATTTTTTCTGGAGCTGTATGTTACTGGGAGTAAAAAAACAATTTGTTGTACCCTATAAGCTGATTCATGAAGTACAATAGCAATTTATCTCCTTTTAGGTTGTGACTTCCTTCAATATCCCCATGACAAATTGATTGTCAATTTGACCTTGTTTTTATACCCCATTAAAACAGGAAAAAGTTAGCTTGGGCTAACTTCATTATGAATGGTGTTTTTGTTGCTAAAAACATATATTTTTATGAATTGGTCTTAGTGCAATATAATCTTGTATTTATTTTAAATATATTGATCATGTTTAACAGGTGTAGCAATCAATCCGGGACTGTATTTCCTCCTATTAAGGAGTTTATGAAATGACCTGTCCAGAAGCAACCACTATACTTCACTCAATAGACACTTGAAAGGATTGGACAGATGCAATAAAGCCAATACCAGGGCAGGTTGTAGCTGTACTGTGGATGACATTTGTCAAATCCTCTCCAATCCAATCCCCAAGGAGGGGATACTGGCTAGTGGATATTTCTGGATAGGGCCATAGTGTCACCGTTTTCTACATGCCCCTCCTCAGACAACTGGTATGAAAAAAAGTGGGGTCACAACGTCTCTGAGTTCCAGCAACGCTTCGATGCCCAGCTGACTAATGGTGAGGGCCCAAAGAGGCTGCGGAACCTCTACTTCCTGTATCTGATCGAGCTGCGTGCCCTCGCCAAAATCCTGCCTGTCCTCCAGCGCCCCTCCTTCCAGCTGTACACTGGCCAGTCCGTCCAGGACCAACAACTTAAACTCCAGCTTATAGAGCTCCTCCAGGTGGCCAAGTGAGTGTACTGCAAGAAATAACTGGTTGAACTCTAGGTCCCTTGGTCTGGAGTACTACATTCTAGACATAATCAGGGTCTGATTTGGAGTCAAGAGACCAAGTGAATGCGGGTAGAATAGAAAACTAGCAGTACCACAGAGTCCCCTGGCTTGAAGTTAAGAATCCCTGCGACGGGAAAAGAAAGTTAACATTGGTGATAGAAGCCCAAGACGACATCCAGGTTCCAGTAGGCTTTGTTGTTTGGTGCCTAAAACAATAGTGACACACTCTAATTTGTATGACAGGCCCAATTTCTATGAGCAGCAACTTCAAAAAGTGAAAGGTGTTCTAAACATTTATACAATCTTCATAAGAAGGTTCTTACATCTGGTGCTTTGCCAAACCCTTCTTAGGTCCTTCCCTCTGCACTTTGATGAGACGACTCTGTTTGCGGGGAATAAGGAAGAAGCAGCCACGCTCAAGGTCAGTATTCCACAGAATATTTCTGATTGTACATGCCAGTAGAGAAATCTCAACAAAACTAATCTGGAGGTTTGTAAGAACTGGCTTGTTAACAAATATCTGCAGAGACAGTGAGCCAACGGAACATTATAAATCGTGTAGGGATGTGTATGAAAATGCTCTCTAGGGATAAAACACATTGGACAGTGATAAATTCAGTTATTAAGGTTTAAGGACAAAAGCTGCCACACGCATTGACATTGTCCCTTAAATAAAGCACTGGGGAACAAGAAGCTGGAACAAACTGTTCAGAAGGGAGGCAGGATTTTATTTCTGTAAAGGAAACCAATATTAATTCTCCTTGCAGCACAGTCCAAATGAGATTTTGCTAGATGAGGCCTCCTAGTCACTGGTTTTCTTGGGATTTATGAGCCCTTTGGAAGGGCAGCATGGATAATGGCAGTACTGACAGATATGCTGTGCCACATACTCATTCAATTGAGTTTACTAACACCACTATCCATGATTATTTTTTCTCTTATGTTTAATGTCAGGAGGATTTTCGGCTGACCTTCCGTAACATCTCCAGGATAATGGACTGTGTGGGTTGCTTTAAGTGCAGACTCTGGGGCAAGCTGCAGGCAAGTGAACAGAAGAGTTCCAGTAACTGTGTGTTAATTTCCCAGCAATACAGTCACTAGTGAACATCTGTACAGCTCTTGCAGACCCATAATATTTTTTAGTAAATTAAAATATTATACTGTTTTCAAAATCTATAAGAAACACCACAAGTGTGTATTGTTTGCACAATGTCTTCACAACCCTAGAGTAAACACTTGGTGGAAGTACATTTTGGCAGCCATTATCGCTGTGAACTATATGGAGTAATATTGTACCAATTTCTCACATATTAGGGCAACATAGTATGTACATTGTCAAATTAAACTGGAAACATTTGTGATTATGGCCTTGCTTCGTCAGAACAACGCAGTGGGTATGGGAGATCAAACAGTTGTCCTCTGATGCAAAGTTCACTCAACCTGGAGGTTTTTGTTAGCGTGCGCATTAACATGCGATGTAATTGGGACATTTTGTTTTTTCTATCAGTTTTAGTTAATATTGTCATAATACTGTTTTGTTGAGACTTTGAACAAAGATTTGTTAGGGCGACATTGTTTTCATTAATGCTTAAAGTATGCTCTTGAATGCCCCTGCAGACTCAGGGGTTAGGCACAGTCCTGAAGATCTTGTTTTCTGAGAGGCAGATCGAGGCCCTGCCCAAATCAAGCAATTCCAGGCCCACGTTCCAGCTCAGCCGCCAAGAGCTAGTGTCCCTCCTCAATGCTTTTGGAAGGTATAATAGTCTTGCATAGAATGACAGCTACATTGTAGTTTCAACAGGAAATCTGTGGCACACATACATTTATATCCTTTTAATCACTCCTAAACTTAAACCCTTTAAAAAACATTCATATTTTGTTCTTCAGGATTTCAACAAGCATCAGAGAGCTGGAGAACTTCCGATCGCTCCTGTCCATGGTCCGGTAGCCAATCGGAAAGACCACAGTATTTATATTAAATCATCCATCTTCCCGGCTGATTAGAAATTATTCCAGATACAGCATCATGTTTTGAAGGGTTGCTGAAAGACCTGTAAAATGGACTTAAGGGATACTACTAAACAAAGGAACATGGACTGCCACCAATACGTCTCAAGCTACTTTTTCTATGTAATTTCAAAAACAATTGGTGAGTTACTTACTAAGTCAGCCACATGAAACATGCGTAAACATGGCGTGAAAGGCAGTTTAATATAGGTTTTGTTTTCTGTGACTGAAAAATTTGGTGCAAATGGTAACTAAACAAATAAAACATGTAAACAGCTTTGTCGAAGTTAGATTGATCCTAAGATCAGAAGGCTACATCCTGTTTCTGTATCACAAAGCCACTTGTCCACATGTAACCCCCTGGACAGGATGCCTTTTGCAGAGCCAGCCTTACACATGAGTCTTTGGTTATAGGATCAACCCCCCCACCCCACCCCCCTCGGTCAAATAAATCCACCGATAAGGAAAGATTAATGGACTGTCCGTTCCCTGTCAAGGTTAGCCCCAGGGCCAGTCTTTGAAATGATACACATTTATCAATTCTGTTTCTATTGCTCCTCTGAAACCTCATTGATTCTATACGGTACTTCTCTTGCACATTCACCAGTACACATTCTGTCTGTCCACTGTGGGCTTCTGCTGTTCCAACTGAGGAAATGCTTTCCTTGATAACCTATTTCCTCGTTGCTGTGTGTGTTCACAAATCTTAGCAGGTAAAAAAAATGTGTATAGGCATCTTGTTGAATATTAGTGAAAGCAACATGCTGCCAATTGTGGACCAACTGCAAATCAACTGCTGCATGATCAGATGTCACTTAATTCAAAACAGCTGTGTTGAGATGGGCAGCACAATTCTGTTTTTGTGCTGCCCATTTCAACCTAGCAGGTCCACTGCTCTTTTGACAGAAAGTCTTTCTAACAAAAGGCTAATTTCAGGAAAATGTTATTTGAATCAGGCTGTGCATCTGAAGATGGACAAGGCAGAGTATACAACAGTGGATTGAATAGCTGCTTTCTGAAAGTCAAGACACACTGGAGATCAAGCCCGGTCTGATTTCTAGCAGGGATAAATCAATTGTGGTGGAGGAGGGTTTCAGCCAAGACACCAAACCACAAGTCCAGTCATCCACAGAAAAGAGAAACCTCTGTGAGCAAGGCACTTAGGAATGTAACCATGACCTCTTACTGCAATGGTCATGGTTGGCACAAAAAATACAAATATCTTTAATTTTTTTTTTAAAACAGTGCAGTAAAACTTTATTTGAACATGGTAGTGCTTGCATACATCTTGTGATCTATGACAGATGAGTAAACGTGTTACATTCATTGGCCACCAACAAAGAATTTGAGACAAATTATAAAAGGCTAAACCTGCTCTTTGCGAGACAAGAACACACACAGATATAGATTACACAGAAACAAAATTGGAATACTTGCAACTCACATTTATACACAGACTGTCCCCATCCGTTGCTGTTAAGAATAAATAATTTACGTCCATAACAGATAAAAGGCTTTATGTTCTTGGATATGAGAATTTTTATGATTTTAGGGGACCGCTGTCAGTATTTTGTCATTGGTTATAGCTGCCTGTTCACTTCTGTGTACTGACAGACCTTCAACAGTCACACATGTATGTTACAAATAAGCTAGCATTAAAAATAGCCATTTAGGTGGAGACTCAATAACAGATTAAGTAAAGGTTTAATTCATCCATCTGTTCCTACAGCCAAATACACAACCCTGCAGAATCCACCTCTAAAATTATAAAAGGGGAGAAGAAAATCCAATAAAAATATTTATTTAAAAGCAGTTCTGGCTAGTATTGGTTTGTGGCCCTTGGATTGTGAATTTCAAACTTAGGTCACCCATTCTACTTTCCCATCCCAATAATATTTTCTATGACTTCCACAGCAGTAAAGGTCAAATGTGACATCAGCCATGTACCACAAAGCTGGTGAGGAAAAATAGAATATACTTAATGATTGCATTTGTCCACTGATTGTGTCTTTCAGCTCATCATTTTATACAACTACTGTAACATCAACAAAGATAACACTATTGCAGACATTCATAGAAGGAAGGTAGGGAAAGGTATGGAGAAATAAAATATAATTAAAATAGGATTAGAATGGTTATCATTTGTAGCAAGAAATTCCTCGTCCAGTCTAAACAGGTTTTTAAAGAAGACATGCTCTCAACTCTAACCTAAACTCTTCCGATACATAAGCATTCTCACACACCCAAACATGCCCTGTACACCAAGGTCGTACCACTATCGCAACAGGGAAAAGTCTAAATTAGTAACCATAGAATATATCAAAACAAACATGGATAGTTTTTTAAAGGACATAAAGCTTATGTAGAACCTTTGATATATACAGCGTTCTGTGCAACATGTTTTCCACAAGGGGAAAAAACTAGCAAACATTTATTGGCACATCTTTAGGTATCCATGGATTGAGTAGCCTAGTCTCAGATCTATTTGTGCAGTCTCACCAACACCAGCAAAACTATGACCAGAGGAGTTTGCAAGACAGCACAATGGACTTTGGAACCAGGCTAATAATGGTGAGCTAGAGGCTGTGAACTACTAATTGGATATACTACTGGTCAGGATATACAAAGAGAGGGAGTTGTTTAGCAGGTCTATCCCTCTTCTAAAGCCGGTTAGCTTGTTCCCAGATCTGTTTGTGCTTTCTGGTGACTATATAAGAGCTGTCAAGACAAACAGACTTGGAATCAGCCTTTGCCAGTACTGTAATGTAAAAACAACCACCATAACATTTCAATCCGATCAATGCGCTTGGTCTGTTACATTCACGTTTAATGGGCCCAGATCAGGACATTCATTCAGAAACGTAGTGTTCCACCATAAGTCCAAGCTTCTTCCCTCAGGGGCCTCATATCCAAATGGGTAGGAATACCAAAAGCATTGTCCATGACTTCAGTCCAGATTAGTGTTTGAAAGGGCATCTTCATGGATGGCTCATTGCTCAGGCATCAACTGGTCTACCGGGACGTGAAAAAAGGTGCAGGGAACACACAGGACCGCCCCAAAAGTCTTCGTTCACACAAGGAGCTGAAACTACATTCATGCCCAGGTCTTGTCCTCAGAATGAGAGGATTCAATATTTAAGTGCAAATGTTGCCTCCTGACTCATGGAGCACAGGGGGACGGGAGGGGGGACGGGGGGGCGCAACAACAACTGCCAATTGGCATGAAACAAAAATGGAATTAGGAAAGGGCGGGGGTGAAACGTAAGTGCTGGTCCACGTGCGTGTCTAGTCCAAAACGAGATAGAGACCTTACTGATATCCCACATAGTGCAGTATGTGCGTGTGGGAAAAATTGAGAATCCTTTCCATACAGAGACTTCCTTATTTGTCATCAACACATTCGTCTGGCTGCTCAGGAATAGTAGAATGTTCCAGGACTATGGTAATACACATATTGTAGCTTTTTTTTTTTTATCACTCAGCTGACCGCTCCATAACCAACGCTTACCTCAAATGACCTTGCCTTGTCTGGCCCTGTCCGACCACAGAAACCCCAGTAAGGTCGCCACCACGCCTACACCAAGCCGGGGAGGTAAGTGGCGCTGGTTGTGGAGGCGGCAGGGGTATAACTAAAACGGGGGAGGCGTGGCCATGCATCTTCAGCAACGATGTCGCCTTGATAACACAGAGGTCGTAGGCATGTAGCTGAAGGTCAGGACCGCCCCTTTCCTGAGTGATTGACTGTTTTCACAGGTATCCATGTGGGTGGGGGGGTTAGTTCTGGGGAGTAGAATAGTAGTTATGGTGCTGGTTGGTCTGGATGTTACCATAGGTTAGGAGAAGGGGGGCTGTGGAGGCCTGGGGGCCTAGGTAGGGGACCCCCGTCAGGCTATCGTTCCTTTGGGTAGAGCCGTACCAGCACGGGCCCATCTGGGGTGTCGAGGACAGGATACTGCTGCAGGATGGAAGACATGGGGTTAACAGTGCATTGTGTGTTTATGGGGGATCTAGCAAGTTATACGTGACTGAATTGGCAACTTCATATATGGACTAAAGGTGGTGACAGATTACTCTGTACTGGGGGATACAGACATTTAAAGATTTGTCTGAGACGTAGGATGCACTGGCTGTGTGTGTAGAATACAGGATGCTATATGTGACTAGTTAACTGTGAGGAACAGAATTTAAACGGGCTATGAAGATGAATTTGCGTGACAATAGAGGCAATATAGCAGGGATTAAGTCAAGCGTTCAACCGAAACAGGATGATTTTAAGTTATATTACAGGCAATACTGGACATTTTTAGATGACTGTAGAGGCAATATAGATGGATTTAGTGGATGTACAGTATATGGGGGCTCTTAAGTAACTATAGATGACTGAACTGGCAATATACAGGAAACTCTCTAAAAGGAAACCCCAACATTAGACATATTGTTAGGTTATTGCACCACCATGAGAAGCCAGCCTGAACTAGCCTTGGCACAGATTCCACAAATGTTTCATCTCTACTGGAGGGATGCCAAACAATTCATTCATCAATCACAACGTTTGGTGGAGGGAAAATCTTCCTTTGACTCAAATCGGGAATCTCCCATAAGTGTTCAACTGGGATCTGGTGAATGAGACGGCCAGAGCATACCATGTAACACAGCAAGTTGAGCAGTCTTTGTGATTAAAGCTCCTACCAAAATGTGTCCCTTAGCAATCATCCTTCTTTCAAAGTTACAGAGAAAAGTTACTTTTAGTCGTGGTAGCCAAAATAATGGTCAACTTGGCCTGTCTGTTGTTTTCATACATGACTGTTAGCACAAGGCGATGTTAATGTTACATGTGATACAAAGTAGCCGGTTACCAACCTCGGTCGATCTGCTCTGGAGTTGATGCTTCTGGACAGGTCATCGTCACTGTCGTACCTCCGGGGGTTATCAAAGAAATAGGCCCTGGAACTGAAGCTGTGACTGTTAATCATTCCCCCTGACACCTGAGGAAAATATTGCACTCAGTGTTAATATCTGACATGAAAAACATGCTTTATGACTGAACATGTACTGTACTTAACAGAACTGGGAAAACCCTAGAATTGTTTGTAAATGTATATATGAAACCAAATTGTTTCTCTCTGGTTTTTAACTGTTTCAAATGAAACCAGTCAAACTAGAATGGCCTAAGGGCCATTATACACTAGGAGAGAACAAGAGAGACAACATGCCTTATTTGACAATCATTTACATGATGTTTCAGTTTACACTGGCATGAACCACAAGATAAACAGAGAGAGAGGGTTATGGGCTGGAATCAAGAGGGTACACTAACTTGATCAGCTCCTCATCAACCATTTGGTACCCAATATAAAATATTTACCAGCACAAAACTGGATAATAACAGTAGGCTACTTCTTCGTCCACCTCAGTCATCCTAGACTCCCGCATATTATCTCTGTACCTTTCACAGTCTGAAATAATGCCTGACTATTGGGGCATTAGATTAGTGATTTTATATTTTTTTCATGGTTTGTGAATAAAGAGCCTTTTAAGAGCCAAATAAGGTTAACAAACCATGAAACATTTCAAGAAATGCAGTGTCAATATGCCCTTGTAGAATCCCATGACCCAGTTGAATAGTATACAGGATGTAAATCGTCTTACTAGGTTCTGATTTGGCCTCTGTACCCTGAAGAAGACCACGACCAGACTAGTGGGTAGCAGCTCCCAGAAGAAAAGAATGATCCCAAAGATGATGTAGGCCTCTCCACTGATCTTCTCTACGTCCGCCTAAAGGGACAATACACACAGATCTAGCAATCAAATTAAACACTGAAACATGTACACCGACAGACTGGTACACAGGCAAACATTGGAAGACATAAGACAGCCCCGCTGAGACAATGGCTGTGTATAGAGGGATAACTTTAAAAAGGCTAAATCCATTTTGAAGGCATAATGGTTACATTTAGGGATTGGATTAAAATTGAGTTTAGAGTTAGGTTTGGGAAGTCTAAAGTTTAGGCATGAAGTTACTCACTCAACACATTTATATCACACTGGCCAATAAACAAATACAGTTACACACTGCCCCTAGACTGGCCTCCAGCACAGGGCTGTCTGTCTCAGGGGTTAACCCTACATCTAGGTCACTACCACCGGACAGCCCTTGGCTGTGCTCTCCATCCTCTCCTCGCCCGGCTGGGTTATTTATAGACAAACAAAGACCTTTCCCCCCCACAGAGCCCATTTCCTCCCAAATCCCCTCAAAAGGATTGCTGTTGCAGCAGCCACAGAGCTCTCAGCCACTGTCATCAAAGCTTTCTGGACAGTGTGACCTGAAGCTAGGCCTCAACTTATCACCTATTTTATTAGATTTTTTTGTGTGAAATAAAAACAAGTGAGAAAATGAAAACATATGAAAAGAAAACAAACAGAAAAGCTACCCCCAAAGCCAGCTGGATGAAGACGGACCCGGTGCATTTTATAATCCCACAGAAAAGGGTTAGTGATCGAGTCCATCTGATTATAGATATTCCGGAAAAGGTAAACTATTTCCAGGAGGATCATTAATGTAATGGCCTAAAATCTTCCCATCTGAGATATCAGATAGGATCTGCAATTTTTCTATTGAGTTTATCAGAGGATTACAGTTTGCTTTGACTAGGGAAGAATACCGTTTTGTAATTTCTAACCCTCAGTAGATAAATCTGTCTGGGTTGATCTTGAATGGGAGACGTTCTGATCAGGAGTGGTTTGTGCTGTAAGGGAATTCCTTTCCAAATCAGAATTGACACATCTCTCAGTCTGGCAGAAAAGTTAAACACTTGGCCTAGCCATCTACATCTAAGACGGATTTGAGAGTCACTCTTCAAATTGTTTTCTGTAAAAAATATAACACAGCAGGACAGAGACTTCTGGGCTCTCTTATTTGTCTGGTTGAGTCCCATTGTATTCCAAGCGGTGGAAGTAAGCCCACCCCCTCATTTGTAGTTGTTAAACAAACTTGCATAGTGCGGGTTTCAATAGGAATGCATAATTGCATCTGGCATTCTACAGAGTTCCATCAGCAATAGAGGCTAGGTTGATATTAGGCTAGGTTGGATACAAAATCAAGTAAGGTGGCCATCGATCTTGGATTGGTTTGGTTTAATATCTGACATACAGATTGTATCCAAAATTCTAATAAGAAAAAATCCTGATGATAATAATAAATATCATAAAATTAACATTTACTACTCTTTGCTGGTTCAGGACAAGTTAACTCAGCATTAATCTATTCTCTGCATGTCTGCCTCATCTGGTTTCACATAGTGAACTTGCAATGTTTCCTTTGTCTGTTTTATGTATCAATACGCTCAGCCAGCTATTTGCGTGAGGGAGAAGTGTTCAAGTAGCCTATTATATTTTAAATAATTCAGTGGAGAGGTGTGATAAGAATCTTTGTAATTATGTAATGGATATAAACGGCTGACTGTGTGTGTGAGGTGACAAAAAATACTTTCAAAAGCTGCAGCTCTGGAGGGCAGTTCATTTAATTATTGTAGACTAGTATAAGAAATCCTACATGTGGTTCATTAAACCTATATTTATGCATAGGCCAGGTAACTCATACTCAAGCAATAGACAATTTCACCTATAAACGAAAGCGCAAAAAATAGTGGAAGACAGAGGGCATTTTGGAGAGAGATGTGTAATGCATCACCCCACCACCCCCATTACTGAATTTCGTGGATACAGTTCGGCTCCGACATACATTTTGGATCCAATGAAGACTTCTAATGAGCAGGCCCTCTGACTATTAGTTACAGACACTGACAAATCATACAGACACTGACACACACACAAAGACACGTACAGAGGGCATTTGCAGACTGATCAGACCTATGATAGATGATTAACCATGTCAGACAGTCAGTGCGCGTGCGTGTGCTTGTGTAGCAAGCAGAAAAGCCCAGTGAGCTTTGAATATCTAGGACAACGGGGTTCACTAAAGGTTTAACAGGCCAGCCAGACAAAAAAAAACAAACAGACACACTCTTAGTTTTCATGAGAGAAGACTGATAATGTTGGGTCACTATCTTCACGTGCCCTGTCATCAACATGTTATTTGAAAGAGAAGAGCATTTTTGTAACGCTTTATTGACAGAAGGAGTAGTTCAGATGGGTGAAGGGTAAACCTTGGTCCCTGGCATGGAAAGTCATACACAGATAGAGCCAGGAGTGTTAACAGCAGACCACGGCTCCACACAGCTCTGTGTGTTTGGGTACATACACAGCCATCCTACCTGATCGGAGATGTTGTACCAGCTGAAGTTGAAGGGGTTGGGCCGGTCCTCTGGAGAGAGAGCCACCACCACCAGGTTATAGCAGGCCCTGGATGTATAGAGCAGGATGACTGCAGCACCTATGGCTGTAGCTTGACATACTGACGTACCCTACGCACGCACGCACACACACACACACACAGAGAGAGGAAAACAGAAACAGTGAGACAGCAAGAGAGATGGAAGGAGATATAGAAATACGGAATGGAAGGGGAGAGAGATGAAAGGAGGGAGACAGAAAGACAAGGGAAAAAAACAAAAGGCAAGGGAAGGGGTTGGGAGAAACGTGGAGTTAGTGTTGTTGATGTATGCTGCCCCTCTACATCATGTTTATAAGCCACAGTGAGTGTATGGTTTTTTTCCCCCCTGAGATAACAGAGTGGACATGTTGAAGAGGGATGAATGCTAATAACCTACTTAACATTTTCATTGAAGTCATTTGTCCAGGTCCCAATTAAACTTAGAGACAGTAAAGATTGATTGCTTGATTAAATAATTGATCGGTTAAAAAGGTAGACACAGTGAAATTACATAATAGAGTGTTGAACCAAGATGCACAACTTTGCCAAAAACAACACCACAGATATTTACATGAGCAAGATGCAGGACTCGCTTCAACGCTGTTAAATAGTGATCGTCCCTGGATTTAAATAGAGGCAATGTCATTTAGTGGAGTCCACCTTTAACTGATTGACTGGTTAACTATTTCAAGTGACTTCTTGTGCTAATTGAGATTCCATTGATCAGTGTGCGTACCTTGGACTCGAGGTAAACATTGGCAGAGGACATCTTAGCGATCTTGAAAATGCAAACGGCCAGCGTGACAGCGCAGAGGACAAAAAGGCTGTCGTTGACCAGAACCCGAGCCAAAACCACCTGCCGGACCTCTGCCTCACCCGCGTCGCTCTCCATCCCACCCGCTAGGCTACCCTGCACCAGCATGGCACATGTCAGGTTCACCACCAGAAAGAAAATACTGGCAAAGATGACCGCCAGACGAATGGGCACCCTGTGAGGAAAAAAAACAACGACATTATAATTATTCTGCACAGGACAGAAATGACTGCAGGCTTAAAACACCCGAAACACTAATAGACACCAAAATATCAGACTTATCAATTCCCCTCAACTCTCTATCCCTGCAGCATATGGGTGTGTTATTACACATTTGTAAACCAAACATCCCCCCAATGGTGATGAATATTTTTTTTTTATATATTTACTTCGGCTTACTCTGGAAAATATTTTGAATGCGAAAGTGTTTTGGGTTTCCCAGAAGGATAGTAAAATGTGTGTGTGCATGTGTGTAGAGTGGTATTATATAGAACCTGGGGTGGGGGTGGGGTGAGGTATATGTTGGGGATTTGAGCTTGCAGCTTTTCACTCCGCATCAGACATTAATCTGATGATCAAAGAGCCTATTAGTCCATAAAGTCAGACCTCCCCTCCTCGTCCACATCAGACAGTTGAGATGAACCTCAGGGGAATGAATAGACTTCAGTATGTTCCACTCTATCTACAATAATGAACTGGTCACAGTAATTTATGCTGGATACACAAATGCTTGAGTAATGTGGCTTTATATAGGGCTCCACGCATCACAATCCCAGTTACACTAACCCAGACACCAACTAAGCAAAAAAATAAATAGATCCACTCACTTGTATTTGTTGAGCTCCGGAGAATATTTCGCTTTGGCTTTAAACATTACCTGGGGAGATGGGGGGGGCGGATAAAATGTCATTAACATTTTAGTCATCATTAAACATTCACATTGATATCGCTGAGAATCATGGAAAAGTATGTGCCAGATGCAGACACGTGGTGGCAAGCAGAATACTCTACATGGAAATCATTACTGGGTCTTAAAATACTTTTTACACTAGTGAGTCCAACCAAGCAGACCTGAGCTAGCCATGCTCCTCCATATCTGCTGACAAGATAATATAGGAGCTGGCACAGTTTAGTACTGCACAGAAGTGTTGAAATGGTAGAAATCTGGCAACACAAGAGACCCTGACTACACCGCTCAGTGATGTCTGCAGGCCAATTGTGTCTGGACATCTCGGGGTTGGGGGTGGGAGGGATGCATGTGCCGGTGGGGTTAAGGTCTCTGCTGACAGTGCTTTGGCAGTCTGCCACTCAGGCTTGTTGAGAAATAAGCAGTCAGCGGCTCTAAACCAGAGCTGGGCCCAGATAGGCCTAAAATCTGGGCTAAGTCTGTGGGGTGGACTGGAAGCCAGATTTAAAGGGAGGGGGCAGATGGAGCTCTTCTCTTCCCTCCCCTCTTTACCCTCCTATGAAACGATGCATCCACTCCCATCTTTCTAATCCTCACTGAAGCGGTCCCAGAGGGAAATGAAATGTAGCGCACAGCCATCCCTGGGTGCGGCAATTTACAGAACAAGGCAAGGAAACGGTCCTCCATGTGAGTTCCAAAACATAACAAAAAATAAAAGTATTTCTAGTCGAATTATCGGAGGGTTAGGATCAGGCTAGGAAAGGCTTCACCTTCTCTTCCACTGACGTCATAAGACACACGATCATCTCCTCAGATAAACATTTCCATATTTTGAAAATATTTTTTCCGGGCCCTTTACAAACACTAGAAGGCTGAGGGCCCGGTGCTGAAAAAGACAGGGCCCCAAAAAAGTTGCCATGATTAAAGAGATCCAGAAAACATTCTCTCACAGATGCTACTCCCATATCTCATCAAGCAGACCTTTGATATCTGGTCCCCATGGCAGAGCTGTATCTGAGAGAACTTTGATATTGCAATGATGCGTGCACTGGTTCTCCTGACAAAGCTCTGTCTTGGGACCTTTGATATCAGTGCTTGGTGTGTATAATGTGTGTGCACGCATGTGTTAGCAAAAAAGAAAAATGGAAAGAGAGAGAATGCATGGTTGAGCAAAACAGAGAGTGTAAAAGTGTGTGTAAGATGGTAACTGATGACAATATGGGTCATGTACAGTAGGCTGTCTCATTAGTTGCTGATACCGTCATCTGTCTTACTCTGTTTGACACATCAGGCTGGTTGGACTATTTCACAAACTAGGATGAAATCTTGAATCATAAAATGGCCACAAACCTTTGAGGCTTCAATATTCACACACAAATGTGCAGAGACAGGCAGACAGACACAGACAGACAGACACAGACAGGCAGACACAGGCAGACAGACAGACAGACAGGCAGACAGACACAGACAGACAGACACAGACAGACACAGACAGACAGACACAGACAGAAACCAGCAGCTCTGCAAGGTCTGCTGTATATAACACATTTATTGGTGTAAACAAACAGAAGGTGGATGCA
The DNA here is from genome assembly GCF_011004845.1 of Esox lucius. Lineage (NCBI taxonomy): Eukaryota > Metazoa > Chordata > Actinopteri > Esociformes > Esocidae > Esox > Esox lucius. The sequence continues at coordinate 18,478,743 of NC_047583.1, forward strand.
GGCCATGCCTTTTCAAGCTCTCCATTTGCATCCGATTGCTATTCCCCACACTACAAGGACTCAGCTCTTTTCATGGTTTAGGCTATTCACTTGTTTCACCAGACACTTATCCAATGGGACCACGCATTCAAGAATAGTCTTGGTTGGACACATTTCTATAAAAAAAATAAGCGCCCTCTGTCAATGTACAGTTATTGCCCTGATTTGTTTTGGGTATCCTCACAACCTACAGATACTGATCTTGGCCTGTAAAAGGAACCTAGAATCTCTTTAAACAACCCAGATGAGGCAAGCTCCACTATGATGGTACACATCCACATTGTACTGGCCAGAACGGTTCCAGCAACTATGTGAAACGCCAACAATGTGCCAACATCTTTCAAAATTGGGTAAGCACAATAGTATGAAAAAGGTAAAAATAGGTGTAAATCATCATTCTCCTCAAAAAAAAAAAGTGTCCTAAATCTTATAGCCAGGACAAAGGCTACCGGAAGGTTCCAAAATGTGTAGTGGACACAGCTACACAAGTCCACTTGGAAAGCAAGTGTAAAATTCACAGTTCCTGTCGAAATTCCATGTCAGCATTATTAGAGAACGAGAAGATCTGGGATCCACAGCCCCAAACTATACATATCAGAATATAATTTATTCACTTTAGAACATTTACAGAGACCCTACTTTTTAAATGGTGTAATATAAATATATGAACAGCTGAGGAGGGCGTGGTTTACAGTGTAGAGCTAAATGCTGTCTTAAGGACTTTGTAAATGTCCGGTTCGGTGGTTCTGCTACTTTTTTTCCAAACAGTGCCATCATGGGCCGACACGCCGGCATCAACGACACAAAAGGCTCAATGTGTGAAATGCTAAAATGTCCTCCCTGTACGCTGGTCAACATAGATTTTCATAACATTATTTGATAATTCTGTCTTAACATCATTCGTTAATTATAACCTAACTACTCACTCTCATTTAACCATTCTTTAAAACTGTTCATGAATCGCCTCCCAGACTCCTAATACAAGCCATTAACTAATGAGGCAATATGAAGTTCATGTACAGTATAGTGTATTGCATTGTGGGTTAAAGAGGGGGTAGAAAATATAGTTTTGCTGGATGCAGTACACAGTGCCCCATGATTTGACATTATATTTGTACATTTAATCTTGTTTCCAAAGAAATATGGGATGCTGTGTAAAATGTAAAGAAAAACAGAATGCAGTGATGTGAAAATCATTTAAACCCTATATTCAATAGAAGATGGTACAAAAACAACAAGTCAAATGTTGAAAATGAGACATTTTATTGTTTCTTGAAAATCCCAAAACCATTGGATGGCAGTAATCTTCGGGCCCTCAGGTGGTACTGCATTAGAAACTGACAATTCTGTTGTGGACATCACTGCATGGGCTCAGGGACACTTCCAAAAACCATTGTCTGTGAACACAGTACATTTGTGCACCCACAAATGCAAGTTAAAACTCTACCATGCAAAGAAGAAACCAGATAAAAACAAGATCCAGAAATGCCGCCACCTTCTCTGGGCCTGAGCTCACTTAAGATGGACTGAGGCAAAATGGAAAACTATCCTGTGGTCTGACAAATCAAAATTCAAAATTATTTTTGGGAATCATGGACACCCAGTCCTCCGGATTAAAGAGGAGAGGAACCATCCAACTTCTTATCAGCACACAGTTCAAAAGCCAGCATCCGTGACGGTACAGCGGTGCATTAGTGCGCATAGCATGGGTGACTTGCACATCTGTAAGGGCACCATTAATGCTGAACAACATATATAGGTTTTTGAGCAACATATGCTGCCATCCAGACAACGTCTTTTTCAGGGAAGGCCTTGCTTATTTCAACAAGACAATGCCAAACTACAGCACGTATTACAACAGCATGGCTTCGTATTAAAAATGTCTGGGTGCTAAACTGGCCTGCCTGCAGTCCAGACCTGTCAACCATTGAAAACATTTGGAACATTATGAAACAAAAAATACAACAAAGGAGACCCTGAACTGTTGAGCAGCTGAAATTCTATAACAAGCAAGAATGGGAAAACATTTCGCGTTCAAAACTACAGCAATTGGTCTCCTCAGTTCCCAAAAGCTTACAAAGTATTGTTAGAATAGGTGATGCAACACAGTGGTAAACATGCCCCTGTCACAACTTTTTTGAAACGTGCTGCTGGAACCAAAATAGGCAAGTATTTTTCCTAAGTTATGAAATCTCTCAGTATCAAACATGTGATATGTTGTCTTTGTACTATGTTCAATTAAATACAGGGATAAATGATGTCATCGCATTCTGTTTTTATTTGCATTTTACACAGCGTCACAACTTTTTTGGAAGTTGTATATTTAACATGTTCTCTAAATAACTTAAGCTCTAGCAATTTCTCAGTGTGCTCCACCTTATAATATCATTTAACTTATTTAAAGTATTATTTCAATAGTAATTTGGTTTTGTTTATATTTTTACCACATCCCGTTTTTCCTAAGAAAATGTACACAATACACAATTGGTTGTCGCTCAGGCGATGGCTACGTTCTTGTATCAATGCCACAGCCACTTACTGACAGTTCAACACAAACATGTGTACACAGACTCAGCCAGTCATGTTTCTTTGACCTCACTCGCTAGCTTGATACTCCGAATGTCGTATGCAGGATGTGGTTGCTCTGCTCTGATGCTGGAGCAATAATAAACTGCATGTGATAGTAAACTGCAATCAGCTTGAATTATTATTTTTTCCATACAAATATTCAGATTTTCTGTGGCAGCGCATTACATTTTAGCAACGGCTACTGTTGTTATTACAATTAGAGGGAAATGCTGTGGTTTAAGAGTTCAAAAGCATTCCACGTTTTGTGTGTGTGTAACAAAGTGTTGAAGATTTACTCAGGTCAAATATATTCTAGTAATTTATGATTGTGTGCATCTAAACATTTGAATACATATCTGTATTAGTGTGTGTGTTTTTGTATCAGTCAGTGTAAGATGAGGTTACGGGGAGGATTAACACATGTAGTGGAGCAAATCAATTAGAACATGGGTGTCTCAGCTTCTCCAGCCAGCCCAGTTTGCCAACCAGTCAGCCAGACAGGCAGAAACCCTTGAGCTAATCTGATTTCAGACTATAAGGGCTGGACTGGGCTAGACAGACAGGGATGAGGAGGGGGAGGCAGTCCAATGAGGAGAGCTGGGAGAGGCCACTTTTCCAATGTAGATTGTGCCAAATAATTGCCTAAAGTTGCAATTTTGTTCACATTTGTAAAATCCCCAGCCTAAAAGGGTTCCCTTGGATTTCTGCAAAAGATATGCTTTTGGGTTCCACGTCTGAGCTCCTTCCACAGAAAGCTATACATGGAACAAAAAAGGGAGTTTCACTTATAACCAAAAAGGCTTGTATTTGGAACCATCCAGAGTTCTCCTTAAAGAGTGTAAGAATGTGCCATATTAATAATTATAAGCCAAGTCCTACTCATCTATACAACAGGACTTTTGTTTTGTCTGGTATTTTATAGTAGACATTGCTAGTCAATCAAACACTACATTAATTAAGATGTAGGCTCCTCAGTGGTATCCTCTTACTGTAATAACAGTGGCAGCTCACCGCTGCTAAATTGGGATCCGCCGCCACACATAAACATAGTATTTTTATGAAAAGAAAATTACAATCCCCACCAAGCTGAGCACAGTTCCCCATCTCGCGCAGTTTACGGTCTCACGAGCATCAGAGCAGAGCAACAACGTCCTGCACCCGACGGTCGGAGTATCAAGCATTGGAGTGAGTTACAAAAAGCCTAACTGGCTGTGTCTGTGCACGCGCACGTTTGTGTTGAACTGTGAGTAAGTGGCTGTCACATAAAGACGTTAGCCAACAACTGAGCGACAACCAAAAGTAAGAAACAAGCTAGCAAACTAACCATCACAACTTGATCGTTACAGTCGGCAACTAGAGGTTAGTGTTATGCAGGAAACATTAGAGATTCAGTAGCAACAATAGACCAATTTGGCGTGGACGTCAAGATTACGTCACTGACGTTTGGTGGTGGCAGAAAACTGCGAGAACAAGTGTAAGGAAACGTGCAAGATCCTCGGACTAAAGGGGAAAAAAAGTATTGTTGTGCCGTTGGATGCCAGAATAAGAATGCAAAAAAATATGGCCTTCATTTTTATAGAATACTGTTGTCGAAGCCACCATTTGAAGCGAAATGCAGACGTTTATGGTTGCAAGCCATTAAACAGACAGACTGGACTGATGAAATCATCCGGAATGCTCATCTCTGAATGAATGGGATATACGGTAATGTTATATCTGTGAAATGACATTTACAAAATAATTGTAGAAGGCAACCAGATGATATGTTGTAAAGAGGTTACTGTCACTTTCTGCCACCAGTTCGGCTCAGCCCAGAAAATACGTCATCGCTGTTTACTAACACAAAAAGTTCTATAAGACCTCTGGTTTTCAAATTTGCCTTCAAAATAAAAGTCTGCGATGTGTCTATAGTGTGTATAGTGTACATTTTCAAAGGAAAAACTAGGTGGGGAAAAATAAATGAAACAAAATTACTAAATAATACTATTAAATAATACTTTACATAATTTGAACAATATTATAAGGTGGAGCACACAGAAATGGTTAGAGCTTATGTTATTACTAATATAAAAAAATCTCATTATTGTTATTGTTGTTTATTTGCTGTGCACATTAGCTTTGGAGAGGGATTGTTATAATTCCAACCACACTGTATTTTACATTGCCCCACTATAATGTACAAGGGATACTTTGTGCATAAACTATTCAGGAGGTGGTAAATGTACAAATATAATGTGAAATCATGGGGCACTGTGTACTGCATCCAGCAGAACTATATTTTCTACCCCCTCTTTAACCCCCAATGCAACACAATATACTGTACATGGAATTCATATTGCCTCATTAGTAGCTAGTGGCTTTTAGGAGTCTGGGAGGCAATTCATGAATAGTTTTAGAGAATGTTTAATTGAGAATTAATACTTAAGTTGTTGTTAGGGAATGATGTTAACTTATGACAGTATTGTCAATAATGTTAAGAAAATAAAGCAAGAGAGACTGGCATACAGGGAGGATGTTTTAGCATTTCACACATCAAGCCTTCTGTGTCGCTAATGCCGGCATGTCAGCTTTTTTGGGGGGAAAGACTGGTACTTATAAACTATGAAGCTTATAAACACATAAGCATTCTTATTTTACACACGTCTGCATACCTACTCAGAAGTGCAAGCTGAGAGAAATCAGGCCAAGGACTGAAATTCACATTTCACCATCTGTTATAAGAACATCTATTAAAGAGCACCGCTAATGTTCTAGGACGGGAGTCAGAAAGTGCTTCAGAGTCATACAAGTGCTTGGCGGAAAAAAACGGAGAGGTTTCTCAAAGACACCAACTGGTCAACAAACAGAGGTTCAATAAAAAAACATCCAGAGAGGTCTGAGAGTTTCGGGAATGGGGTTCTGCTTTGGAGGACTGAAGGACTGGCCACTTCACTGGACCAAACGTTGACTTTTTAATGGACTTCCTGCGCAAGCTAGACGATGGGGACTCGCAGTCTAGAAGAATTTGTAGATAATACCATGCATGTGGTGAGCAAGTGGGATCTGAATGTCTCTGATGGGGGGTGGGGTCTCTATCTGTATGTGTGTGTCAGGCTACCATAAAGAAGTACTGCCAACAACAATTCTCCTTGGGAGAATGCAGGAGTATTAGCTGATACTCACATACTCTCTTGGGACATCAAGTATTTGTAAGAAAACAGATCAAAGCAAACTGTGAAAATGCCCTCTTGTGACACATGTCCCTTGAGATGGCCAGAGGGTGTGTGTGTGTGTGTGTGTGTGTGTGTGTCTGTCATAATGCCCCTGCCTCCAGCATTACCCTGTGCAGGGCACACAGCCCAGCCAAACACCCCTATGGAAACCGAAAAAAGACAGTTTTCCCTTGCATCTCAGATCTAAACTTGACTCTTCAATTCAATGTCAGATGGTGAAATGACCCATGAGAACACGCATGAACAAATGCACAAGCACACGCGAAGCCAGACACATTACATGAGATGAAGACAGAGATGTACACACATACACACAGGCACTTAAATTTGGCACACGTGTGTGAACCTTTGAGAAACTGAGCAAACTAAAAAGGCCCATAGAGATAGGCATGTGGACATCATCCGTGCAACAAACACAGAGTGGGTGAGACTGCTGATTAGTTACAGACATAATAATAAAAATAAAAAAACAGCAGTAATGTTCAATTGTATTAAGAAAGATTGTATTCAGTGCATTTCTATTGAAGGGTCATTTTGTAAAAAGAATTCTATGTAATGTCAGATGTCCATATTTGTATTGGTCCAATAGAAATGCTTCAACTTCTCAACCACTGATGTTACCAAGACACACAATCATCTCCTCAGAAAAACAACAGCAGACATGGGGGAAGCAAAATGCCATGGACATTTTCTGGTTCCTAACATTCAGTTCAATCAATTTCTGTTCATGGGAAAAAGCAAGCACTGAATAGTACATGGTATGATTGTACCACCTAAATTGCTTTAAAAATACATTATAATAATAGGGCTAATAACCAAAAGTGAAAGTAGAAACAGCGCATGTCCGATAAGGTGAAAGTTGGTTAGAATGTGAACGGGTGTAGCTGAAATTCAGCTTCACAAGGTGGAGGATTTTATGACAGGCCTATTAAACAATAAATGTTCTTATGACACCCCCTTAAAAATACACAATAACAGACATAATAAGACAATATATATATATTGCAAAACCAATATTTTTCTAACCTCTAACTGTAACCACATTAAATTTAAATTAACCCTGAACCAAACCCATATTCTAATTCCAATTGATATTTTTGCCCTAAACTGAGAATAGTATGCTTCCTCACGTTGAGATGGCAAAATCTCTACACAAGGTTACACATGCCTTGTTTAACTATCCTTAAGGGGGTAAAACAAGGCCATACTAACACATTGTGTGCTAAGGCCCAAACTGGCATAAAGGGTATGCTCAAAAGCATTAAACCCTACATTTAAGAGAAAACAAACAAGCTGCAGCCTGTATATAAGAGCGCAAGAGTGCGCGTGCACATGCTTCTCGCAGCAAGTAAACATTATCTGGGAGAGTGACAGGAGTGTGTTTGTGAGCAGAAAATGTAAACTCATGACTCCCATGAGCAGGTCAGTCAGACACACAACACCCAGGGTTGGGTAAGACTGAGTGTGTGCTTGCGCATGTGTTGTTGACTAGACCTGAATGCCAGCAGTTACGACAATGCAGCTAGGCAATGTCCACACATAGCATACGATTGGATCCATTCTCTCTTTCCACAGCTTTCTCTTCCTCATAAGATATTATTAACGCTGATCATGTGGTCTTAGTCAGAAGTGCGTCATTTTGCTGAGAACTCGGCTTGAGAATCACTATACCTAATCCCTGATATCAGGCATGCTTCATCTTTTCTAAACTCTTTAGTTTTTTTTCCCCACACATTTCTTATTTTTCTTCCTTCCTTCTGGTCATCCATACCGTATCTCTTGGTTTTCTTGACCCTTTTGTTTTTAAAAGTGTGCAGGCTCTCACCTTTACAGTCCCCATTACCTCTGCCCCCCTCCATTGTAAAAACATCTCTACCATTGATCTCTCTTTTGGTTCATCTTTCAAGTGCTGTCTTATACAATAGTCCCTAATAATTTAAAAACCAACGCCAAGAGGTTGACATGGAAAACTCCATCATTCAAACCTATGCCCCTCATCAGTTTCTACTATCCAGAACAACAGTGAAGAGTTTCTACTATTGTGAACAGCAAAGAGGCGACTCTGGGATGAGTTCTTCCTCTGTCCAGTGTCTTTGTTATTTTGCCCATCTTCACCATTTCTTTTTATTGGCCAGTCTGAGATATGGCTTTTTATTTTGAACTCTGCCTAAAAGGCCAGAATCCAGGAGTTGCCTCTTCACTGTTGATGTTGAGACTGGTGTTTTGCGGTTACTATTTAAAGAAGTTGCCAACTGAGGACTTGCGATGCGTCTGTTTCTCAAACTAGACACTAATGTATTTGTCCTCCGGCCAACCAACTACTGACAAAAGTAACCAAATTCAACAAATAAAAAAATAAAAAACACTGAAACCATTAAGGCAATTAAAATTGCCTAAAAAAAGAGAAATGCAATTTTCTTGTGTGGAAGAACATAATAAATCCTTATCTTTACCATCACATAAAATGGCTGACATTTGAATTAGGTGAACAAAAACAGGTGTAAATGATTAGAAAATCATTAGAGAGTAACTTGTGAGGGTCCAGCCTTCTACAAAGATTAGAAACTTTGTCTGGTCCAGTCGTAACCGTGTGGATGTGTGGTAACATAACATGCAAAGATAGGTCTAACAACAAGAGACCTACAGAACCTCAAACCAACTGTAAAGCATGGTGGTGGCATTATGGTTTGGGGATGCATTGCCACTTCAAAGACTGACCAATTTGCCATCATTGAGTCAACCATGAGATTCATATTGTACCAGATAATTCTTGAGGGGAATTTGAGGCAGTCTGTAAAACTAAAGCTGAACCGAACATGGAACTTGCAACAGGACATTTATCTGAAGCACAACAGAATGCCTCAAAACAAAAGGGAGGGTTATGGAATGGCAGAGTCAGATATTAATCCTAGTAAAAAGAAACAACTACATTTAAACTAAAGGTGGTGACAGCAGCACTATGAATTGCATTTCTGACGATTTTTTCTGAATAGTATAATAAAGTTTTAAGGGAGCATTGTGAGTCAGGTCTATGAGGCCCTGACACCCAATGTTCACTTCGGTGTACTCAGTTCTGCAGAGATGACGCTGGAAGTGGCTGTTAACAGTATGGGCTGGCAATTCACTGTTAAACTTTAGATTACATTTTATTGTCACTGAACAATACAAGTACAGTACAATGAAATGCAGTTAGCATCTAATCAGAAGTGCAAATAGAAGATGGCAGAAATGTACAAGTTTTTACAAATATGAAGAATAATGTATGTGGGATGTATAGATGTGCAATGAAGGCAAATAAAAGTACAAATGGCAAATCAAAATGTGCAATGAAGGCAAACTGAAGGTGCATGTGCGACTGAAGTGCAGGACTAGCAGCAATGAGGTTTCCAAGGTAGATGTGGCAAATGAAAAACATCCTTAAGTATAATGTACACTCACCTAAAGGATTACTAATACTGTGACCCCCTTTCGCCTTCAGAACTGCCTTAATTCTACGTGGCATTGATTCAACAAGGTGCTGAAAGCATTCTTTAGAAATGTTGGCCCATATTGATAGGATAGCATCTTGCAGTTGGAGATTTGTGGGATGCACATCCAAGGCACGAAGCTCCCGTTCCACCACATCCCAAAGATGCTCTATTGGGTTGAGATCTGGTGACTGTGGGGGCCATTTCAGTACAGTGAACTCATTGTCATGTTCAAGAAACCAATCTGAAATGATTCGAGCTTTGTGACATGGTGCATTATCCTACTGGAAGTAGCCATCAGAGGATGGGTACATGGTGGTCATAAAGGGATGGACATGGTCAGAAACAATGCTCAGGTAGACCGTGGCATTTAAACAATGCCCAATTGGCACTAAGGGACCTAAAGTGTGCCAAGAAAACATCCCCCACACCATTACACTACCACTACCAGCCTGCACAGTGGTAACAAGGCATGATGGATCCATGTTCTCATTCTGTTTACGACAAATTCTGACTTTACCATCTGAATGTCTCAACAGAAATCGAGACTCATCAGACCAGGCAACATTCTTCCAGTCTTCAACTGCCTCTTTTTCCTATTTGTAGTGGAGATGAGTGGTACCCGGTGGGGTCTTCTGCTGTTGTAGCCCATCCGCCTCAAGGTTGTGCGTGTTGTGGCTTCACAAATGCTTTGCTGCATACCTCGGTTGTAACGAGTGGTTATTTCAGTCAAAGTTGCTCTTCTATCAGCTTGAATCAGTCGGCCCATTCTCCTCTGACCTCTAGCATCAACAAGGCATTTTCGCCCACAGGACTGCTGCATACTGGATGTTTTTCCCTTTTCACATCATTCTTTGTAAACCTTGGAAATGGTTGTGCATGAAAATCCCAGTAACTGAGCAGATTGTGAAATACACAGACCGGCCCGTCTGGCACCAACAACCATGCCACGCTCAAAATTGCTTACATCACCTTTCTTTCCCATTCTGACATTCAGTTTGGAGTTCAAGAGATTGTCTTGACCAGGACCACACCCCTAAATGCATTGAAGCAACTGCCATGTGATTGGTTGATTAGATAATTGCATTAATGAGAAATTGAACAGGTGTTCCTAATTATCCTTTAGGTGAGTGTATATTTCAGTTTTTTATTTTCAATAAATTAGAAAAAAACTAAACTACTCCAATAGTTTTTTTTAAAGGCCAGTAAAAACATAAAGCTAAAAAAAAAGAAATGTCAATAAATGGAAGTGGGCTGAACACATAAGTGGTCTTAAACACCTTAAGTGCCTAATTTGGACATTATATCCCAACACTTTCGGTGCCCTGAAATATAGGCCTATGTACTGAGAATGTATAGTTGTTTTTCCAGACAACAGGCAGGGATGACCATACTTTTTGTATACAAAAGAAAGCAGAAACCAATGCCACCAGCCTAAAAATAATGATGCTAAACAACAATTTTGATATAATTTGTAATGATTTAGTAATCAATTTATCAAGTAGACACTTGTTGTTCTATTGAAATAAAGCTAGACAACTATACCAAGCCTAGTTTCTCCAAAGTAAAACAATGAAGAAGTTAGTCATGAATGGAAGCAAACATGACTATCATCTGTGAAAATTATAATTAAATCATTAGGAGTATTGCTGAGATAACATTACGCATTTTTAGTTATCTATTGAAAGAGATCATGTTGTTTAGATGTATTTGGAGGAGAACATCAGTTGCATTAATCGGCTAATTTGCATTTCTGACCATCTTTCCCAGCGCTTGAAGAAGTGGGTCTGCTTCATAGAATATGGGGAATCACGGTGACACATCCACTAAGTGACAGTGTAACCACTACTTAAGAACAAATTATGTACATGTTGAATAATTAAGTGACATTAAGTCATATTCAAGTGATCAGGTCCAATAAGCTGACCCTAATTACCATGCAAAGACCTTGTAAAGATATAGATATATATATAGCTGATCTAAATGTTCATCCACAATGCTACTTTGATCTGCTATGCGCAGCAACTACCACAGGAGTCTGCAAACATTGTGTCAAGGGGGGGCAGCTTCCTTCACAAAAACATTGTTAACCAGCAGCTACTAAATTAGCAACAGTGGAACATAATTAACTTTGTATGTTCTGCACTAGTTAGCCGCATCACTTTTGTCATGGCGAGAATTATCCTGATATTGGTTGTGATATTGTCATTCATAAAATCTGAACATACGCATTAACAAAAGCAATTGAGCTAAGATACTCTGATGTGAAGACAGGTGTATCTCAATGCATTTCTTCTATTTTTAATTTTTTTATTAATTATTAATATTGCCATAATAAAGGTCTCATCTGTAGAGACCTTGGTTTCAGCTTGACCTTCTAGTATACAAAAAGGTAAAATAAAATATGAAAAATGGCATTGCTAACATTCATCAAAGAATATCAACATTTCCAGATTATTTTTTTTTGGACTGTGTCTTTTAGTTCTCAGGGCCTAGTGGTGGCTTTGGTGACAGCACTTCTGGCTTTGATCAGATTTCATACATGACTTGGAGATAGGCTGTAAAATATTTCACAGGGACTCAATGAACAGATGCAACAAAATATGACCTGAAAGGGCCTCGGTCTTCAATGCAGTAGCCTCTCACTACATGGAAAAAAAAATTGTCCAACCTCAGACAAACAGAGACTGACCCTGGTTTTTCCGGCCTTTTCTTCATCAGGCACAAAGGGGAGACAGAAAAAAAAATACTGGGAGAGAAAATGTGAACTTGAGAGATGGAGAATGAAAACAACAAGGGAGTGGGCAAAGACAATTGAGGGAGAGAAAAAGAAAAACAAACACTGAGGTTTGAGAAAGAGAGAAATACTGACAGGGAGATTCAGGTTCTAAGGAACAAGAAGCTTGTGGTAGAACAGATGGTGTGGCAGACACACATACTGTCTGAGTCACAGGTCACATACATCTGACTGGAGTAATGTTACTTAGACTTTTGTGCAATGCATGCGTCTAAGGAGTCACAATTGTGGTACCTAATATCTGTCTGGCTTGGTTTCTTATTTCCGTAGTGTATAGGGCGAATCAGCCCGAGACTATCTGAAAGCTGGGGTTATAGAATTCACAAGGTCCTGGCTGGCCACAAAGTGCTTTAGGGGCAAATCTGCCATTGGTATTACACAATACAACAGATAACAATGTCTTCAATTACCGTAAACAATGGTGGTGTGAACATTTTTCATTAAACCACTGTCTGTGTTAGAGGCTGTGTATTCTGTTTTTCTTTATGTATTGGTTTTTAAATTCACAGACTTTAGCTCAGCATTCAACACGGTCATCTCCTCTAGGCTGGTCAACAAACTCCACGACCTAGGGATCAGCCCCTCTCTCTGCAACTGGACTTTAGACTTCCTAACCAACAGACCCCAGGTTAGACAACTTCACCTCCTCCACCCTGATACTGAACACCGGTGTTCCACAAGGTTGTGTGCTGAGCCCCCTCCTGTACTTACTATTTACCTACGACTGTGCTCCTGTACCCATTTCTGACACCATGGTCAAGTTCGCAGACTACACCACTGTGGTAGGCCTAATCTGTGACAATGACAAGTCAACCTACAGGTAGGAGGTCAAGTGCATGGTGGCACTGTGCGCTGACAACAATTTGGCCCTCAATGCAAAAAAAAACAAGGAGCTCATTGTGGATTACAGGAAGACTAAAGGCTGCAGTCACGCCCCAGTTCTCATCTATGGCAATGAGGTGTTATGTGGCCAGCTTTAAATTCCTGCACCTTCAATTTCCCTTCTTGCACATTTAGAATTGCCATTTGTACTTGCATTTGCCTTCAATGCACATTTATACATCCCACTTGTAGCATACATTATCCTTAATACTTGTACATTTCTGCCCTCTTCTATTTGTACTTCTGGTTAGATGCTTACTGCATTTCGTTGTATTGTACTTGTACTGTTCAATGACAATAGTTGAAGTTGAATCTAATCTAATATTTAATCTTTTGCTGGCAGATCCTCAATATTATCTCAGCTTACAAGACAAATATACCATAGTGGATTTTAGCAGAGTCAAAAGATTTAACCCCATCTTCTGACAATTTCCAAAATCTAAGATCTTGGAATTCCAGTCAAAACATATTAGCTCCACAAGGAGTCACCAGCTAACTTGAAAAAGAGGTGCTTGAAAAAATGTGAATCCCCTGAGAATTAGGTGGCGGCCCTTTGGTGCATGAATCAATATTCTCTATTCAGGCTGAGAATGATGTGCCGTTTGATGGCAAGTCCTTAGTGAAGCAGGTACCATTTTAACTCTGTTCACTTCTTCATCATCACTCTCTCCCCCCTTTCCTTCTGATCTATGAATGCTTTTTTTCTCTGTGACCTTTTTCAATTATGCTCTTCTCTTTCTCTCTGTGCTCTTTTTAACGTTGCGTAAGCCACATGTCAGCTTAACTGTAAGAGTACACAGAAGCCAGCCGGGATCCAGTAATACATGCATTAGACCTAATGGCAATTTGCACCGATCACATGCATCAGGGAATGGCTGTTTAATGTGAACAGTTGGCATTCTAGATGAGCCATACGGTGTTTCTGCCACACATCTAGGAAAGTTGCTGAATGTGTAATCTGAAAAATTAATTGGTCATCACTTTCCACCTATCCCATGGGATGAGGTGGGAAGAGAGCAGAGGCGAGGACTTTTATAAGAACACAAAAGCATATATGCATGGACGTGTTGTCCGTAAAAAAGGAGTGAAGCCTCAAAAAATGACCTATCTGCAAACGTGTGGGGGCTCAGCACTTACAGACACGTGTATAACACACACACACACACACACACACGGCACCAACTCCAATTCTAGTCTGCCCCTGATGGAATCCCAGAACAAAGAACACAAATAATTAAATCACAAACAATACTGGATTACCACACATATGTAGGTATTTTATATAGTTTTTTACCCCCAGTTGTAAAATCTGAACTGTCATCATGATGCACCATATGGAGAAGCAAACACAAATAATCAACTAATTGGGGCATGTGTGATTTAATAATTGCAACAGCAGGCAATAAGGGATATTCCACTAATTTTTCCTCATACACCCATGACATCCACTGAACAGGTGCAATCACTTATCTCCCCTACACAGCCCCTGCCTTCATATTTACAGGGAAGGGGCTTTTAATTGCCAGATATATTTAAAAGAGGTCAGATGATTTATGCTCTATGTGAGGGAAAGAGCTAAAATGCTTTGCTCCTATACTGCTAGACGCCTGCAACCCCCTTTTGTTGCGCCCGGAATAGTGCAGGACAAGAAAGGGGTGATGTAATCCTCCTGCAGTCCGATTGGCTAGCGTGTTTAAACGCCGCCTCCATGTAGCCCTGGTGGTGTCAGTAGGCTTGCAGCCTCTCGCATGAGCAGCTTTGCTTTTTCTAAAGAGTCAGAAAGAGAAAAACATCTCCTCTCCAAGCAGAACACTGTCAAATAAATACTACGTCAGGCCGGAAAGGATGCAATGGACATATGCCACAGAGAGGCTGCCAATACTGTACTAGGGCACAGTGGGGAATGTTTAACAGGTTTGATGTGTGCTGTGGCTGCTGTGCGCAGTGAGTCAGTACACAGTCGAACAAAGAGAGGGAGCATTGTATCCTATGAAGTATTTTCAGACGTGACAAACAAGCTAAGCTATAAAAACCAAGGGAATAGTCTTGATTGTAAGGATTTTCTTTGAGATAGCAGTATTGGATTTAGCGCTTGCAAAGGTGGATAGAAATTAGTAAATATACTAATTTGAAATTGATTTGCATTGCTTACGTGACTATTGGTTTTAGTGCTGAGAGTAAAAGACTCCAGTTCACTAAAAGAAAAATAAACATATAGCAACCTGACAATAATGCATGTCCGTAGTGGAACTTGGAGAACTTTATAAGTTGTTGTTATTCAAACAGACCTTCATTACTGTGAAGTATATCTTATACGCATCAGAGTACCAATGGCTGTGCCATGTACAGCCCAGAGTTATTGACCTAAGAGAACGATGGCATCAATGTTTTCATCTACTTATTGAAGCAAAAATCATTATCGTGTCATTGACCCCATATGTCACAATGACATATTGGATAGGCTGTTAAACGTAAAAATAAGAAACTGGCAGTAGGATAGCCTACTTGGCCTAGGTTACAAATCTGATGTAGAGGTCATCCGAATGAAGCAAACATCTGCCAGACTACCACCCACTTCTCCCTGAAGACTCATGACATGTCGTGAAATCTCTCAACATTATAACAACGGTTCCATAATGTGGGCCATTTTGTTTTCATCACAAAAAGCACAACAATAACTTCCAAATATGTCACTCTTACACCCCTTTCCAACACAGACCCAAATTCCACCAAATTATCATGTCTGCTTCTTTTTGCCTGCTGTCTGAAAGGGGTGTGAGGGAAATAAAACACACGGCAAATGAAAATACACCAAAAGATCTAATCACAGTTCCTGCATTTGAACTACAAACAGCTCCCAATGATTTACTACACCCCCGACCCAGCCTAAATTGCCAGTTTCCCACTGATTTATAAAAGGAGTATACCTGTACAAAAGTGGAAACATGGGGCTTTTTGAGAAGGGAATTTCAGAAACACCTCCTAACATCACATTTTCTGTCTGAAAAGGGGGCAAGATATGTTCCTGATTCTGACAAGAGACCCAGAGAATCCCACGGAAGAAGTGCAAGGCATAAACAGGCCTAATGGGGTCCCAGGAGAAATGATCAGGTTGTGAGTGGTTGAGAGGACAGTGGGTCTTTGGGATGGGGTTAGAGCCGGTCACCCCCAGCCCTCCCAGCTGTGAGCTTTTGTTCTTGCCCTAGAAACATATGATAAGATGGTCTACAGAGCAGAGCAGATAGTGGGCATTTGCTGTTGTCAACAACAGCACTTACTGACTGGCTGTAAGCTGATGTTGTTCACTGTGGTGCACCGATGGAAGAACACAGACAGGACGGAATTTGTAATAAGTGAAGTTGCCAGAACAATGGACTTGTTTGTCAAAGCTGTTAGTCAGAACACTGTAGATCACTGCATGTAACCCAGGCGTCCCGAACACTTTGGATTGATTGCATGGCCTCAGACTCAATAATATGTAAATATGGTACAGATATAGTGTTCTCTTCAAGGCACAACAGGACAAATATGTAAAAAAGTGTTTTTTCTAGAAGCCTGGTCCTTGTGTTACTTCCACTTAAAATAAATTATAAATATTTATTTTTACATGTCTGTGCCGTCCGTGGCTATCAAGAGATTAATTTCTTATATGCATGCTGTTAATGGAAATAATATTCAGTCAAAGATCACAATAAATGACATCAACAAAATATTATGATAAAAAGGTTTAGTTGATGGACCTACAGAATAATGACAAAGACGGTTAAATATATGATATGCAACATGAAACATGACGTTGCGACATCAGAAATTTATCAATATAGAACATGCACTTACCTGTGCAAAATAAAGATTTAGCAGACACAGCGTGAAAAATTGGAGGCATACTGGAAAACAGTACAACAGCCAGTAAGGCAAAGGCTGCAACTGGTTTGCTTGGACAACGTTCTTGAAGTAAAATGAAAATAATGTAGTCCTTAGCGCAGACCACAGCAAACAGAGAAAAAGAAAGACACTCTGGTAGCTGAAGCGTTTGTGTCCATAGTGCAAAATGAGCCAAAGTTGCAAGTAGACAAACATAAAAAGCAGCGAATATAGGATGGTATACACAATGGTGAGTCCGAGCTCCACAGACGGAGGAACCGCAGCTCGAATCGGTTCATCACTTGAGTCTGTTACAGACCTGAAAACAGTAAGACTGACCTGGTTTTCTGTTAACATAGCGGACGGAAAAGTGGAACGGCAACGACTTATTAAATAAGCATATCTAATATGTTATTCTATGAGAATAAAATTGTCCAACTTTTGATAGATTTTTAGCCAATTTGTTAAAAACACATTAAATAGACTAGACATCCATTAAAAAACAAAAGCTCGCGGTTGATAAAAGAGATACCCTAACTAACTGTCTAACGTTCCAAACATTAATCCGAGGGTTAGCGGATTACTTTACACCTAGGTATAAAACAGACAAACAAGAAAAATCTCCAGAGGACCCCAATGTCTGCAAAGCAGCTCCTCTTTGCAAAAAACAACTCACAGAAAAAAAAGGGACGTGGTGCAGGGAACGATCAGCTGAGCGTAACTGCAGTTTAGAGCCCGCCTTCAGACCAATGAAACGCAGCCATACACTGGCTCTCTTCCGAAACCATCTTGGCTACATTTGGATCAGATTCTGTGTTGAAATGCATCGCATTAGAACCTCAATGGTGTCCAGTTGCAGCGAAAGTGCCCATAAGATGTCTCTCTCCACCCACTACTTCATCATTGGTCAGTATGGTGCCCAACCTCCATAATCGTTTAATGTAATTGGCTTGAAATGATGTCAGCCTCAAAGGTGCAGCCCTCTACATTTTCGATTGGCTGTAAACGTCTTTTAAAATTCCATTAGTGTGATTGGTTGGTTAGTTGGGACACAGGAAGAGAGCAATCAAAACACTCCGGCATCACTTCATCCTTGCTCCTTTTATTACATAATTAAACCAAAAGTAAATTGAAATACTGCTTGTTGACCGATTGTGTGAGTTTTCGTAAAGCTATTTCTACAAAATGGTTCTGCAGTGTATTAGACTGTTCATGTCGAGGCCGTATCATTTGAATATTCAATGTCTGCATAGCTAACAACCGTACGTAAGCTAAAAATACGATAACTAACGATGGAATAATACATTGGCAGCTTGCAACATCGAACGTTTTCCAGTTTCTAGATATATATCTGAGGCCTGAGTCTTCGTCGGACATGGCATGGTTTATTTGTCTCGTTATCTTTCTGCTATGTTCTAACTATGGGCATTGCACCACTCGAAATGCCTCAAAAACAATTGAGCACACAGTTGACAATTCTTTCGAAAAAATTCGATCAGGAAAGACGTGTTTTATATACTTTGGAAACCGAGGTAAGTGTCATTAACAGGTGAGAAAGATAAGGTCATAATTTACTTTTTACTTGTAAGACGACACGTTACATTGAAAATGCAACAAGTTTACGATCTATGTCCAGGTAGGCACATTACAATCACCCCAGTGTCTTGAACGCCGGATTCGAGACCTATAAGGGGAATTGCTCAGTCGTGGTTTGCTACAAGGGTGCCATGAGTCGGATTCCACATCTAAGTTCCTCAAGAGTGACTTTACCTGTCACCAGTAGTGCAACACTTCAAACCACTACTCCAATATGCTAACTTACCTTATTGGTAATGAGCCTACCTTGGCATTGTCTGATAACTAGTCATTGTATTAATATTGTTACTATGCCAGTTGATAATGGTTTTACCACCTCCTACAATAGGGCTCACAGGCTCCACTTCCTTCATAGTAAAGGAAATTACTCAGCCAAACATTTTTCCCATAAACAATTCAACAGCTTTTCTGGTTATGTACCCCCAGAAGTTGAATCGGTTCAAAAATATTGGTGGTAAACCATTCATTTAGAAGATAACTTACATCTAGATAATGTAGCTTAGTGGTTAGAGTGTCTTACCAGTAACCAAAACTTTGCTAGATTGTATACCTGAGCCAACAAGTTGAAGACGGCCTCATTTCTACATTTTAACAACTTCAGCTGAATGATAAAATTGTAATTCAACTTGGAAAGAGATAGCGGAGCGTGTGATCCCTATTATATGTACAGTACTGTGCAAAAATGTTAGGCCACCTGTAAAAAATATTTAAGGCTTTATTGGTCGGTAAGGGTTTTCTCAGGGGGACTTAGACTTCTGCACAGTGCTGTATATCCTGTTGGTGTTGAAGATAATGGTTAATTTGTAATTAAACCATGCGTCTGGGGTTCACCAGAATTGTCACACACTACTATAGTTGTTTTGGGTTTTCTGTTTCATTACAGTATGTTTTGTATCTGTTGTGGACATTTACAGGCCTAATTGCTTGAATCAAACAAAATGTGTGTTTACTATATATTCTGGTACAGTCGAACTCCACCAGTTATAATTCAATTTCTTTTTCTCTTTCAATTACCAGTCAATCCAACCATCAGCCTTTTCATTGAACAGTTGGAAAAGTCTGCTGATGCATTAGAAGATTATGGTATTTCAGTTGCTAAGGTAACCAATGAAAAATCATTATCCTTTGACTTGCTCCAAGCCCTGCTGTTGCATTTGCAGACTCAGTGTTGCACAAGCAGAAATTAGATATTGATGGGAACCTTGGGAGGTGATGACTGTCTATAAAAAAGATTGTTGTTATCGCTGGAGTGCTTGATTGTTTGAGAACACAGCATTCTTTGGCAAAAGCACATTGTTGTTTTTCCATGGGGCAGAGTCTCTGTTCACTCCACAATAGTAACAAATTAGACTAATTGTCAATGACAGATTGTTATTATGGTGTGGGTTTGGGAAATAAGTTAGCTGTAGTATGGATTGTTTGTTAGCGACATCTGTTGTAGTCACTAAGGAATATAGAGGGATGTACAGGAATGAAATGGCCAGCTAATTATTTGTTCCTTTGAATGCAATGCAATATGATTTAATTGTAATACAGAATAACAAAACTTTCCACCACAACATTCGCGAACATCAGGGTGACAACTATCTTCCTGATGTCAGATGCTTAATGTAAAAGGCAAATGCACTTGCATCTTGATGTAAGTGTCCCTGTTCTTCTGACTGAAATTAGACATCCCCTATGCCCTTAATACTTAAATTACATTTTACATCATCACCTCAGAGTTTACTTGCAAGTGCATTTTTCCAAATAAGGGAGATTAGTGATTAGTTAGCTGACATGCTACACACCTATGAGGTTTGATTCTATAGATAACAAACAGCGACCACCATTACTACAGTTTACACATGACTGCAGTTTGCATTGAATTGTTGATGATACCCCTAAAGCTAAATCCAAGACAGAAGAGCAGCGTTTGTAATTGGAGCGGCACTTGTGATGGCACTTAGAACTGTATCCAGTTTTGATGAAGATTCCCTCAAGAGAAAGTGACTAGGGCAAGTGCTTAGTGGCTGTCTACTTTGTGTTTGGAGTCCAGCCAAGTTAAGCAAAAACTTGATTCCAGGACGGAGGCTGTAGGATTTAGGGGCTGTCTACATTGCGATTGTAGTCCAGGGAAATTGTAGGCCATGGGCCGTATTAACCATCATGCAAGTTTGGACTGTTTATTTCTGGAGTAGTTAGTCTGTCTGTGATCTCCAATGCAGACATTATAGGGCCCTTCAATAAGATAATGATAATAACAACGAATGGGAAAAACACTATAGTTTCACTGTTGAAACTCTTATAATATATAAATACTCTTTACATCTCTCTACCTTGTGAAAATGTCTGCCAATATGACTTGACTATGGTAACTGCCCATTCAATATCAGAACTAGTCTAGTTAAGACAGATTGGTTGTTAGTCAACTTTTCTGATAGACTGTCCTTGTTTAGATTCTGTGTGCTTACTGGCTTTGGGTACTGAGTGCACTTGTGTGGAATTGTCAGCATACAAGTCTTTCCAGCATCTTCTAAGATAGATGGCAAGTAAATAGTTATTAAATTATTAGCCCTTGTCAGATGCCTTGTCGCACTGTATCTGTCATTTGAGAAGCTTTTGTTGAGGAACATTCTATTGGATAAGTCCAATCACTTAACAGCAGGTGTTGTGAAGAGATAACAAGTAATCTTTTAAGATCTACAACATCAAAGGAAATGAAATCTAATGATAAACTTCAATCTTATTAATTCATTTTAAAGAGTAGTTAGTTATCTTAGTGCAGAACAACTGTTGCTGTTTAACTGATTTTGTAGTATGCGTTTGGCTATAAATCCGGCTTTCAGGATCTTTAAACCAAAAGATTGAACTTCTATACGCACTAATCAGGTGTGTATTTTTTCATTCTCTATGCAGTCTCTGGTATAGGTCAGGTCACTCACAAGCTGTAAAGTTGGATCAAAGCTGAATCAATGCCTACATTTCACGCTACCTTTGTGTTTTGACTAGTGGTCCGTTCTGATGACAGTGATCCCCTCATGCACTGCTTTGTGAAAGCATGTTGTTCTGGTGGACTGAAGATCCTGAAAGTCTGATTCGCAGCCACTCCATTTGTAGTCTATCCCTCTGGAAGTACCTGTACTGAGTCATAAACGAACCTCTGCGTTCTCAGAAATGGATTGTTTATAATGTCTATGCATGCTTGCAGGTGAATTGTACTATTGAACACGTAGCCAAGTACTGCACTGGAGAGAAGCTGATGAAGAAAGCCTATTTGTTCAGGTTGATCTTCTTTATAAATCGTGGAATCTATACAACAGGATATTAAACACAGTGCAGGTGATGTTTCTAAAATAGAGTAACAGTATCTATTCCATTCATTTGTGCTGTTTCGCAGGGGTGGTGATGTCCTGAAGAGCTTCGACACAGACACTGTCTTTGATGTGAACGCCATAGTGTCTCACGTTCTCTTGTGAGTACAGTTTGCAAACATGTTGACCCTGTATACGTTCTTAGGGGCAGAGCTTGCATAGTCTGTAATGGTCAAAAGGGCTAGCAGCAAGTGATGCATCTAATTTTGGACAATTAATATGTACTTATGGACTCTCCTGTCTGTGTTCTAGCTTTTTTGTCTGCTATTTTCTGAAATCTCAATATAATTACATGAAAACACATCAACCACAACATTCGTTAATTTCCCCCAGGAACAGCATAATTACATTTCTCCAGCTCCATCCCTTAGTGGTTATAATGGAAAAGTGTTAACAAGAATGCTTTGTTATAGTTTTAACTACCAAATTTGTGGGGGAAAAGATATGTGCCTTCATCTAGTATGAAGGTAGTTTGAGTCAATGCAAACTATTGTAGAGCATTTATTTAACTTCTGTGTGCTATTGCAAGTTAGGGACTGTGCAACAGTTTGCCGACTGCATGCACACATTAATTGGTATCCACAACCTCTGAATCTGCGGGGGTAGATAGAAGGCTTTATTGTTCAAATCCTGTCCCTGTAAGGTACTGTAGGACAATCTGATCCTTCGTGTATGGTTGGGGCCATTTCTACCATGAGCTGTGAGGACAGTAGCTCAACTAGCTGTCAGTAGGGCTGCACAATTAAACGAAATGTAATCGAAATTGCGATATTGACATGTGCTATATCCAAATAGCCAACATAAGCGGAGCCGGGATAGAAGAGCCAATGTCTCTTACCCCTTGTTAAATAGCGTAGTGGTTAGAGACGCGGACTTCGGAAACTCAGGTGCCGCGTTTGACTCCTGTCAGTCAGAACACATTGTGCCTTAATTAGGAACTGTTCAGGACAGACAGAAACATCGATGGTTACAACCATCTAGGAAGCCTAAAATAAAACAATTCTGGTGGATATTAGGATTTGATCAGTATAGACAAACACTTCGTTGGCTACACTCTCTCGTCTTTTCACTTGACGAAAAAGCCAGTTATCGACACCTATATATTGAGTTGTTGTGTGGTTGCGGCAAACTTAACAAGAAACGTTACTCCGTTTAACACAATGCTTAATGGTGTCTAGATAAACATTCAAACTGCGCGATGTTACTGAGTGACAAAACTATGTAATGTCAAGTCCAAAAGTGGTGGGGCAAAATTTGGGACATCGGGGCATTTCTCGGGGACCAGACCATTTTGCCTCAACTTTTGAGGTAAACTCGTGTCCTACTTATATGCTTAGCTGACGAAAGATAATTGTAATAATTTACATTTGAGTAACTCAGTAGACACTTATCCAGATTGACAAGGTATACAGAATGTTGTATATCCGATTATTAAATTGGTCAACAACTTCAAAAAGGTGTTTATAAAATGATATTCCCATTCCATACATCAGATTATATTGAATCACGTCACTATATATTGTACTTACTCTTTCCAACTATATCGCTAGGTGGCTGTCTACGAACGACAGTTTTGTTGGCGCTAGAATCCATTAGCTACTTATCCTAGTGCATTAGTCGTCATCCATCTGTTACGGTTGGAAATAATTATTTATAATTTCCGTATAGACGACTGGAATTTTTAGCTAGCTAGGTTTTGAAAGGTTTTACAAATGTCAATGTAACAACCCCACGTCACCAGTCTCAATTTAACAAACTTACTTAGTGTCCTTTGCCAGCAGCAGCAGATCGATCGTTTCATCTGTACTCGTCTTTTTCCCGTGGCAAACATGTACAGTAATCAGTGAGCTTAAAATAATACTACTTAGCTAGCTAGTTAATAATGTAATGTAAGGCTACTATACGTAACAATAGCAGTTTTGTCAGTTATGGATATGATATTTATGTTGTGATGGGACAATTTAAGGGAGTTTGACATACCAGTTTTTTTTACTAATAAAATGTCATCAGACCATCTGCAATGACTCGATTCTAACCTGCGTTACTACTCAATGATTTGTTGAGAGGCAGGGTCAACGCTCTGCCTCCGGGGCCGAGTTGGCTGTAGCTAGGAGATCACTGTGACTGACAGGTGCATTCACCTGTTGCAGTCATCGTTTGAGGTAGTGTGTTATATTCAACAGAGTAAACGGCCTGAAAAGTGTTTTATCAACTTGTTGAATTGCAAGAAATTCACGTTTACTTTTTTGGTTGCGAAACTTTTTTTACATTTCTAATAGTAGATACTCTTGCCTATACCGACAGCCGGCAAACGTATTGCTCTGTGGCGTAGTGATTAAAGACATAGCCTCTCATGTGGGAGACCCGGGTTCATCTCTTTTTATTGCGGTGTGGCTGAACTAGGCTCCACTGGTTTCTTGTTCTTGTGGGTACTGTGTAGGTATTTTTGTAGATTGCTTAAATACATGGACGGAATTTGTTTAAATACTTGATGGTTTCTCAATTTTTGTTTGAGTTAACACTGCAACTGCTAGCGAAGAAGTCTGCTTCAAGTTAGCGAATGGCACAAATATATATTGTCCTACATAGAGAACATCATGGTTATTAAAAGTTTCGGCTTCAATGTCAGTGCCTACAAACTTAATATGGGAGAAAATATACCTCAAGGGTTGAGACATTTTGCCTAACCAGGTATGGCAACGGTGCAAACATAGCAAACGCCATTGCATTAAATGAGCAGTTCGACACAGGCTGCATCTTCAAATTGGTAATAAGTGTAAAATAAAAAAACACAAACTCAATTTGTATTCAGTTTAATAGCACATTATGTAGGCTGTGATGTCTCTTTTTAAGTGAATTTATCTACGCTGTTAACACCCATGTTTTGAAAAATCATAACCGTAAATACAATGTTTGTCAAAGAAATCGCGATTCAATATTTTATTCAAATCGTGCAGCCCTAGTTGTCAGTTATGCTCAGTTCCAACCTTTGGAATTCTGACAGTCTGTCAGTCAGCGCCTGCTGAGTCAGTGTCTTTCTGGATGGCGTCTCCACTCAGGTAACAGATGACCCATCAATCTTTCAATTTCCTAAGTTATCTGTGAGAATCAATACTTGAAGCGTGGCTTTAGGCAACTCCTCCTCAAGGGAAACTTTGAGCCTTTTCTGTTCTTCTCTACACACTTGTTTCCCTTGGCTCTTTTTTTTTTTTTTTTTGGAGGACATGGTTTCTTTTATGGTAATAAGAAACCATATCCACCGATATTCAAGGCCTTATTGTTTCATGCGTACATTATTTGAATAGCACTAGCTTTTAATTGTTTAACTGTTTTTGTCACCTAATTATGACCGGTCTCTCAGCACTGTGCTTTTTGATGAGGTGCGGTATGTCCACACTGCTGATGAGCTGCAGGCAGTGGAGAGGGCAGCTAAAGGCAAGGCAGACATTGTGCTAGGCCACGTCCAGGTGTTGGGCCTACCAGGTAAGGGCCCCCCGCCTTATGTACTGAGTGTTGTAACTGTGAGTAAAGGAAACCACTGAGGGGCATCTCAGTCAGCCTAAAGAGGTTTTGTCCCCTTTGGGAAAAAATACAGTTTAGACTTGTGTGGGAGCCAATAACAGAAGTAGTTCTCACACATTTGTTAGTATCTGAAGCCATTGAAAATGACACCTGCTATTCAACCTGCTTGTTGTATTTTAGTGAGGCCTAATGCTTACAAGTCTGTGATCATTCATTTTCACCTTCATATCCTGGAACTGTCATTTTATCCAGAGCACCGGGCGCTGATGGAGACAGCATTTGTTTACGGAGCCAAGTACCAGTTTGTCCTGACCACAGGAGGACCAGTTCTCAAGAACATGGGGTCAGTATTCTTCAATTCCTGGCCTCCTCGGGAGATCCCATCCACATGTCACTACAAGGAAACAGCATGGCAAAATTGTATGTGAAAATCTCTTCTTATTGGCCAATTTCAGGACCCCAAACCCTTCACTGATTTAAAAAAAGTGTTTACTCCCTACTGAACACCACTGTGATGACAGAATATGCAGTCGAGCTGTGTTATCCTCCTCCGCAAGAAATGGAAAAACACATCTTATAAGCCAGGATGGTCTATGTACTGTAGGTAGCTGAGTGGTATGTGTAATGGGTCGCCACGAGGACAAGGGAACTAGAATCCATTTCTTTGATATCCATGGCTTAGACTGCTTAACCCCAAAACAACCCAGTGTGGTAGGTCTGTAAGTTTGGGTGTGTTCCCTGGAGCCTATTTAGAGCCGTAATGGATGTTTTCCCAACAACACTCATGCTGCTCTAATCTTTCCGGATCTCTCAAATGGGTAGGGCTGAATTGAGATTGTGCCGTATTGCCAGTGGTTTCATTCCCCTGTTGTGCCACGTTTCAGGGTGGGGGATCCTTGGTCTCTGGCAGCAGGCTTGTGGTTCCTGCACTGTAAGGGAGCCTTCCAGTCCCAGCACACTGAGCCCTGCCCACACACGGCCCTGAGAAGACCCCTCACCACCCTCCACATCTACACCTTCCTCCAGCTCATGGAAGCACCGCTGGTGGTGAGAAGCCTGGTTCCAGCCTGCCCTGGCTTGTGGTTGGTCAGACTGTAGCTGTCCTCTTTGCCACAGTGTCAACATTTTCCATGGAAATGTTTGTTTACCCGGATCCCAGTTGGCTTACACCAT
The DNA here is from genome assembly GCF_011004845.1 of Esox lucius. Lineage (NCBI taxonomy): Eukaryota > Metazoa > Chordata > Actinopteri > Esociformes > Esocidae > Esox > Esox lucius. The sequence continues at coordinate 18,505,216 of NC_047583.1, forward strand.
GCAGCACCTGGTCTTCCTTTACTGGTAGTTTATATAAACTTCAGAATGAAAATCTCATGTTAAAATGTTTTTCACATTCTATTTGATTCAGTGAGCCAATAACGACAACGATATCAGTCTGCAAGTCAAAATACCTGGTTTAGTCTCTGCAAGGTTAGAGCAGGTTTGCTACATGTCTGTTTTTCCCTTTTCTGACTTTGTCTGTGACACCCAGTCTTTCTATTATCTCTGGGTTAATAAAATTCAACTATCATTTATTTTCTCTTGCAGACTGAGGCCTTTGTCGAGCCTTCAGAGGTGAAGGTGGTCCACAGCCACCTCCAGGTGCCCCTGCTCTTCCTGTTCTCCCAGCCCAACACGGTGGCCCTGGACCGGGTCACAGCCCAAACTCTAGCCTCCAGGCTGAGAGGTCAGGTGGGCCTAGTGCTCATCCACAGGTCAGTGGCAGCAGAGGTCCATGACGGGGGAGTCATCTGACCTGTTGAGCAATGTTCAATAAGAACTCAGAAATTGATTAAAACATTGGAAGTCATAACCACTTTTTTGTAAAGGTTCAGCAGATTTGTGTTCAACAGAAAGGGGGGAAAAAAGCAATTTTAGAACTTGAAATCGTTAAGACGCCGTCACTGTACTTTTATGAACATAAAAGGGAGGTTCCCTCAATAACGAGGTTCCCTCAATAACGCGTTGAGGGGCTCACTGGCTTGGTCTGTGATCTTTAGCCCCTTTTCCCAAAGCATCTGTAGAGATCTGAGCAGATTTGTATGTTAAGGCATAATACTTTATTGTACTTTCCTTCTGATTTGGCAGTCAACAGTATTGTGTTTACCTACGCAATCCTTACAGGTCTTCAAGACAGCAAGGGAAAGGCTGGTCCTTTCTGACCACTCAACTAATACGTATTCAATTTGTGCAACACAAAGACGTGTTTTGTATCCTTGGCAGGGAAAGTCCAGATGTAAAAACCCCAGTAGAATACAACGCTGCTTACAAACTACCAGGAAAAGTGAGTCCCTTTCATCAATAAGCAAATTATATAATGTCTCTAGAAAACAACCCTTTTTACAGAATGCTATTTTGTGATGGTTAGACCAATAAGGCTAAGTTATAGCATGAAGAATTTTCCATTCTCCAGTACAGTGACTATCACTGGTGAGTTTTCTAAGTACACTGATGTGTAATTTCTAAGAAGTTACTATATTCTATATTTGCCAGGCTTCAGAGGTGAAGTATCTGACTTTGAACAACCTTGAGGAGGTTGTTGACCTGTTCAGAGATGAGAGAGTTCTGAAGGAAGAGGTTGAAGAGGATGAGGAGGATGAAGTGGGCGAAAATGATTATTGGGCCACTCTTGGTGAGAAGGGGTCTTGTTGAAGGCATTTTTAGCACTGATTTCTTCTTGTTTCCGGTCATTATGAATAAATTAACATATGGTAATTATTTATGAAAGCGTGTGTATGTGCAGAACATTCAGATCCCTTCACTTTCTCCACATAAAAAAATAATTAAATATATATTCTGTACTTAAGTATTCAGACTAGAGGTCTGCATCAGATGGATATATGTATATCCTTGCAGAACTGTCTGTCTGTTTTCATCCGACACTTAAAACATCTGTTAGATTTTTGTGAAATCAACACCGATCGGAGTGGGATTCGATGTTGCCCATATCACATCCGGAATATGTCCGAGATGAGGAAAAATCTGATCTGAATTGTATTTTATCAGACCCAAATGTGTCCTAAAGACAAAATCCAGATTATTCCAACGCGAGCATGCCAAATTGTTGTAACCTGCCTAGCAGTGAACGTTAACGTCCAAGAGTAGGTTTTCTTTCTTTGGCTTGGTCAGTCTAATCCATGGTTCCCACTCTAGAACCTAGTTCAAATATTCGTAAAGACAGGTCTACATTAACTTTGAGACGAAGTGTGGGGGTGTCTTTCTGCGTGGTAAAAACACACTACATGTTCTTCCAGAATGTATTCTGTCGTTCTACCCTTTCATATTTTTTTGGTTCATAGGGTATTGCTTGAGCATAAATTTTTTGGCCTATGCATGAATGTAGTTCTATAAAAGTGTATGTAGAATGATTGATAGTAGGCTAAAATAATTTATATGTACTGTCCTCCAGGCTACTTAACATAATTTTCCATCACAACGCATCAGTATGTCTGCTGTGTTTGATGTTTATTGCAAATATCACCTTTCCGTTAACGTTAGGAAGGGACATGCTTAACGATCACTTTGTGTTTGGAAAAGGCTTCTAAACAAATATATAAATTGAAATGGTTATATAATAAGCTACCTTAAAATGTTTCCTTTGTGTGAACAGCTGTCTGCAGCTTATTGCTGCCGAAAATAGGTTAAGGTTGCAAGTTCTCTATAATTACTGTACATGAAACCAGACAAGGAAAGGTAGATGTGACAAGAGACGAATTCTGAAATTGCATGATTTGAACCAACTGCAAAGCAGCGGTGCAAAGGGCTATTAAAGGATATTTATTATTATACATATAAGGATTTGTTCTTTTCATAATATAATTCTGGATGCAGTCTGCATTTTGCAATTTATCAGACTGATCTGAGATCTGTGCTTACCATGCATGATCCCACTCAGATCGGATCTGGGATAATCGGATTCGGATATATCCGTGAAAACCTTTAATTCAGACATACCAAAATGAGCTCTGATGCATCATGTCTTTTGATTATACTTGGGAAAGTGAAAGGGTTTGAATACTTTCTAATGCCACTGTATATTGTGTGTGTATACACCAGCTGACAAAATATCCTAAAACAAAAAAGAATGAGAACTTTTGATTTTCTGCTGTTAAGCTTCATGTGTGAATTAAATGAAAGTGTTTATAGCGTGGGCTACATTGGTCTAGCAGTCTAATCAGCAGGCCATGTTGTATTTCTGGGCTTATTGTTTGACTATGTCATCATTGTCTCTAGATGTCCTGGATGATGAGGTGGCGGAGTCTGTTTACCGAGATCGGGGTCAGACTCTGAACATGGATGCTCTCACAGAACTCACTGCTGACAGGTTCCACAGCGCAGTGGCAGCCAGTGAACACATGGTGGTGCTATTTTATGTCAAATGTGAGTTTTGTTCTGCGTGCAGTTGTAATGATCAGTACAACCGCTTGCAGTTTTTAGTGTCAATCAAGATTTGGAATCTACTTAGACAATGTACAGTGGTGACAATCTTTCTGCTGGTACAAAATAAGTTAGAGATTTTCCTGTCTATGCAGCCAACTCCATCCCCGGAATGGTTTGACATTGTCTCCTGTAAATGTCCACCATCTCTGTGCTGGTAGGACAGTCAGCGTTCCATTAGCCCAGACAGTTGCTGTTTGGTGGTAATGGATACTGGCCGTGTTTAGGACCTGAGACTTTAACAGCTGAGCCAGATGCTGGCAGTGCTGGTGGATAATAGCTTTGTTTTCTGAGCTCACCTGCTGTACTGCTCGCTCTCCCAAAATCTGGGTCTGTCTGACTTCACAGGCTGGGAGAAAGTACAATGAAAAGACAGCAATGATAAGTACACTGGATAAAGTATTAACATTGAAATATTGTTGTATGTAGAGAGGGACTTGTGTGAGGAGTGTTTCCAAGAAGATGATGCTCATCAGTCAGTCACTGCAAAGACTCTTCAACTTGCTGGTGCCAGAAACCCATTGTCTGAGAAATGGGTCAGTGGTGGCAAGCAGAAGCCAGTGGTTGGTTGTTGGCACCATGGCTTTCATGTCATCTATTAAAATCAAATTGTATTCAGTTAGGTAAGCCAATTAGTGTAAATAAATATTTTCACAATGCATATATAAAAAGAAAATGTAAATCAAATTAAGAGTGCTTTCTGACAGCTTTTTGAGTGTGAATCCACTGCATTTCTTTTTGTGATAATCTGTGCTGAAATCTAAGAATGTGTCTGTCCACCAGGGGATGCTGTGTCCATGGCCTTCATGCAGTCCTACATAGAGGTGTCAATATCACTAGAAGGTAATGCATGCGTAACATGGATGATTGATTTAAGTTCTTTCTGTGTGCTATATGTTTTGTTGTAAACGAATTTACTCAAACAAGAAAACACATCAGAATAGGTTCTTGGATGATGAACTTGACAAACAATCAATGTGGCAGTTTTCTTTTGATAAATCCACCAATAAGATGTGTCCCACTAACCACTTAGTCAATTAGGTAATTTCAGCTCATTAAGTATTTCCACTTAAGTCAGATCAATTTGTGGGGTTGGAAATTAATGCAAATTCTCTGCATTTATGTATGATTTTGATACCTGTCTTGACCTGTGTTGACCCAAATAAAAACATTTTGCATCTAGGGTTGTTTATATCTACTAGATTTTTTTTTTTTTTTTAAATGTGTTAGTGAACTGTAAATGTAGTTGGCTATCAGTGTGTCATTTTAATGCGTCTGACTACCGTTTTTCTGCCTCTCTGTCCCTTCATTTGTTTCTCCGTCTCTGATCAGCCGCTGATGTCAGCAACATGGAGCTGGCCGTGGTGGATTGTGGGGAGTGGACGGACATCTGTGACGCTCAACAGATCAGCTCGTTCCCGACAGTCCGTCTGTACCGCCCACAGGAGCCTCCCCAGACCTACAGAGGCATGTTGGGTACTGAGGGCCTGACTCGGTTCCTCATGCTGTGAGTGATGCAGACCTTTAAACAGAACATGAAAATTGTCATTGCGTTTAGGCACACCTTTATCCTAGTCACATGGGGCTAGATCAGGAGGATTCAAAGCACCTTGCATATAATACATTGAACTGTGGATTGTGTATGTATATTGTGTATAGTGAGGGCATTTTTTTTGATCCTCTGCTGATTTTGTACGTTTGCCCACTGACAGAAATTATCAGTCTATATTTTTAATAGTAGGTTTATTTGAACAGTGAGAGACAGATTAACAACAAAAAAATCCAGAAAAACGCATGTCAAAAATGTTATAAATTGATTTGAATTTTAATGAGTGAAATAAGAATTCAACCCCTCTGCAAAACATGACTTAGTACTTGGTGTCAAAACCCTTGTTGGCAATCAGAGGTCAGACTTTTCTTGTAGTTGGCCATCAGGTTTGCACACATCTGAGGAGGGATTTTGTCCCACTCCTCTTTTTAGATCTTCTCCAAGTCATTAAGGTTTCGAGGCTGACGTTTGGCAACTCAAACCTTCAGCTCCCTCCACAGATTTTCTATGGGATTAAGGTCTGGAGACTGGCTCACTCCAGGACCTTAATGTGCTTCTTCTTGAGCCACTCCTTTGTTGCCTTGGCCTTGTGTTTTGGGTCATTGTCATGCTGGAATACCCATCCACGGGTATTCTATGCCCTGGCTGAGGGAAGGAGGTTCTCACCCAAGATTTGACGGTACATGGACCCGTCCATCGTCCTTTTGATGTGGTGAAGTTGTCCTGTTCCCTTAGCAGTAAAACACCCACAAAGCATAATGTTTCCACCTCCATGTTTGACGGTGGGGATGGTGTTCTTGGGGTCATAGGCAGCATTCCTCCTCCTCCAAACACGGTGAGTTGTTGATGCCAAAGAACTTGATTTTGGTCTCATCTGACCATACAACTTGGACCTTGCGGGCGCTGCAGGATATGACGCAAGCAGCTTATATTACAGATAACATATTGGAGTCCTTATGCCTAGCAGTTATTACACTGTTAAGAACAATACTAGTGTTGTTGTCATCAAGTGCAATACTAGTGTCTTCAATGGATTTATCGGTCTCCAAGTAACTCACATTTTGTCTTTGTATGTTTTACAGTCTATTATTGAAAGGAAATGCAGACATAAACACAGGACAGCATAAACACTTGTCAACTAGACAAGATAACACTTCATGTCACAACTCACTTTTCATGCTCCTCCAACACAACCACCACTTTTACATTATCATCGTACCATCTTTCTGCCTGTTTGTCAGCAAAGACTCCGACTATCGTCTCTCCCCTGAGGGCATTTGCTGCTTCCTTCAACACTGAAACACCTGAGAGGCAAACACACCAGTGTTTGAAAGAGGAAGAGAATATTAAGTCAATTTCAGTTCTTGATTGATGTTCTGGGAATCGCTGCACTATGCCGCACAATCCCAATAAGAGTCCATTCAAGCCTATACTGATGTTGTACACTCCGGTATCTGCCAGGGATTTGCGTCCTGCTTGCAGCATATCAACGATGCCGGGGGTGGAGCAAAGGGAAAGGTTCCAGTTTGAGTGAACAAAGTGATAAGAATGGGGACGGCTTGGAGGCACATCCCAAAAAAATAAATAATGTTTTGTTACTCATCCACGCCACAAGCTGTACCCACAAGCCACACGCTCACATTACCTGGGTCTGCTGTGGAGCTGAACAGGCCCAGTACTGAGACAGGGCTGACCGCTGCATGCTGCTGGTACAGGTCCCCCTCCAGGAAGGATGCCACCTCGTCAGAACAGGACAGGACGACAGGGGACAAACAGAATAGCAGTAGATTTAGTCATCACTGTCTATGGTCCCAGTTGCTTTGAGATCACTGACAAGATCCTCCCATGTAGTTCTGGGCTGATTCCACACCGTTCTCATGATCATTGCAACTCCACGAGGTGAGATCTTTCATGGAGACCCAGACCGAGGGGATTGACAGTTCTTTTGTGTTTCTTCCATTTGTGAATAATCGCACAAACTGTTGTCACCTTCTCACCAAGCTGCTTGGTGATGGTCTTGTGGCCCACTCCAGCCTTGGGTAGGTCTACAGTCTTGTCCCTGACATCCTTGGACACCTCTTTGGTCTTGGCCATGGTGGAGAGTTTTGAATCTGATTGTTTCTGTGGACAGGTGTCTTTTATACAGGTAACAAGCTGAGGTTAGGAGCATTCCCTTTAAGAGTGTGCTCCTAATCTCAGCTCGTTACCTGTCTAAAAGACACCTGGGAGCCAGAAATCTTTCTGATTGAGAGGGGATCAAATACTTATTTCACTCATTAAAATGCAAATCAATGTATACAATTTTTGTCATGTTTTTCTGGATTTTTGTTGTTGTTATTCTGTCTCTCACTGATCAAATAAACCTACCATTCAAATTATAGACTGATCATTTCTTTGTCAGTGGGCAAACGTACAAAATCAGCAGGGGTTAAATATCTTTTTTCCTCACTGTATGTATATTGTATGTACAATATACAGTACAACTGTATATTTCTTATCCTTAAGGCAGTAAGGAATGTATTCTCTGGCCTTCCACATTGATTGAGCTCACAGATGCCAAAATATCCAGAAGGAGTTGCTAGAGAGTGACAAGACAAGCCCATCATATTTGACTAACAACCCCCACAAACTTGGATGTTGTGGGCCACCACCCCTCTGTGGGACCCCTGGGCTACGCATGCACTACTAAAACGCTGGTCTTCCAATGAAACACACTGCGAACCGGTGACCTTACTACTGTGCCATTCAGGATTATAAAGCATGTTGGCTTCATTCAGACAGCTGAGAAAGAGCAGGAGGGGTGAGAAGCAGGATGGGGAGACCGAGCTCAAGGCCCTAGTCTCCAGTGTTGTATACATCAACGAATGGAGATTCTCTTCCGGTGTGTGACCCAGGAGTCGTGTGGTGTCCCCTGTTGTCCTGTCCTGTCCTGACGAGGTGGCATCCTTCCTGGAGGGGGACCTGTACCAGCAGCATGCAGCGGTCAGCCCTGTCTCAGTACTGGGCCTGTTCAGCTCCACAGCAGACCCAGGTAATGTGAGCGTGTGGCTTGTGGGTACAGCTTGTGGCGTGGATGAGTAACAAAACATTATTTATTTTTTTGGGATGTGCCTCCAAGCCGTCCCCATTCTTATCACTTTGTTCACTCAAACTGGAACCTTTCCCTTTGCTCCACCCCCGGCATCGTTGATATGCTGCAAGCAGGACGCAAACCCCTGGCAGATACCGGAGTGTACAACATCAGTATAGGCTTGAACGGACTCTTATTGGGATTGTGCGGCATAGTGCAGCGATTCCCAGAACATCAATCAAGAACTGAAATTGACTTAATATTCTCTTCCTCTTTCAAACACTGGTGTGTTTGTGCCTCTCAGGTGTTTCAGTGTTGAAGGAAGCAGCAAATGCCCTCAGGGGAGAGACGATAGTCGGAGTCTTTGCTGACAAACAGGCAGAAAGATGGTACGATGATAATGTAAAAGTGGTGGTTGTGTTGGAGGAGCATGAAAAGTGAGTTGTGACATGAAGTGTTATCTTGTCTAGTTGACAAGTGTTTATGCTGTCCTGTGTTTATGTCTGCATTTCCTTTCAATAATAGACTGTAAAACATACAAAGACAAAATGTGAGTTACTTGGAGACCAATAAATCCATTGAAGACACTAGTATTGCACTTGATGACAACAACACTAGTATTGTTCTTAACAGTGTAATAACTGCTAGGCATAAGGACTCCAGTGACTGTAATTACTGATAAGCCCAATATCCAATCTGTAAATGTAATGTCTCTTCAAACTCATGCATACACATCAGGTCAGTCAGATGTGGGATCAGCTTTCAGGAAGTGCAATATTACCATAAGAGAGTAGAGAACCACAACAAGGATTTGGCCCAGTTTGTGGCCATGGCTCATAATACACCCAATGATAAGGCACTGAAAGCAGGGACAGTGATGAAGCAAGAGGGCGTCTATAGATTACTGCCACTACTAGCATCTTTGATTTAGGGAAATGCTCTTCACAAATAAGTAATTATTCAATTATTGTTATTGCTATTATTATTATTAAATACTCTTATTTCCCTTTCAGATATAAATTGCAAGTTTGTTTCAGTATTGTTTCTGAAAATAATTTGGTAATGTTTAAATGGTCACTGATTATAAAAAAATGTCACACCAATGTTTGCAGCATGCACGTTTATTGTAAGAGATGAGAGGCTTTCATCATCCAAACTGTTTTGTAGTGTAATGAATATTGAAGTTCCTTTTGGTTAGTGTAATGTTTACTTTCTGTTCTCAGGGCTGTGGAGTATTCAGTGGAGCTGCCTGCTATACTGGTGTCCCGAGGTCCTGAAGGCCTAATGGAGGCTCATCCACTCCACCTGTCCACGCCAAACCAACTAGTCACTCACATCCAGAAAGCACTACTGGATTGTTTTGTAAGTGTGCCATCACAGGTTGACGTTCCCATGAAAAAGTGATTCTGTCAAAAATGGTTCCATAAAAATCTTGGATAAAGGTTAAAAAACTACTTAGCAGCCAATTGTCCAATTAGTTTTGCTCATCTAAAATGGGGGGACTGCGAAGGGCTATAATTTCTGTTCATGTTTTATGGATTATTGGTCTGCACATTAACCTGTTATTTCAAATCCAATGTGCATGATTAATTTCAAATCACTCTACAAATACCTGGACTGCACTGCAAATCATTTCTTGGTTGTGTTCATTTATTTCTGCCATTAGGGCAGATCTGCCTCAAGTGCATGTTTGAATAGCTTAAAATGTCTGACTGTGTCTTGCACAGGATTTGAGATGGCAGAGGGAGCACATTTTTAAATCATGCTGTAGGCTCAACCGATACCGACACATTACTTTGCAGTCACGGATATTACAAAAGTCTTCTCATAAAAAAGCCTCTGCAGCCACCTGCCATTCTTCCCTGGAAAACCAATTAATATTGGTGCCAAATATGAGTCAACCTGCACTTCACATCCGACACACATCGACACCCACGTGCAATTTCCTAATATGGTTTGGGCCCTATTTTATCTGCTTGCCGAGTTTTCCGGACACTCATTATGTGATGAAGTAATCGGTCATAACTGCCTGACATTTCCAGAGGAAAACCAAGTTAAAACTTTATTGATATGTCTGAAACAATTATTTTTCTAGCATCTTCCTGAGTATTATATATATATAAAAAATGTTGGCAAATAAAGGTGACACTAATTCAGTAGTGATTACAAATGGCATGCGTCATTTATTATGCTTTAAGTTTGACATTTTGGTAATTTAGCAGAGGCTCTTTTCCAGGGCGTTACCTTTAAAATGGTTAGATGGAATAGGATGTGTGATGTATGGCATATATAGACTACGAACTGTTCTTGGGCAGGACACATTGCTGTGCTTTGATATAGCACTTAGTTATGGCATAATAGCCCATTTAAACTGGTTATTGATACCATCAGAAAATGAGAAATGTATGTAATATTATATCCGCGGTATAGACTTAAATACAATTTAAGACAAATTGTCTGAATACTTTCTTCAGATTGGGATCCCTAATCCATGAAGTGTTTTCATTGATAAACATTAAACAGAATTGTAGTACCTTCACCCCAATTAAGGCAGACATTCTGTTTTTTAAGTGCCGGAGTGCAGAGCCATTTCAGCCCACACATCTCAGGAAAATTCTGCTCTCAAAAGAAAAATCAAGATACACCTGGTGTTTGCCAGGCAACAACTAGGTAAAGACCAAAACAAATGGAACAGTGTGCTCTGGACAGATGAATCAAAGCTGGATATGTTTGGTCACACTGTCATATGCTGTGTTTGGCGAAGATGAAATGATGCCTTTGAACAGAAGAACCTCATACCAACCGTAAAACCTGGAGACAGTGGCATTATGGTTTGGTGCTGCTTTGCTTACTCCAGGCTTGATCAACTTTTCTGAGTCAACAATTAATTCAAATTTTGTACCAGAGAATTATTGAGATTGTTAAGCCATCTGTCAAAGGCTGAAGCTGAAACAAACGTAGATCTTGCAACAGGACATTGATCCCAAACACACGATCAAATCTACAGCAGAATGGCTCAAGAAGAAAAAATGGAGTGTTATGAAATTGAGACGTCTTTATCAGAGACAGTGTATATTCACCACTAATCAACTTTTTCTTTAATTCTCTCTCCTCTCTCTGTGTCTCTCGGTCTCTCTTGGTGTTTCTCTCGGTCTGTCCTTGACTTGCTCTCTGCCTTATTTTTTTCATGCAGCCAGAATTGACGGTGGAGAACCTGCCCCAGTATCTGGGGCTCAAGAAACCCCTCCTCCTACTGTTTGTTGGAGTGGAGGAGATGGAGAGGAAGGAGAACAGGAGAGCACTTCAAGAGATGAGGAGCCTGCTGAACTCTGGTCGGCTGATACCCTACTTGCCTTGCTGGATCCACCTGTATGTATATGGTTGGCTTGTATGGTTCTAGTCAGTAATGACTGCCTAGCTTTGTGTCAGGAGCACAAAGTGCAGGGCAAAGCAATAATAACTATACTATGGACCTAAGTTTTAATTTTATTTATTTATTTGTTTAACAAAGGATATACGTAAATCATTGTCCTTATATTGTTCCTTTGCTTGGGCATAACATTTATTTTGTTATCTTCATGACCTGGCAATTACTTCATTTTCAAAATGTTTTTTTTAACCTGGCTTCTTGAATTGAATTTGATCTTGTTGACCAAGTTGAACAGATTTGATCTTAAATCTGTGTTTTGGTTAGAAGGGTTGTGTTGTTTTGGTGTTAAGAGGGGTATGTTTTGTTCCAGGGGTCGTACCCCGGCAGGGAAGGCTGTCCTGGAAGCCTACCTGGGTTCCATGCCCCTGCTTCCTGCATTGGTGCTGTCGCAGCTGTCCACTGGAGGAGAGATATTCCACTACCCCGCTGGCAGCCCCCTAATGGAACAGCCCATTCTGCATTGGCTGCAGATGGTGGAGGGTGGGAATGAACTACCTGCAGGTATTCAGGAGGATGGGGGTAGTATACTTTTCTTTGGTTAGTCCGCAACATCTTGATTCATGCACTTGACACTGGCAGTAAAGATGGAGCCCAAATTGTACAGAATAAGTTAGTCTGGAGAAGAACAAATGGTTAAATAAGAAATTATTTTCAACTCGTATTGTAACATTACACTGACAACTGCCGAGTGCTGTATTTGAGAGGGTCTTGCACCTGCAGTTTCTGGCCTGTAAAGGGCACACAGCCCTTTGACAGCAGCAGGTTGGGCAACTCTGGCTACAACTACCAGACATTATTAGAATTAGAATTTAGTCCCACATCAGTTCACTGCTATCTCTGCTATATGTAGTATTTCTTGTTATATAATTCCTACATCCTTGTGTATATTAATGTTGTTAAAAGGGTTTTCTGTGTTTTCTGCAACAACCCTCTCCTTACAAACATGCTGAATCCCTGAATTCTATGGACTGTAGCTCAGTTGGTAGTTTGTGGTACTTGAAACACCAGGCGTGTTGGTTTGATTCCCATGGGGGGCTGGTACAAAAATGAATGCGCTCACTAATGTAAGTCGTTCAGAATAAGAGTGTCAGCAAAATAACATAACTGTTAATCTGATTTTGTCATTCCTTCCAGTGTTATTTCACGCCGCTATTTTAAAACAAATTATTTTTATTTCTGTTGAATAATAATATTTAGGGTCTGTCTGACTTCCAATTCAAATAGCTGTCTAGACCGATATCTTAGATTGATTTAAAATCTCAAGCTATTTATGACCAAAAAAGCTGGGAAAATGAACACTGATTTCACCCTGTGTACATATTTGCTTCCTTGTTGCCATTTCCTCATTGGGACTGCCTAGAGTCTGTTGTCTCGTGTGTCTGTGCCCTTCCATTGGGGTGTGCTGTACCAAGCCGCTTCAGTTCACCGCTGACATTCAATCATGTCTATTTTCTGTGGCTTCTGAGCAAAAAACACTGGCGAGTGGGATGGGGTGGTCCTCTCCAAATGCACAGTAATCAACATTTGTAGGAAGTCAGTCAGGCTTTTGTATCAATTTATTCCACTTCTGGTGACAGAGGGGGTGCCTGAGGGTGAGCTGGTGTGAATGCGGCAGATGGAGGAAACGGGTGCTGTTAGTAGTCTGGGTAATTTTCTCCACTCTCCTCAGCCGTCGCAGCTTCCTGTCCATTTTCCTAGTCTCTGGGGGGAACTGTATCCCTTAATTGTGTCTGATGGTTGCCAGTTATATTTCTGAATCATCATCATACCACACTCCCCATAGGTTTAGGATCATGAGGTTCTTCTCAGACTAATGCATGCTTTTGCTGGGTAGTGTTCATTAGGCACTGAATGTAAGAAAAAAGATTGTGACAGGGAGCAGCCTCCCTGCAGTTGCCGAAAAACAAATGCTCTTCAGTGTTTTGTGTTCTGTACATTGAGAATTGCTCTGTGGTCGTTTTATCTGAGAGAAGCACGTCATTTGTCAGCCTCAGTGAAGATTTACATACTGCAAACATTTTTGACATTTAGGTAAAATATATAATATGTATATACAATTCCACAACTCCTTGACATCAATTACTGTGCTTCAGTAAAATTGTTTTGTTCAACCTTAACTGGAAGGTCAATTGACTGCTAGAACATCTTGTAATACTATTACATTTCAAATGGATTTAGATCTGATTGAATAGAATTTGAGTTAAGAAATGTTGAAAAATCCTTCAAAGAAAATGGTGCTTGGACTTGGAAGAGCTTGTGATACTGGTTAGGTAACCGATCTAGATTGAATTGACTCATTTAATCTGTAAGTCCCAATTTAGACCTTTGTCTGTAATGCTGCAGATAGAGCATGACTCCCACATCCACAAACTGTAAACCAGTCTGCTTTGCACAACACATTTCTGTATTTATATTTCGCAACAATTTACCCTCCTCGCCAAACCACAACTGTTCCCTCGAAGACAAAATGCATTCGTCAGTGATCCGCACCCATTGAGAGTATGGAAGCAGATTCTTTCTTCATTCATGCTTGGCCAAGCAGAAGCATGGTTGGTAGAGCATGGTGCACACAGTCAGGGTTGCAGGTTGGATTCCCACATGGGGCTAGTAAGAAAGGGCCTGGGCTCACTACTGTTAGTCTCTCCTCGCTCTCCAAATGGACTTCTCTCTGTGTTGACCGCTAATGCATCCCACTTTCCACAGTGTTGGTGTTCATTGTCCATTATAACAGAATGGACAATGATGTTTGATGGACAAACTTTCAACTCATCCAAGGGTACACAGACACACACACACACACACACACACACACAAGGAGAAAACAGGGCCATCCATTGTTAAGCCTGGAGTTGTGGTTCCACGCTGAAGGATACAACGACCGGTGAGATATCATCTACAATTGGATAACCTCAACCTCTGATTTTTATTGCCTGATCTGGAGTTTGTAACGGCAACCTAAGTTCGGCATGAATTGGCACGCAGACAGAAATTCTGTGACCAGTTTGAAATGCTTACAGCCTTCACTCGACTCCAGCACGTAATTGTTGAGTCTGGCGTTTACAGCGTAGTGTCTTGGTTAACGTTCAGTCCACCCTTCTTTCTACGTGTTGACTGCTTATGCTTTCCACTCACCACACAATGGAAGCCAATGATTACTGCATTTTCCTCAAGACCGCTTTGGAGAAACTAGCCACAAAACGTCCTTAGTCAGTGTCTGTGAGGGTAGAGAGATGTAAGTGTCCCTGTAATAGCCTCCATTTAATATAATGGAATATTTCTGGAGTGGCGTTCAAATGGTCTTAATGAGAGCAGAATTATTTTTATTTTTGAGTCTTAGAAAAGTGATGATTATTAACGAAATGAATTGTACCTTTCTTTGTTCAGTCATATTTCATAAATATGTTTTTAATCCAACCCACAGAAACATTGAATGATCTGAGAAGGCTGTAAAGAATCAGAGAATGTAGTGAGCAAAAGGTGATAAGGATGATCATTTTGCATCGTAGGTTTGTTTGATGAACCAGTGGGAAGTTAAGTAATAGCTCTGTATGTTGTCACGCACAGACTAGGTTTTTGGACGTAGGAAGGTTCCATGTTATCTAGCCACCAAAGGTAGTGTCAACCCTGTCATCTGTTCAGTATAGACTATGTAAATAACGTTAGCTCTACGTCTGCCCCGTCACAATACCCCTATACAAACTGCCTCTGTGAACTAATGCTTGCAATTTCAATTGTATGTTTTTGTCTTTAGTGCTTTGCTGATTAACTCTGAATTAGACTGTTGCTGAATTGAGCAAATGTGAAATGCAGCCAGATGTTTATAGGGTTAATGTAGGGTTGGTAAGAAGTACATATAAACCTATAGCACATTTTACCTGCCCCAAACACCTCTGTATGTAGACAGTAGTAACTGTTTAGGTATACTGTTTAGGTATACGCTCCTAATGACTGCTGCTCCTTGTACCAACATGCATGGCCTGAGGGGAGCATTACCACTTCTTATATTGCCAGGTAACGCTAAGAACACATTATTTACAGATAGACATTGATGATGATTGCAATAATTAAATCAGTGTGGTATGTTCAGGCATTGTTTTAAATTTTGCATCGCTGCATGAAGGAACATGTGTTCTTTCTGATAGGTCTACATAATGTCTGATCTTACTACAAGACAAACATTTTGAGTAGTGGGCTACTCTAATGCATTTTAATGCCAGGAAGTTGATCTTAAGACTGCACTTTGATACAAGGGCCATTAAACCTATAACATTACAGGAATTTTACTTAACTTGTGGTTTCATCTTTCACTCCATAGGATGACTGCCTCTTCAGTATTTTTTTATAGGGTTTTGTAGAACAAGAGTAGCTCAGCTAATCCTTTTGCTCAAATTATCAAACTCTCCCCTTATCTCAATCCTTTTGTCAAATGCTATTTTTTAATCTCAACGGTAAATAAAGGTCAGATAAAATCCATGAAAAATTGACTCTTCAATGTTTAACCTTTTAATTTGGGGTTTGACATGTTCACGGGTCACTGTTCAACTGCAATAACTGCTGCTGCTAAATATCTTTGGATTGTCTTCACACTATCAGAGCATTCCATCATTCATGGTGGATTAGTTCACTGATTTGTGTCTGGTACCTGTTCTGTTATTTTACTGTTTGGCTGTGGGGCTTAAGGAACAGGACCTGGTGTGTAGGAGTTGTTTTATTAGCCATGTAAAAACATTGGATATTGATTAATGGACCTGACAGATTATATGCTCCCCCCCTGTGACATTTCACTCTCCTCCCCATTACTTCTGACCCTCTGCTTATCTCTCCCTGGCCTCGCTCTCCTGCAGGTGTGATCGGAAAAGATAAATGGGAGCCTCCTGTACCCTTCTATGACTTCCTGGCAGTCATGGACCAGGAAGTGCCCGGATACGCTTCCCAGAGGAGCCCAAAGACTAAGATGAGGCCAAGTGAGAGAGACGACAAGGAGGAAGCAGAGAAGAACAGAAGAGGAATCCATGGTAACGCGGACAGACGAGTCCGAGCCGGGGCACACAAACCCCAAGAGTCCACCATGACCAAGCCCCCGGCACCTCACCATCACACTGAGCTGTGAGCCCAGAATGGGTGGAATCTGGGATTGTTAAAATGACCTCTAACATAGAAACTCACTGGAGCTGTTAAACAAAGAGTCCTCTAGGGGATTTGATTGACATTGAGCTGCCCAATTGTACTATACCTACTTGCCATCCCAATAAAATATGTAAATATTGATATTTTGACTGATAGCCCCTTTATAGGCAGCTAAATCTAAAACCTGACTGTTATTCCATGAATACATTGTGAACTTTATTTTTCTATCTGAAAGGAAGGCAAAAAGCCAATTAGCCTTTTTTCAGCCCAACCAATCTAGGGATTATTTTGTTGAAGGTATACCTCGTGCAAAATTTGCATTCATGCTTAGGCAGCATTATCCCAAACAACACTTTTTGCCTTTTGTCAATACAATACTGTTCATGTCCTCTCTTCTTGGCCCCTTCCAAAGCCATTTTGATAAAAGAGCCAAAGTACCCTCCCTCTGAGCTCCTCTTCCAATGGGTTTTGAGATAGAAGTTAGGAAAGAAGACGCAAGGTGTTGACAGGGAATGTCCACAAATTGGCTGCTCAAAAAGTTTACTAGAATAGCCTGTGTCCTCAAGCTCAACTCTGGAACTAAATGCCAGTTCCATTCAATTACTTCATTGCAACCCTCTAATCTATTTAGACCTGAGATATACCAGGTCGGTGTGATTTAATGATGAGGTAGAACAGAAAACCAGCAGGCTCGGCACCTTGGCCAAGTGTATCATTGTGCTCTGCACTGGCTTTTTTTTATGACTTTGTAGACATCTGTTAGAGCATCTGACTTGTAACAGAAATGTTGCTAGATTTAATCTCCAAGCTGGAAAGGGGAAAAATCTGTTGTTCCTCACTAGGCAAGGCAGTTAACCCTAATTGCTCTCAGGTCATTGCTCTCAGGAGAATATGTTGTCAGTCAACTTACCTGATAAAATCTGGGGCTGAATCTCAAATAGCGTACTACGCACTACTGTACTAGTACGTACTTTGCGAATGATGAAGTATGTACTGTTTAGTATATAGTAAGCTAGTATGCTAGTATTGGGACCGATTGGGACATACTACCATTAGATTTTGTCCTGCATTAACATCATGCCAAGTTTGAATATTTCGCTATACACCATTAAGCATTGTGTTAAACTGACTAACGTTTCTTATGCAGTTTACTTCCACCACAAATAGTATATGAATAGTATGAACTGTGTGGCTTTAACCCCTCTTCCTGCACAAGGGGCTGTGGTCTATATTACCCCAAAAATCATACACAGATGCATACTTTGAAAACCCACCAGAAATAGTAGACCATCTGGGAACTTTTGGCATACTATTTTCAGCATACTATTGGTTTGAGAAATACTGATCTTCTCACATAATAATCTGTCATGTTACATAGTATGCAAGTATGCAATTTGAGATTCAGACTGGGTAAAAAAAAAAGTGCAATAAACATCAAACAGTATTTTCTATTGTGGCAGTTTAGTAATGAATAACAGTCTGCAGCCTTTCGCAATGTTTCAAAATACCATTGCGGAAAGAACAGTTTGGAATGAGTCAGTGCCACTGGGACATTTTATATAATATGACGTGGAAATTATAGTACAAAACCTCATTGGCCCTTGGTATAATTTTGATAGTTTTATTGTTCTCTGTATGTTACAGTATCCTGTTAGTTGTGGGATAGCCTATTAAAACATCTTAGTATATGTAAATAATTATGCTTATTTTGGTTTAAACCAGCAAATATTATGCAATGTTTAATTTAAACAACCCGTGAATAGTGAATCTATGATTTTCCCCTGGCAAAGTGAAAATGTATTGTAACTGATGCTGCTTCCATGTTCCATCTGCCTGCATTGCTTTCACCAGACTAATAAATGGATGCACATATCTCTGAACTTCCACAATAAATAAGCCACCTAATATTAACAATTTGGGAATCACAAACATTTACAAAATCTCATTCTGAAAAATTACCACAAATACAACTGTTTCCAAAGAAGTTGGGACGCTGTGTAAAATGGAAATAAAACCAGAATGCAAAGATGTGCAAAGCATTTAAACCCTATATTCAGTAAGAAATAAAGACACCATTTCAAATGTTGAAAGTGAAAATAAAAATGTTTCCTTGAAGAGGGCCCACTTTGTATTTAGTGCCAGCAACATGTTTCAAAAAACCTGGGACAGTGGCAACAAAAGACTGTAAAAGTTGTGTAATATATATAAGAAGATCTAATTTTATATTGTACTATTTCCTCTGCATTCCGCAGTTCCGTTTGGGGGGGCGCCGACAAACACCTCGGTTGCGGCTCTGATTGATTCTGCGACCGTTACGGCCAGGGTTCTGGTGCCTTCAGCAACCGCCTCGGGCGCTTCTCTGGTGCCTTCAGCGAATGCCTCTGCCGCTGCACTGGTGGCAGCAGCTCCGCCTACATGGTTATATTATACAGCTCAGGAAAAAATATCAAAAAGTTGAAAAGCAAAGTTTTGAGTGAGGAACAGAAACATACAATTTGCAGTGGTCTCTTTATTTTAACTCTTCTGTTCCTCGCTCAAAACCTTCCTTTCCAACTTTTTTGGAAAGGAAAGAAAAAGGGGCAGTGGTCTCATAATTTTTTCCAGAGCTGTATGTTCTGCTCACAGAAAATTGCATGTTTTTTTCCCTGTGCAACAACAAGGTGGTGAGCGTGTGACTCCCTGCCATCCCCGCTCTCCAGCGCAGGCACCGAGGAGCCCATCCCCAGAGGTCCAGAGGAGATCACTCCCCTAGGCGCTGTAGTGCAATCGCCTAAAGCACTAGAAGTGTCAACAAAATACACAGGTCACTGTATAATCGCCTAAAACACAATCGCAGTGTCGAACTAAATACAGTTTAGCGCTTCTCAAATGTAGGTTCTCTCCAACCCCAGGTGTGACTAACCTGACTTAGCTTATCGTTCAGCTAATTACTTTTAGATCAGGTTTGAAAAGTAGCTACAGGATTATAGATCAGGTGGAGCAGTCCTGCTCTACAATCTAAAAGACACAAGCCATCAACACAAACTTTCAAATGCCAAGACTGGCCCGACTCAGACTGCTTAAGATTATTTTAAATAATTAGTTCCTAAACAACAATCTCATTCAAATGTGCTTCTAATAAATTTTCATGGCCAAAAAAGTTACAATATACTTGAATGGTGACAAACCAAAAAATGTCAGGCTAAAACTAAAATGGTTGGTCGCATTCAGATTTTCTCAAAACTAATGATACATTGACATGAAAATGTCAAAATAATAATACTTATTCCTCCTGAAAAGTGATGGAATTTAAAACTATAGTATGATGTATATTTGCATGCCTTTTGTATGTCAGAATAAAGCAAAGAAACTGTGAAAAGAGATTAATTATTGCTTATTCTACAAAGATATTCTAAAATGGCCTGGACACATTTGTTGGTACCCCTTAAAGATAATCAATTACTTAATTATAGTGATAATTTCAAACTATTTAGTTTCTAATTCAGCCAATTTAAATTGAGAAAAGTAGCCACTGCTGTTTGGTATTATTGTGTGCCCAACACTGAACATGGACCAGAGAAAGCAAAGGAGAGAGTTGTCTGAGGAGATCAGAAATAAATAAACAAACATGGTAAAAGCTACAAGACCATCTCCAGCTGCTTGATGTTCCTGTATGCTGAACAATATCTACAGGTTTAGGAGTAACATATGCTGCCATCCAGGCAATGTCTTTTTCAGGGAAGGCCTTGCTTATTTTAGCAGGACAATGCCAAACCACATAATGCACATACAGTCGTGAAAAAATTAGGACACCCTATGAAAACATGTTTTTTTAACATATTTAGACATATGGATATTTAATATCAGTTTTAACAATACTGAGAGATTCAAGTAATATAACTAAACAAGTAAAACTGTTTTAAACTTTCTTTAAAATGTAATAAAATAAACATGCAATTTCTGGTGAGGAATAAATAAGGACATCCCCGCATTTTGTCCCACTTAAAATGGCTGAAATCACACACAGGTGTATCACATCAGGTGCACATGATTAGAACATTGTTACTCAGCATTTTGAAGGAGGCTTGCCCTATTTAAACCTCAGACATTCAGTTTGGTGTGCTCCTGACTGTTGACGTGAGAGTGAACACCATGATGAGATCAAAAGACCTGTCTGAGGCCTTCAGAAAGAATAATGTTGCAACTTATGAGTCTGGTAAGGGATTTAAAAAGATCTCAAAAGAGTTTGAAATCAGCCATAAAACTGTCCGGAAAATAGTGTACAAGTGGAGGACATTCAAAACAACTGCCAACATGCCCAGGTCTGGCCGTCCAAGCAAGTTCACCCCAAGAGCAGACCGCAAGATGCTAAAAGAAGTCTCCAAAACCCTTAAAATGTAATCACGGGACCTACAGCAGGCTCTGGCGACGTGTGAAAGTGCATGCCTCTACAATCAGAAAGAGACTGCACAAGTTTAATCTTCACGGGAGGTGTGCAAGGAGGAAACCTTTACTCTCCAAGAGAAACACTAAGGCCAGACTGAAGTTTGCCAGAGAGAACGTAGACAAAGAACAGGACTTCTGGAATAATGTTATTTGGACGGATTAGTCTAAAATTGAATTATTTGGACCCCAGAACAGAGGACATGTTTGGCGCACAACAAATACAGCGATCCAGGAAAAAAACCTTATACTAACTGTGAAGCATGGAGGTGGAAGTGTCATGGTTTGGGGAAGCTTTGCTGCAGCAAGACCTGGCCAGCTCACCATCATATAATCCATCATGAATTCTACAGTGTATCAGAGGGTGCTTGAGCAACATGTGAGACCATCTGTAAGAGAATTAAAGCTGAAGTGGAACTGGACCCTGCAACTTGACAATTACCCTATACCAGTAAATCCACCAAGGACTGGCTGAAAACTAAGAAATGGAGAGTCCTGGAATGGCCCAGTCAAAGCCCAGATCTTAATCACATTGAAATGCTGTTGTGGGGTGACTTGAAACGGGCTGTACATGCAAACAACCCCTCAAACATCACACAGGTTAAAGCATTCTGCATTGAGGAGTCTGGCAAACTTTCCTCAGACCGATGTCAAAGACTGGTAGAGGGTTACAAGAAGCGTCTCACTGAAGTTATTTCAGCCAAAGGGGGTAACACTAGGTATTAGGGGGTAACACTAGGTATTAGGGGGTAACACTAGGTATTAGGGGGTAACACTAGGTATTAGGGGGTAGGGTGTCCTAACTTTTTCCTCAATTAGAATATGCATTTATGTTGATGTCTTTTGTTTAATGAGTATAACAATGTTATTTTTGCTGTTTACCTGCAATTGGATCACTTTCTTTTCCAGAGCTGAATAAAACAAGATTAGACATTGATATGTGTAAATTTCTTAATAACAGAATATTTAATGGGGTGTCCTAATTTTTTCACATGACTGTATTACAACAGCATGTTTCCAAAGTAATCATGTGGTGCTAAACTGGCCTGCCTGCAGTCCAGACCTGTCACCCATTCAAAACATTTGGTGCATTATGAAACAAAAAATACGTTATAGGAGACCCGAAACTGTTGAGCAGCTGAAATCCTACACCGATCAGCCATAACATTATGACCACCTGCCTAATATTGTGTAGGTCCCCCTTTTGCCACCAAAACAGCCCTGACCCGTCGAAGCATGGCCTCCACTAGGCCTCTGAAGGTGTGCTGTGGTATCTGGCACCAAGATGTTAGAAGCAAATCTTTTAAGTCATGTAAGCTGCGAGGTTTGGCCTTCATGTATCCGACTTGTTTGTACTGCACATCCCACAGATGCTCGATTGGATTGAGATCTGGGGAATTTGTAGGCCAAGTCAACACCTTGAACTTGTGTGTTCCTCAAACCATTCCTGAACCATTTTTGCTTTGTAGCAGGACACCTTATCCTGCTGACAGAGGTCAATGCCATCAGGGAATGCTGTTGCCATGAAAGGGTACACATGGTCTCACATGTAAGAAGCTGTCTTTAACCACTATGCCACAGAGCTAAACATTTTGAATATGTCGCTAGACACCATTAAGCATTGTGCTAAACTGAATAACGTTTCATATTAAGTTTACCTCCAACACAAATAGCATCTATGACCTTCATCATTGGCCGTTTCAAAAGCTTATAAGCCAGTAATATTTTGCGAGACACCATTAGGCTTTGTGGTAAACTGACTAACGTTTCTTATTATGTTTACCTCCACCACAAATAGCATCTATGACCTGTATGGCTTTTGCCACTGGCCGTTTTAACAGCTTATTAGCCATTCGTGAATGACGTTGATACAATAACTTTCAATATAGGTGACGATAAATGACTTTTTTGTCAAGTGAAAAGACGAGAGAATCTTGTAGCCAGTGAAGTTTTTGTCTATCCTGAACAAATCCTAATACATAATTATCTACTAGAAAATCTACTAGAAATAGTCACAATATAACAGTAAACCATTTTATTTTAGGCTTCCTATAATGTAGCTACTGAAGGTTGTAGCCAGCAAAGTTTTTGTCTATCCTGAACAAATCCTCTTTTGCCACTGGCCGTTTTAACAGCTTATTTGCCATTTGTGAATAACTATCAATATAGGTGACGATAACTGACTTTTTCCATCAAGTGAAAAGACGAGAGAATTGTGTAGCCAGCAAAGTGTTTGTCTGTCATGAACCACTCCCAGGCATAATGTGTTGGGACTGTGACAGGAGTCAAACACCAGAGCTGTTGTACCCGTAGTCCGCGTCTCTAACCACTACGCTATTTAACAAGGGGTAGTCAGGCACTCACTCACACAATCAGTAAGAGACTTTCGCTCTTCTAGGCAGGCTCCGCTTACGCAATCTGGCAAACATGTATGTCAAGCCCACATATTTGATATTGTCTAGCTGAAAACGGTATGTTTTTTTCTTTTTGGCAAGTAGCCAACAAGTAGATAATCTACAAATGGTGAGGTAGAGGTGTTCTGCTATTATTAGATTTGTTTTAATTGTTAAATAACCTTTTTAATACCAAACCCCTCACATTTTGGGTGTTGGGATTAAGAGTTGTCTGCATCCCATATGGAAATCAATGTCAAATTGATTTGTTCTGATGTTAGCTTGTCTCATTGTATAGTACTGTGCAGAAGTCTTAGGTCAGCTGAGAAAATTGTGTTAAGCCATTTATCAGTCAGTATTTATTTGTGTAAAAAAAAAAATAATTGAGTACACACTGAAACAAGGAAAAAATTAAGTAACAAAACGTCTTGTTCCATGTTCCATGGCAACATTTTGTGTGGCCTCATTTAGAATGCAATTGAAGCAGTTTGTTTTGGAAGACTCATGTAATTTCAAGAGTGCTAAATCAAGCTTGTGTGGGTCCAAAGTACCTGGAGAAAGTTTAACATATTTTTTTTTTCCCATCTTGATGTTAGATGGTCTCTCCTCACCCTGAATGCTGAATGAAGTTGAGTCATCTCTAAACTCTGCTTACATCAGCCATCGCTAGGTAACAGTAAGTGAAATTAAAATGTGACACCACTAAAGGCGAATGTGTTCAGCTGCAAAATATAATGGCCAAAATCCTCACTTTATTTGCTTTGATATTAGTTTACACATGATTTGGCCAATAAAACCACATTACTGACATGCTTCATTAACTCTGTGGCTCTTTAAAGAAAAAATAAACCATTGATTGCAGTTTCTCCTGGCCCATAGACAAATTTAAGTAAAGGAGATAAGTAACATCTTTCCATTTCAGAATTGTTTCAGTGTCTTTTAAGAAACGCCATGCCTTGTCTTTTAAGTATGACGTTTAAGCTACTCAGTGAGTAGAATGAGTGAATATCATTTATATGATTATTAAAAGTCTCAATCCCTTCTGAGGTCTCCTTAGCATCAGTGTATTCAGTCACTCTAGATCCTGGCTATTTCAGGACTAAAGTGGGTTAAGCTAAACTGGCCATTTTGACTGTACTCTATGATGCAAAATATTGTTTCAATAACTAATTGTTATGTTAAAACACTCAGCTATATTACATTTATAATGATGAAATATGATAATAATCAGTGTTATTTATTTACAATTTCCTCATTAGCTATGTTATCATGTCCATGATGCACGATTCTAGTACTGTACTGTAGCTAACCCAGCTCTCAGTCTCATGTACACACATTCATGCTCAAATGAAAATAACGTCCATCAAGTCACAAACTTACACTACGTCCTGGTTATCACATCACTGGCAGGGCAAGCAGGTTGGTTAATCGAGCTACGAATAACTAGTTTAGCCACATAACTGTAGCTGTTAAGTCAGCTAGCGGGCTAATTTGGCTTCAATATCGCCTTGCTAGCTATCAAATAACGTTGGCAAAATTACTCTTCTAAACATAAAGTGGGGTATCTAATAAATGCAACGTTTAATAAAGGATCAGCTAATATTGTACTATAAGCAATTCATGTACTTACAGAATTTTCATTCATTTATTATCGTCGTTTTCAGTCAGAAAGCTGTCAAATGAAATGTGCATATGCGGTTTGCCGCCTTCAGCTCCATGCATCCACGAAGACCGATAATTTTCACATTCATTAGTGATGTGAAAAATGTGGGTCCCTATAGACCCATTTGGAGTGGACGTCGCCGTTAAGTCACTGTAGTTGAGGAGGGCATATTTACAGACAGCATGTGGAGGGGCATAACTAATTATGGGTGTGTTATTAAGTTACTCCCATTGACGGTTTCCATTGGTGTGGTGTTTTTTATTAAGTGCATGCGTTTATGAAGGAAGAATTACACGGTCAAATTATTTCGGTAAGTGCTTCCATATGATAAACTAGCTATATATTTAAGGATAGTTAACGTGTTCACCACTAAATTCTTTGAATATGAGATTCGAAAAGCTTGCTAGTTATATAACACAGAAATCACTGCAACCCTTATAGACCCGTTTAAAGATAAGCTAGCTACGCGACGAGGTAGGCTACAGTTAGCCAGCTCTAGTCAATTAGGGTAAGTTATAACTAGTTAAAGATGCATGATTCACCTGTCACTATCATAGACTGTAAAAATTAAATGTTTAATTGTCTAACTGGCATGTCATTAAATTTTTTATTTTTAGGTTATGCCATTAACTTTAAGATTTTGGAATACATTAATTGACTTTCAATAATGTCTGTTGTGCTCTTTTGGATCAGTTCTACTATGTAATTTATGCTTTTGAATCAACTTTTAGGATAAGGGTTAAATTAGACCTCAGATAATCAATTCCAAGACATTTACCACATATATTCCTCCCAACAATGATTTAAGTCCATAACCACGTAATTACTCTAGAATTAAAAATGTGCTTGTTCCAGGCCCCCTGGAAAAAATTATATTTCTGTAAACAGATGTTGACCTGACCTCTATGATCCAAATTTAAACTTGCCACCTTTCTGCAACTGGCTATAGAAAATTCAACACTTCCAGTTACCAATTTCAACTTTCTAGAACATTGCTGTTAAATTGAACAGTGCAAGTCAAAGGAAGGAGAAACCATTACAATGATTTGTATGAAAACTGGTCAGATCTACACAGAACCCACAGGTCTGGGCAAAGGACCTTCAGAACCGTTTAGCTGACAAATGAAGTTGTTGCTCACAGGTCCACCGCTCAGATCAACTATATTATAACTGCAATAAGTAGCATTCTCAACCATCAACCTCCTAATGATGGCCCTCTACTGTATCACATATAACCAAGCAATGGCTACTCAAAGAAAAACTGACCATGGCAGACATAGTGAGTATGACTGTGCATGTGTACAGTTAACCCCAAAATAATTCATACCCATGCCAAATTTTGAGCTATAGTGAATTTTTATTTGACCAATATGTTTCTTCTGGCTGGAAAAGACATAAACAAGTGACAAAACATGGTAAAACATTGTGCTGGAGATACAAATTGATAACCTAAATATTCACTATAGCTCAAAATTTGGTATGGGTATGAATACCTTTGAGCTTAACTGTATGTATGCATGTGTCTGTATTATAACTGCACTCAGCAGCTTTCTAAACCACCAGTGTCACATACTTGACTGTAACAAAAACATTTTTAGAGGCACTTCAGTCTATAAATCAATATATTTCAGTTGTATGTTGTCAAACAATTTTAATCCTGAAACAAAATACAATTAAATGGTACTGGAAAATGCCATTTAATTTTACATAATTGGTGCAAGCATAATCCGACTAGAGCAAAGCAAATTCTCTTTTGTTTTCTATATAAATGTTTAAAACGCTTGAACCTAGTGTTATATCTTGACAAAATATATTTAATGAAATCACATGGACTCTGAGATAAAGTTGTAACGTTAGTTAACTCTTCTTCCTCCATTAGTACACTCAGCATAATGACGTCATACCCATACATGACACTTAGCTTGAAACCGAAACCAGGTTGTAACTTAGTATTCAGGAACCCCCATTTAAACTGACCAATGGTGAACATTAGTGTGCGTAATTTAATATTCAGTGGGCGTAACTTAATATTCAGGAATCCCCCATAAGTAACGCCCCCGACTTGCAGTCTGCAGATATACCTTACTACTGAAGTTTGGTGGTGGCTGAAAACTTTGGGAACAAGTAGGGAAACGGGCAAGGTTCTTGGACTAAGGGAAAATAATTTATTGTTGTGCCGTTGGATGTCAGAGTGCAAAACATATGGCTTTCATTTTTATACCTTTAATACCGTTACATTTAATGCATTTAATACGGTTGTCGAAGCCACCCGTTGAAGTTAAATGCAGGCGTTTATGGTTGCAAGCCATTAAACAGACGGACTGGGCTGACGAAATCATCCAGCATATGCTTGTCTCTGCAGTGCTCATTTCATATCATGCGAAGTTGTATCCACTGTTTATCACACACAGGCAAAATCAATGATGCAGTTATAATAATAACGATAAATTAGTAACAGCATCATCCACAAAGCTGGCATTCTCAGTAGGCTATTTCGCATAACGGATCAACGTTAGCAACATTAGATAGTTGGCTTGCAAACAAACAAAATGTTTCATTCTTAGACAGATTAGCTTAGACAGATCAGTATTTATGCAAGCATTTAATTAATGAATGAATGGGATATTCGGTAATATTATATCTGTGATATTACATTTTCTTTATTATTTGGAGAAGGCGTACGGGTGATCTGTATTCCTATAGGTGGTAAAGAGGTTATGTTAGGGGTGGGGGGATGGATCCCAAAATATCGATACTACAGATACTACGTATCGGTTTTAAAGATCCATTCTAGCGTCAATAGGATCGATAACAGTTTGTTTCTCTCGTCTTGGTTGTAGGCCTACTAATTTCAGAGAGTAGAACTGTCACTCTGAGCAAACAAATCTCAGTACTCATGAAAAGTGCTTCTCCAGCTCTACTGTTGCTTGTGACTGGGAACTCATACAACAAACATGCGTTGCGCACGCCCAGTGCGCCGCAGATCGCACCCTCACTACCCGCCCCAACCGCAAAGCCAGATATACAGGCTTATGCCTCGTTCACACCAGACACGGCATAAAATTACCGTACGGTAATTTAACGCAAACATCGCAATCAATCTACGCAAAAAACGCAATCAATCTTCCGCATCTTCATAACCAGTATCGCAAAGACGGAGGAGAACCTCATTTTGCTAGTGTCTAGCCACCCTTGTTTGTATGATACTACCTCGGACGTTTACCGAGACCTAAATGTTAAAAATGCTGCGTGGAAAAGTGTAGCCATGCAAGCATGAGCAGAAGCTTTCTCAGTTTATGTTTCATTGTAGTAGATGAAATGAAAATGTCATCCAGGCTGTATATATATATATATATATATATATATATATATATATATATATATATATATATATATATATATATATATATATATATATATTTTCCCTCAAATATGATTTAACCAATCAGGTCTAGGATATGTCTCGCTCAAATATTTAGCGTTTCAAACTTTGATCTGGTAGGCTATTACAAATAATTAATGAGCTGTCAAATCTATTTTTGCGATCCCATAAACCCGTAATTGAAAGCTACATATTAGCTCTTCTTCGGTGGTACATCAACTTCCGTTTCTGATACCGTACGGAAAAGCACCGCACAAGTTGGAAAATTTCAACTCATGCGACACACCTGCCGTACCGCAACCAAATCTGGCCGAGTACGGTAGATTAGACGCAGCGGTGCGGATTGCTTTCTATTGAAATGAATGGACTTCCGCCGGAACGCATAAAGATTGCCGTGTCTGGTGTGAACGAAGCTTTACAGTACATAAAATGCATGCATGAATGCCATGGCTGAACGAAAGAGGAGCATCGTGTGGATATATTTTACAGCTGTACATAAAAATATTGTGAATTACGATGTATGTAGGAAGGTTGTTCGCTACTGTGGAAACGCCACCAATTTGTTTAAACGTATGAAAACCCACGAGAACTCTGAACTGCAACAGAAACGAAGGGAGGAGGGAAATGCCTCCAGGTAGATTCCCGACACATAGACAGAGTTCAGAGGCAAGGAATATCCAGGTATAGGCCTATATAATAGTGAAATTGATATTTTAGTCAAATCAGAATTTCAGCATTTGCTAATATTACAATAATGTAAAATGCATACATTAATTACTAACTGCAATTGGTCATCATTAGCTGTTACTTTAGCACACTGGTTAAATAATAGACAACACTGAAGAAATGACACTTTGCTACAATATAATGTAGTGAGTGTACAGCTTGTATTACAGTGTAAATTTGCTGTCCCCTCAAAATAACACAACACACAGCCATTAATGTCTAAACTGCTGGCAACAAAAGTGAGTACACCCCCTAAGTGAAAATGTCCAAATTCATGTGATAATTTCTTCATTATCACATGAAAAGATATAATCAAATATTTGCAAAAATGTGAGGGGTGTACTCACTTTTGTGAGATATTGTATGTGTGTGTTTGACCTTCCGGGGTCAGGGTTCCTGTAAAAAAGAAACATGTGTCATCCTTAACTATTGCAGGCCTAAACAGAACAGAGCTTGACCACATTCATTTAAATATTAGTAATTTAGCAGACTCATCCAGAGTGACGTCCGTGACAAATTGAGGTTAACTGTTTCACTCAGACGCCCAACAACCAACTATACACTATATCAGAGGATTAGACCCAGCTACTTTTTGGTTACTTGCCCAAAGCTCTAATCGCTAGTCTATTTGTCACCATGCATTTCATTAGACCAGTCCTTGGAAATCCAGAGGTGTGTTTGTTTTTGCCTAAGTATGGCTGATTTGATACAAATCTTTGGTTCCCCAGAACTGGGATAAAAACCTGCATTCACCCCATAGGTTAAATATGGGTACACAAGACAGTTCAGTTCAGCTGTTCTTGGCATGTCTTGGCATTCAAAATCAGATTTCTCAGCTGTATTCTGAGAAATTGGCATTTCCTGGTAATAGTGCTCGATTCCTGGACACAGATTCTGGCAAATCCTAATCGAAAAATCACTTTCAGTGGAGATTTGTTTTTTTAGTCCAAGGGTGAGCTTAGCCTGGGAAGACAGCCCACAAAAGAATGTGTTATCCTAGGAGCCTAAGAATATCAAAGGAGGTACTAACATGACACATTACCTAACCAGTTCATTAAAATCCAGATTTCCCATTGTTACAGATTAGCTATCCCTCCAGCTTCTACGATCATCTTCCCCCTCTTCAATACTTGCTTAAGCCATTAGTGAAAATTCTGAACTGATCCATGATCATATGCATCTATGTACAACTACATTGATCACGCAACATTTTCCATTCTGTTTTTGTAGTGGCACTGGGTCTGAAATAATTCCATTGATTGACCATTTCCTGCCATAGGCCTTTTTTGCGCTTGTCTGGGACGCAGCCATAGTCCGATTTGACATAGGCATCCAGCCAAATGTCCCTCTATCTTCCAAACATTTTATAGAGCTTCTACAGGCACATTACTAATTCTTGGAAAGATAACAGTATTTGTCTTTAGAAAGTAGGGATATAGCAAATGTAATCCTTTGTTTTGTATGCTTAGATCAAGGACCTACATTTGTGGTCATTTAAAAAAAAAGAAAATATGTTGCTGTCTTTTTCAGTCTGGGTTCTTTTAAGAGCTAATCAATGTCTGGATTCTTTCTAATGTGTCAAGGGGTTTTAAACCACTCATTTAGGGAAATAGAATTGCACAATACAAATGTTTCGTGTGTGTGAGCATACACCCCCACCCGACAATGTTTTAAGAACTTCCCAAGAAACTGCAGAGTGACATGTCCTCATATGGGAATTACCCTATGGAGTCAAGTATAGGAAATGCAGTGTTCCTTCAATAGGCTAGCTACATAATCTTGATGAATGAATCTGGTTCTGGACAGTTCAGATCAGCTGTCCCACAAAAACATTACAATGTAGCTATTTGTGCTTAGATGCACAAGACTCGTGGTGGACGGTGTTGCTGGAGATGATTGGTTGAACTAGGCCAATTAAGCCAGTGACAATCACACCAAGAGTTTCCCTGTGACGAGGATTTGAACTCCCATGCACGATGACACGGCTGTACCGCAGGTCAGTGACTTTTCTGAGATCCCCTGCTGTGTTTTCTGAGGGGGTATGCTAGTATGACTTATGAAAGTGACTAAGCCAGACAGAGAAAAGGATGTAACTTTGAATGTAATAAAACATTTTGGGTGATGCTATAACACAAAAAGTACAGAATGAGGATGAAAACAATTGCAATATCCTTTTAGGGTTAATGGTACCGGTAAATAGGATTTTAATTTAGAATGCGGGTGTGTGTTTCTTTCTCTCTGCTGCCCTTTGTCTAATCCAGTTCTCCTGGAAGTTTGTGTGTTGTGGTTAGTCTGCAGGGAGGAGAGATGACAGCCCGCACAGTGTTGCTCAGAATTTCAGGAAAACCGTCAAGGTTAGATTGTGTTATTCACACACGCTCATGCGATAAAAATGTGTTTCGCATGGGCAAAGAACCTGACTCCCATTCCACATACTGTTCACGTTCAAATGGTCCCATCTACAGGCACACCCTACCCCCCTGTCTTAACTCATGTACTGAGAATATGCACCAAATACTGCTCCTATTGACACACAATGGTGTAACATTACTGTGTTTGGCCCCACCGTCTGACAGCCATTATCTGGATATCTTGTTTGGTATAAGGATATGTCTGTTTGATTTGAGCTGGAGGTCTAAAAAAAAAAAAAAAAAGATTGTTGTTGAAAAAGACTTGCACTTACTCAGAGCGATGTACATTTGAGGCTAGCAAATAGCACACATAAAAAAGAAAATACATATTTGGAGGGATGGGCTGTGCTTTAGAATGCACAATTTGTGGTGGTGTCTTAGAAGAGCTATCCATTTGTCCTGGGATTCTTTCATCAGTTAAATGAAAGCGGTCACTGCACTTACAGGACGTTCTCATCAGTTCTGATAAGGGTGTGCGTCACGTGGACAAACCATGGCTGACCGTAGGGACCAGGAAATATGGGAATGTTAAATCCAGAAAGGCAGCATTGGGGGAGGATGATTCACTAATCAAGGTTTAATACATGAGATATTTGAACTGTCCTGATTCTGCCATTAAAATGTATTAATTGTCTGGAAGAAACTTTTGATTAAAGCTGAAGTTTATAGTGAATGCCATGTAGTAAGTTCATGTACAGTATTGTAATTTTCTTTTATTAGACAAGTTGTGTAATGTTCTTATTTGAGCCCCAATATGAAGTCAGAATGTGCAAAATGACTGATTAAAAAATCATCCAATACTGCTACCATAACTTGATCAAGTTAAGTGATTCTGCATCATTCATAGTATAAACTGATCTTTTTGAACATTTAACATTTATTTGAATCCAGGACAGATTTTACAAGCATAGGCTTTGTTGTGTCATGAATAGTTTTTTTTTCTACTCAGAACAAGTGGATTCTGGGAAATATCAGCAATGGTGCATCTGCCAGAAAATCAATACTTTTCCTAATCGTAAAACGGAGGTTGATGTCTCTTGGGAAAAATAGTAGAGTGTGACAACGGGTCTTCTCATCTTTTATTAATTCAACACATTATTATAAGGGCACTTCCTATGTTTACCTAATTCAAATTTGCTGGGATGACCTCTTCACACTAATAATTGCATTTCCTGTCTCTGGAAGAGATCACAAGGGCAATAATGTAGTCTATAAGCCATATAGATAATCTTTAATTTTGGCTAATAAAGGTTATCATATTTCCCTAAAAAACTGTTCAGTAGCATAATGGACATTTTATGGTCCATTGTCATTTTTGTGTATAGTGTCATTTAGAGAAACATACAGGGCCATGTACAGTATGTAGTATTAGTCAGACTTGAAAACCCCGGTTTCTTTGTTCTGTGTCACCTGGGAGATCTCTGGTGCAGCTGTGTGTGGGTGTGTGTGGTTGGGGAGTTGTTTCACACAGGTGTGTGTTTCATACATGCCAGTGTGTGTTTTCATCATGAACTCATGCCTGAGCGCATGGTTTACAATTGAAGGAACAGGGGAAATGGTACCACTGAATGTGAAAGTGGCTAACTTGAGAGGAACTTTGCATTGAGACTCTGTGGCTTGTTCAAGCCATATTTCTGGGGAATCACAAGGTGCAATAAGTCACAAATATGTCACTTCTGGTCAGCATTACTTAATCATAAGACATTGGAGAGGTGTCTCAAAGTGTTGCTAGCTGTCAAATACTTGCTTGCATGGATAAGTAACTTTGGGCTTCAGAACTAATGAGTTAGATACCATGGAGTGCAAAGCAGTATGTGGATATTTATGTGAACCGAGAGTGGCTGGGAGTGTCCTCACATTTATTTAAGATTTATTTCCGTAGTTTTTGTATACAGTCTGTCAGTATTTACATTCCCAGTCCATCATTGTAAAGCCTATTTACACTCTCCATCCCAACAATTTCTGAAGAAAATACATATGTGAAAAAGAACAATATTTCCAATGAATATTAAAATGCATATATATATTTTTTTTCCAAATGTATGTCTCTGTAACGTTTTGGGTTTTGCAGGACCCAAGCGTGTAGAAAAAGGCTTTTAATAATGGAACGAAAACAGAACCTCACAGGTTCACAAACAAAAGAAAGGGGAGGGCTCTGCCTCGGGACAAGGACGGGGACCAGGAACTGGTGGAGGCTCTGCCGTGGTGGACCGACCAGGAACAGGCGGAGAAACGGGCTGGAGCGGGGAAAGGACCAGGGATGCCGGGCAGGGCCGGCGAGGCAAGGTAGCCGGCTGGCTCTGAGGCTGGGCTGAGGACAGAAACGGCCAGCTGGCAACCCCCTGACGGGAGGCTATGGCCCTCATGACGAATGGGGCCAGGTCCTGGAGGCACCTCTCCTGGTCCTCCAGTCGCCTCAATAGTTCTGCTGGGTCCAATTGTCGATCAGTCATTCTGTAAAGTTTTGGGTTTTGCAGGACCCAAGTGCAGACACGAAGTGTAAAGAAAAAGGCTTTTAATAACAGAACGAAAACAGGAAAACTACAAGAAACCGGCGGGCAGGCAAAAACACAGACTGGTAGAGGGACGGACATGAACCTAGCAGAATAACACAATGACTGACAAAGGGCTAACAGAAGAGGGCAAACTTTATAGGGAGCTAATGAGAACTAAACAACAAACAGGTGAAATCCATCAGAACCGAAGGGACAGAACACATTCAGAAACGAAAGACAAAAACCAAACCAAAGAGGCTACAGGCAAAGACAGAACACCAAAGAGAACAGAACCTCACAGTCACACATTAACATACAATCAGTATACAAACACCTGGTCAGAATGACACAGTAGCACTGGGAGGGAGTGACAGACCACTGCCCCCTCGGCCGTCTTCCCACACATTTTAAAGCACTGAGTTGGCGTTGGCGTTGGGCTGGAGATAGTGTTTCCATATACCACTTATTTCCATTTGCAACAATGTAGAAAAAGTGAACAAGTGCACATTTGGGTATAAGGTTGGGATATTAGGATTTAGCAACAATTTTTCTCTAGCCATGTTGACTCACACCGTGATGATCATCTGAACTGGAGAATTCCTGTCACTTCCAAGAAGAGCATGATGAGTTTGTGTTGTCTTGTTCTATTATGTTTTCTACCTCACTTTGCCTGGGAAAACCAAGCTTTCCAGCTGTTATCCTCTCATCATTTCTGAAAATGTCATGTCAAGAGATATTAATGGCAGTCTAGTGCCTTCAAATGTCTTTGTGAATCCCCAAAGAGTGGTCAATGACTGGTCTTAATTTACAGTGTGACTTGTAACTACTTCCTGGTGGTAACATGGAAAGTTTTTATTCTTGCCTCTCCTCTCCCTATAATTGTCCCAAAACTAGATTTTTCCAACCTTGATGGAACCAAACAAACCTATTGGGGCGATACACACCACATTTAAGTGACAGGATATTGTTGTGGAAAATAGGTTCTGGGGAATCAAGGAATTATTCTGGAAGGGTCATGGGTTAATATGCTAGCTAATAAGTATTAAAAAGATGACATCATCCTGACTAGTGCTGGCATTGTTGCAGGAATCCTGTGTAAAGTGATGTGACTCACCTTGTAGCTGATTCACCTTTACCTGTGTCATTAACCTGTGACCCTTCCAAAATAACTCCTTGTTGTCTCATTGGGAAAATACTGTGACTCACAAATACCCCAAAGAAAAAGAAAATCCTAATGTAGAAAAAGAAAAGGCCTGCTTACTTTCTTTTGAAGGGGCTAATCAGTATTGTTAGTCTTGGCTGTGTTCCTAGCTTCTGGTCGAATGGTTGGGGATTTAGGTTTGTTCTTGACGCTGAGAGAAAATAATCAGCCACGATAGCCTTAGAATGGCTAAGCTACGGGCAAAACCAATAGCCAATCCAGCAGCACGACTGTTACATGTTTACTTTCCTCCCTAAGTTGCTGGAGTCAAAGTGCTTCGGTGGGAGTTTTGTTATCACATTTTTCTATTCCTAGGGGCTCTCTGAAATAGCACAAACTGAGTGGAGGGTTGTGTAGTTAATTGAATAAAGCAAAATCTCTTGCTTTTGCAGTTATGGATACTTTGCTCAATACCCTGTAACTTACCAGCTTTTATTAATAATTGTTATTGTAGTAGCCTGAAACTAGGTCCTCTCTGTGGTATATCTTGACTAAGACTGAAAAGCGGGGTTACATAAAGGTCATCTGTACTGAGTCCTCCAGTGATTTCTGTTGGCTGACATTTCATT
Source organism: Esox lucius (assembly GCF_011004845.1). Taxonomy (NCBI): domain Eukaryota; kingdom Metazoa; phylum Chordata; class Actinopteri; order Esociformes; family Esocidae; genus Esox; species Esox lucius. Next base: position 18,540,813 of record NC_047583.1, read on the forward strand.
TTACTTATATGCCAGTTTTTGAGAAGTGTTATATGAAATATGGCGATACTATGTGGTGCTTACTTTAAAGCTTCTACATTATTTTCAAATAATAAAATAATCTAAATGGTAGTTTATTATGTCATTACGGCATTGCCACTAATAAATAAACAGGGCATTGTGATTATCATTTGGTTATTGTCATCCAGTTTATTTTCACAGATTAAATATACAATATATGTGTGCAATTCCCTAATTGTCTCTTCTTTGCCACTTGCCACTGTATTTTCTGTGAAGTGAAATTGACAATTATGAGTAGACAATAATTTCATGTGACCTGAAATGAACGATAATAGGCACATCATTTGAAGTGCTTAATTGTCCCCTCCCTTTTGAAATGGACAGGTCGTAGCACTAATGGGGGAGGGATATTTGAAATGATGAATCAGAGAAACCGTACCCTACCACAGTGAAAACGTATTGAGTGGAACAAGTAGGTAATGAGCTTCTGGCCCAGCGAAGTGATCCGAGCTGCTATACTGTGACTAAGTACGGTTGGCGATGTCTGAGTACCGATCAAACAAATATAGAATGGTGTATGTATTCCTTCCATTGTTCATGGCTCAAAGGATTCAAAAGCATTTGAATGTAAATTTTACTTCAATTGTTAGAATTGTATTATTCTCAGACATTCTAGCTAGAATGACCCCTAACACTGCTGGAACTCAGTTGACCTTTTTACATCTACATGTTATCCTCAATGAGACAAATAAGTAAAATAAGGAAATAAAATAAGTATGAGTTGGAATTAGGCTAGAGCATTCAAGTTACTGTATACTGTGCACATTTGTGCTGCCAATTACCTTACATAATGCATTTGATTGCCTCAAACATGCTGTCGTTGCAGAGATAAATGCTATGTATTTTCATAGCCTGATGGAAACAATTACGAATGGAAAGAATTTACTGGTACTGGTACTTACTGATCATCAGTGACATGGCAGTGGTCACTGATGGCACTTAACATGCACCAGAAGTAGTCTTGAACCACAAGCATGCATTTGTATAGTCAACCTATCAATATTATATTGGGCAGTAAGTAAATACCAACTGAACATGTCAGCCATGTCAAGAAGAATCGATTCTACTCTGGTTGAATCCTGTACCTTTATGTTGAGTTTGGCGGTCATGGTAGTGTTAAAAATAGTAGAAACTGCATTCTAAAGAAAGTCAAGTTAAAAAAAGACAGAGGAACAAGAAAAGGAGGTCTGTTTACTGTGTACTGTGGGTCACATTCTCAGGGGATTGATGTGAGGCCTCTTCAGTGAGTGGAACTTAATGGAAACAAAACATCCTTATGGCTGACATGTTTACGTACCCTGATGTCCCCTGTGCAAGGCATATAGGAGACCCAACAAAACTGGTCTGAATCAGATGTTATTCTACATTGTGTTTATAAAATGCCATCTTGACTGTGGGTGGTCTAAGCAAAAGGGCTTTGCCCAAGCAGAACATTCCAGTACAAGTCAAAATGTTTCACAATAACTCATAGAATAACAGAATGTAGACCATTGCTAACCCTGCTACATCTTCAAAGGGTCAGTGAGTCCTCAAAACAAAAACAAAAAATGCAGATGTGTTTGCTTAATTTCTTAGTATCTGGAAGTCATTTTGTGAAATCCAAGAGTGAACATGCAGTCCTTTTATTCATGCATAGCGGCCATTGACTACTTGCACTGTGTTTAGAGAATATTGAAGAATGGAATGGAACAATCAAACAGCTCATGACAATGAAAAAAAACAGATTCAAATTTGATCCCAACCCTGGTGAGGCACCTGATGACCTCAGTTAGCTTTGCAGGCACCTGAGTGGATCCAGGAAATGCTGGCTGTCGATGCCACACTCCTTCCGGAAATGCTGGCCAATTCACATTGCCCATGGTGACTCTCGACCACTTGTCAGCTAGTCAAGGCTCAAACATAAACTGAGTTGGTCATCTTGGTGCTATGAAAACCGCACGCCTTACACAGGGCTTGACATTGGCACCCGCTAAAAACTAAAAAGCTAAAAACACGGTAGGAGGGGCTGAGTGTTGCCAGGTGGGGTGTGTTTCCTATTCAATTGGGCTATTTCTAATGGGCTCGAGCTGGTCGATTTTTTTCTGTGTCTTCAGAAGAATATAATTTACGGTGAATGAAATCTGGCAACCTTGCATACAGGACCACATGGGTCCAGACATCGAGGAGATGAGTAATGTCGGGAAAACAAATGCATCCCAGTTTTCTTTTACACCCAAGCATGTCAAAATATTCCATTAAAACTTAATAACCTCAAACTAAATTTAATCAACAAATGTAATTAATTTTTTTTTAAATATTTTCAGGTGACTTCTAGTAGCCTAGAATTACACACTTGTTTTTAAAGAGAGATCGCGAGACAAATGAAGATGACTGGTGAAAAGACCACCAGACTAGGGTATGTACTATCACCAAAAGAATTAGGCTATATATGCAATATGTTGAGTAAAAAAATATATAATTAACATATTCAAGTTACTAACAATATAAACATTCAAGCGTGAAGACGCTGGATAAGCGACAGCAGCAGAGCCTAGTACAGCTGAAGGAAATCGAGGGGGATGTGGCGTCAATGCAAGGATGGGGAAAATAACTTGACAATGCTGTAATATATACAGCTCTGTTTCGTTTTTATGCAAGTCTATATTAACAAGAACATAAATAATATTGACTGCGATTAATTATAAAGCTGTTGGGTGATTTCATATTTCTTTTTAAATAACATATTAATAGTTCTAGGTTATGCTAAGAATAAATATATTGCTTGCATTTTTTGGTTGATATTAGGGAGGACATTGTAGCGTGCATTAGCTCTGCTCAAGTGGACATGGACAACAGGGCAGATTTAACACTATAATAGTTGTCTTTAGTTGTGTGTAGCCACATTATATAAAGTATTTCACAGAGGTGTGTCCGGTAGAGTGGGATAACATTGCTGCATTGCTCTCCTCCATCTTGGCAGGAATTAATGTGCAATCTGAGTGTTTTCATACACCTGCGAATCTTCAGACACGGTGGAATGTGCCGTTCAACTCAATAGCATCCTCCCTTGACTCTTACTTCCTCACTGTTTCTGTCTCCTGGCGTTTTCTCTAAATATGCTTCCTACAGCACAGTTGCTCTGAAAAGTATCCAGCCCCCTTGGACTTCTCCAAATTTCCAAAATGTTGATTCTATGTTTGTTTACATATTCAGTGATTCTTTATGATTCTGTATAGACATTTATACCTGTGTACTTAAGTTCTGTCCTAGTATGCAGAAATGAAGTACACCGTACACACTGGAATGTTAATGGATAACAGATGTTTCTGTAAGGTGTGAATGCAGGGACAAAAGGGTTGCTTTTAACTGCCTAGCTTGCTTTATCCTCGAGGTAACACCACTCCGTAATATTAGATGGCCCCAGGGACAGATTGGAATGTGTCCCTAACCAATAAGGAGTCTATTCTGCAGGAGTAGTCTTGATATTTTCGTTAGCTAACCAACCCCCACAACTTGAGTGGGTACTTAAACCAGGGTGAGGTTTGGGAAAGCTCTCTTACATTTTCCTCTCATCTGCATGCATCATTGGTATTGCAAACATCTTGAAACTCCGGAGAACGCATGAACAAGTATTCACCGGCTTTGCTATGACACCTGAATGACCTCTGGTGGAACCAATTTTCTTTTGAAGTCACAATTAGTTGAATGGAGACCACCTGTGTGCAAGTAAGGTGTTTCATATGATTTCAGGTTAAAGACACCGAACTCTGGGAGGTCCCATAGATACCATAATACAACTTTTTTCCTTCTCGTCTTCCCTTACAGAATGAGATGGTGTAGTATAAGTCCAGTCTAGTTTAGGGTGTGAAGGATAGTACTTCGAGTGTCTGAAGTGAGTATAAGGAGATTACAAGTATTTGCAAACTGATAGATGGTCTGGCGAGAAAGCTTAACTGGAGAATATGTTTTGTCACTGATTCATTTTGTAGAAAAATATTATTAAAAAAACCAAACTTAAAACACTATCTGCAGATTTTTTTTTGCTTATTTGTATGCTATTAGCACACAAAAAATCGTACATAAATCTTACACACAAAAAACTGATATATATATGTTTTCTTTTTCCCTTTACAGGACTTTTTTGTATTGATCGGTGGCGAAAACTCTTACATCCATTTTGATTTAATGTTGTAACGTCAGAAAATGTCCAAGGGGGGTGAATACTTCTAAAAGCCACTGTATACAGTGTGTTATTTTCAAGTTTGCATGCACAATATGCTGTCTTTTGCTCTTTTTTACTTTCTCTTGTGTTTTTTGTCTGAATTCAGTCATCCTAATTTTTCGGTAGTAAGAAAAATCCTTCCCCCACGGTTCCAGTGTAATGTGCATTTATGAGGTACTACAGACTATAGCCCACACAAGTCTATGATACAATAAATGCACAAAAACAGTACAATAAAATATCTTATTAGTCAGCTGTTCTTTTTTTCACAGTGGTTTTCACAAGCCAGGCATCTTGTCAAACTGATAATGAATGCTGACAGGCAAAAAGCATGCTTATGTGTCGAGAAAACAACTGGAGCTGTGGGTAAATACTGATACCATACCATACCATCTTTTTCCGCTTATCCGGGGCCGGGTCGCGGGGGCAGCAGTCTAAGCAGAGATGCCCAGACTTCCCTCTCCCCAGACACTTCCTCCAGCTCTTCCGGGGGGACACCGAGGCGTTCCCAGGCCAGCCGGGAGACATAGTCCCTCCAGCGTGTCCTAGGTCTTCCCCGGGGTCTCCTCCCGGTGGGACGGGACCGGAACACCTTCACAGGAAGGCGTTCCGGAGGCATCCGAAAAAGATGCCCAAGCCACCTCAGCTGACCCCTCTCGATGTGGAGGAGCAGTGGCTCTACTCTGAGCTCCTCCCGGGTGACCGAGCTTCTCACCCTATCTCTAAGGGATCGCCCAGCCACCCTGCGGAGAAAGCTCATTTCGGCCGCCTGTATCCGGGATCTTGTCCTTTCGGTCATGACCCAAAGCTCATGACCATAGGTGAGAGTAGGAACGTAGATTGACTGGTAAATCGAGAGCTTCGCCTTGCGGCTCAGCTCTTTCTTCACCACGACAGACCGATACATCGACTGCATTACTGCAGAAGCTGCACCGATCCGTCTGTCAATCTCCCGTTCCATCCTTCCCTCACTCGTGAACAAGACCCCTAGATACTTAAACTCCTCCACTTGATACTTAAACTCCTCCACTAAATACTGATAACCTTCGAAAAAAGAAAAGGCGTGACTGTTAAATTATAAATAAATTATGCACTTTTTTTTTTAACATAGGTTGAGTGACATCAACTATCCATCAAGGCAGTGCCTTAAGAATTACGAAAAATATGTTAACGTAAAAACAAATAAATAGTAGTTTAAACTCCATATCAAGTTTTTGGCATTGTATTGTTTTTATATGTATATATTGTGTTTCTGGAGGTTTTCAGTGTATTTTGAACACTTTCAGATCATACCTTGATTATAATGCTTTTGTAATATCCTGATTTCATGATGCCATGGATTTGTTCAAGTCACCCAATGCCAGAGGAAGCAAAGCAAACACTGTCTAGGAAGGTTGGCTGCAATGTCACAAACATCCTGATAAAATGAGCTACAGTGGAAGCAGGAACATCAAGATCCCTGGAGATGGACTTGTAGTCTAGAGATTGTCCATGCTTGGCTATTATCATGTGTCTTCAGATTATTCTCCAGTGTTCTTACAGTGACACAAACCAGGAGAATGCGTATTTTTTTATTTTCAAATTGCAGACATTTGCAAATGACTACAGTTGAGTTCAACTCCAAACTAAAGGGTAAATCACCAGCTCGAAATTTAATTATTTCTAAGAAGGTGCCAATAATATGTTTTGTGCCATTTTAGGACTTATTTAAAGAATTATTTGAGTACTCCAACAGAATATTTCTAAACCCACATAACTATAGCTTATTTCCTCTCACCATGGAAATAGACTATTCAGAAGTCTCACCTCTGGTAGAAGGTTGAGGTCTATCAGGAGCAAAACCTCTCGCCACAAGAACAGTGTCTTTCCTACAGCAGTAGGCCTCATAAACATGCCCATGGAGTCAAACTGACTAAAACCCCTCCACACATACTCACACAACCATCAACTAGCCAATTTATGCACCTTACATATTTTTTCCATATTCTTTAGTATATTTATGTCATTTATTAATACTGTTTTTATGCTCAGTCCACTGTTCTAATTTCTTTTTTATTTCTTTGAACAAAATTGATGTACCATCAGACCAAAACAAATTCCTAGTTTATTGTGAAACCTACTGGACTATAAAACTCTTTCTGATTCTGATTCAGTCTTCGGAGAAACAGTGCAGTCCGTTGGTGCTTTTGCAAATGGGCAATGCAAAAAAAACAAATACACTGCTCACATAAAGATTCTGGACACAATCTTGCTCCGTACAAACATAATCCCAGACAGAGCCATCCCAGCAGTAAATAGCTTGACCTCAAGCTCTCAACTCCAGTTGATACAACTCGTTCAACTTCAACCGGATGAAGACTCCTGAAGATATTTAAGTAGATGTGTTTCAGGGCATTGTGTAACATGAAGCACATCTAATCGGGATGCAAATGTAATCTGTTCTTGCTTGTTTGAATAAATCACCATGGGAACAGACCACAGTTGCTGACACTTTGTTACGTTTCTCTGCATGATGTGCATATTTTCCCTCTTTCTGTTCTTTACTTGTGACCTCAGTTCTTGAAGTGAACGTTTTTTTTTTATGTGGTGTTTTCTAGTATGAAACTGCAGTTTTATTTTCTGTTTTTTACATTACCTTACAATTCATCTTGCATCAAAGGTTCATGCTAAAATATTTTTACGTCTAAAAGCACTAATTTCACTTGTAGTCTTCAAGTTCAAGTCACATGTGAAAGGAAAATGTTTTCTTCCCCCTTTTGTGAAGGTGGTATTAAAATGTGATCTCTTATATGTGGACTTTAAGTAGTTTTTCTATATTACATTTATTATAATCATTATACATTCACAGCACATAATGATTATCACTATGTCCATTTACTATGAATTAATCATAAATGAATGCATAAACAACACACTAATCATATTATTATATTTACTTGAACTATGTAAATAAACATGGACCATGGGGAGAAGAGAGACATTTGGGAGTAAAGGAGTGACATGGGTCAAAATGGGAGGAAAGTTTAAAATTCAAGCAATTGCCAAATTAATAAACAGGATCTATCCCTTATAACCCAGATTTGTTCCAGTGCCACTTTATCTAAGACATGAGTGTACTTGCATAAATAGGACTAAGGTCCTTAGGAGAAGAGATTTGGAGTGCAAGGGGACTGTATATCCACATATCCACAGCAGTGGTCTGAAAGAGAGAGGAGGTCTGTCCTAAACATGAGCCTGATCTTGTTTTAGAATCACTTGTTCCCCAGTTGAATCCAGGGTCAGCTACCATCCCTAAGCCTATTGATTAAAATAGTATAATGAAACATTCATAATGAAACCTAGCAACATAAGGTGAATGTGCTTCTTTTGCTTTTTACACCATTAATTTCAGTATTTCCTATCTAATTCAAATAAGATCTGTGTTTTGTCTATGCTTACCCCGACACTGCGTTTTGATACTCCTGCAAAGTTCATCTGGACAAGTATGTTTGTCAAAATATTGGCATCAATACTACTAAAACATTGTTTGCTAAGGAGCTGTATTGGTACAACTCACCTTATATTAACACAAGTATTTACACAAGACACTGAGATGGTGTTTGCCTAAATAAAACACAAACCTTATTTGAAGTAGATAAGAATATCCTCCATGGGATGTTGAAAATGTGAATCACATTCACATTTGCAGCTAGATTTTATGGGGATTACTAGTATAGACTTCATTTAATTACCTTATAATTCCCTAGTTGGGCTGATGTTAGTTTGCTAAGCTGATGTTAGCTAGCTTGTAGATTTTGGGAAAATCCTGGTAGCTTTCATTACTGTCAATCATTACCATTACCATTACTCATTTCTGCACAAAACACTTCAAAGACAAATTTCCTAACAGTATGTAGAAAGGAGCAATACTAAGGATGTATTATCAATATTTACATCCAACAGTTGTTACACCAACACAAGAGGAACAAATTATCTCTCTGTTTGCCATACCTATTTTAACTTAAATGTGGTTACATCAAAGCTGTTTGTGTGGTTGCGAAACCATCTACTGATAAGGTACGAAATATCAAGCTCCTGTATCCGACAACAATCACAAAGTTAATAGTTTAAAATAGTAGTGTTCCTTAAACAAAATACAATGTCATTTGGGACATGGACCCAATGTTTGCCCGGAGTTTAACAGACATGCTGAATTCCTGACTTCTAGCATAGCCATAACCATATGCCAGCTCTTTCATAGCAGTTTCCTAACCCTGTACAACCCAACTGTAAAAGGTCAAAATATTTTAGAAACAACACCAGATGACTGATATCAAAGCCAGAAATATTCCTGCTTAATTCAGGCTTGTTGTTCCTGTCATTGTCTGGTCATATTTTCATATACATGTCCCCAATCATTCCGGTAACATTTTCGACCAGAATTACCGTTGTTACCTGAGCTGAAGATAAGGTGTAAAGGGTTGCAATCACGACAATCATTAGCAGGTTGGAGATTTAGTTCCCCAATTACCTCTATAACAGAAATGTTGTTATTCCTGTGAGAAAGTGTGTGTGCATGTCTGTTTGTGTCTTCCACACTTTGTGAGAAAGTGTGTCATAAGGCTTTTTTGATGAGGCCTAGAACCCCACATAGAACAAATGGTCCCCTGGCAGATCTTCTTGTTCTTGTCCTGACTTGTGCCGTGCCTGAGTTGACCAGACACATCTTGTTGCATGTGGGAGAAATTAAACTTGTATTTGTAATCACAAGAAATGTGGAGGAGGAGCGCATGTTGAGAGGGCAGACAGAGAGTTAAAAAGGAGAGACTATTTCCTTGTCCTTTGTAGGAAAACAAGAGAGTAGAGAAAATGCAGGAGAAGAACTTCGGATTGAATGTTATGTTATGATTATAAGTTATAGAAAGAAATCAAGCAGGTAAATTAGGGAGCCATTCCGATTTTGATCTCTTATCCTCCTTTAGCAGGAAAAACTATTTAGCATTCTTGGCTGTCATTTAGTAGTTACTGTGCTATACAAACAGCAATCAGGATGTTCACAGAAGGTGCGACACACTTCCTAATGTTTTGGTAATATCAATCATTTGAAAACACTTCATTGGAACTAATAAGCTGGCACATTTCAAAGGTAAATTTGCCTTGGGTAATGTTCAGTAACTCAAGTCATTGTTTGATAGTGTGATGGCCCAACAGCTTCTCACTAAAACAACAGGGAGGGTTGTATCAGTGTGGGCCCCTTCTTGTTTCCAGTGGTTAAACCGTTCATATGCTCTCCTAAGCAACATTTCCTGTTTGATGAAAAATAAGAAATCATCATCACAGTGGTCTAGTCTCGCAGGAGGGGGCACCTAAGATTGAAGATTCTTTTGTTTTCGTTTTTCACTTAATAGAAAAATAAATTTGGACTGAAAAGTGGTGAAAGATATGGGGGTTACGTTGAAACAGTATCCATGCTGCAGTAGTACATCTGCACCATAGGCAGCGGATTAAAGAACCACTTGCAAGGTCCATTGTAAGGTCCATTTCTGTCAGAGAAGGACAGGAGAGGTAATCCTAGGCAAGGATCCAAGAAGCAAGGAGATACCAAATGTGAACAGTGTGAAGCTCAGAACATGTTGAGACAAGCCTGTGGTGATACTCTGTTAAAAGGGCTTGGTTAGTAAGACATTTTATTTGTTCAAATAAACACGTTTTTACCTGTTATGCCACTGAACTAACCTGACATTTCAATTAGTAATATCTAATCAACTTTTTGCATTTGTTTATTTGTGTTGTATTTAACTAAAGTCAAATTGAGATTTTTCTTTATTTTAATGTGAGCCATGACCAAGAAAGCAGCTTACATAGTAAAACACAAGATTAAACAAAATAGAAAATAGAAGTTTTAGGGCTGTAAAGTAGATTTTGAAAAAGCACTTGTCAAGTGAACATTTCACTTTTAGAAGTTGTATTTCTTTTAACTTTTTGTTTTTGACCTATACTTTTATTTGTAGTGGAACAATATATTGTACACGGCTATCCAGACAAACAAAGTTGCAGGGCAAGAAGGGCATTGGTCAGGGACATGACCCAGAACCCAATTGCCCAATAAGAGATACGGCCCAAATCCAGCAGTGCAAAGCTGGTAGAGGCATACAAATGAAGATATAAAACTGCAATTCCTGCCAAATGAGTTCATACAAAGTACTCACTAAAGTGTCCTGAGTACTTACGTACATTTTTTGTTTTTGCCGGACCGCGTAAGCGGAGCTGGCTAAGAGCGAATGTCTCTTACTGATTGAGTGACTGAGTGATTGACTGACTGACTTACTACCTCTTGTTAAATAGCGTAGTGGTTAGAGAAGCGGGCTTGTGAACTATAGGTCCCGTGTTCATATCTCCTTGCAGGTGATGTGTAGTATGCTGGCTAAAACCGTTAGAATCTACATTATGGTAAGTCTCAAATAAAACTCTATACGGTTGTATTGTGACTGTTTCTGGCATGGAATAGTTCATCTTCAGTGTCGCTAGCAATTGTTCAATTCTTATGATTATTCCTAGGAAGTTAGTAGATACTAGTAAGCGTATTTAACACAATCCTCAGTGGAGTCTAGCGACTGCTGAAACTTGTGATGCCGTGGCATAGTGGTTAACAACGGTGTCTCTCATATGGAAGACCTACGTTCAAATCTATTGAAAGCAACGAGAATTATTAATTAGTTCTGGTAAATTTCACAATTCTCTGGTCTTTTCACTTGATGAAAAAGTTAGTTATCGGTGCCTTTATTGATAGTTACTGTATAAATGTAATTCACGAATGAAAGAAAAAAGGACGTTGTTTTGCCATGAAAGAAAGATATACGTTCCTATGCCATAAAATGAAATAGCTTTGGCAGACTCGCTAGCAATTGCTCAATTCTTATGACTATTCCACTAAGTAAGTAGATACCGGTAAAGCTTATTACTGGCTAATATGCTGTTAAAATGGCCAGTGGCAAACGCTATACATAGCCACTATTTGTGGTGGAGGTAAACTTCGTTAGAAACATTAGTCAGTTTAATTGTATCAATGTCATTCACAAATGGCCAATTAACTATTAAAATGGCCAGTGGCCCGGCTGAACTAGGATTGCCTGGTTTCATTTTTTCCAGTAAATGTATACACATTTAGAAAGACGTGTTCACTTTGTCATCATGTGGTATTGTGTGTAGATTTGTTTTTAATTAACTGTAAATGAAGTCTATAACACAACTAAATGTGGAGAAAGCAAAGGAATCTGACTATCCATCCATCCATCATCTTCCGCTTATCATCATCATCTTTCCCTATCTGAATAGTGAATATGAAGACAACATGACTGGCCCAACACTTTTAACCACTAACTTACCCTAAGAGGGTGGTGACTTGGGGCTACAAGGCACACAGAAAATATATATGTGTAGGCCGTAGAGTAGCTTATAGAAATCGCACACAGAATTGTTTAAATAAACATGTTATTTTCAATTGTATAATATATGACATTGGAGATTTAGGAAAATATCTGCAAAACCAAACAAATTGTTGAATTAACTGATACTTTGACACAGACAAACTGAAAATCATTGATCAATTAAAAGCAATATTATCTTGACTCCAATATTATCTTGAATCCAAGGATGAATGAAGAGGAAATTAAAGCCATACAAAAGCTTTTCCGTTTCATGGACACACCCAATGTTGCACAGCTCATCGATCCACTTGCACCAAAATCCTGTCCCATTTAGAATAGGCTACTGTTTGCGCAATAGGCAAATTTTGAAGTTATTTCAATGTTTTAGTAGCCTACAGACAGATTTAAGTATTTTTTGTCAGGAGCCCTGTGATTTCAATCCAGTGGTTTCCTGCAATTGTTTCGGAAACACTGCGAAAAGTCTGTTTTGGCTGCATTATGTTAACTAACAGCTTTTCAACTTGTGCCTGACGTCAAATGTCTGTTATTTTTATACATATTATTGATCCTCTCTGACCAAATTACAGGAATGTATTTCTGGTCAGGCAATAGTATGGGCCACATTGTAAACTTGAAAATGTACCGGCCAAATTATAAATTATAAACTGTAAATTATTAAAAGTATTAATTTATTGGCAAAATACCACCATCCCCTGAGGTGCCTTATTACTGGTATGAACTGGTTGTCAACATTGTTAAAACTGTTGTTATACATGTAGTGTTGTCATACATGTAATGTATTGTCTTACACATACCATGCCAAATTTCAACCAAAAATATGAGGTGGTTTGATTAATGTCAGTCTGGGTTATGAATGGAGGTGCTGGATGTTGCTGTGAGATAGAATTATATAAATGCACTGCTTGCAGGCGAACATGACGAGCACACTAGACTCATGTTTCCAAACATTTACAAAGTGACTGGTGGAGTTAGAATTTAATATATTTTGTTTTTTAAATGGTGCAGATCAGGGATGACCTGAATGTACCTTGAACATTATCATCATTTTAACAACCCCCTTTTTTTCTTCTCTTCCTTTTTTAAATACCTGCACAAGCATACCCACAAACTCAACAAACAACTCATACAAACGTACAACAAGCATAATATCTTAGACTGCTGTCACAACAGCAACATAATAATTTGGCACTTGCTGCCGTAGACCACCCCTGTGGTTGGCCAGACAGGTTCCGTGTAGAAGGCACCCAGGCTCTAGAGAGACCATGACAACACGTTGGAGCACTCAGCTCATCCCCCAGAGCATGGGCCTCAACAACGACCGGATGACAATGTCATGGACAGACATCCCCCAGAACATGGGCCTCAACAACGACCGGATGACAATGTCATGGACAGACATCCCCCAGAACATGGGCCTCAACAACGACCGGATGACAGTGTCATGGACAGACATCCCCCAGGGCATGGGCCTCAACAATGACCGGATGACAATGTCATGGACAGACATCCCCCAGAGCATGGGCCCCAACAACGACCGGGTTGACAATGTCATGGCCAGACATCCCCCAGAGCATGGGCCCAAGCAAGGTCCGAATGACAATGTCATGGCCTGACATCCCCCAGAGCATGGACCCCAGCAACGTCTGGATGACAATGTCATGGCCAGACATCCCCCAGAACATGGGCCCCAGCAACGACCGAATGACAATGTCATGGACAGACATCCCCCAGAGCATGGGCCTCAACAACGATTGGATGACAATGCCATGGCCTGACATCCCCCAGAACATGGGCCCCAACAACGACCGGGTTGACAATGTCATGGCCAGACATCCCCCAGAGCATGGGCCCAAGCAAGGTCCGAATGACAATGTCATGGCCTGACATCCCCCAGAGCATGGACCCCAGCAACGTCTGGATGACAATGTCATGGCCAGACATCCCCCAGAGCATGGGCCCCAACAACGACAGGATGACAATGTCATGGCCTGACATCCCCCAGAGCATGGGCCCCAGCAACGACCGGATAACAATGTCATGGCCAGACATCCCCCAGAGCATGGGCCCCAGCAATGGCCGGATGACAATGTCATGGCCAGCAACAATCGTAATTTTATTTGACCACATGCCAAAGCGCATTCTCATACCGTCATCCATACCCAAACATCCACCCCACCACACAACCACATTCAGCCACTCTAACACAAACACACTTAGACATATACAGCTCTGAAAAAAATGAAAGAGACCACTTCACCATTTTCTTTCCTTTACAAAAAAGTTGAAAAGGAAGGTTTTCGGTGAGGAACAGAAGGGTTAAAATTAAGAGACCACTGCAAATTGAACGCTTTTGTTCCTCACTCAAAACCTTCATTTTTTAACTCTTTTGGAAAGGAAAGAAAATGGTGCAGTGGTCTCTTAATTTTTCCCGGAGCTGTATAAACATGTACTGTATACACATAAACATCCACATGCACATTTCAACATACTTACACATACTTTTATAGACACATACAGAATATAATATTCTTAGTGTTGAATAACGCTGGTAGAACCTTGAGGTCTGGTTTGAACCAGCCAGTTTAAAACTGGAAATACAGCTTCACTACACTGGAGAGATGATACGCTTCTCTTGCTCACCACAGCAGAAGCCATGTGTTGGTCTCAAAGTAAAAATGCTGTACAGGCCTAAGTCCGGTTACTACCTAGGTTGTTACGTCATTGGCTGATACCTCCTTACCACCTGGTCCATTGCTTATTCTTCCAACCAGGTCATCAGGAGGATGCTAATTCATTATACAGAAATTGACTTAAGCATGCAGATGGACTCGTCATGATGGACTAGGCACTATAAAGACACAGATATGTAGATGAGACTTCTTTACACCTCTACCATTATGGTCCTGGTTATTGACTCCAAAAATGGGAAACAAAATGCTGGTTCCGACATATAATACCACGTAACTAGTAGTAATACAAACAGTGGCGTTCTTTCTTTTTCACAGGTTATTCCCTTTTGTCAGCACCTTGGGAGTTTTATTTGTATTTCTCTAGCTCTTAATATATTGGAGAATGCAGCCATATCGTTTGTCTAACTGCCAATTTGCTACACTGGTCTCCGTTGTGGGACAGGGATCTCCTTGGTTGGAAGGCTCCAGTTAAGACCCATAACAAAGTTATTCTCAGTTTCCTGAGGTCAGACAATGCTGTAATGTTGGGTATTTGGGAATTGTGCAACAGTCTGTTCTCTTTCTAACCAGAGGGGGAACTCCCTTTGTCAGTGAATCGAATTTTAGTCAGAATCAGTGTTTTGTCAGAAAGCAGTAAAAAAGTGAAAAAGAGATATCTGGTGAAGGGATTTAGTTTGTTTGAGCATCTCATGAAGGTTAAAGATCAGATGGTTCAGAGATTGTGACCTAGGTGTTGTAAATATTGTGTTTGTTGGTTGAGATACCTCATGTGTCTGTTACTAAATGTAGCAGTAAACTGCTTTAGACTTTGCCTAATGAATTCCAATATTATATTTTTATTAGCAAAAAAAAATAGGGTAAAAAAATATATATATAATATATTTTTTCTACATTTTAAACTGTCAGTGTAGTTGCTCTTGAAAGTTTCCAGAGACAGACCCAATAACTTCACACCACCACATATTATGGTTTTGGTTTAATACAAAACATTTCTTTTGCCGCCTGTCTGAATCCAACTAAAGCTCTCTTGCTGACATTTGCCTTTAGCTCCCTTAGATGGTGGAATGTTTTTGAATGTTTTAGTACTCTGATAGGTTATTGAAAACAGCTGCCATACACATCTGGTATTTCATTCAACACTCTGTTCACATGAGCTCTGTATGTATCAAGTGTCTCAGAGTAGGAATGCTGATCTAGGATCAGAGATCCACTGTAATTTTCTTCATTTTGATCACAAAATCGAAACAGATTCTGGATCAGTACATCTACTATGAGTGGCTTTATGAATACCAGCCTGAAGTACTTGGCCTTTATTCAGCCTTGCCAAAATCTGGTCAATCCACCCTTCCCATCCATGTTTTCTTTCTGATTTAAGATATTCTGTTGCAGTAAATAATTGTGTTTGGCCATAAGGGGTTTTGTGTACAAGGTGAACAGATATAACAACTCTTAGATCTTGTGCTCATCTCATTAGCGAAAATAACATGAGATTTGTAAAGATTATTTGGGTTTTAATTTTGTTTGTTTTCCCATGGTAGATAAGTGAAAAAGCCTTCAGCTATGCTTAGTCTCTTAGATATGGCTTAAATGTTTTCATGTGTTACCAAAAGTTAACCAGTTCAGTAAGCAATTTTTGAAAGAGAAAAATATAATTTTGTTGACACCATTTTTATTGAGGAATTATATTGGGATGTTACATGAACAGATGTTGTATTTTTTAACAGCTGAGTAACAGCTAGCAAGAGATGTCTAGGTTGTTTGAGAAAGGATGGGAAAGGTAATGAAACCTTTTGCATTTCAAAATAAACTGGTTGCACTTCAGCAATTTTCTTCATTCCTCTTCAAGTAAATATTTGTTCTGAATTCTTAACACTTTAGGTAGCCTTTTAGGAACCCAGAGTATCTGTCTGAAAATACATGATATTTAATGTACATAATGTCTCAGTTACAATCAATACACCATTATTTCAGAATTCTGAAAATAGATATAATGTTGTGTTGTTTGTTGATAAAAAAATAACTCCTTATTTACTGAAATTCACTGCTTGTTCCAGGATCACCCAGAATGCACTGCATGGTTTGGTTGTGGGACAATTATGGTTCTGGGAAATTGCTCTGGTCGGGGTACTGCTCATGGAGTTATGCCATTTTTTATTAAACCTCACACTATGCAAGTCTGCTTGAAAATTACAAGTAATATAATTAGAATTGGAAGGAGTAATTTTGTGTTTTTTCCAAAATGAGTGGAGGCGATCTGTCCTGCTCCAATTTGCACTTGTACCATTTAGCCATGAGCTGTCGATATGCCCAGATATCTCTCTGATAGTTACTCGTGCCAGATATCTCTTTTATATTTACTTGTCAGAAAAGACCTTAACTGTGCTCACAATCTGTATTTGATCGGTCCTCCAACCGGTGTGTTCATACCTTTAACTTTCTGAATACTAACATGGAAAACATGAATTGATTTGATACACTTAGGGTCTCTAATACCACCGGTAGGTAATATTCCTTTTACTCTTATCTTCAGTATGTTTACACCTACATTTTAGTTTATCAGTCTTAGACATCTTATTAATATAATGTACTTTCTGAGGTTACCAAGTGTGAAACTTGCTTGATTCAGGAAAACTTTTCAGTGTAATAAAAAAAATAACATTGGTATTGGTCATCACTAAATTGGGAGGGGAGAAACAGGGATAAAATATTGATTAAAAGCATTTTTGCTGGAACAGGTACATGGAGCCGGCCAAGATGTGTGAATGTCTCTGAGTGATTGACAGACTGAGTGACAACTCATTGTTAAATACGCTTCAAAAGTTTGCATACTCTCATGTTTTGATAACATGCTGCATTCATCTTGCCATCAATTTTCACAAGATTCCCCGTGCCTTTAGAGCTCACACACCCCTAAAACATGAGTGAGAGACCACCATGCTTCACAGTGGGGATGGTATTCTGTTCTCCATAGGCCTTGTTGACCTGTCTCCGAATATAGCGCTTATGGTTGTGACCGTAAAGCTCTATTTTGGTCTCGTCACTCCAAATTACAGTGTGCCAGAAGCTGTGAGGTGTGTGAAAGTGTTGTCTGGCATTTTGTAACCGTGCTTTTTTGTGGCATTGGCACAGTAAATAATTATTTCTGCGCAACTCGACCATGCAGCTCATTTTTGTTCAAGTATCGTCGTATTGTGCTCCTTGAAACAACCACAGCCTTTTTTCCGAGCAGCCTTTATTTCTCTTGAGGTTACCTGTGGGTTTTTCTTTGCATCCCGAACAATTCTTTTGGCAGTTATGGCTGAAATCTTTCTTGGTCTACCTGACCTTGGCTTGGTATCAAGAGATCCCTGAATTTTCCACTTCTTAATAAGTGATTGAACAGTACTAACTTTCATTTGCAAGGCTTTAGATATCTTTTTATATCCTTTTCCATCTTTATAAAGTTCCATTACCTTGTTACACAGGTCTTTTAACAGTTCTTTTTTGCTCTCCATGGCTCAGCATCTAGCCGGCTCAGTGCATCCATGTGAGAGCTAACAAACTCATTGACTATTTATACACAGACACAAATGGCAATTTAACCTTTTAAATGATTGCCATTTTCACCTGTGTTTGTCACTTAGTGTGTCTGTAATAATGCCAAACATTCAAGGGTATGTAAACTTTTGATTAGGGCCTTTTGATTGATTTCTGTAATGATTATAATTTAAAAAGGAGCTAAACAACTATGTGGTACTAAATGGCTTCATATGATCACTATCCTTAAATATCCTTAAATAATCTTTAAATATTTTGGCATGGTCAAAATCAATGCCAAAATATCACAATTTCTGCCAAGGTATGCATACTTATGAGCACCACTATATCATAGTGCTTAGAGATTCAGATTGCCACTGAGTACACTGAGAATTAAATCTGGCCAAAGATTGGCTGAAAGATTGGCTGAGAATAAGCTAGCTGCAAGCATCAGTAGCTACATACAGTAAACGAAAGAAACAAATCAAATCGGCTGAACTGTCCACGGAGGCAGAAAATTCACCACAAATGAGATCCTGTTCACAGGCCTTTGAAATGCAGAGCTAAAATACCCAAAAGGACCCTTGCCCAAGTTCCTGGATTATTAACGTGTTGTAGGAAAAGGTGCCGTCCCATGTTTCCT
This sequence comes from Esox lucius, assembly GCF_011004845.1. Taxonomy (NCBI): domain Eukaryota; kingdom Metazoa; phylum Chordata; class Actinopteri; order Esociformes; family Esocidae; genus Esox; species Esox lucius. Next base: position 18,559,350 of record NC_047583.1, read on the forward strand.
GCATCGTTTCTCACTGACAAAGTTTGTATCTATTTTATGACACTTAGCTAGAATGTAGGAGATTGCCAATCAGTGCACCATTAGTTAAATGTACATTATTTCTTCAAATAACATGCAGAAAAGCAGTTTCCCCATGATGTCTCCATGTTTTTGCGTTGCCTTGTCTGTAATATTTTGTGATTTAAGCTGCTTGTTGGTTTTGAGTTTTAACCCAACCTGGCAACCCTGCCCTGCTTACATGTAACAAAAACAGTAACTGTAATCCCTTATGTTACCAGCTAAAGTATTGTAGTCGGATTACAGATACTTTTGAAACATTTTCTCTGGTTTTGGCTGGTAAAAACAGAGTATGCTTAGGATAATATTAGCCGACCCTTATAAAATGGGATTTAGTTATCTACTATCAACCCCTCTTTCTCAGAACAATGACAGGCGATACCTGATGTTTTATTTTTGGTCAACCTCCAGCCAGCCAAGAAAAACAAATATCTCTTCCTGAGTGCCTGCCTGACTGACAATCCAGTGTTAAATAGCATGCTGCTATGCGGGCGACCAGTGTTAAATCCACGCCTCCGACAGAACAAAGTATGCATTACGATTTGTTCAGGATAGACAAAAACTTTGCAGGCTACAAGCTTCTGTAGCTACGTTATATAGCCCCAGACCGAGGGAGATTGACCGTCATCTTGAACTTCTTCCTTTTTCTAATAATTACGCCAACAGTTGTTGCCTTCTCACCAAGCTGCTTGCCTATTGTCCTGTAGCCCATCCCAGCCTTGTGCAGGTCTACAATTTTATCCCTGATGTCCTTACACAGCTCTCTGGTCTTGGCCATTGTGGAGAGGTTGGAGTCTGTTTGATTGAGTGTGTGGACAGATGTCTTTTATAGAGGTAACAAGTTCAAACAGGTGCAGTTAATACAGGTAATGAGTGGAGAACAGGAGGGCTTCTTATAGAAAAACTAACAGGTCTGTGAGAGCCGGAATTCTTACTGGTTTGTAGGTGATCAAATACTTATGTCATGCAATAAAATGCAAATTAATTATTTAAAAATCATACCATGTGATTTTCTGGATTTTTGTTTTAGATTCCGTCTCTCACAGTTGAAGTGTACCTATGACAAAAATTTAAGACATCTGCATGCTTTGTAAGTAGGAAGACCTGCAAAATCGGCAGTGTATCAAATACTTGTTCTCCCCACTGTATAAACTTAGCGACAATCTAACAACATTTGATAAGCTCAGACAGCCACCCTTGTATTTTTGAGCGTTTGTCAAATGTCCCATCCATGGCTGTTTCTTTGACGCGCTCATCTTTTCGTATGTAATTTGTGGCTTTGTGTACTGGTCCTTTCATTCTGAGCTGTAGAGGAGTGTGGGGGGAAGAGTGGTGGGGAGAGAGGACAGGAATGGTTGATTGTTGTTTGGGGAATGTGGGGTTCAGAAGTAGACAAGAAGGTGAACCCCACCTTTTGTATTTTCTGTTGTTGTATTTTTTATTCAGGCTTTTCATCAAAAGAGTATATTTGGGGGAAAACATTCCTGTCTGTGTGTTCAATAAAGAAGATCCTTAACAGGATAATATTGTTTCAAAATAAACTATGAATGCATATTGCTTCTATTAAACTAAACGTTTGATACTAAATGGCTTTACTAAATGGTTTCTATTAAACTAAAATGTTACAGTATTAGAGCCACAATAAATAGGTAGTGCCCAAGCATTTTCATTTACAGCTCAAGCTTATGGTTTTGATTGAAGTGTGCACTAAGAAAAAAACACCTGGAACTGAGGAAAGCAAAATCCCCAAAGGCATCTGAAAGATATTTGAAAGCTAAGCAAGCATTTCACATTTGATCAGCAATCTCAGAATATATAAAATCAAAATGTGTCTCTTATCAGCAGCTTACTGTTCATACCAAATACTATGATTAGATAGTGTACTTCCAACATACTGTGAAGTGTTTACGGTCTTCCTGTTAGCTTTCATGTACAGACACACTCACCTACTCAAGAATGCATGCAGGCACACACACGCACACACACGCACAGACCCACAATCTGAAGTTCCAAACCTCTTTGTAGCTGGAGGCAGGGAGCTGTTTTCTCATAGACGCCAGGGAGAACACTGAAGTCCTCTGCTCTGCAAGTGGATTATTACCAAATCAGCCCTAAATCTGCCTCACACACAATGAAAAGATTGACAGATCAGTGGAATATTGACGTTCAGGTCACAAACACCCTTAGAAAACATACAGATCATTGCCTTCTTGTCCTGTATGCACACTCATGTACACGTGATGCATTTTCAAACAATAAACTAAGTATATTTTCCGATATTTTCCATGTCTTTTTATAAATGGAATGTATGGACTGTGGTCTCTAGGTGATTGGTTTGTCACTTTTGGTTGGTACCGTGCTGTTTCATAGTGTCGTCTGTCAGTGATGTTTCTTTTTATTTAATCCCAGTACACATTTCCTACAGTTGGCCCTTTTGACTTTTCTTCCCTGCCGTTACTGTAGAAGTCATTCATAATGATTGATTTGCCTAGTAAAATTAAAATAAATATAAATTGTCATGTATAGTCTGCATATCTGTCTCTTCACGTATCACATTTCTGGGATTGGTCTTTTGTCCTCACCCCTCATAAGACATACCCTAACTCACTTTAGTTGCGGGTTTTTTGTGTGTGTTTATAACTCACACCCACTTATATCTGTCAACAAGTCATATAACCGCAGTTTCCTGTCTTTTGTCCCTCATGTGCAGATCCACCAGGACCCTGGCAATGCCTGTCCCCCAATAAACTAACACATCAATGTTGCGTATGCTTCCTCCCTCTGTGGCCATTAAGCCCAGGGCTGCCAACAGATAATTCTATTAAGATGGACATCTTTAATAATGTGAGATTGAATTGGATTATCGCTGAAAGACAAGACCCTGTGCTGACATTTGAAGGCTTAGATTCAGTTGATAACCTTCCCACAGGAAATGCTTTGTAGCTGCTGATGAAAATAGCACATAAACAAGTATGTCACAGAAATCATCTTTATTGAGACCATTTTTATTTAGACACAATACATAACCAAAAAGTTGATGGAAAACAGCCACTCAGAAACCAGAGATAGCATGCCAAAATGTACCTTTTGCATGTTACAAGACAAAAAAGCACAAACATTTGCTTGTTTTTTTGAGCTGCCTCTATGGTAATTAATGTATATCACAATGGTACATAGTTACAAGACCTGAACCTCATCATGTTAGGTTCCTAGCTCTTTATGTTTCTTGCTTTCAACTACGTTTTGTATGTATCCTTCATGTGGGGTCGGGGGAGATCAAATTGTTGCATCGGGGAGCACTGACCACATTGATAAAAAATATGTTTCTTACGATGAACATGTTTCTCTTTCAGATGCATGTCTGGATTGGCTGGAGCAATTCACTCCAGAGTGGGGTTGAGAAAAACAGAAAGAGAAAGTAAATAGCATGTGATTAAACTCCTCGTCTGCAAGGTCAGTAGCTATAGGATCCACCATGCATAAACATTAAACCACCCAAAACCACATTATTTATCTAGCAGAGCACATTGGGATTGGTACTGATACGATGCACATGGCTGTGTAGTAGAGGAAGAGAGAGGAAGGCTGCGGCCCAAAATGGCAACCTAATCCCTATTCAGTGCACTACTTTTGAAAACCTTCAGTTCTCTCAGAAAGTTCTAGTCAAGACTTACTGTATCGTAGTCGTTTTACTTTATTATGCTTTTTCAAGTGCTTTGTGATTATTTTCTGTAATGAAAGTTGAATAAATTATTATTATTTTGACACGGACAGTTTAAAAACAACACATCTTAATTTTGAACTGTGAAATTAACCTTGGCTTGTTACCGCAGCAAGAACACCTGAAACACATTCAAAGAATTAGAAACCCAATCATCTTATAAAAACAATGAACATTTCTAAATGTCCACTCCTTACATTGCCCTATATTACAACCCTGTTTCCAAAAAAAGTTGGGACACTGTGTAAAATAAAATAAAAACAGAATGCAATGATGTGCAAATCATTTAAACCCTATATTTTTCAATAGAAAATTGTACAAAGACACCATATCAAATATTGAAACTGAGAAATGTTATTGTTTCTTGAAAAATATATGGCCACTTTGAATTTGATGCCAGCAACACATTTCAAAAAAGCTGGGACAGGAGCATCCAAAGACTGGAAAAATTGTGTAATGCAAAACAAAACCTGGTGGAAAATCTCTCAACTAATTAGGTTAATTGGCAACAGGTCAGTAACATGACTAGGTATAAAAAGTGGATGAGGATGAGTCTTTCAGAAGTAAAAAACGGGGAGGGGTTCACCACTCTGTGAAAGACAAATAGTGCAACATTTTAAGAATAACATTTCTCAATGTAAAATTGCAAAGAGTTTTGGGATCTCTTAATCTATGGTACATAGTGTCATTAAAAGATTCAGAGAATCTGGAGAAATCTCTGTACGCAAGGAATAAGGCCGAAAACCTATATTAGATGTTCGTGATCTTCGGGCCCTCAGGCCGCACTGCATTAAAAACAGACATGATTCTGTAGTGGAAATCATTGCATAGGCTCAGACACACTTCCGAAAACCACTGTCTGTTAACACAGTATGTCTCTGCATCCATAAATGCAACTTCAAACTCTATCATGCAGAAGAAACCATATATATACATGATCCAGAAATGCTGCCGCCTTCTCTGGGCCAAAGCTCTTTTAAGATCCTGTGGTCTGACAAATCAAAATCTTAAATAATTTTTGGGAATCATAGATGATGCGTCCTTTGGGCTAAAAAGAGGGACCATTTGGCTTGCTATCAGCACACAGTTCAAAAGCCAGCATCCGTGATGGTATGGGGGTGCATTAGCGCACATGGCATGAGTGACTTGAGGCACCATTAATGCTGAACAATATATACAGGTTTTGGAGCAACATATGCCACCATTCAGATAACGTCTTTTTCAGGGAAGGCCTAGCTTATTTCAGCAGGACAATGCCAAACCACATTCTGCATGTATTACCACAGCAAGGCTCCGTACTAAGAGTCTGGGTGCTAAAATGGCCTGCGGGCAGTCCAGACTTGTCTCCTATTAAAAACATTTGGCGAATTATTAAATGACAAATACAGCAAAGAAGACCCTGAACTGTTGAGCAGCTGCAATTCTATATCAAACAAGAATGGGACAGCATTCCAGTTTCAAAACTACAGCAGTTGGTCTCCTCAGTTCCCAAATGCTTACAGAGTGTTGTTAAAAGAAGAGGTAATGCAACACAGAATTAAATATGCACCTGTCCTGGCATCAAATTCCAAAATGGAAAGTACTTTTCCAAAAACATTACAATTTCTCAGTTTTAACATTTGATAGGTTGTCTTTGTACTTTTTCACTTAAATGTAGGGATAAATGATTTGCACATCATTGCATTCTGTTTTTCTTTGCATTTTAAGCAGTGTCCCAACTTTTGTGGAAACAGGGCTGTATATTAACCACATTACTTTACCCAAATGCAGGGTATACAATACGATACAACCTACAAACACCTAGACCTCCTCTAGGAGTCTTGTTCTCTGCGCAATCCAACAGAAAACATTTTGCAGAAACAACAACCATAAATGTAGTCAATGTAGACAATCTGGGGCCAACACTTGACACACTATGTTCCATCCTACTCATCTCCCCCCTTTGACTAATAGCCTTCATTAATTAAATCCATGAGTAGTTAGAATTAATTGCATTTGTAACGAGTCCCTTGCCTGTTCCCGTGGAGTCATTTGCAATGTAATTACAGCTATCTAATTATGATGTCATTATTCTGTATATTTTGCGTTGGTAAATGTAGATCAAGCATGTTGTTAATTCAATGTCTTTTCCCAGTGGAAACATGATGGTCTCTGATTCGCTTGTGTAAGTTCTATTCGAGGAGCCAGTCCGATCCCTGGTTGTTTTGATTAGGGGAGAGTGATCACTTTTTAAGTGGGTATTTGGGGAGTCTAAACACTCACATCTGGACGTCATCCATGTCAGAAGGTGGGGTTCCAGAACTAGTTAGAAGGATAAGGCCAAACGGATGCATGAGTCATGCTCATATTTACAGAAGTGTTAACACGTGCACAAATGAAAACACCCGCATTGGCACACATGCTGGCACATTTACATAAACACACATGCATGACAAAGGGGTCAGAGTTTAGTGCAACCAGGACATGAACCATTTATAGGAACATGCCAAAACCGGAAGGATTCCATGCTGACATCATTATGTCAATAAAATAACCTTTAGAACATTAAAATAACAACAATATTACAGTGACCCGGGTCATTTAGCTGACCTATAACCCTCCTGTCCCGTGATGGTCACAAGGCCCAGTTCACCTTCCGGTACTGTACACTGACCATCCCAGAAGTTCAGAGAACCAATCACAATAAGTCAAAGGTTAGGAAACTCTGGTCCCGGAGGGCTGAAACAGTTCTGGTTTTCATCCTCTCCTAATCCGAGACTAATTCAGACCTGGGACATCTGAGGGTATTCCAGACAGATGGCTTAACAGATTCAGGGTTTCCTTTACATATCTGGATTCTCTTAACCAAATGACGGAGTTATATTCCAAAATGTCTGGGTCGTACCAAATCATTTGGCTATGTGAAGCGTTGATTCGTTGATCTGACAACTCATGTGACCACAACATCAAAAAAGGTAAATGACAAGACAATGACAGAAAATGTGATGGACATCATGGAGTCAAAACAACAGGTAACAGGTTTAGTTCACAGGATTTGTTGCTATGTTTTCTGATCAGGCTACACCTCAAGCTGTTTTTCTGGAGCCAAAAACTCAAGATATGGATTGACAGGGCTTGCTAAGTTAATAATTCAGCTTTCTGGAATAGCCCTCAGGGGAGTGTAATTAACAAGCAGGAAAAAACAAAACAACAGAAGATTTGAGCAGGGCTGTGATCCATTAGTAACACTCCCTTCTCCATGCACTTATGTGGCTCCCTGTCAGAGAACCATCTGTACACTTCCCCACTATGTCTCATCTCCATCTTTCTCACTGTCACTAAAACCCGAGAGAAAGAAAGTGTAAATGTAATTTCCTTTTTTTTTTTTTTTTAACAAACGTGTTATAGCGCAACAGGACAGACGTTGCCCAACCTTGGAATACATACTGAAGCTGGGTTTTCTATTCAAAGGAACTTCATTTGTGTACACGGGAAAAGCAATCTCACGATTCTCATAACATTACCACATTCATTTTGTATGCTACCAGACTTCAAATGACCAATATCTGGTTTGAACTTCATGTTGCGGTTCCCCTGAGCTGAGACAAAAACCTTTTGTGTCAAGGAGCAATGTTCTTGCTTTTTGAGGTGGACACAGTCAGGTGAAAGGGGTAATGTTTACAGGTCATGGTTTTCTCTGGGTCCTCTCCTCCTTGCTGTCCTCTGCTACCATTGAAAAATGGCAAAAGTAATCAAAGAGAGGAGTTAAGAAAATGTGTACAAGCAAACAAATCTGCACGTAATGAGACTGTCAGCCCAGAAATTACTTGAATGAATATGAATCCCATAATAGGCTGAGTTCAAGGTTGTAATAAATACCTTTGGCTTGTTGTGCCAGAAGCTGCATGGATAAAAAGTAGCATAAAGTTTATTCAGCTATGGTTTGTCTCCTCAGATAAAACACCAGTCTGTAAGGCACAGGTGGGTATCCTGGATTACAGAAAACTGTTTAGGAGAGTTTTTTTCCCAAACTCCTCCACTCCTATCCTGGCAGGCTATACAACAACATTTTTGGAGGGTTCACAGAGAAGCAGAGGACAAAGGAGTTGAGTAAGCGTTGCACAATTATGAAAGTTGCATCAACAGTCCTTATCTGACATTTTTGGTGTGGTAAATCCTGGGTTGCTGTCATTGTAGTTGCATCTGGTCAGGGAGTATTTGCTGAATCAACAAATAATAGGTAGTGCTTTTAAGATTGTGGCCCACACTTCAATTCCACTCTCCTCAAAGTTTGAATCCAACTGTCCTTCTAACTGGTTTTTCTGGCATCCGGAGACTTCCAACTGGAGACGCTCAGAGCTTGTTCCAAAACAAACATGCAGCGGCAGCCTACATTTGTGGGTATGCATAGGCTGCTCCTCAGCTTGTCCAGAGGTTGCCCTGAAGAAGATCCACCCCCCACACACTGCCATTGGACTGAACCACCAGGCAGACAAGATGATTCTGAGTGTCTAATCCCTTCAGAGACAATAAATAAGGCCCCAAATAGGTCGAACACATCATAATTTCAGACCATCTGAGTGGACTTGATGGGGAGAGTATACTCGGAAATGGCACTGTGATGGCAAACCTCCAGCTGGACGGGCATCTTCTTCCCCAGGGAAGACTTAAATAAGGACTCCCTAGAGCGCAGGAAGGGCCTCTTGCACAGCGCACCCCAGAAGAAGCGCAGCACCGACGGGCTGAGGAAGATAAACACCCAGGGGTCCAAGATGGAGTTGGCAGAGAGAAAGAGAAGAGCAGTGCGGTCCAATGAATCGTTAGCGTATGACTCGCCCATAGAGCTGATGTACACCCGGACCTAAGAGACGGGGGAGAGAAGGCACTGATTAATGTCCTGATTTAATGACTTATTGTGGAACCCACCACTGCCACTAAATGGTTAAAGCCGGTCCAGTGAACCACAGCAAAGCCTTGAAGCACATACTCAGCAGGCCAGCGTGTGAAATAATCTACACATGCAGAGAATGCTCTTGCAAGCGTCCTGGTTTTCTCATGCTCCCAACAGTAATATATTCAGAGGTTATCGTCTCTCGTTCGCAAAATGTTACTGGAATACGTAATAAAATAATTTCACAATTTTCTTAATTTGCTCACTTCCTAACTAAACATATAGATGCTTTTTCAGCAATGAAACCACCCACTAAACAATGTCCATTAGAACAAAGAATGGCAAAATAAGTTTTGTCCGATAACTTGACCCACCCCCAGTATGCATTACAAGTTCCAAGACAGTCGACGTACAACCACTTCTTGAATCTTCTGAGATGATTTAGAAATCACCAAACACCACAAGATGTGCAGTTAACAAGGGCCCATAGATAAAATGCAAGAAGGTTACGTCTAAAGTGGCCAGTAAATAAAATGCATTTCGTGATCAGCATAAATGTCAGATTATTGGAAAACGTGGTTTAGCGGGCTCAACTGCTCACTCTGGTGCAAATGCACTGCTGCAGCAAAGAAAAAAAATATGATTGCGTATTAATCATTCAATAATGGAGATAACAAAAAAAAATCTAAACGTGAATAGAGAAACAAACATTGATGGGACACTGGAGAGGCAGCATGTGAACCTTGTTTTTATGATGACTGCTAGCCTTCACACTGTAATAAAAAGCACACGCAACACCACACACTGCCAGGCCCCTGACATTCAGTCATAAACAATTATTGACCGCAAATGAGAGAAAAAACTAAAGCAACCATGAATGGTATGTAACACTTGCCTAGAGAGTGTCCTGAATTTAAAAGGATTTAGGATTGCTCTTCACTTGAAATGTTGTTAATCATTATTTAATCATTATTTTTCAGTAGGATATATTAACTAGACCAAACAAGATGAAAATATGTAGTTCCTACACATATTATGGGAATCCTGCAATGCATATGGATCTTAATACTTCTCAAACATACAGGGTATATAGGGTTTGTTAAAGCTAATCAAACAAGGGAAAGTAGGCAGAGGCCTGTGAAATACGACAGTTTAAATAGTTACTCCACATTCTAAATGACACAGAGTGAAAGAGGTATTATTCGTTTTACACCATTCCCTTTTGCTAGATTCCATGAAACAGATGCTATTTTCTAAATAAAAGTCCAATAAAGTAGCCTTCATAATTATTGAGGACCTGTAATGGTGTTACCAGGTCAATATGTTACAAGAGATTTGCCTAACCCAAACCTTAACCCTAACCTTAACCCCAGTGCTGTGATACCTAAACTTAACCCAAACCTTAACCCCAGTGCTGTAATACCTATCCTTAACCCAAACCCAGTATTTGTGCAAATTTGTAATGTATGATACATGTTTGATAAATTTAAGTAGTGTTCGTAACATATTATATATTTTCGTACTGTTCGTAACATATGGTATGTTTGTCTGGCGTTCGTAACATATGATCAGTTTCAATAGCGTTCGTTACGTTTATGTTTTACGCCAATTTGTAATGTATTATACGTTTTGGTAGCGCATTGTAGTGTAACCTAATGTAACAAAACATATCATATGAAACCGGAGCCATGGATTTACATAAAATTGTTTACGTATTCTTCTGAGACCAGTTTGCAACCATTGCACACACACATACACACACACAGACACACACACACAAACACACACACTAAGCTTTGTGTATGGAGTTTGGAGTTCACAAGGTGGAGCATTCTACACGTTTACCTCAATGCAGAGTGTAAAACCACAAAGAGATTGGAAAACACACCAAAACATAGGCGGATGTTTGTACCTGCATTATGTACCAGATCTGAGATATTTGCTTTTTATAATTCACTCAGACTGTTCGGGCAAAGCGCTGGTATAGATTTTTCTGTACACATGAGGCGACCCCTCCCCTTGTATTAAACAGTTTTTTTTATTAACAATTCCACTAAAACATACTGTAGTTTGTTGATCACTGTACGTTTCTTGAATGTGTTTACATCGTAAAGTAACTGTCGGCGTGATTGTTTAGTTGTGGTTATCCATTCCACTGATGCTTTATTTTGAAGATGGAAAATCGATTTATTATTAGAAATAATTTATGTGAACATCTTTGTTGAAGTAGAATTCCCTCTTTATTGTGAGTCTGTTTTGCATTATAACGTGCTTTGATCAGTACAAACATCAGCCAGTTTTTGCCAAATGTATGCCAAATTATTATGTTGACTGAAAAGAGCAGTGGTACCTCATATTTGGAAACCCAACTGTTTGGATGGTAGCTGTGACTTTAACCATGAGTTCATATTGAGAAGTGCAATATGATGCAATTATAACCCAATGTAAGAATTATTATTAGCTTGTCTCAGTACGTTCACCTAAAAATGTTGAGTCAGTTTAATTTAAAATAACAAAAGCTGATCCCGCCCATGTTGTGTTAAAACACTGAGGGATGGGCCTAGAGAAATGTAACCAGTGAGATATTGATGCAAGTACTGACCACTACACAATCTACTTTTTTTTAGCCATGTCATGAGGCTACGCAGCGTTTGTATAACATTCCGATCATCACAAATATTGCAGTAAAACATATATTGGGATATGACTGAACCCATAAGGCACACTAATATCAACATTACTACTCTAAAACAATAAAAATAATACGCTGATTAAAGTGTTAAGCTACCAACTAGAGAGGCATTACTGATTGATTAATTTGCGCAAAACACACGTGTTAGAAAATAAAAAGGGGCAAAGATACACTACTGACATTATCCTTAAAAAAATTTTTTTTTAAACTTACCACCAGAGGAAGTGTACAAATCACGAATATCACCGTCATGAACACCAGTAATATGAGATGCTCAACTTCTTTGGTCATGGAGAGGACACTCCGGTCTTTTTTACTTCTAGTTGTCACAGATCCCCCATTTAGTTTGCGCCTCCGGTACATCAAAACCAGGTGATAAACCACAAATGCGTTACAAGCAGCTACAGAAAGGACTAAAATGAGGATAACCGTAGCGTATAGGACTGGGTAAACTCCGTCTTCTTTCATTTTCGGATTCATGTCAATGAAGCACCACGTCCCCGGGCAATATTGCACGAAGTCCCCGAAACCCAAGAAGGGCATGGTGCAAAACAACGCGCAAACCAAATAGATGAAAGGAATGGTGATGTATCCACAACGGCTAGTGATGTGCCGCCCGTAGAAGTAGGGATACCCAATAGAGAGGCATCGCTCGAACGCCATGGCGAAAAGGATAGATAAAGTGGCCAAGCCGAAAAAAGTCATACAGAATCCAAAATACTCACACATTGCGGGAGGGCGAGTGGGAATCATAGCAATAAGGGTTGTGTTAAAGGAATAGGCTGCAAGGACTAAAGGGCTGACTAGACAGGTGCCCATCAAGTCCGTGACGACCAACGTGGTAACCAGAACGTGGAAGAGCGACAGTCGCTGCCGGCTCTGGTCCTTCCTGCGCCGAATCTCCAAAAGGATTAAAGCGGCCAAGTTCCCTATCACTCCGGCGGAAAACATTATCGCGTTGGTGCGCGGGTTCCCATTGTCTGTGTGCTGGCTCATGTCGCATTTTTTACTGTCGTTCGCCATAGAAAAAGTGTGCTTCTGTCAAAGATTGCAGTGTTATCTTTTTAGAATCGTTTCCAAAAGTATTCGCTGTTCTTTACAGTAAAACAATGAAAGTTAGGTTCCCACCGCAATATAATATTAGAAAAACCCCGAAGTACAACAGCCTCCTGTACCTCCTAATAAAGTGTTCTTGTGTTTTGAGATATGCTCCGGTATGAAGGTTAGGACAGCACTATTGTGATGGAGCCTCGTGCTTTCTTATCCCACCTTTTCTTCTTTTCTTCACGTATAAGTAGAAACTATAGAGCCTACGCTATATTGTCCCTGCTTCTATGTTGTTTCTTTTCCAGAGAAAAAATAAAGCTAGAAGAAAACTGGACCAGCTCACGTGTAGTCATTCTGTCCATTACTTGCGGGGCTGTGTTTTTTTGTATTCCTTCGATAAAAACGAGGCGGATGTTCGCGAGTGAGCCATGAGTTCCGCGAATGAGCGGTTTGAATGAAGTGATGCTAGGATGTCACCACTAAGTCGGCACACCCTCTCCTTAAATACCAGGGTGGCCACATTTTATTCAGAAGACTGTCAGTCAAACAGTTCTATCGTTTCTGAGATGCTATAATATTAATAATATAATGAATATAAATAATGTTAATAATAATAATGGGGATTTAAAGAGCCTTTCAAAACCTGTAAGGCCATTATTCAGCAAACCGAGGTGAAATTTGTTTCATTTTCGAGATTCACCAGGCATTCACATTTGTGTCTCGGTTCAGGGTCCTTCCAACATTTAGGGACTTATGTGAACAGCCTATTGCCAACATGTCGGCATACACATTTTGTATTATTAGGCCTTTTACAAAATGTTCTCATCAATGCAACTTTGTCATCGACACGCAAATCCCCATGCTAAACAGTCGAGTACATTTGATACGGTCTAAAAGGTCTTTATTGGTTTATACGTACTCAATAAATCCAATAAATTGAATTTTATTCTGTAAATCTTCAATAATAACTTTTTCAAAAAGGGTCAGTTCCATAAATAGCTGGCCTACTCAACATTTGTCTTGGTAAACAAAAAAGGTTGATTTACTGAATAATTTCTAAAATAATATTCATCAAGTTTAATATTTTTGTGATAGAAAAAGATGTTGAGGTTTTTGAGAATACGTTTGAATATATTGATATATTAGACCTTTTTGACTATAAAGGTATTAGGATATTTGTGTCCTTATTGCTATCCAGATGATCGGAATCATATTTTATTTGGAAAAAAAACCTGATTCTAACATTAAAATGTATCATGTCAGGTAACCAAAATATAGAAAATCACGATCACCACAACATGTCCAAGACAAAGTAGTGCTGATGAGAAAATGAATAATAGTACAAATGTTTGCGGGCTTTTCGCCAATCACGCTGTTCACTACCACTACTAAATATGGATGGGAGCCTGAAATGAGCTACGAATATGAAACTAAGTTCCCCTTGGTGATCAACCGAGAAGATAAAACAAATTAACAGCAATATAATTATATTTGAAGGAAATTAGACGGTTAAGCTGAGTTCGGCTAAACTAAGCTGTAGGGGGATGCCAGAATCAACACGTGTTTTTTTATTCAGTTGGTGTTGGTGCCTGGTATTTCAGAGATGCATGGCTGAGGCTGAGTTCCAGGACATCAGGGCAGCTGCGCTGATTACTCAGTCACCCTTGGATCTTGTTTTGGGAATATTGAGTGGTCCAGAGTCAGACGAGCATATAGACGAGCATACGAGAGGGTTCGAGTAATAGTTGGAGAACGTCCGGGAAACATGAACATGTGTCATCGTAATTTCAATTAGAAATCATCATGATTTTCTGTATTTATGTTATCTGATATGCTACGTTTTAATGTTAGAATCAGTTTTTTCAAAATAAAATGTGATTTTGATCCTCTGTATAGCAATACGGATCTCATCTCACCATTATACAAGATTATACCTCTCGTTCAGGAGGAAACTGCTAAAAGATGTAATATTAGTGGATCCCTGTTTTCAGCTCTTACCATACGTTTTGGACGTGATTCAGTTAGGAAGTCCGCACTGACGCACCCATGTTTTATCTTGAACCATTCTGGGGTGCTTTATTTGTCTTTGGGGTTGTTGTCCTGCTGGAAGACCCACAACATTCAATTTAGGCATAGGTTTGCACTAAAGAATACCGTGGTAATCGCTGCTTTCATGACGTGCACGTTCAAGGCCACCATATCAGATGCAGCAAAGTAATTACTGCTATATTAAAACTCCAATGTAATCAGTTGTAAGCAGTGTTTTTTCGTTTTTGAACACTTCACTTGGTCATTAGGTGCCTTAACATAGGAAGTACCTGACTGCTGAAAGAGACCCTAGACTGACCAATTGATTGTAGTAAGTCTTGACCAGAGGCTATATGCACAGAGGCGGCGCTACCATTAGGCAAAGTAGGCAGCCGCCTGGGGCCCCGGTGAAAATTCTCAATAAAATCCAGAATTAAACTTATTTTTGTTGCGTGTCTATTTTGTGTATATGCCATACAGCAATGCCACCTGGTGGAGGGTTTGAGCACCAGGATCCAGTGGTTCAGAAGTAAGCAGCGGATTTCGGCTATTAGATTGGATCAAATCCTGAGAATGGGTTGTTCAAAAGAAAAAAAAAGATTCTGAAATCGGATTTGATCTCATTATCCAATCCACAATTTAGATGTGAGTACTTTTTGTGACTCTAATCCATGTTTTCCATATACTGTCACAAAACATCCAACTTTTCCGTCACGCTTTCTTAGTTTCACTGTGTCTTGCAGGTGTCGTTCTTTGTTGGTGCCCTGATGTGTTCTGCCTCCATGTTTCTGTAAGGCTTAAAGACACGTTTCGTTCAGCAATCAACTAATTGGAATACATCACGAGTACTACATTTTGGAGAGGGGTGTGACCATTGAAAATTGCTGGTGTTACGAAGAATTCAGTTAAATATGTGTTTATATATATTTTTCAATACATTTCAGAATAAAAGATACAGAATAATGTCTTTAAGCCTGTAAACCAGTTTAGACTAAATCTTCATCAGCTCCCATTGAAAATACACTGAGTGACTGGAATAAATGAATATACATCTATCTTCTAAAATAAAGTGGTCACCATTGCAGTCAGTCACTGGAGGAATCCCCCCAATGTAAATCAACCTGGATTGCCCAAAAAATATCTCTCACCCACATTGAGTATGTTTTCATTCATTAAAGAGTAGGACACCATTTCCATCATTGTCCCCCTGTCAATCAAAATACATAGTACCTACATTTTCCCAAACTCCCACAGCTATTGATTCTCTCCTTTACCAACACATTCAATTACTTTAATTCCATCTGGACTATATTTTCATTCATTAAAGAGGGGGACACCATTTACGCCAGGCATTGGCGAGATCTGTGTCACTTTGTCAGTTTCCTGTCAGAGAGATCTTTAACTCCCACCTCCGGCAGAGCTTCGACTGGATCCCGAGGGAGGCTGGAGATATTGAGTCCGAATGGACCATGTTCTCCACCGCCATTGTCGAAGTGGCCGCTCGGAGCTGTGGCCGTAAGGTCTCCGTTGCCTGTCGAGGCGGCAATTCCCGAACCCGGTATTGGACACCGGAAGTAAGGGATGCTGTCAAGCTGAAGAAGGAGTCCAATCAGGCCTGGTTGGCTTGTGGGACTCCTGAGGCAGCTGACGGGTACCGGCAGGCCAAGCGGACTGCAGCCCGGGTGGTTGTGGAGGCAAAAACTCGGGCCTGTGAGGAGTTCTGGGATGGCAGACCGGGGTGGTGGTCCCTCTTGTTAAGAAGGGGGACCGGAGGGTGTGTTCCAACTACAGGGGGATCACACTTCTCAGCCTCCCCGGGAAAGTCTATGCCAGGGTACTGGAGAGGAGAATACGGCCGATAGTAGAACCTCGGATTCAAGAGGAACAGGGTGTTTTTCGTCCCCGCCGTGGAACACTGGACCAGCTCTATACCCTCTACGGGGTGCTGGAGGGTTCATGGGAGTTTGCCCAACCAATCCACATGTGTTTTGTGGATTTGGAGAAGGCATTCGACGGTATCCCTCGCAGCATCCTGTGGAGGGTGCTTCGGGAATATGGGGTCCTGGGTCCTTTGCTAAGGGCTGTCAGGTCCCTGTACGACCGAAGCAGGAGCTTGGTCCACATTGCTTGCAGTAAGTCAGACTTGTTCCCTGTGCATGTTGGACTCCGGTAGGGCTGCCCTTTGTCGCCGGTTCTGTTCGTAATTTTTATGGACAGAATTTCTAGGCACAGCCAGGGGCCGGAGGGTGTCAGGTTTGGTGACCACACGATTTCGTCTCTGCTCTTTGCGGATGATGTTGTCGTGTTGGCCCCTTCAAACCAGGACCTTCAGCATGCACTGGGACGGTTTGCAGCAGGATAAAAATCAGTACCTCCAAATCCGAGGCCATGGTCCTCAGTCGGAAAAGGGTGGCTTGCCCACTTCAGGTTGGTGGAGAGTGCCTGCCTCAAGTGGAGGAGTTTAATTATCTAGGGGTCCTGTTCACGAGTGAGAGAAGGATGGAACGGGAGATTGACAGACGGATCGGTGCAGCTTCTGCAGTAATGCGGTCGATGTATCGGTCTGTCATGGTGAAGAAAGAGCTGAGCCGCAAGGCGAAGCTCTCGATTTACCGGTCAATCTACGTTCCTACTCTCACCTATGGTCATGAGCTTTGGGTCATGACCGAAAGGACAAGATCCCGGATACAGGCGGCCGAAATAAAATTTCTCCGCAGGGTGGCTGGGCGATCCCTTAGAGATAGGGTGAGAAGCTCGGTCACCCGGGAGGAGCTCAGAGTAGAGCCGCTGCTCCTCCACATCGAGAGGGGTCAGCTGAGGTGGCTTGGGCATCTGTTTCGGATGCCTCCGGAACGCCTTCCTGGGAAGGTGTTCCGGTCCCGTCCCACCGGGAAGAGACCCCGGGGAAGACCTAGGACACGCTGGAGGGACTATGTCTCCCGGCTGGCCTGGGAACGCCTCGGTGACCCCCGGAAGAGCTAGAGGAAGTGTCTAGGGAGAGGGAAGTCTGGGCATCTCTGCTTAGACTGCTGCCTCCGCGACCCGGCCCCGGATAAGCGGAAGAAGATGGATGGATGGATGGATAGTCCAGAGTGATTTAAACACATTGAATGTGTGGGTAAAGGAGAGAATCAATATGTCTATATAATTGGTCAATTTAGGTACTTTCTATTTTAATTGAAAGAGGGGCACAGATTTCGCCGGTGCCTTGCGGAAATAAGGCACCATTTCTTTCAGCAAAGAAATATGCTCCTGAATAAAAAAAAATATTCAATGTGGATGAGATATATTTAGACAATCCTGGTGAATTGATGATGGGGGGAGTCCTCCGGTGAATATTTATTGTTCATTTAATATTATTCAGCTACCTATAAGCAAGATAAATATATAAGCCCATTTCCAAAAATGCTGGAAGGCTGTGTAAAATGCAAATATAAAAGGAATGCAATGATGTGTAAATCATTTATCCCAATATTTAATTGAAAATAGTACAAATACAATATATACAATTTTAAAACTGAGAAATTGTACTGTTTTTGGAAATATACATGCCCATTTTTGATTTGATACCAGCAACATGTTTAAAAAAGGTTGGGACAGGGGCATGTTAACCACTGTGTTACATCACCTCTTTTTAAAAAAATACTCTGTAAGCGTTTGGGAACTGAGGACACAAATGCTTTAGCTTTGAAGGTGATATGTTTTACCATTCTTGCTTGATATAGGATTTCAGCTGATCAACAGATCGGGGTTTCGTTTGTTGTATTTTTCCTTTCATAAAGCGCCAAACGTTTTCAATAGGTGACAGGTCAGGACTACAGTCAAGACAGTTTTGCACAAAGACTATTTTACCACAGAGCCATGCTGTTGTAATACGTGCAAAGTTTGCTTTGGCATTGTCTTTCTGAAATAAACAAAGCCTTCGTTGAAAAAGACTTGATCTGGATGGCTACATGTGTTTCTCCAAAACCTGTATATATTGGTCAGAATTAATGGTGCCTTCACAGATGTGCATGTCACCCATGCCATGTACATATGTTAAACAATACAATATACTTGCTTTCATCTATGGATGCAGAATCGCAAAGATCACAAGGTTAATATTGCAGCGCCAACAAGCTTAGGTTAACAGACGCTTTTTAGAAGGAAGACAATGTCGGGAGTGAGGAGCAACAAGTGCACGAAATATCACACGCTCCTGCTGACAGAAAGAAATATTCGATGGCAGCGAATGCGCATTTTCGTCAGGCACACTGAATTCGCACGGTCACTGAATTCTTCGTAACACTGGCATGTCCTTAGGTTTGAGAGGCCATATGTACTGTCCTACTAGCATAAATACAAGCGTAAATGACCAGACGATAGCAGCAATTATTGTTTTAAGTTTCAAATGTTATTTTCTACATTGCTGTATGCCTGATATATTCCCCACTTTCTATCCAGTTCATCTATGAGTTTGCTTTGATCCTCATACTCCGTTTAGACAACGTTTTATTGTTTATACTAAGTTTTGTAAGCGTTATATGCGGGATTCTACATTGCCCCGTTAATAGGACACTTCAAAACAAACATGCATGAAAACATTTAGGGAAAGAAGTTTACTTAAACTGTGCATCATTCTCAATGTCGTCACAACGCCTATGGTTATTTTTCAGTGAAACTATGATGAGGAGGTTTTAGAAAACGTTGATACATCTGAAAATGTATCACAACACTTTGGACAGGGACAGCAAGGAGTCTTTCAATCCTGGTACTCCGCAGGTCTGGGCCAAGACCTCATGTCCTCCTCAGTTTAGAATGGCAGGAGACAGGGAACATTCCTTATATCTACAAGGATCTACAAGGGGTCCAGTGAAAAGTTTGCACTGAGTTTGAAAGTTTGCACTGAGTTTGAAAGTTTGCACTGAGTTTGCATTTTTAACCTTAACTGACAAATCATTCCACAGTAGTGGAGCTCTATGAGAGAAGGCCCTGCCTCCGGCTGTTTGTTCAAAACATTCTAATCTAGAAGTAACAAAAGCATGGATTAGTTTTTCTGCATCAGTTTTTAATAGAGAGTTTCTGATTTTTGAGACATATTGTATATGTTCATCAAAGAAGAGGTCAGGGTCAAGGGTAACGCCAAGGTTTCTTACAGTTTTTTGGGATACGACCATGCAGCCGTCAAGGTTCACAGTGAGAATTGCCAACCAAGCTCTTGGTTTCTTGGGTCCTAAAATAAGCTTTTCTGTTTTTCTTGAGTTTAAAAGCAGGATGTTCTCTGTCATCCACTTCCTAATATCTGAAATGCATGCTTCTAAAGTAGCTAATTTTGGGGCTTCTCCATGCTTCATTGAAATATATAACTGTGTGTCATCAGCATAACAGTTAAAATTGTCACACAGAAGCAGCATACACTCACCTAAAGGATTATTAGGAACACCATTCTAATACTGTGTTTGACCCACTTTCGCCTTCAGAACTGCCTTAATTCTACGTGGCATTGATTCAACAAGGTGCTGAAAGCATTCTTTAGAAATGTTGGCCCATATTGATAGGATAGCATCTTGCAGTTGATGGAGATTTGTGGGATGCCCATCCAGGGCACGAAGCTCCCGTTCCACCACATCCCAAAGATGCTCTATTGGGTTGAGATCTGGTGACTGTGTGGGCCATTTCAGTACAGTGAACTCATTGTCATGTTCAAGAAACCAATTTGAAATGATTCAAGTTTTGTGACATGGTGCATTATCCTGCTGGAAGTAGCCATCAGAGGATGGGTACATGGTGGTCATAAAGGGATGGACATGGTCAGAAACAATGCTCAGGTAGGCCGTGGCATTTAAACAATGCCCAATTGGCACTAAGGGGCCTAAAGTGTGCCACGAAAACATCCCCCACACCATTACACCACCACCACCAGCCTGCACAGTGGTAACAAGGCATGATGGATCCATGTTCTCATTCTGTTTACGCCAAATTCTGACTCTACCATCTGAATGTCTCAACAGAAATCGAGACTCATCAGATCCAGGCAACATTCTTCCAGTCTTCAAGTGTCCAATTTTGGTGAGCTCATGCCAATTGTAGCCTCTTTTTCCTATTTGTAGTGGAGATGAGTGGTACCCGGTGGGGTCTTCTGTTGTTGTAGCCCATCCACCTCAAGGTTGTGCGTGTTGTGGCTTCACAAATGCTTTGCTGCATACCTCGGTTGTAACGAATGGTTATTTCAGTCAAAGTTGCTCTTCTATCAGCTTGAATCAGTCAGCCCATTCTCTTCTGACCTCTAGCATCAACAAGGCATTTTCGCCCACAGGACTGCCATACTGGATGTTTTTCCCTTTTCACACCATTCTTTGTAAACCCTAGAAATGGTTGTGCGTGACAATCCCAGTAACTGAGCAGATTGTGAAATACTCAGACCGGCCCGTCTGGCACCAACAACCATGCCACGCTCAGAATTGCTTAAATCACCTTTCTTTCCCATTCCGACATTCAGTTTGGAGTTCAGGATATTGTCTTGACCAGGACCACACCCCTAAATGCATTGAAGCAACTGCCATGTGATTGGTTGATTAGATAATTGCATTAATGAGAAATTGAACAGGTGTTCCTAATAATCCTTTAGGTGAGTGTATATAGTGAGAACAATAATGGGCCCAGAACCAAGCCTTTCAGTTGCTGGGAAACACATTTTTCTAAGATTTTTGAGAGAAACCCTAGGTTCAATATTGGCCTAAAATTGTTTGATATGTCTGGATCCAGGCTTAATTTCCACTATTCTTAGTGAGTTTGGTACACATCCGGAGGAAAGGGAGCAATTTATTATGTTCAGCATTGGCTGACCTAGCACAGGAAATAGCTCCTTAAGTAATTTTGTTGGAATCGGGTCTAGCTGACAATTTGTGGGTTTAGAACTCATTACAAATTTAGTGAATGTGTCGAGTGATATGGAATAAAAAGATTCAAGTGTCCCCATTGACACCTGGTCAGGGAGGTTCAGAGACAATTACTGCGACACATCTTTCTAGCTAGTTTACACACTGATGCTATGTTCTGCTTCGTAACCTCTGACTGTTTCATCCTAACGTTGTTGTTGCCAACGTGAATAACAATATCTCTGCACTCTCTATACTTGCCAGTTTTGACTTTGCTTGCACCAACCCTAGATTTGCGGCTACGTCGGTGGCTCTGCCCCCCGATAAACAGTGTACCATCGCCGGCTGATTCTTTAGTCTAATACTGCGGGTAATGGAATCGCAGATGAACAAAGTTTTCAGTTTTTCCGGGCCAACAGTAGAAAATGCCTGCCGATCATTCCCCTCCAAAGATGGCTCAGGCACACAGAGGTGCCCAAGCCTCTATAAACGTCATTTTCCTATATCATTTATAATCTTATCATCTAGTCTGCTAAATGGCATACATATAATGTCCGTTTTACTGTTGATACAAGGTGCTGCCATCTTGGATTACAAACTCAGGGCTAGCGGGGCTTCTTCAGACCTTCTGAGTTGGAATTCCGACTTGAGGGTGTGTTCCAGTTGAAACGTCCAACTTGGAACTCAGAAATACCGACTTCCGAGAACAAATGGAACATGCCAAGAATAATCCACCAAACCAGGACCACGCAGAGCTGGACAATGGAGGAACCCCTCAGAGGTTATGAGCTAGTCCCTGAGGAATACCTCCGTGGTCGCACGCTGGATCCAGGCCAGGATCCAGTCCTGGGCGGCAACCATGTCGGTGATTCCAGAGGCAGGCCCAGCAACTAGCACAGAAAACCACTGTATACCTCCTGGTTGTATACCATACAGTTTTTTGGGGGTGGGGGCTATGGGTTCTGTCGGGGGGCAAGAACTAGAGGCGCTGCTGCCACACTTGTGGGGGCTCATTAAAGAGCCCCTGCAGCTTTGGGAGCAGGAATACCTGGAGGAGTCAGAGGAGGACGACACAGTGCTCCTACTGCCACACTCATGGAGGCTTAACGAGGACCCCCTGCAGCCCTGGGGTCAGGAAGACCAGGGTACGGCAGAGAAGGAGTAAGGAGAGACGTTCCCGCCTCCAACACTGGAGGATCTGTTGCCACCAGAGAGATGAGGCGAGGTGGTGGAGGGCGTAGCTGGACCTGAGGCACCCTAGCAAGGGAGCAACAACTGGCCAGAGGACGGTAGAGGAGGAGGAATCCCTGGAGCGCCACAAGAGGATCTGGGCAGAGCGACTGGAGGCTGAATTTCCTGACCTGTGGACAGCAGAGGTGACTTCCAGCCAAGTCTCCTGTTCCTGCCCGCTGTTTCCTCTGGCCTGTGCCCCCTGTCTGCTGGTCACCCAGACCCCCACCCAGGGCTACGGTGACAGCTTGTGCCTTCTGCATTTATGTTCTCGGTTGCTACCGCTCCTTTCTGTTGTTTTGAAAATAAACTATTAAAGGAATGTTTGCTCTCAACCTCTCTGCACCTCGGGTACTGTCTTCCAACCGGGACAAATAGACCTTAACATAACTTAATTTGTTCCTTTTAAACCGTTCTGGTGTAGAGGTTTTATTTAAAAAAATTGTCTTGCTGCATGACTGAGATTCAGCCAGAGGCCAAGATGACTTGTCAGTGGTGAAGCCCTTTTGACATGTCTAAGTCTTGAGCCAGAAAAGCATTTTCAAAACATCCCACTATGACCACCATGTTTAACTGTGTTTTTGCTGTTATTATTGGGTATTGGGGGTAGGTTGATGGTATTGTCATGGACTCCGATGGCAGTGTGATCCAGACAGTGGCCATCTAAAAGGGTAATGCTTTCTCTCTGCGGTTGTACTTTGTTACATCTTGAACAGTAGCTGATTACTGTCCTGGTTGATATGAGTTGCAGTGTTGTGTCATTGGAAGACACTGGTCAGAACAGCATGTCTCTTCCATATTGGCGATAGACCTCTGTGTGGCTAATGCACACATTGTTATTGCACTATCCTTTTGACCACTGTAGAATGGGAGATGCCTTCCCTAATGTTAACAGGATGTCTGACTTAAAATTATGCAGTTGAAAATAAATATTCTGAAAGACCTTTATGTGATCAATCATGAATGACCGGATCTACAGCAGTGGCTCCCATTTCTAATTGATTGTGTCAGAGAAACGGTTAGATTGACATTTAACACTACTGCTAGTATTGATTCAGAAAGCATTTGAGGCATTTATACTCATCCATTTCACTTTGATTGGATTTCAAGGCACTTAGCATGGGAAATGATACAAGTTATTGTCAGAACAAAAAAGAGAAAATTTGTCATATAAGTGATATATTGTTATCTGATTTGGATTACCAGAAATGCCATAGAAAACCCTTTAATGGAAACATAAAACCAACATTTATACAACAGCTTTATTAGATACAAATGTTCTTAATATTCTTAACAACAAAATATACACTGTTCCAAAAAATTAAGAGAGAACTTAAGACACACACTGGGTTTCGATTACCTAAATATATTGAAGATCAAAATCTTTATTGTACATTGTGTAATTTGTTGAGAACAGTATGACGTGACAACGGTCAGCGGAAACCAAAATCACCAACCAATTGAGGGCTGGATTCAAACTTACACCGAAAATCTAAGTAAACAATTGAAATCACAGGCAGTTCCAACTTGGGCCCACTGCACCAGCATAAGGTCTGAGGATCTCATCCCAGTACCTAACAGCAGTCAGGGTACTGTTGGCTAACACGTGGAGGTCTGTGCAACCCTCCAAGGAAATGCCTCGCCAGACCATCACTGGCCCACAGCCAAACCGGACATGCTGGATGATGTTACAGGCACCAAAACATTCACCACGGCACCTTCAGGCTCTTTCATGTCTGTCCCATGTGCTTAGGGGGAACCTGCTCTCATGTGTTAAGAGAACGGGGTGCCAGTGGCGGACCTGACACTTCTGGTGTTCTCTGGCGAATGTCAATCAATCTGCAAGGTGCTGGGCTGTGAGCACAGGTCCCACTAGAGGACATCAGGCTCTCATACCACCCTCATGGAGTCTGTTTCTGACAGTTTGGTCAGAAACATGCACACCAGTAGCCCACTGGAGGTCATTATGTAGGGCTCTTCCTGTTCTTCCTCACATAAAGGAGCAGATACCGGTCCTGCTGCTGGGTTGATGCCCTTCTACGCCCATGTTCAGCTCTCCTCGTGTAATGGCCTCTCTCCTGGAATCTCCTCCATGCTCATGAGACTGTACTGGGAGACACAGAAAACCTTTTTGCAATGACATGTATAGATGTGCTAAACCTTCTAATGGAGCTGGACTACCTGTGTAACCTGAATGGGCTGCAGGTACCACCTCATGCTACCAGTAGCGACAAGGACACTAGCAAAACTAGAGAAGAATCAGTCAGGAAGGGTAAGGAGAGAGCAATGGTCTGTGGCTACCACCTGCAAAACCATTTCCTTTTTGGGGGTTGTCTTGCTGTTGTCTCTCCAGTGCACCTGTTGTCACATTCATTTGTACCAAAACAGGTGAAATTGATTCACAATCGCTTATTCTTCCTAATTGGACAGATTGATCATCCCTGAAGTTTGATAAAACACCTGACTTGGAGTTATACTGTGATTATTACGTGTTCCATAATTTTTTTTAGCAGTTTATGTTATTATAACAGCCAAAAAGAAACCTTCTGTACATGTTCTTTCCAACATGTCTTGTAGCTAAACTTACAGATGTGTATTTCTGTATTCTGGAAACTTCTTCAGGCCCAAAACTCAAGGAAAGGGTCAGAAACAAACAGGCACTATTGTTTTGTCTTGGGGTTTCACTGTGGTTTACTGAACATTACTTATTTTTTCTGTCTTATGCACATAAGCTAGGTTTTGAGAAAAAAAACCATTGTTATAGAAAGCTAGAAAACATTACTTGTAAAAACAAGTAACCAGGCAAGCCTAGTTCAGCCAAAACACAATAGAAAGTGTTGCCCTCTTGAGATTCAAACCCGGGTTGCCCAGATGAAAGACTGCATCGCCAACCACTATACCACACAGCTCTAGGTTTGATGGGTGTCAGTTTAGCCTCTTGTGTTCATTAACAAATCCTCTTTTGCCACTGGCCGTTTTAACAGCTAATTGGCCATTCGTGAATGATATTGATACAGTTAAACTGAATAATGTTACTTACTAAGTTTACATCCACCACAAATAGCGTCTTTGAAATGTTAGCTTTTGCCACTGGCCGTTTGAAAAGCTTGTTAGCCAGTAATAAGCTTTACCAGTATCTACTAACTTACTGGAATAGTCATAGGAATTGAGCAATTGCTAGCGAGTCTGCAAAAGCTATTTCATAGCATAAGTACATATCTTTTTCTTTCATGGCATAACAACATACTTTTTTCTTTCATTCATGAATGACATTGATACAATAACTATCAAGAAAGGTGACGATAACTATCTTTTTCACCAAGTGAAACGACGAGAGAATCGTGGAAATAAAATAAATGTATGTTGTTGTTCACAATAGATTTGAACTTGAGCATTCCAAGTGAGAGGCACTGTCTTTAACCATAACGCCACAGCATTACACATTTCACCAGTGGCTGAACACTATTGAGCATTCTGTTAAACTGACTAATGTTTCTTATTAAGTTTACCTCCACCACAAATAGCGTCTATGAACTGTTAGCTTTTGCCACTGGCTGTTTGAACAGCTTATTAGCCAGTAATAGGCTTACTGGTATCTACTAAGCCTATTACATGTTGGACTCCGGCAGGGCTGCCCTTTGTCACCGGTTCTGTTCGTAATTTTTATGGACAGAATTTCTAGGCGCAGCCAGGGGCCGGAGGGTGTCAGGTTTGGGGACCACACGATTTCGTCTCTGCTCTTTGCGGATGATGTTGTCGTGTTGGCCCCTTCAAGCCAGGACCTTCAGCATGCACTTGGACGGTTTGCAGCCGAGTGTGAAGCGGTGGGGATGAAAATCAGTACCTCCAAATCCGAGGCCATGGTCCTCAGTCGGAAAAGGGTGGCTTGCCCACTTCAGGTTGGTGGAGAGTGCCTGCCTCAAGTGGAGGAGTTTAAGTATCTAGGGGTCCTGTTCACGAGTGAGGGAAGGATGGAACGGGAGATTGACAGACGGATCGGTGCAGCTTCTGCAGTAATGCAGTCGATGTATCGGTCTGTCGTGGTGAAGAAAGAGCTGAGCCGCAAGGCGAAGCTCTCGATTTACCGGTCAATCTACGTTCCTACTCTCACCTATGGTCATGAGCTTTGGGTCATGACTGAAAGGACAAGATCCCGGATACAGGCGGCCGAAATGAGCTTTCTCCGCAGGGTGGCTGGGCGATCCCTTAGAGATAGGGTGAGAAGCTCGGTCACCCGGGAGGAGCTCAGAGTAGAGCCGCTGCTCCTACACATCGAGAGGGGTCAGCTGAGGTGGCTTGGGCATCTGTTTCGGATGACTCCGGAACGCCTTCCTGGGAAGGTGTTCCGGTCCCGTCCCACCGGGAAGAGACCCCGGGGAAGACCTAGGACACGCTGGAGGGACTATGTCTCCCGGCTGGCCTGGGAACGCCTCGGTGTCCCCCCGGAAGAGCTGGAGGAAGTGTCTGGGGAGAGGGAAGTCTGGGCATCCCTGCTTAGACTGCTGCCCCCGCGACCCGGCCCCGGATAAGCGGAAGATGATGCTATGCTATGCTATGCTATGCTATCTACTAACTTCTTTGGAATAATCATAAGAATTGAGCAATTGCTAGCGAGACTGAAGATGAACGTTTCCATGCCAGAAACATTCACAATATAACCGTATACAGTTTTAGTTAAGGCTCACTGTAATGTAACTACTGTAGCCTATGTTGTAGCAAGCAAATATATTTTCCTATCCTGACCCAAAACGCATGCACGGATGCGTATTTCGAAAATCAACCAGAAACACAATAGACGTAAACTGTTGCCTTTCAGGCTTACTATAATGTAGTCACTGGAGGTTTTGGCCAGCAAAGTTTTCATCTATACAGAATAATCATGCATAGTTTGCTTTGCCTGCAAGTAGATACGAACTCAGGACCTATAGCTATTTAACAATGGGTAGTCAGTCATTCAGTCTGTCAGTCGGCCACTCACTCAATCACTCACTCAGTTAGTAAGAGACATTCGCTCTTCTTAGCCGGCTCTGCTTACACGGTCTGGCAAATACTTTCCCTCCCTAAATGTCCTTTAGAATATAATCAGGGGGAGCCAGCATTATATCCAAAGCGCCACAATAAGAAATATCAGTTGTAATGGAACTGTAAAATGGATGTTGCTATTGCTCTGAATGACACAGCGGTAAAGTCACTGCCTTGATATTATGTGCATCATTTTGAGAGCAGCATTCAAATAATTGAATATGGCTGCCTCATCACACTCTAGGTACTCCTTGAAGTGGCGTATGTAGAGGACTGGAGAGTGTGGTCGCTCCGAAGCATTAGGATTAAGGTTTTGAGTTCCTGGTTAAATGAGCAGCATGATTAAAACCCAAACCGAATCAAATGTGCTTCAGTGGACACACAACTCACAACCTCACTATATTTGTGGGGAAACAACACCATTTTTAGTTTTTGTTTGTGGGCAACCTGGTCTCATTGGAATATGTTAACTATTATACGAAAATGTTAGTCGGCCGAATTTGTAAGATTTATTATATTAGGTGAAGTAGCATTAAGGTAATAATCAAGAAAAAGAATAGCGACTTTCAGCCTTGCAAATGGGTGCAGTACCCACTGCTCCAAATAGGGATATGCAGTTAGGGTAGGCAAGTGTTACCTAGGTCCCTATGTTACCAGTAATTTTTTTTCTAACCGTAATCCAAACCTTAACACCAGTGCTGTAATCCCTAACCTTAACCCAAACCTTAACCCCAGTGCTGTGATCCATAACCTTAACCCAAACCTTACCCCCAATGCTGTGATCCCTATCCTTAACCAAAACCTTAAACCCAGTGCTGTGATCCATAACCTTAACCCAAACCTTAAAATACATTTATTACATATTGTAGTTACCTTGGTAAGACCATTACTTGTCCACTGGAATCCAGTGTTATCAAACTTGTCATACAAAATGTCATACAAAATCGGGTGCCATAGATTTATATATAATAGTTTATGTAATCCAGACCAGGTTGCAACAGGAAGTTAATCGTCTAAATAATTGTGTTCTTGCAAGTCGTGCTTCACATAACATAGGTAATCTGCTTGAATAACAATGCGCAAATATTACACTTCCCTCACTGCAAAATGTGTGAGGATTATTTGGAGTAATTTAAACATGTTCATTCAACTTCAAACATGGTCTTATACAAATGACAACCTTACTCAGATTATATTACCGCCCAACTTTAACCATGGTTACAATGTAAATATGAAAACATGTTTACATTGTTCACAAAGAGTGGACTTAAACAAGCTCAGACATTTGTTTGGGTTATGCTGGCGTACAACAGATACACTGAGGTCATATGGAATTTGTTAATTATCTTCAAGAATTAATGGGAAATTATTTACTTTTTTTGTAATTACCTGAGTGCATAAGGAGAGCAGCCCTCAGTTAATTATTAAACTTCCATAACTTTTATTAGACATGTTTCTCAGCAGTCTATATCTGTTAAGCCACACACACTCACACCAAACACACACGGCTGGACTAGTAATTAAACTGGATTACATAAAAACATTATGTCCGAAATATGTCATTTACACTACAAATGGCATTCTAGGTGTGGTGTTGTTTTCATTAAACTTCACTCTTCTGCCTTCCAATGGATTGTTAGGGGAACTACACCCAACACTGATGTGAAATGGCGCTGCACACAACTTGACATTATCCACCTCACTATAATATTAATGTAGTTTCCCAGATTTATTAGCCCACTGTTACTCCCCATTATTTGGGGTCTCATAGTATATAATGTAGTTAAATATTCAATAAAAATAAAAAGCTCTTTTTAAAAATAAAATGTATTTTTACTGTGGCTGTTTCATGGTCTTGTGTTATTGTCATCATCCATGATACAGTGAATGAACAAATATGCATGTGAATACATTAACTTAACTTAAAAAAATGTATGTGATAATTGTCTGTGTTTCTATTTCACTGTCTAAAAAAAAAAGTAATGTATTTTGCAATGTTTGCATGTATATATACAGTGGATATAAAAACTATACACACCCCTGTTAAAATGCCAGGTAATTGTGATGTAAAAAGAATGAGACAAAGATAAATCATGTCAGAACTTTTTCCACATTTAATGTGACCTATAACGTGAACAATTCAATCAAAAAACAACCTGAAATGTTTGAGGGGGAAAAATAAAAAACTCACAATAACCTGGTTGCATAAGTGGGCACACCCTTAAACTAATACTTGTTGAAGGACCTTTTGATTTTATTAAAGTATTTTTGGCACATCTTGACGTGGCAATATTTGCCCACACTTCTTTGCAAAAGCACTCCATATCTGTCAGATTGCGAGGACATCTTTTGTGCACAGCCTTCTTCAGATCACCCAACAGATGTTCAATTGGATTCAGGTCTGGGCTCTGGTCAAGGCTGCTTTTGTGGATTTGGATATGTGCTTTGGGTCATTGTTGCTGGCATTTTAACAGGGGTGTGTAGACTTTTTATATCCACTGTATATATACATGCAAAATATTATCGACTTATCTTTAAACTGTGTTGCATGCTGAAATTCTGAAATGTTGAACTGTGCGCTGATAACCAGCCGGATGGTCCTTCTCCTCTTTAGTCTGGAGGACTCAGCATCCATTATTCCCCAAAATAATTTAAACGTGATAGAGTTTTAACTTGCATTTGTGGATGCAGCAATATACTGTGTTCACAGACAACAGTTTTTGGATGTGTTACTGAGCCCATGCAATGATTTCCACTACAGAATTGTGTCTGTTTTTAATGCAGAACTGACTTTCGTCCTTGTCCCTTGCGTACAGAGATTTCTTCGGATTTTCTGAACCTTCTAACGATATTATGTACTGTAGATGATGAGATCCCCAAACTCCTTGAAATTCTCATTGATAAATGTTTATTCTTATATTGTTGCACAGTCTTTCACAGTGGTGAACCCAATACACAACTTTTCCAGTCTTCGGTTGCTGGTGTCCCAACTTTTTTGAATTAAAAGTGGGCATATATTTTTCAAGAAACAATAACATTTCTCAGTTTCAACATTTGATATGTTGTCTTTGAACTGTTTTCTATTGAATATAGGGTTTAAAATAATTTAATTCTGTTTTTCTTTACATTTTACACAGCATTCCAACTTTTTCGGGATTGGGCTTGTACATTACATTAGTTCTATCTAGATGGAGACTTGTGGCCTGATTTGTGAAAGAGATACATATGTTAATAGTGAAAATAGGAGAAAATCGCAATTGTCGCACTACGTTCTCAAGGTTAAGTGGTAGACTTTTCTGAGAGATACTTCGTGTAGCTACTGATGTCTGACCTGGTCTGACCATGTCTTGCTCAGTGTGTGTTGTAGAGAATAATTGAGTGATGTATGAAGTTTGGTCCTGCTCCACATATGAAGAGAATCAGAAGAAAATGCATTTTGTGGTTGGGAAGCAACTAAAACAATCTCACACCGACACCTCAATAATTCAATTACCACATTACTTTTTCAATTGACAGCACCATGTTAGTTACCAGATAAAGCTCTTGTTCAGACTACAACAATAAAGAATGGGAGGTAGAAGATGGCTCTGAAATACCTGTCAGATTAAAAAGATAGCAACGGAATATATTTATAATTTCTCAATCAATTTACAATTCAGTACAAAACGTGGGTGATCATAATTTTGCTTGCTCCTTCTCTACTCTTTAAATTAAATAATATTATTCCAAATGTCCAGATTCTTCCTCTAATCCCAGGAAATACTTTTTCACGCCTCTGGATTACTTTACAGATGGTAATGAGTGCTGTTTGGTTTTAGCACACTCACGATTGCTACAGAGCTAACTGTGATGGTAATTCCAATGTATCGACACTCGGAGTAAGGAACACAGAGACAAAGTTCTCTTTGTACATTCTAACATGCTCAGTCGTTTAATCAGTTAGAATACATTATTAAAGAAATTTCCACAACATAACGCAGGTTAATGAACGCTCTCTTCACAGTCTCTCGTGGAATCACGAAATTACGTTCGAAAAATGTGGCAATCACGCCACCGTGTGATGTTTTCTGGAACTTTTATAGTAGTTGCATCCACAACCACAGGGTGGCACCTGGTAGCTTTAAGTTTTCAGTTCCCTAATGAAAAATGATCATCCTGTCAAGGAAGCCGGGTTTCAGTTAAGTATTTTGCTTTTCATACAGCCCGTGTCATATTCTGCTCCAAAATAACATTCCCCACATATGAAATCAATCTCATACATGAATTTATTTCTGGAAGTCATAAATGCACGCAGAATCTAACAACATTAGTTCCCTGTATTTTTTCCACTAAATATGTAACTGGCCCTGTAGCCTACATAACATTTATCTTGTTTGAGCAACCTATATTGGCATTATAAGCCTGGTCTTTTCCTTTAGCTTGTTCACCCTTAAATAATAACATATTTATACAATAATATGTATATTATCGGCTACATTTACATATGCTATCCTTATATTATTTAATAAAATACAGTATGTAGTCTATAATGTCGCTCAACGGGAGTTACCAAGGGAGATAATGTATATGAATTACATGATTCTAACTAAAGTTCAGAAATATATTTTTTTGTCTTCCCTAAAAAAATCTGTATTCAATGTTCTCATTCATTTATGTGGATAAAGTGTTACGAAGTCGTTTGGATTAAAAGTCTTGTTTTCTTTCTCAATTGAAACCAGATGGTGTGCAGTATCTTGCCAGTCAAAACAAGCGGAACCAATCAACAGTCCGTAAACTTCTAAATCCCTCCCGCTTAACTTCGGTAGAGTTTGGGTCAGAGGTAGAAATTTATGCGGATTTAAATTCCAATAGAACGTATCAGCTTCTTATCTCCCTGCAAGAGCTGGCGGGTGATTCCCTCTTAACAGCTGCTAGGTCAATGAGTAGCTTTTAAAACATTTATAATGGCGCGGGGAATATTAACGATATTTCTACTTCAGTTGTCGTGGACTGTCCATCTTGTAACTGCCATTCAGAGGAAAGATATATTTCCTTATGGGACACCGAACGGCGATTTTATTCTTCAGAATGGTGACGACGAGACATCTAAAGTACTCGCGTTAAAGAGACCTCTCTATTTCTATGAAGCGCAATTCAATGAGCTATATGTAAGTGTTACATTTCTATTTTCCTTGTGCACTTACCATTCGATGTTTGTTTTGTTTGATATTTGCAGATTTAGTAAATGAGCACGATAATGAATTATGTAAAGAGCAATGTCTTAGTACGGTCTATAAAGAAATGTTTTATAATCCTACAAAAATTAGAACTGTTTTTTAGAGGTATGTGCGAACATAAAATGTAACTAGGCAAATTAAAAAGGGTAATACAGTGATCAAATCAGTAACAGCAATGCTGAAACGTTTATTTTTTTTTACTGTGAATGCATTTCTCAACATACTCAATTCAAAATGTTCTCGTATTTTGAAGATAGTCATGGTATAATGTCCTTTGGTCTTAAAATTTAATAATTATCCGTATTCACCAAATCAATCATTTTAATTCAATTGTGACCATCCATTCAACATTAGCTCCGATTGTTTTCTCTTACAGTACCTGACGAAATGTTTATTGTTTCAAACAGTTGAACATTTTTGAATCATCTTTAGTGTGTTTTAAAAAAAAGGGATAGAAGGTTATATACTCCTGCTCTGTTTGCCCTTAAAACAGCTCCAGTATTAGCAAGTATAGCACACTTTTTTTAGAGCTTTTGTTTGGACTCTTTCACCTTTAGAACAATTATTGTTAAATTACAAATGGACCCCTAAGGCACCTCTTAAGATCTGAAAGGAGTGGGTTATGATCCACCCAACATATTATTTCAGATTTGCAGGAGTGCCTAGGCTCCAGGGGTCTCTCAGAAGGATGTCAATCTAATGAAGTTGCTTGTTGAAATTGGGATGAAAAAAATGTCATTTAGCCGATGACCAATTCAACACTCGAGCCATTTTTTCTAACTTCCCTCTTCCCCGTTTCGACCTCTCCAGGTTGCGACTAATGGCATTATCTCAGCTCAGGACCTGCCTATGGAGAAGCAGTATGTTGACGACGGCTTTCCCACTGACTTCCCGGTAATCGCCCCATTTCTATCCGACATCGACACCAGCAAGGGGAAAGGCGCCATCTACTACCGGGTCACAGAGTCGCCCACCCTTCTAAACCGAGTGGCACACGAGGTTCACCGTGGCTTCCCTGACGCCCGCTTCACACCAACCCATGCCATTATCGCCACCTGGGAGAACGTGGCTGCCTATGAGGAGATAGCGCGGGACGCCGGTCAGTCTGACAGGGTGAGTCTGTCGGTATGTCTCAGTCTGGCTGTCTGTCTTTACTGTGTGTCTTTCTGTCTGTAATCTTAAATGTCCTTAGTTTTTCCATCTGTCTGTTCTTTATATGGTTTTTTGGTCTATTCTCTTTACTGCCTGTCTATTTGTTGGTCTGTCTGTCTCTCTGTCGGTCGCTGAGGTCAGTAGCCTGTAGAGTTAGTAGATGTAACACCCCCCTCGACCCTTTGGATTTGTGTCCACCTCTGTCAGTCCGCACCCTTCACTTATCCCTAAACTGCCTCTTGACCTTTGGTCATGTGCCAGAGGTCATAACCCCGGGTCATCAGTCATCCGCCCCAACTTTTCTGTCCATCCACCCTCCATTCACCTCCTACTTCAAAAGGAATCTCCCCCAGGTCTTGGTATAACTCCCACAACACACACGTACTGTATAGTGCATAGCGATATAATTACTACAATAGACTATCCAACTTGAGTTAATGTTACATTTCTGTGGTATTAACTTACTGCAGTACAGAAAGAAATGCATCCACTGACTTGAGCGTCTGCTCAATGTAAATCTAAATGCATATACTGAAACCTTGTATATTTCTGGCTAAGTATCAACATGGTATTGGAGCCAATAGGGGCCACAAAATAAATAAATAAAAGCCTTTTTATCAGCAGCTTGGTTCAATCAGATAGCATCCCCTCCACTCTGAATTTGCTAAGATCCTGGAATAAGATCAGATATGCCACAATCTAAATCCGTAGGGAGCTTCTTTGTAGGGTTGGGTTTCACTGTACAAACACCTGATAAGTCTATAGGGAGAAACCATACCCTTGCTCCATGCTCAATGGAGAGCCTTGTGCTTTCTAATAGGCAAGAAGTATATGACCGACACGGCTAGTGCTAGCGGTCATTACCATAACGCATGGGCTTTCCCTCTTACGGTAATGTATAAAATGTAATGCATTCAATCTCACATGCCCTGGGCATTATGCTTAAAGTTCTAAGGGTTGCTTGTTCTATAACCTATAACAGAGTTACGACAATGGTCCAATGGTCCAATGAGTTACGACAATGAGGTCCAATACTCTGATTTTCATCCTGTCCATCTAATTAGAGACTAATTCAGACCTGGGAAACCAGATGAGTGTATTTAACAAGCTGATAGAAACAAACAATCTGAAGTTTTTCAACCCTCCAGGACTGAGATTGGGAAACCCTGAGCTATATGGTCCTGGACAGGCCAAAACATATGTAGATTTCATCTATCACAACATTAATTAATCAAGATGTTCCCTGGGCAATGTTTGTGGAAAATGTATGGTTCGAGACGCTATACTTTCCGTTCAAAACAACAGTGCTTTTCTGGGAAAGATCATTGCTTTAGCTGTTACTTCATGGAATCTGGGAAATCTCGAGAAACATACACATTCTGTCTTTCACCCGGGGCTCAGATAATGACGTTTTTAGAACTGTCCCATTCCCATTTATGGCAAGTACACACTGAAATGCAGACTGTGTTCAGTCACTTGGGTCTTTTTCACTGAGTATGTGTGTGTGTGGCGGTTGGGGGGGGGGGGCTCACGTTGAAATGGTTTCACTTCCAATTTGTCTGTGTATGCATCTGGAAGTGTACCCATGTGATGGTAAGACTTCCACTGAATGGAAACAAACAGCCAAATTATTCAGTGTCACCTCACTTTTCTAATGCCCGGGAATGAATAGGCTTTTCTGTCAGACCGAAACACACAGAAAACACACAGCTGCAACAGCACATTGAAAATATTGTCTTTTGTTATTTATTAGTTCAGGCTACACCCCTGCTCTTGCCTCTAACAAGGGTCCTCCCCAGAAACACACCCCCCCCCTTCTGGAAATCTCCAAATACCGGGGAACATGAGTTCCTTTCTGTCCCCCCAGACACCAGATACAGAGAATAACCTAAAACATGCAGCTTGTTGATGACAGACCTTACTGCTTTGTTTCTCGAGAGTTTGGGTCATGTTCTAGAGGTTTTAGTACCCAAACCACCATTTGTCCCCTTAAGTCATATTTTGTCCCCTTAAACCACACTGTGTCCGCACGTTATATTTAATTGTTGTAAGTGAACTTGAAAGCAGTCCGTAAAATAAACAGACATTTCTGGCAAACTGGCTTATGTGTGTGTTCAAACGTCCCATAAGTTTGGCACTGTCTAATGGACTCACAAACCTTGGCAGTCCATTCAGCTGCAGCTGCAGACTCTACCTCCAAACCTGGCAACAAACAAAAATGTCTCTGCATTTTTAGCGTTCCTGACTTATGTCCCATTCATACTACACCCAAACAGAGGAATTTTAAGTATTTTTTTTACACATGAAAGGTATGCAAATGTATTCACGACAACAAAGCGGTTAGATTTCTTTCCTTTAATGGACCTAGTGATGTTTATGGAATTTTGTTGGCTCCTGCTTACAATGAACGGAGCAGTATTGCGGCGGTGGAACTGTTATCGCGCTACGCTCTAAATCCTGTGACTTTGAGGTCCTGGCGCAGGACACACACTGGGGTGAAGTTTTTCAGTCTAGGTTTTTGACATCCCTGGAGGGGAAAGTTGAAAACTTTCTAATAAAACAACTCTAAATGTTGTAGCTGTCTGGCTGTTTACTGGCAGTATTGATGTTTGCTCTTGCTTGCTTGCTTCCAAAAGATTACTGAACACCAAGCTGTTTTGTAGTAGATTCTTCATTTAAGCCCAAATGTATCTCATAGTTATTTAGCCAACACATTGTGGTAATGCTGCAGTAAGCCAATTAATAATAGCCCACACTATGAGGTCTGTCATCCACGCACTGGGACATTCTGGCCAATAAAATCATGTATTCACTGTTTGCTTTCAAAAAGCATAATTAACTTAAAATGTTTAGATAAAATCGTGTGTTACTGTAGTTTCATAGAAATGTGGTTAATTTATGACCAGACTGTTTTACTAGTAATTAAGTCAGTGCTTTGTTTGCAACTGTATTAAAACGTTTGCCAAACCTATCCAAAGTGGCTCTAAACAGCATGTTAAAAGTTTCTGCACTGACCAGTGCTGATCAGTGTTCCTCGTTCTTGCACAGCTGGATAGGTATTGAAGTTAACACTAAGCTGTATAAAATACATGTTATTAAGTCAAGGAATGATAGCCCACACTATGAGGCTGTAGCTACAGCTGAGCCATCCACGCACTGGCGCGACTCTTGAAAATAACATGATATATTCATTGTTTGCTTTCAAAATGCAAAACATATCAGAAAAAAAAAAAAAAAACTCTGTAACAATACACGTTTCATTCATGCCCAGACTCTACCACATTGTCTGTATGAAACGTGCATGCTGCAAACTGAAACATTTCTACGTATAAACGATGACCGTATTAACATTACTGAATTTTTTAAGAAACAATTCCAAAACAAATTCCTAAAATGACTGTCTTAAAGGTATATTAATCTCTCACACACAGCGACTCCAAGATAGGCTGGGGTACATGTGGTGTGAGGGTGTGTGCATGTGTTTCCAGACTGGCCACTGGTCCTCACCGACTCAGACAACAGATCCTTTTGGTGGAAGTGTCACCTTCACAAACAGTGCTGTAACATGGCCAAAGACACACTCCTTGGACTTATTTGATAGACAGTATTAATGAAGTGCACGTGTGTGTTCTCCAGTTTGACTTAGTGTAGGAGTTGGAAATTCTACAGTAAAAGCACACTGTTTTTCACTGACTTTCGGTTATTTACTACACTTTCCACTACAGCGCAAAGGGAGGGTGTGCAGGCCGGACGGAGGAGGGGATGGGACTTCACGGGGGGCGGGGGTGGGGGGGGGGGACCTCTGGATGATCCCCTCAATGTTTTCCTTTGAGATCGGAACAGCTTTATCTCCTGTTGGAACAGCATGACTACCCACCCACCCCCTCACTCCCCAACAAACCCCTCCAGCTTCTTCAAGCTTCTGCAACCTACCCCCATCCCCAGGTCCAGATGTTCATCTTCCCACCTCCCTGACCAGGGTTAGTGGGCTGGAGGATGTTGGGAGGTCTGTTGAGGTGTTAGCACTTGAACAAATAAGCAGCCTGTTCCGAGCCTTGAGGATTCTGAGGAGATTCTCGACAGCGAGGGAGCGGGTCTGGGTCCCATCATCTGCCATCATCTCATCGGGCTTGGCGGCGGTGCCCTCCGGTACCATACATCTCCATTCTGCCTGCCTCCATCTCAAACCCCCCCCACCCCCTCCTCTGCGTCTCAGCTTGTCCGCTGTCCTGTAGCCACACGTGGGAGAAGACTAATTATTTGCAATAACATCTTTAAACAATCTTGTTTACAGGGCGGGGTTTCTGGGACTGCTCCAAGGCAGTGTGGTCTTGTAATTAGGGGAACTTTTCTGTGGCTGAAGGAATGGCGAGGGGAGGGGGAGCATGTTGTTGGGGGCTGGGGAAGGGGGGCTGTGGAATTAGTAAACATGAGGTTATTTTCTGGCTCTTGTCTGTCTCTTGTCTGTCTTGTTGCCCCCCCCCCCCAATACAATTTACATTTAAAGGGCTTTATTGGCATGGGGATCATTGGCATGTTTACAAAGCCAAAACTTGAAAAGTGAGAAATATGAAATAAGATAATTGATAAAAAAGGCAAACTGAAAATGTATTTGCTAAAAACAATAGCATCTCTCTCTTCATTATCTCTAGGCCAGCTGTTTGTGGGGCCCAGAGTGCTCTATTGAGGGTGGAGGAGTAGGGGGTTGTGACTGTAATGTTGGAGATGAAGGTGATGGCTCCAGGATTGCTGCTTGGATTGCAAGAGAAGGAAGATCAGGGGGATGAGGTCTAGAGTGTGGGAAGGGAGAGATGTTTGTCAGGGGTATCTCTGTTTCTCTTCTCAAAGACCATTTCGGGTGAGATATGGTCCTCGATCTCCCATTTAGCTCTCACTCCCACACTGCATCAGTCTGGACCTGTGGACTCTGTGTGTGGCCATCGAGGAGTCGTCTGCTCTTCTTCAAATGGTCTAAGATG
Organism: Esox lucius; assembly: GCF_011004845.1. NCBI lineage: Eukaryota > Metazoa > Chordata > Actinopteri > Esociformes > Esocidae > Esox > Esox lucius. Next base: position 18,598,221 of record NC_047583.1, read on the forward strand.
CAACCTCCCAACTCTGCCGCTCTCCTGAAGCTGTTGTGTTCCCACACTTCCCAAACGCTTTAATGAAACAGCTCGAAAAACTACGTGGCTTGTAATAAGTACAAATTGCACCAGACGAGAGATCAAAAGAAGGTCCCCTCGCAGGCCTGCAACACGTTTAATCATGGTCTTTTCAAGCCTTTTAGTGGTGTGCAAGACCTTTAAAAAGGGTGTGAAAATCTGCGGAAAGGGGGAAGAGGACAGCCTATAAAAATACTCCATAAAGACCTTGGTGGGATGGGGTGTGCGGGGGTCTGGGGTGCCACAATTGGTGCAACACCAGAGCTTGTTAAAGTGGCGACTTGCCTGTACCATTTGGAGCTAAGGGCTGACATTCAGGTCAGCATTTTAGTGTAGGAGGGTGTGGGGGGAGTGGTGAGAAGTTTAAACATTTGAAGTGAGTGTTAAAATGTCAGAAGGATGACTGTGTGTTCCCTGGGCGCTGATAAGGCCAGTAATGGAAAATAGCAGGCGGTATACTGTACTGTTGTCGACTTGAAGAGAACGGTTACAAGTTCGACTGAAGCTTTGTTTGCATTCATGTGGCTCTCCTTCAGCAAGTGGGGCTTTTTGGTTCCCCACTCTAAATACTGTGAGGGCACCAGTTGAAGGGTTATTTGTGTATTGAGTATTTGCACTTTGGATAGAACGCTGACAATGCAAACAGTCTTTCACTTAAACTGTCTTCGTTAAATGAGACATAATATGTAAACTTTTAATGTAAGTCACAGATGGATTAGTTAGGCACTCGAAGTGTAACTGGTTTTCAAACTTAATGTAAATCCCATTCAAATCAATTCCAACTAAACTGTGGACGTACAGAGTGTAAAATGCAAATTGACAAACGAATTGGGCTTTGTCTGAACAGTGAACTTACGCTACATCCTGCTTCTGTAGTTGAACACATTCCAGGCGGTGGTGGCCTACGATGAGAACAATTCCTATGCCATCTTCCTCTACCCTGAGGATGGGCTGCAGTTCTTTGGGACACGCCCTAAAGAATCTTACAATGTGGAGATTGAACTGCCTGCCAGGGTTGGCTTCAGCAGGGGGGAAGTGGCCTTCTTGATCTTTTCTCGGGTGGAGGGACCCTACTACAGTGTTACCAACAATGAGCAGAGTCTGAAAAACCTCTATCAGTAAGTACCCTGCAGAATCCCATTAGATTTTATTTTTTTAAGATGGCTGTGGCCAGTTTGTGAATGACAGTGTACAGTGTTAATTTTAGGACATCCCTCGTCATTATTGAAGATGTTAATAACGTAGTTCATTATAGTGAGCCGTGATGTTTCTACTAAGCTGAAGAAGTCCTGCCCAGACTTTGCCCTATTACTTTGCACCATCTAATCAACATGGTATCAGAAACCTTTTCAGTGCAACTTACCATAATAGCTAAATTAGCTTTGCTATATTGATCTGTGATTTGGCTGTTGGTAAAGCAATTGTGTTTAAAGATAAATATGTCAGACTAAATGTGACAGAAACAATTCTAAACCTTTTCTGCAGGGTTGGCAACACCGGCGTACCTGGTGTGTGGCTCTTCCATATTGGCAGCCGCTACTCTTTCCAAAATGTGGTTCCAGCCTCCACGGGGGGTGCTCTTGCCACGCCACCCCCTAGAGGCCTGGAGACGTATGAGAGCACTACTGCAGAGTACCCCGAGGCAGAGTATACGGCACCATTTGAAGAAGAAGAAGAGCTTGAAGAAGGCGATTACTCCCCCATCACTGACCCCGACTTCCATTCCCCCGCTATCCCTGAGTTCCATGTGAACTCCCACCCGGACCGTGGAGCCCTACCTGGTCATGCCCGTTTGCAGCCCTATGGAGGTGACCTTCCTTTAACCTCCAACCCACAGTATCGTGACCATGACAATATTGACACGCCAACTCTAGTGTCCGGTCCGTCCGGACCAGCGGAGTACCCAGACCGAGTGCCCGATCCCAGGAACAGGCCCCACCCCCCTCCCCTGGAGGAAGTCCAACCCCAGGCCGAAGCCCCCCAGGCAGTCCCCAGGCCGGAGCATACCGCCCTAGAGGTGTTCCCCTACACCAGGGAGGAGAACAGCCCTCGTCTGGAGAGCAGTCCACCACTGGCCCCTGGTGGGGGCCATATTGTCGACGTGGTGGAGGAGGAGAACTTTGAAACAGGAGGTATGAAATCCTTTTAAGCTTTCTGTGTTCTTGTATATTTAGCCAATCAGGTGCAAAGGGATGAGGTATTCATATATACCAATATACCATGGCCAAGGGGTGTTTCATATACACCTTAGGGGTGGCCATATACCACCCCTAAGGTGGCTTTGTATTATAAACCGGTTACTGATGACATTACAACAGTTATAAGTCCTTATTGGTCATACCCATGTTATACAGCCTGATTTCAGCTAATCAGCATTCAGGCTTTGAACAACCCGGTTGCGTGTATCACCTTTTCTTTCTTTTTTCTTTCTTCTCTTCATCTGTATACCAACTTCCCAATCAGGGCCAAATAGGGCCTGTTCTCATTCACCGTAAAGCCTTTGTTTCATTGTTTAGACCTCCGCTTCACTCTTGACCTGCAAACGGCGTCCCCTCTGTTTTGTAGTTGAAACAGTCTTTCCTCACTCCGACAAGTGCTGGTCTTCCTCTGTGACATGGGCCAGCTGGGTGTGCTGGGGCACTTGTGCTCGCATACGTGCCTGTGTTCATGAGCGCCCGTGCCATGATCTATAAATGTGTACTGTTTAATTGTGTTTTTTTTGTGTGTGTGTCTGTGTGTGTATCTTAGTCATTCCCTATCTTCTGAGCAAAGGGAGATTTCCCAGTCAAAGGGACAAGTCAATGCAGGATCCAGAAAGACAAACTCGTTCTCTCTGTCCTCACTGGCTTTCCAAGAGTTGTCTACCTTAAGACAACAAACAGATGTCACACATTAGCCTTCTATCTGGCAAGATGTTCTAGCACTAGGCACTCCTTGATCATTGATTGGGGCTTTTAGTGTACCAGGGCAGGAGGGGAGTTTGGCAAGCTGGTTCATCTTAATTCTGGATTAAGAATGACTTGAGGTTAGAGTTTTTCCATGAAGACCCATAAGCTAATGTGCGCTTGCCGCTTTAGCTGGTATCCCAGCTGCTCACATTTTTTAAATGGGCAAAAACATTCCAAGAAAGGATGGAATTAATAGTTGTTGTCAAGTAAAGTACAAGTTAAGTACTGAGGGGCGGTTTCTCAGATTTGAACTTAGTCCAGGACGAAATAAATTCCCATGGAGATTCTCAGTTGAGCTTGATTTCATCAAACACTAGGATTCTATTGTGATCGGGAAAGTATGGGTGCATGTTCAAATAAAAAAAAAAGTATGTGCAGAAAAACTACTCAAACCACAACAAGAGGTGGTTATTTCTGTCTCCCCCTCTATTTTTCCCTTCCCTTTCCATATTGCTCTTTTTTTCTGTCTCTCCCTCTAACTCGAGCTTTTCCATCTCCCTTCCTCTCCCACTGCGTGTCTTTGGGATAGAAGACTCAGATTTTAAAAGGAGGAGATAAGCTAAAAGTGTTTAGAGTAGGGTTCTCTGCAGGCTTCTCAACTCTGCTCTGGTTCTTACATGCTCTGACCCCACCTCAGGGTTCCCCCATCCCTCTTTCAGAGTCAGTGCAATTGGACAGATAGACAATTCAGACTGCTTTCCTCCCCCTCTTTCATTCTCACCCGCCCTGTCCGTCTCTATTTCTGTCTCTGACAATTCTCTCTCCTAAATTCTCTTACTCCCTTCGTTCTCTGTCATTTGAATTTAATGAGGTCTATTGGCACAATGCAACCAAAAGATATAATATTGCCAAAAAAGAAACACTGAGGAACATATGAGATGAATGATGCATTGGGCCAAACATATTTAATATTGTCAGTTTGAATCCCCAAGCCAACAACATCCTTGCTGTTTCCTTGAGCAAAGTACTTAGCCTAAATGACTAATTGGAAAGGATTCTTCTGTCTTTCGCTCTTTCCTTTTCTCTACAAATGAAACATTTAGGAACATCAAAATATTGAATCCATTACCTCACCCAATGTCTCTTTCTTTCCCTCAGTGATCCGGTACAGCACAGAGACCAAGCGGACTTGTGCCGTCTTCCAACAACAGTGTTCTCAGAACGCCTACTGCACCGACTACCCTGCCGGTTTCTGCTGCCATTGCCGCACCGGGTTCTATGGCAACGGCTGGCAATGCCTACCTGACGGTAAGTCCTGGCAGTGGGCGGTGACAAAAATATTTAGTCTTATCATCACAAAATGTCACAAAGATATTTAAGGCTTTTAACCTGTGTTGTTTCGTCGGTCAAAGAACATCTGGGAACACTTTCAAAGGTTTTCTGTAAATGTGTCTTTCCGTACCTGCGTGCACGTTTTCTGACGTTTACATTGCCTTGGCTGAAAGGTATGTGCAATATGTGTGTAAATAGCACCCGCCAGGGGCAAAATAACCCCCCCCCCAACTCTTTTTGCCTTTGACACACACACAAAATGTCTCTACATTGCACACACACCAACTCTCACAGAACCCAGGTCTCCACCTCGTCCCCCCAAGTCCTTGGCGCTCCCTCTCATTCCATCACATAACAGCATCATCTTGTTTCCTAGCCCCGCAGCCATTTCCTGTCTGATAAACACCTCTGACGCAGTGGTAGGTTTCTCTAACCGTCCTCCTGTTGGTCCCATGCCGGGTGGCGCTGCCGTGCGCCGGCTGGCTAATTGCCTGGTGGCTCGACAGACTTTGCTGTTTGGGGAGCAGTGTTAATGCTGTCACTCGGACGCATTGCTCGGGCACAAACACGCACCCACCCTACCACCCTTTGTCCTCTCAACCTCTTTATTGGCCAGACCTCTTGTAATTAACCCGCAAGGGCAAGTTTGTCTGTTTAATATGTCTGTTTGTGTAGCGTGTCTCTTGGTGTATGGGATTCAATTCCCATTGGCCAGGGGTGGTATTTAAATGATAGCATGCTTTCCGGATGTTTTGGCAGCCAGTCAAAGCTCTGACAAAGACGGTCAGTCAACAACTTAAGGTGAGAGAGTTGGAAAGGATGATGTCACCCCAATGGGCCTTGATAATGATGTGTTTTGTCAGAGGCTGGAGGTGTCACAACAAAGGCTAGCGCCGGGTTCCACGCGTCAAGACTGGGTTGAGCTGTCAAAAGTGGTACTTGTGGAGCCTTTGTGTGACTTGTGAGACGGAGCGAGACGAGGACAGACATGCATGAGGGTGTATTCAGTGCTAGATTATTGTGGGCTGTTTGATGACCCAGGACCACAAAGACACAGGCCTGCTTTGTAAGAGCTAAGTGGGAGTAAACCGAGGAAAATAACAAATGGTAGTCTGGTGTCACTCAAAGTCGTGTAAATGAAACAAAGTGGCCGTCTCAGAGGAATTTTCACAGTGGGATGGCAGCTGAAGTACCATTCAGCCGGCTCATTTCCGTGTGAATTAAGTCATAGTAGGTGAGAGTAAATGATACTTTTCAGTTTTATTTCAAAACCATTGGATGAATATAATTTATACTCTCCTGTAATTTCCTGCTACCTTTGTCTGCTGTGTGTTAGTTCATTTAGTCCTACATCTCAAGGGTTATTGTTTCTGTCGCCGCCTGTTTTGTAGCTTTGCATGTCCGTGGTTTATTTTGGTTCAGGAGAGTGCTATTTGTGGCATTTGTTTACTCTAAATGTTCTGTGTTGAATTCACAGACAGTTATTGGTTGACTGACGAGCTGTGGTCTAAGATTCTTTCTGATATCCTGTTTAAGATGATCCAGATTGTTGAAAAGCATGATGAGAGTAAAACCTCTGCTTAACCCAGTGGGGAATGTAGGGGCGTATTTGGGCTGTTGGAATGCCTTCCAAATGCATTATTCATTTATGCGTAACCATGACGTGTGTTCTCTCAGGTGCCCCCCATCGTGTCAATGGCAAAGTGAGTGGGACAGTTATAGTGGGTTCCACACCTGTGTACCTGAACAGCGTGGACCTGCACGCCTACATCGTAGTGAGCGACGGACGGGCGTACACTGCCATCAGTGAGGTACCGGAGAACGTAGGATGGGCGCTGATGCCTGTGGCGCCAATCGGGGAAATCTTTGGCTGGCTGTTTGCCATGGAGCTGCCAAGCGGCCAGGCTGGCTTTAAGATCACCGGTGAGCAGATTCAAGATAGGTTACTGGTGATTAGTGATACTCTCACCTCCCAGTGCCCAACCTTTGGCATGTGGCACAACAGTCATTTCATGGTTGGAAAATGTTTTTCTGATTTATACTGTAACTAAAATAACAACCATGTGTTCCGCTGTTCTCATTAACGCATACATGACATGTATTCCGATACTAATGCTAAAAATGCAAATGCATGAAGGCATACGGTTTATATAGACATATCACTTTCCACTGATGTAATTTCCTGTCCAACAGGCGCTGAGTTCACGCGCCACGCAGAGGTGACCTTTTACCCTGGGAACCAAAAGCTAACCATCGTTCAGACTGCCCAAGGATTGAACAGCGATAACTACATGACGGTGGACACCCGACTCCATGGCAATGTGCCCTTTATCGCCGCCGGCTCCACTGTGCAGGTGGAGCCCTACAAGGACACCTATCAGTACTACCCTTCTGGTACGCTAGCCAATCACTGACCACCTCACCTCCCCAGTACCCAGCCTCATTGCTAAATTGTTAATTCCATTTATATTCATGAAAGCACTACACTTCTACTTTGACTCATTGCTTTTCAATGTGGACATTTTACACTGGTATTGGAACTGTAGTTCACTTGCTAAAATGAGGGAATGGAAATAGAATTGACCCCAACCATGGTGCCTACGTCCGACCCACCTCACATATCAGGCGTTCCAGGGCTTTCATGGCTTTTTTCCAATATAAACACTAGCATACCACCTACTGGGCATGGATAATTCTAGGTTCTGTGCTAGTATGGAAATTGGAGCATAGCCATAATTAGGTCTGAGTAGTTATGCTGACCATGCAAACGGACCAGGAAAACCTAGTTTTAGGAGCTTAGGAATTATCTCGCTAGAACCGAGACAACAGAGCGGGTGGCTATGGAGTTATTTTAGGTAATCGTTGAAATGATCGGGTTTCAGAGGTTTTCTGTAAATGGGTAGATACTGCTATCCTAGGGACGAGGGCGAACTGTTTCCACCAACGGGGTGCCAGGACAGAGAAACGTTGGAAACATTTTGACTGGGTAGATTGGGAGCTTGTCATCCCATCTGATTTGATGTTGTGATGCAACAAAGGCATCTCCGGCTTCTTTCCCATTCTGCCTGAGCCGTCTCTCATTGTCCGATGGGGATCGGAGGGGGTTAGTTGCGAGTGGATGTTGAAGCTATAAAAAGAACCAGCCTCTGCAACTTCTCTGCCTCCACTTCCTTTCGGAGGAAACCAGGGATTCATTTTTGATGTCCTTCTCGCGAACGTAAACTGTTTTTCATCTGACTGGCCCACTGGATGAGGAAGTGTTCAATTAGCAAAGCCACTCATCCTGCCAGGGCTGATTATAGACCAGTCTGGTCAGAGTCATCAAAAGGAAGAGGTTTTTTGGGTTTTGTTTTAAACTTTGAGGTGCACAGCTCCAGACAAAATCTGAGTTCATGCAAGAGATTTTTGTTATGTAGAAGGAACATAGGAACAAAGCAGGAATGACTTAAGTCAAAATAATAGTTATTTTCTTTTGAATATTTGGAACATTTGATTGCGTCTTAATGGAGTGCTAGCAAGCAGTTTTGGGACTTTAACATTGGTTCCATTGTGCCAGATCAAACACAGCTAAATAATTTGAAATGGAAACAAGTACTTCTTCGATTTTGTGAAATGCATTGTGGGTAATGTAGTCTTTTCTTCCTTACCCACCTTTCAGTGGTGACATCTGCATCGGTGCGGGAGTTTACAGTGGTGTCAGCGGAACGGGGCTCAGAGACATTTACGTTCCAGCTACGTCAGAACATCACTTACCGTGACTGCCACCATGGGCCACGAACGGGCCCGGAGACGCTACAGTTGACCACCGAACGGGTCTTTGTAATGTACGTCAGGGACGAAAACATCCTGAGATACGCCATCACCAACAAGATAAGCTCTGTCGGAGGTGAGTTGAGAATTCAGAGCATTATTCTAATCCTTATTATTGGTGCTGTAGTCTGGTCAGTGAGGTTGGGTTATGGGAAAAGGAAGGGAACTGAGTGGTCTGCTTTTCAAGGTGTTTGGGGGATATTGGTGATTGGACAAGAAACATTATCTGTCAAATATTTAGGACAATTTTTTTTTTTAACTAGAACCAAGTAGATTTGAATTGTGGAGTTGATCAGCTGTCAACTGGTTTTTTCTCATGGGAGAACCCTATGATCTACTGTTGAATCACAGCTCAAGCGCCCTTCACCGCATTTTCCCACTAGATTTATGGGATGGCTACTTTATTAACACGTTGACATATGAAACACTGGTATTAGAACGTTGACATATAGAAACACTGGTATTAACACCTTGACATATAAAAACACTGGTGTTAACACGCTGATATATAAAAACACTGGTGTTAACACCCTGACATATGAAATACTTGTTTCAACATGCTGACATATGAAACACTGGTTTTAACACATTGACATATGAAACACTGGTTTCAACACGCTGACATATGAAACACTGGTTTTAACACATTGACATATGAAACACTGGTTTCAACACGCTGACATATGAAACACTGACATATGAAACACTGGTTTTAACACTTTGACATATGAAACACTGGTTTCAACACGCTGACATATGAAACACTGGTTTCAACACGCTGACATATGAAACGCTGACATATGAAACACTGGTTTCAACACGCTGACATATGAAACACTGGTATTAATATTAATCTCCAAATAGGTGAAACATGGACAGCAGCTTGCCTCTCAATTGGCACACTATTCCTTACTGTATGTAGTGCACTTCTTATCACTGTGGCCTACAGGACTTCTGTTCAAAGGTGTGCAATGTGGAGGGGGTAGGGAGCCGTTTATACTAACTGCCGACTCGCTGCCGGTGTTGGTAACACATTTGTTAGGAAATCACTCCCCTGTGTAGGTTAATCATCTGTCAAACACTAAAACCCATCTAGACATAAGAATCCCATTATTAAATAGCTAAATGCTATTTCTATGTCCCCGCCATGGTCTGTGAAAAAACTAAACACAAACACACATTCATTAACCTGGGACCCTCTGGGGATATGGGTTGAGTCTGGGATATGTCTTCCTGTTTGCTCCCCTTCACTCAAAGGCCAAGTGGGCTCAAGGACAACCTGGACCCATTTCAACACCCCCACCTCCCCTTTCTCCCTTCCCACATACTTGAGGCTGATGCAATCTGTTTGGATGGAGCATAGCACCCTGCATTCCACTTCTGTCTTTCCTCTGAAGCTAAGCAGGGTTGTTCAAGTTCAGTCCCGAGATGGTAGACAAAATATCAAATCCCACTTACCCTGTGCAGTGAAGGGGATCTTGCCCAGCATTGGGTGTAATATCTAAGATATTTTTGCATCTTAAGTGTAGGGGGGTTAGTCTTCATGTCTAAATGTCCAGTCTAACCATCCTCACTGTCCACTAATCCTCCCAAGCTTCCATTTAGCTGTATGTTTTAAATAATCAAAAAAGTATGTATAGAAGTCACGAAATAGCAACAAGATGTATAGTAGCATCTCAGTCTGGTTAAGGGAGAACTGATGTTTTTCATGTCCAAATATTGCATCAGGTGGTGACGCTGAAATGTTTTGACGGGGCAGGTTTCCAGCAAAGTTACGGAGGAACGGAGAGATGCACTTCGCAAACAGATGCACTCGCAAACATAAACGGACAAAGTACACGCTAGAATTTCAGCTGCATCAGTGGAAAGCTCCTGCAGCTGCATTGCGATGAGTTGTCACGTCATGCTGATGGCGGTGTCAGTGCTGGGGGGGGGGGGGGGGGGCAGTATTGTTCCTCTTTCTGCTACTCTCTGGGAAATAACATCCCCACCAATGACAGATTTACAGAAGGGGGGGGTTCACAAGGAATCGCTGTAGAGTGATGTCATGGGAACCAGAGCAGATACCCGGGAGCGAAAAGCCTGTTTCCGATGGCGCAGGAGGGACCACCAAACATGGGGTAGGAGAGAGGGGAAGGTAGGGTAGCGGCCGGGGGCCATGGGTGGAGGAGGTGGGAGACACAGCTGTTGCTGTCCGTCGGTCTGTCTGAAAGTACATGGGTGAGATTGACGGACACGCTGCATGTAATTACACAGGCTGGGTGAGTCATGACTGGGGACTGGGATGTACTGATGCTCATGGCTGAAGCCAATTCCTTAATAGCATTCAAATCCCTATGCACTACTTTGGACCAGGTTCCTTAATTCTCCAGTTAAACATAGTTTACTTCAGTGGCCTAGGGTGGTCCAGCTTTTGCCTCTGGAACACATGTAAATCAGCACGTTTTTCTTTTTTTTAACCTAGCTGTTTTACCAGGTCACTATGCTAACAACAGATTTGTTTTTACAGCAATGTCCTGAGAGCAGTGAGGGTAAACTGACTTGCTCAGCTACGGTACCTCAGCGTTTTCTTAAGTGGTTTTCAGAGGGATAAGGCAAGAGGAGGTATTGAATCTATTGTGGTACGGTCTTCAGAATTATCCAGAAATCGTGGATGTAGAATTTAGCCATTGTTCTTTACTCCACCCCCCTTAATGTGACTTGACACTTTCGATGTGTGGTTCCATTTGGTTCGTTTGTAGTGTCACTGGACTCACCCGCCAAGAAGATGCTGCTTCCACCCTTAGGGCCTGACAGCAGTTTCCCACCCATTGTATTGAACCAGGTTCAGAGCCACAGTGTGTTGCCCACTCCCCAGGGCTCCACCCCACCACTCTGTCCCCTCGCTGCCCTTTCATTATTCCCCAGTTAAAAATAACCACCTCCTATCTCTTCACCTCCATGACAACCCACCTCAATTAGCAGCTGTTCTCTGTTGTTCCAGCTGACTCCCTGTAAGGGGGGGGGGGGCTTTATTATCTTGGAATTCTTTAAAAAAAAAAGCCAAAATAAGTTAAAATATTGAACAAAATTGCTGTAAATTGCTAAAAGTACTAAATGTATGCAATTGGTAATGTATGTCAGTTGCTCTGCTCTTTATCAAGTTCCACTATCCTGACATATTCTTATAGGCAGCATTTGGAATGTGTGTTTTACGATCTGACATAGGTGTATATGGGGGGTCTTTCTGATCTTCTGAATTAGCATCACACTACCTAGCAACTTGAGAACGGCTCGAGTGGACGATTTACAGAACAAAATAATCTCGCAAATTAGTCCTTTTATACTTTTGCACTAAGACTTGTAAAAGATATTGTAGTATAAATAGTCCCTATTTACACTAGTAGGTGGTTTCTCTCTCTAGACACCTCTAGAGAAGTTTGTTCTAGTGTGAATACGGTGTCTCTCTCCACACTTTCTGTCCCTCCCACATTTTCTGTCTCTTCTCTTCTCACTTCCATTCTCTCACACACTTCAAACACCAGCACTCCTGTTTGTCTGTGATAATTGGCCAAATTGGTCCTTGGCCCCAGGGGTGAGGAAATCAAGCTGTTCTTAATGTGCCTGGAAAAGAAAGGAAGGATAGAGAGATGAAATAATGGAGAGAAGGAAGAGTCTCTGAGAAGCAAGGATGGAGAAAGGAATGAGAAGCAGGGAAACAGAGAAAGTGTGAACAGGACTGAAGAGGAAAGCTAGAAGAAATGTCAGAGAAGGAAAGACAAAAGTGGGAAAAAGAGGACAGGTAGGACAGAATAAAAGGAGGCATTGAGGCCGGAAGGAATGGCGAGAGTGAAGGTAGAGGGGACAGTACAGAAAAGTGTTCTTCCTTAGTGTGCCGTTCTTTGAAAAACAGCATTAAACATGGGGACCCCTGTGTCTTTTTCCCAAGAGAGTCTTGTAATTGGAACACAACGGGGTCCCGTCTTTTCTCGTTAGGATAGGGGATCAGAGAAAACGAGTGTTGTTAACCCCCCAGAGACATTTTCTTTTACGAAGCTTGTGGAAGGCACCCCTCTGCTTGTAAACCCCAAGAAGAGGGCCTAAGGATGTCTTTTGTCAGATTTTATGGCCATTTTAAGCATCACACGAGCCAGGTCAAGTACTTTGACCCCAAAAGTTCATAGAGTGATAAGCACACTGAAGAACGCCAGCTGTGTTTGAATCCTTGTTCTCAGTCTTTGGCACACTTTGCTCATTTTGCTACAGTAAAAATTATGTCAGAAATTCTCAAAAACAACAGCATTGCTATGTTAGGGTCATCACATCCATAACCACAATGTGTAGCATTCAGGTTTGTTGCTCAGAAGACATTCAGTGCCAGAATGGATGGGCAGCAACATATTTTTACAGTTATTTTGTCTGTACACATTTCCATTTCCAACTTGAGTATTCACTGTTCTTGGAGGATGTTAAAGGAATAGGTTAGGATCCTTGGCAATAAGAAAGTTTAAGATTTTGGTAATGTAATTTTGTTGGAGTACATTAGCAGAAACTTGTGGATACCAATTTTATGTCTCAGCGCAGTAGTGCTATCTAAACTTTGCACGACACTGCACTAATGCTAGTAAGCACTGGGTCATAAAACTACCTCTAATTTATTTTATTTTGGATGCAAATTAATGCAAATGTCATCCATCTGATAATCTACCTCTAAGGGAAGAACATAGAGGGCATTATTATCAAAATTCTGAACTCTTTCTTCAAGTTGAATGTGAGTTTTTTTGGGGAAACCCTGGCCATCAGTCATCCGATTACTCATCCCTGTCTCTCTTCCTCTGTCTATCCCTGTCCCTGTTCTATTTTTCCCTCCTTTTTGTGAAAGTCTGGTATTTATTTGCCTAGTCAGGCATGTGGTCGTTGGCTGTGTGAATGTGCCTTGTCTTAATGGATAATTGTACATGAGGTTGTACCATTAAGCCAGGAATGCTTGTCTGTCTGGTTTCCATAGGGAACTGAGTTCACAAGAGCCATTCACCACTAGATAGAATTAAGCCATGATTCATGATTTCAATATTCATGTTTGATATAGTCAACATAATGAATTGCACCTTAGATAATGATGAGTGATAGTAAATAACCATGGTTCTATCCAACCATTTCTCAGAGATGAAATATTATTATAGATTTTTGACCTTTATGTGTTCTTCCCACACTGTGACTCTTAAGATAAAAGATACTCATTAATAACACTAACACTAACAGTCTTATTCCGATGACATGATAGTTGTGGTGGTTGCTGTTTGACAAAAAAAGAAGAAAAATAACCTTGCTTAAATCCATTATGTTGTATGACCTTTCAGTGTGGTGTCTGTAATATGTTAGTAGAATCAAGGTTACGTATGTGAAAAGGTACCAGCTGTGTTATATCTGCTAAATCTCAGTTTGGTGAAACCAGTGTGTGTACGTGTGTGATACATTTTCCAGATCCTCGATGTCCTTTGCTTATGGACAACCCTTGTTAATCCAAACCATAGGTTTTAATGAGTTTAAAGCTACAGACTGAGATTGCGATTCCACAATGTTGATTTTTATAGTCACAAAACTATTTCTTTGTTGATTTTGATCTAGTGCTTGGGGCTATTGTCTTAATGAAATATACACAATAGCCAGGCAGGTCCTGGTACTTGATAAATTCTCCAGAGTTACAATTATCAGGATCTCATTGACTTGAGTTGGGTGTGTTTGTCCAGGACTAAAACGAAAATGTGTGCCGTGGGGTTACTGGAGGACCAGGGTTGGGAATTGGGAATGTCAGAGCCCTTATGTACTTTTTGTTTTGTTTTTATCAGTGTTTGGTCTTGATGGTCTCTACAGTTGACAAGGTGGTTTGGCTTGGAAAGGCAGTAATAACCCTGGGAGTGTTGATGGTACAAGGAGGTAGACTGGTCAGTCAGACAGACCTGGAGCTCCTTGTCTGAACCCTCTTCTGAAAGTTGTCTGAATCATAAACCACTGAAGGTGTAGCACCCACCTGGGTGAAGCTTTGGCAGGTGTAAGCTATGGTCAGGGCCTAAACAACCACCACAACATCAGTAGTACGTGGTGCAATCAGCCAGAGGCGTAGTTAGGGTCACAATACATTTGGGGCTTAGCCCACACCCCCGCCCCACCCAGGACATGAAGTACAGGCTTTTGAATGTACATGTGGATGTACACGCTGACAACTTACACGTCTACATTGTCATAATGCGCGATCGGAATTATAGATGAATAGATCAGCGGCTATTTCTTTTTTTTTTGTGGTCAACTTGAGTCACAGGGCTATTCATAAAAGATCTGGGGCTATAGCCCCCCGGACGCCCAGGCCTAACGACGCCACTGAATCAGCCCACAAGACAATGTACATCTCAGAACTCTACATCCCCTCACAATAGGAGTCACCTGTCAGCATTTAGGATTCAAAGCTAACAATTTATAAAAGACCCTATTCTGCAGGTGACATCACCTTTTACTGCTCTAATTACACTGATAACCATTTTACGAATATAATATTAATATAATTTGATATGTTTTTGATATGTTCCAACCTTTATTTCCAGTGACACCCAAATCGTAATATAGTTGGAAAATCTTAACATATACATCCCAATACATCCAAATTGGAACACCTATTCCCAGAATGTTTCTTAAGAACAATATATTGCTTACATAAATCGTTCACCAGGATGTCGGCGTGGCCAAAGGTCCCTAACACTGTTTTGTTTGTCCCCTCAGAGGAAACTTCAGAACCTGTCCTGGTGAACCCATGCTACGCAGGAACTCATGATTGCGACACCACTGCCCAGTGTCTACCAGGGGAGGGCCAGCAGTACCTGTGCCAGTGTGCCACTGGGTACAGGGGAGACGGACGCAACTGCTATGGTGAGGGTTACAAAGAAAACCTAACCAGGGAAAACGTGGGGGGGAAAAGCGTTTGACATTTTACTTCTTACGTCTGAGCCGTATTGTCAAGAAAAAGCTACGTTACAGTCACACTGTAGAGACAGACTTCACAGAACTCTGTATGGCTAGCTAAGAGCTGACACCGGGTAGTTATCCTGAGATCCTGTGCAGGGGGAAAGGAGAGGGGGAAGATGGGAGAGATGCAGTACTGGGGTATGATGTTGAAGGGAATAGGGGTTGTTGTGCTTAGGATGGAGGTGTCCTGGAGTTGAGTGGAATTATTTTCTGTCCCCATCACCTTTCAACTTTTTCTCCCTCTCACTATCAGAATTTATGAGTAGACATTACGCACGCAGATGTTTTAAAACGTTGTAACAAAGTGCAAATACTAGAATTATGTCTGTGGCCCTTTACGCCCTCTTCCCCTCCTCTCTGGTCATCCATCCCACAGGGAGGCGCAGCGTGCCAGGGCTGTGACACTCTGTTTACTCACTGTGAAGGGTTTACAGATGTGCACTCTACTTCTCCTCATCCTCCATTGACACCCCCTCAGTCCAGGGCAGCATCTGCCTTCCATCACCATTTCACATTGACCAGGGGAGGGGAGGGGGGAGAAATGGGATGAAGGAAGAAGAGGAGGGCACGGGGGAGGTCGAACAGGACAGCGGAGGAGGGGGAAGGTGGAGAGAAGAATGACAGAGACAAAAGGAAAGGAGCGAGACAGGCTTAGTCATGCGTCTGCAATATAGGGAAGTTTGGTAGCCCTTCTCCTCTCCAGTTCTCTCTGGTCTGTCCCTTGTGTGAGGGGAAATGAGAGGAGGGGGGGAGAGTGGGAGGGAGGGTGGGAGGGAAGACCTGAAAGAGCAAAGGGGGCTCTGCATGTCTGGAGATTAATAAACGACACACCACTGGGTTTTGGGCACGAAAACCCCTCTACAGACAGGAACCCAAGGAGGTTCCCTCTCTCCCCAGGCCCAGCTGCCCCTCTCTCTCCAGGCCCAAGCACACTAAGGGCTTGTTGACATTATGGTACATTTTCCGAGACATATCTAATACTCAATCCGCTACATTATTTCGATGTCTAAACGTAAAAAAAAAAGCTTGAGGCGCCAACATCTTAGGTATATCCCTCGAATTTACCGCAGTTGACACCCATGATCCTGCATGGTACGTCTCAAAGTTTATCTCACACTTTATTCTCTCTCTCGTAATGTAAATAAGCCCTAAAACTAGAAAACACATGAGGACACGTAAGAGAACTATAATACACATGCAAAGACAGAGACACACCTATCCATTGCCAATGCTTACCACACCACTCTGCTGGGTGATTCTCTTTAAACTATTTTTCACATGCCTGTTGCAAATTGAGTTACGAAGCCAAGATACAAAGATCTGAAAAAATCTGCAATCAACTATCATTCTGAGAACTAAGATGTCTATTTTTTTCCTTCTTCATACATTTAAAATGTTTGCCTGGATTGCTAAGGGGGACTGCCATTTCGTCACCTGTTAAAATGGGCCCCACACCCAGCCACCCCTGTCATTAGCCTGGATGATCAAAATCAGCTCCCCTGCTGTATTCGCTACAACCATCCCCCAAACGGGCCCCAGGGCTCCCAGGTCCCATTCTCAGATCCCAGGAGGCTCCCAGGCCCCATTCCCAGATCCCAGGAGGAGGTTTCTGAGCCATCCCCCGCCGGCCTCGTGCTGTCATCACACACATGGTTTACATCCATTGGTGCACAGTGACATTCCTTTTCTGGATTCACCAGGATACAAGTAATGGCCTCAACAAATGTCAGTGAATGCCAGGCTAATTCATGTTTAGTGTAATGGGAGAAACCCCATCTAGTGGGAGAAACCCCATCCACTTATGGTTATTATTGTGCAATTACATGACACCATATACATGCATAATACATGACCAGACAACTGTGTTCAAAAAGTATCTCTCCAAATACTGCGTTTATGCGTCGATTGTTTCTTTTACCATATGACCAATGGAAGAACTCTGGCAGACTCAACCAAATGCTCAGAGAAAGCAACCTATGTTTGAATCCAGGTCTAGTCTCTGCAGTGGACACAGACAGTCCACTCAAGTTGATGATCCAATGATACTATTGCTGATAATTATCCGTTGTGTTCTTTTCACTTTCCTCAGACGTGGATGAGTGTGTTGAGGGCCTCAGCCAATGTGGTCCCCACACGCAATGTGTGAACCTCCCAGGCACCCATAGCTGTCATTGTCAGGCCGGCTATGAGTTTGGCTTTGATGGGCGCACCTGCCTAGGTGAGTATTTTGAACTACCAGGATTCTGACCAGACTGCAGGTTTATATTGACCTGCCGCCTTCTAGATGTTTCATTAGCAGCAAGCCGAACTATGCATGCTAAGTATATTACCTTGATTGATTTTTCTTTTCATTTGAGCTGACCATTTGACTGAGGAGATCTTATGTATTCACCTTCATCTGCATTTGACTTGTCGGTGTTGATTTCATTTGCGACTGTAGTTCAACAGTTTGTCGTAGTCATATTGTTATCAGATAAATCTTGTTTTTCTGACTGCACTTGGACTTCAAAGGGAAGGAGCTAGACTGACACGTTTTGTTTGATGCTTCTCACTGCGATGAATCTATATAATCGGGAGGGAATCTGTATAAGCAAGCTTTTTGGGCTGATGTAGGCGAGGGGGCTGAGAGGAAGACTGAATAAGAGAGCCGTAGGGAGCAGATTTTTTTTTCTCTATATCCTTTCCTGGAGAAGATGTGCGTAGGAGACGCAGAGCACAGCTGAGGAGCAGCGGGAGCTCAGGCGATGCTTAACTTCCTGTTTCAATCCCAACAGGCCCCCCAAAACACCCTGTGATCAACCGAACCCCCACCTTTTATTTAACTCCTTCCTCCCTTTCATCGTCCCTGATGTTGGGCGGAGATCTAGAATTGCTAGAATGAACATTCATGCCAGGGTTCTAATGAGTAGGCCACAGAAAATCACTGACACCAGTGTTGTACATTTGGCCAAATGTTTTACACGATTGCTTGTTGTGCCCTAGACATTGACGAGTGCCGCTCTCAGCCCTGCCACCCCCAGGCCACTTGCACCAACACCCTAGGCTCCTTCCAGTGCCAGTGCCAACCCACGTTCCAAGGAGACGGCTTCCAGTGTTTCCCGAGCGATGGTGAAGCTCATTAACCTGTTGTTAGAGCAAACTAATTCAAGATTAGCTGCAGTCTTGCAACACGCACTCGGCCTAATCAGTGTCACTGTATTCCAACTTGCTTCAATCCTCCATTTGAATAAACGTTTACGTTATCTGGACAATATCAAATCTAAATGCTCAAATATAAATTTTTGTGGCTGTTGTAATGTAGCCTGGTGGTTCATTTTGTTTGTATTTGTTTATTGACAAGCTAAATGTGTAGGTCTGTGACATAAACATTTAAAAGTAAGTTACTAGTTTAGGCTTGTTAGAATATAGGCTAGTTATCCTGAACCTTGGCCCTGAGCTCTGTTTCTCTGTGTCTTGTTCCTCAGAAAAAACGGATCGCCCGAAGACCCAGTGTGAACAGCATAGAGACAGTTTAAAGGGTGGGTTTTCTCCCCGGGGGCCGCGACCTGTTCCTGGGGGCTTTGTCCCTCAGTGTGATGAGCAGGGTCAGTACAGAGCCCTGCAGTGTCATGGTTCTACTGGACACTGCTGGTGTGTGGACAGCAGGGGGCAAGAGAGAGCAGGGACAAGGACGCCACCCAGTGCTCCCCCCACCAACTGCGAAAAAACAGGTGAGAGCTGAGACACAGCATCTCATATATACACACTTGAAGAGGCAGTAACCTTTTTGGCTTTCAATGGTATAGAGTAAACATGCTTGTTGTAAATTGTTTTTACAACAAGCAAATAGTTTTTAGAGCAGCACAAAAAAACATTTGTGCTCCCATTCTTTGGTGACAAACATATGCAGGGATTCTGCTGTCTTAGCTTCATGGGGAACCTCGTTCCACCATTGAGGTCCCAGGACAGGAGAGTTTTGACTGGGATGAGCAGAAGCTGCCCTACAGTGAAGGTAGGAAGGCCAAGAGACCTTAAGTGGCAGAATGAATACCTCAAGTAGGGATGTAGGATTTGAGAACTTCCCTGAAGTTAGGAATGGGCATTTTCTATGGTGTTGTACTGGATGCAAGCTTCAATTGGAAACCAGTCTGGGAGGGGGACTCTGTGGAGATTTCCACAGAGATGAACAGGTCTTTAAGAGGACATTCCTACCCCCGCAGAGGAATAGAAGATTGGTATTGTTTGGCGTAAGAAGGGGGAAAAGGAGAAAAAAGTAACCTACAGATAGCAATGACAGGAGAGAACATCTGAGGATATAACAGAGCCAAGTGACTTGGTGCATGGAGAGAACAGGGCCTAGGACCGAGCCCTGGGGGACACCAGTAATGAGAACTCTCAAAGACATAGATCCTCTTCAGGTCACCTGGTAGGAGTGGCTTGCCTGGTAAGATGCAATGGAGGAGTGTTTGACATTAACACACATTTACTAATAGAAATTAATTTTCCTATTATAATTTCATTTTGACAAGCAAATTAATATATCTCAAAAGGTATATACATGTCACAGGGATGATTGAAAGACAGAAATTTCAGTAAGCTTCTAAACCTAAGAAATAAAACATTTTCAAGCCTCATTTGAATGTGATATGGGCAGGTGAAAGCTGCTGATGCACCGGAGTTAGAATATTGCGAAGACATCCAATGGCTCTACCAAACAAGGACTTGAAACAAAAAAAGGACTCCAAACAAAAAAAGGACTACACTAGCACGATCAGTATAACAGAGTTTAGCAAAATCCGTCAATATTGCTAAATTTATGTTGAGATTTTGCTCGTCCTCCATAATGGGTGTATCGTTTTGCATGCAAAGCAGATTTCTACACTCCACCTGGCTAATAATGTGTGAAACAAATCTCACTGTCATAGAAATCTCTTAAACTTTATAAAACAACTTAGGGTACCACAGGATGAATTTCACCTTAGAGCACTACAAATAAAAAATCTCCAATACTGTTCACTTATTCAGAAGGCAAATGTTAGTCTAATGGGAATAAGACTATAATGCCCATACGAGCTAACAAATTGTTTATTTAGATATTTACTGTGAGTATGCATATTTGCATGTTGTTAAGGGAGTTTTTGTCTTTCGCAATGTGTTTCTGAGTGACCCTTAATTATCCCTTACATGCCTCCAGAGATTGCCCTAAAAGGCCCATGACTCGGAGGAAGGCTCTCCTCTAAGTGTGTTGGTTCCTGCCCACTTCCTGTAAAACTGAACCTGTTTAACCCCTTACTTGTCTCTACAGATCATCGTGAAAGGCCTAAGACTGATTGTGAACATCATAGAGACAGTGTCCAGACAACCAGTCCTGAGGGGTACCCTATCGTTGGGGCCTTTGTTCCCCAGTGTGATGAGCACGGCCAGTACAGAGACCTCCAGTGTCACGGTTCTACTGGACACTGCTGGTGTGTGGACAACCGGGGGCAGGAGAGGGCCGGAACCAGGAAAGCACCTGGTGCTGGACAGCCTAACTGTAATGAACCAGGTGAGAATAGTTTCATAACGTGTCTGTTTAGTGAAATATGTCTTCCACGTGGAAACACTTGATGGCTTCAACATCCAATAAAGCAGGTCTGTCTGACTTTGGCTGAAACTATCAAGTTCAATACCATAGCTATTAACCCAAACTAGTAAAGAATACTTGATTTTGGCTGGTTGGTGAAGTTGCCATTGGGGTTAGATAAAAATTTCTCCCATACCCATTTATTTTAAGCTTTGGATCCAGCTACCATACACAATAGCTAGCGTGCTAGCTCCTGTTGTAAACAATAATAAAGCAAACAGCATTTATCAAGCTTACACATCAACCTCTACAGGGAATAATTTAATTATTGTATAGTTCACCACTTTATCTTTAACCACAGATCATCGTGAAAGGCCTAAGACTGACTGTGAACATCATAGAGACAGTGTCCAGACAACCAGTCCTGAGGGGTACCCTATCGTTGGGGCCTTTGTTCCCCAGTGTGATGAGCACGGCCAGTACAGAGACCTCCAGTGTCACGGTTCTACTGGACACTGCTGGTGTGTGGACAACAGGGGGCAGGAGAGGGCCGGAACTAGGAAAGCACCTGGTGCTGGACAACCTAACTGTAATGAACCAGGTGAGAACTGAGAGAAGTTTACATTTTTATTTTTGACAGTTTTTCTTCCTTTTTGATTTTGTGATACCCAATGTACGGTGATGGACTTGTTGAAACATTTCCACAGCCAATTTGTGTTCTTGTTAAGCACTTGTAGGTAAGCAACTTATCTAGCTCTGTTAGTAAGACGTTAGCTTTAGTAATCCAACCAGATACTAATTGTTTAAGTGAGTCATTGTTGTATTTTTGTTTTTTGTTGTGTTTATTTGTGACTGGGAAGAAAAAAGGTTTGACTGGGGTTCCCAAACTTTTCAGCCCGTAGCCCTATTTTGCCATCACATTTTCCCATAAATTGTAACATACATTTTGTCAGCACCATCCGCACTGGGGAAGCAATCGTCAGAACGGGTTGTCTTGCCAAATTGCATATTAGCTCACTTAATGTTAGATGGGGGAGAGTGCTCCTCAAAGTGTGTTGGTTCCAGTCTATTTGCTGATGGTTAACAGTTTAACCCCTTACTTGTCTCTACAGATCATCGTGAAAGGCCTAAGACTGACTGTGAACATCATAGAGACAGTGTCCAGACAACCAGTCCTGAGGGGTACCCTATCGTTGGGGCCTTTGTTCCCCAGTGTGATGAGCACGGCCAGTACAGAGACCTCCAGTGTCACGGTTCTACTGGACACTGCTGGTGTGTGGACAACCGGGGGCAGGAGAGGGCCGGAACCAGGAAAGCACCTGGTGCTGGACAGCCTAACTGTAATGAACCAGGTGAGAACTGAGAGAAGTTTACATTTTGGTTTTTGACAGTTTTTCTTCCTTTTTGATTTTGTGATACCCAATGTACGGTGATGGACTTGTTGAAACATTTCCACAGCCGATTTGTGTACTTGTTAAGCACTTGTAGGTAAGCAACTTATCTAGCTCTGTTAGTAAGACGTTAGCTTTAGTAATCCAACCAGATACTAATTGTTTAAGTGAGTCATTGTTGTATTTTTGTTTTTTGTTGTGTTTATTTGTGACTGGGAAGAAAAGGTTTGACTAGTGTTCCCAAACTTTTTAGCCCATAGTTCTATTTTGACATTTCATTTTCCCATAAATTGTAGCAAAAATAGTCTCAGCCCCATCCAGACTGTGGAAGCAATCATCAGAACGGGTTGTCTTGCCAAATTACATATTAGCTCACTTAATGTTAGATGGGGAAGAGTGCTCCTCAAAGAGTGTTGGTTCCAGTCTATTTCCTGATTAGCATTTAACAGTTAAGTGGTTTAATGGTTAAACTATTAACCCCTTACTTGTCTCTACAGATCATCGTGAAAGGCCTAAGACTGACTGTGAACATCATAGAGACAGTGTCCAGACAACCAGTCCTGAGGGGTACCCTATCGTTGGGGCCTTTGTTCCCCAGTGTGATGAGCACGGCCAGTACAGAGACCTCCAGTGTCACGGTTCTACTGGACACTGCTGGTGTGTGGACAACCGGGGGCAGGAGAGGGCCGGAACCAGGAAAGCACCTGGTGCTGGACAGCCTAACTGTAATGAACCAGGTGAGAATAGTTTCATAACGTGTCTGTTTAGTGAAATATGTCTTCCACGTGGAAACACTTGATGGCTTCAACATCCAATAAAGCAGGTCTGTCTGACTTTGGCTGAAACTATCAAGTTCAATACCCTAGCTATTAACCCAAACTAATAAAGAATACTTGATTTTGGCTGGTTGGTGAAGTTGCCATTGGGGTTAGATAAAAATTTCTCCCATACCCATTTATTTTAAGCTTTGGATCCAGCTACCATACACAATAGCTAGCGTGCTAGCTCCTGTTGTAAACAATAATAAAGCAAACAGCATTTATCAAGCTTACACATCAACCTCTACAGGGAATAATTTAATTATTGTATAGTTCACCACTTTATCTTTAACCACAGATCATCGTGAAAGGCCTAAGACTGACTGTGAACATCATAGAGACAGTGTCCAGACAACCAGTCCTGAGGGGTACCCTATCGTTGGGGCCTTTGTTCCCCAGTGTGATGAGCACGGCCAGTACAGAGACCTCCAGTGTCACGGTTCTACTGGACACTGCTGGTGTGTGGACAACCGGGGGCAGGAGAGGGCCGGAACCAGGAAAGCACCTGGTGCTGGACAGCCTAACTGTAATGAACCAGGTGAGAATAGTTTTAATTCTAGAAAAGCACATCATCTGAAGACACCATTGTATTTGTATGCTTGGTATTTAATTAATTACATTTGATTATGCATGGTCTTGTCTCGTTACAACAACTTGTCCAATGCACATCTTGCCCAGCCGTTCTTATTATCACACTGCTCACTCCTCAAACAGGAGGTCTATGCTGGCACATGCACTGACGGTAAACACATTCACCAGATTAGGCTTGTTTGCACCCGGACCTACCACAAGGGGTTGCTAGATGTTATTAAGGCATGACAGCCCTGTCCGACATCCACCCCTCAAATGCTTTGCCCTCTGCTTGACCCCGGTCACTGATGGTATGCGAACAGCTGTGTACTTAGTGTACTGTGACGCAAAGACTGGTATAGTTACATTTGAGTCCAGGTCAGTTTCAGGTGACTGTAGTATTGATGAGCTGCTGCTGTACTCCACCTGCAATGACAACATATTTTACTATTTAACAGAACTACTGGAACCTGAAGGGTGGGGTGGGGGGGCATAACATAAGCTTGCAGTAAATGACTACTGAAAATAAACAGGCATATGCCTGCATTTATGTAACCTTTAACCTATGCCACAATATCACTGTTATTGTGTAAAAGTAATCTTTTTATTTTATCATTAACTCCATCTCTTCTTTCTTATCCTCTCTGCTGTCTTCTATCCTCTGTTCCACTGTGGTCTACTCTCTCCTCTTCCATGTCCCCTGATGGCTCTCTCTGTACCATTCTGTCCCTCATTATCAAGACTCTTGTCTCTTCCCTGCCTACTGAACTAATGCATACACTTGTAAAAAACACAAAGCATAACCTTTAAAAAAATATATATAATAATTGTCTCCTATTAATAAGGTTATTCAGGTTAAGGTAAATACAAAACTTAATTCAACTTTACACTGAAGTTGCCTGACACTCCTGTCCCTAGTTAGCTTATTAACGCAAACATGCAAGCAAACAAATTGGTACCTGTAAAATGAACTTAACAGAATCACTGTAGAATACACTTTTAGTAATTTAATGCACTTTAGTTTCTCCAAACAATGTGACAAAACTTTGTATTTACTCCCAGTCCATAGGGATAACTTTGAGTAAAACGTCAACTAAGTGTTTTTGTTTCCTGTGTTGTTATTAAAAATCTTTCATCTTTACTGGCCAGTTAGCCAACAAAAATTTGAAAAACTGAACTTACCCCATATGTCCTCACTAAAATTGTCGGTTTCACAGTGTTTTATGTGCCCGGACAGCCAATAAATCTTTATATAAAACTGAGGTACTTTTCCCCCTCCTACTCAATTTCTTCTCTTTTTATTATAATTTTTTTTTTTACATATTTATTTGTCCCTCATTGGCATCCACCTTTTCCGGCAAGTCTCTGTTTTTTCGCCCAGAATTTCTCCTATGCTATAAAAAGTTCCTCTATTTGAGTCATGCCTCCAGACTCCATTGTTGTTTCATCTTTGTTGGCAGAGGAAGACACTTTTGGGCGGAAATCCTCTGTGTAAAACCCTCCTACCGCAAACCAACCAGTTCATGGTTTGTGCAGGTCCGCGGTTGACATACGTGGAGCCAGGTGCTTATAGACCTGGCAGTGCGGGCCTGGGTGGCTCACTGCGGGGTCCGCGGGCCCTATCCAGACGCGTTTGACATTGAAGTAAAAAATCAGCCTTTAGAGCGCCGTGCATCTCTCTGACAAAACCTATGTTTTTTTTACTCTAAAGAATCCTTCCAGAATTTACTGAAGGACAGACCTCATCCATTCAAGCCATTTTCAGTTGGGTTCCAGTCCGGGGACTGAAAGTGCAATTCCAATATGTTGATTTTGTGACAGTTTTTTGACTGTTCTTCATGGGTTTTAATGTTTGTTTGAGGTTATAGTGTTACTGGAAGACCCACTTGCAGCTACTGGCGGCCAGGATATGGTACCGTCATTGACCTTAACAAGGGCCCCTTGCTTTAGTCCATAATTTCTATGTAATTATACGCCAGGCAGGTCGTTTGATAATAGGGTTTGTTTTTCCTGCTTAACCATCCTTCTGCTTCAACAGTGTCCAATGTGGTTGACTAGTGGGGCACATTTTTTCCTGGCCCTATTTTGATTTTTTGGAAGGCTAAGGGGTTAGTGTTAGGCATAACCTGTAAGGTTTAGGCATTTCAGATAGGTTAGGTTTATGCATAAAGCTTAGGTGATTGAGGTTATAGTTAGAGTAAGGTTAAGGGTTAAGATTAGTAAAAATACTTTTTGATAGCTAAGTAAATGTGTGTATGAGAGTCAGAAGATAAGTATTTGTGGTTCTTGGCCCAGGACCGTAGATCACCTTCCCCAACAGCTGGGGCACTTTTATGGTACCTATAATGCACCTTTACAGTCACAGGTTCCAGAGCCATTCGTGGGCCCTTATAAGGGCAATGTACGATTTCTAGCCGAGTTGTAGCGTTTCCCATGTATGCATTACTCATGGAGCACTTCCCTTCCAGCTGAATTGAATCCTAGGAAATGTACCTCTGTCTGACTGCGGTTGTTTACAATATTGAGTCATCTTCAAAGAACAACTTTTCAAATGCGACACTGTCCATACACTTAACATGCGGTAGGTTGGTAGGTTTGTCTTATAGTCAAACTGTTGAGCGTGCATGCATGAGTTAAAGATAACACATTGTAATGCTTATATAACATCTTAGTCATACTAGGAACACACATTTTAAACAGGAAAAATGTTTCATGAGCTAAAATAAATGATACCAGAAAGGTTCCATACACACAAAAAGATTTGTGCAGACATTTGTTTCCATTTTGGAACTTCCATTCACGTAACGGATGTGATACATCAAGAAACTGATTAAACAGCAAAATAATTAACGAGATGCACATTGTGATAGCTACAATACACAGGCAATCAAAAACATGCTTTTTATAGATGCCCGAGTTATAAACAAACTATAAATTTCAATGCTGTTGAAATATGGCTGGTTGTATATCATTTGGATAGTATCATTATAGTTTGTTTGGTTTTAGGGTGTTGGTCAAGGTTATTGTTAAGGTTAGGGTAAGTGGACAGTTATAAAGGTGACAGATGACCCAGCCGTAGAGCATCTGACCAGTAACTGAAAGTAGATAGGAAAAAAATATCTCTTCTCTTGAGCAAGTGAGTAAACCCTTATTGCTACTTTAAGTGCCTCTGGAAGAAGGTGTCTGCTGAACAAACACATTTAAAATAAGTGTCACTAACAGTTTCACTTCTACTGAACATTTACAACCCATGTTTCTTCTTCCTTTGTCTCATGTCCTTCAGAGGTCCTTCCCCCCACCCAGCGCCCGGATACAGTGTGCGAGCGTTGGCGGGCCAGCCTTGTGGACCACTACGGGGGCAAACCCGAGCCGCAACACTACCTGCCCCAGTGTGACCGCGAGGGCCAGTTCAACCCCGTCCAGTGCTACGGCGACAGCAGCTACTGCTGGTGCGTGGACCGGGATGGCCGCGAGGTGGCTGGGACCCGCTCTCACGATGTGGTCAAGCCTGCCTGTGAGTCCCGTGGCTAAAGCTGCTGGCCATCTTTTCATGTTGTGATGTTTACGGAGTATAGAGTAACTTGGTTACATACTGTTCTTGTCTTGAGAAGGTCTAAGCTTAGCTTCTGAATGTCATAGAGTCAAAAGATAGAGGTATAGAGTCTCACATTCCTCCAGCTTTGTATATAGGTTACATCATCAATGCATTTCTTGGTATAGAATGGTAAAAATTTGCTAATTAAAATAAATAAATTAATGAATAATAACTAATTCTGGTGGTGCCCAATTTTAGGGCACCACCAGGACTACACCATTAGAAGTTGAATACATAACATGAACACATAAGGACCAACTTCAAGTTGTCCCATACATCTCCAGGCCACTTTACATATGACATGTCGTTTTTTAATGCAGTGTCTGTCTTTTACTCTCACTTCCTTCCTCTCTACAGGTATCCCCACTGTAGCCCCTCCCACTATGCACCCTCTACCTCGCCCTGATATGACCCCGCCCCCCTCAGGCACTTTCCTCCTGTATGCCCAGGGACAACAGATTGGGGCACTCCCTCTCAAAGGCACACACATGGACTTGGAGCGCTCTTCCACACTACTTGCTTTGCATGTAAGGAAGGATAGTAAACTACTCCCTACTAGTCTCTGCTAGTCTGAGTAGTTAGTTACAGTGGCCCTGCTAGCTGCAACAGCAAAGAGCTTAATCTGGTGCAGGGCTCTCTAACCCTGTTCCTGAAGTGTCTTCCTAGTTTTAACACCAACCCTGTTTCCTCAGAGCTACCCCCCTGCAGGTTTTAACACCAGCCTGTTCTTTGAGAGCTAGCTTCCTGTAGGTTTTAACACCAACCTTGTTATTTAAGAGCGACAATGTATAAAAAAAAGTCTACACACCCCTGTTAAAATGGCAGGTAAATAATGTCAGAATTTTTCCACCTTTAATGTGACCTATAACATGAAAAATTAAATTGAAAAACAAACTGAAACCTTTGAGGGGGTAAAATAAAAAACTCACAATAACCTGGTTGCATAAGTGTGCACACCCTCTTGTAACTGGTAAGTATGCACACCCTTAAACTAATACTTTGTTGAAGCACCTTTTGGTTTTATTACATCACTCAGTCTTTTTGGGTAGGAGTCTATTAGCATGGCACATCTTGACGTGGAAATATTTGCCCACTCTTCTTTGCTAAACCACTCCAAATCTGTCAGATTGCGCGGACATCTCCTGTGCACAGCCTTCTTCAGATCAACCCACAGCTGTTGAATTGGATTCAGGTCTGGGCTTTGGCTGGGCCATTCCAAAACGTTAACCTTCTTCTGGTGAAGCCATGCTTTTGTGGATTTGGATGTGTGCTTTGGGTCGTTGTCGTGCTGAAAAGTGAACTTCCTCCTCATCTTCAGCTTTCTAACAAACCCCTGAAGGTTTTGTGCCAACATTTCCTGGTATTTGGAACTGTTCATAATTCCCTCCACCCTGACTAAAGCACTGGTTCCAGCTGAAGAAAAACAGCCCCAAAGCATGACCACCATGCTTCACTGTGGGTATGGTGTTCTTTGGGTGATGTGCAGTGATGTTTTTGCGCCAAACATACCTTTTGGAATTATGGCCAAAAAGTTCAACCTTGGTTTCATCAGACCATAACACATTTTCCCACGTGCTTTTGGGGGACTTGGTGTTTTGTTTTTGCAAACTTCAGCCGGGCTTGAATGTTTTTCTTTGTAAGAAAAGACTTCCATCTTGCCACCCTACACTATAGCCCATTCATATGAAGAATATGGGAGTTTGATGTCACATGTAGCACACAGCCAGTACTTGCCAGGAATTCCTGCGGTTCTTGTAATGTTGCTGTAGGGCCACCTGGAAGCCTCCCAATTTTCAATTTCAATCAATTTTGGAGGGACGTCCAGTTCTTGGTAATATCTCTGTTGTGCCATATTTTCTCCACTTGATGACTGTCTTCACTGGGTTCCATGTTATATCTAATGCTTTGGAAATTATTTTGTAACCTTCTCCTGACTGATATCTTTCAACAATGAGATCCCTTCTGATGCTTTGGAAGCTCTCTGCGGACCATGGCTTTTGATCTGAGATGCAACTAAGAAAATGTCAGGAAAATCCTACAGGAATAGCTGAACTTTATTTGTGATTAATCAGAGTCACTTTAAAATATGACAGGTGTGTAATTACTTCTATTTAACATGGGTTTGAATGTGATTCTGAAAACAGCCACATCACCTGTTACAAGAGGATGTGCACACTTATGCAACCAGGTTATTGTAAGGTTTTTATTTTTCATTTTCCCCCCTCGAAGATTTCAGTTTGTTTTACAATTGAATTGTTAACATTATAAGTCACATAAAAATTTTAAATATGTAATCTTGCATTTTAACAGGGGTGTGTAGACTTTTTATATCCACTGTATCTTCCTATAGGTTTTAACACCAACCCTGTTCTTTGAGAGCTATTTTCCTGTAGGATTTAACACCAACCCTGTTCCATGAGAGCTATCCTCCTGCACCACCACTGTATTTTAAGAAGCATATCATATTTGTTATCTCTTTTCATGACTAAACTACAAACAGTTTTCAAACAGCAAATTGTATGGCTGACATGAAGGTGTTTTCACAGGGCTCCATTGTGGTGGGCATCGACTACGACTGCAGGGAGGGAAAAGTGTACTGGACAGACCTGGCAGGCAGGACCATCAACAGAGCCAAAATGGAGCCTGGGGCCGAGCCTGAGACTCTTATCAACACAGGTACACTAAAACCCCCTGCTAACATGGTTAACCAGGGTGTATCACACCTGACATAGTCAACACTGGTATACTGTAATACGTATGACCAACAAGTATAACAAATTGCCAACTTAAACTTAGTTGGTAAAGCAAGGCACTTGCAAAATTAAGGTTGTTGCAACACAGTTTAACACTGTTGTAAAACAGACCGTACCAGCACAGTTAACACACTATTTTCCCCCAGTTACCAGAGTCACCTTCAGAGGTATAGTTACTGAATCTCCTATATGACTATATTGCCCATAGGTCTGACCAGTCCTGAGGGCTTGGCGGTGGATGTACAGCGCAGGGCCATGTTCTGGGTGGACAGCACACCAGACAAGATTGAACGTGCCAACCTGGACGGTAGCGGAAGAAAGACTATTTTTGATACAGACCTGGTCAACCCCCGCGCCATCATTGTGGACTCATCCACTGGGTAAGGTTGAGGTTTAGTGTGGGTCATATCAAGTTCTCTCGCAGGGTTGTGCGTATAACATTTGAATGGTGAAAGCATAACGTGTACATGGGTGTGTAGTGTAGGCCAGTGTTCCTGGAGAACCTAAAGCGTGCAGGATTGAACTGACCAAGCCCTGTTCATTCACTGTCCAGCGTGATGTGCTGTATAAATAGTGAACCCTGTTGCACCTCAACACTTCATGACCAGGGGAGTTCTGTCCTTGCAACCACAGAAAGTTAACTAAGCATGAAAGAAACGCCCGAAACTAGATCCCACAAATACTAGTCTTGATGGAAAGGGGGAGAAACAGTAGGGGGAGGTACTCTTCTGCAGTGTTCGACCAATCCAGGAAATGTGGATGAGTAAAGAGGGGGCGTCCCCATGTTAACATTCAAAAGCTGAAGTGGCATCGCAGGCTCTGTCTTTCCATTACCCTCTGCTCTATATGGTGCAGTACTTTTAATCAGAACCCAAAATAACATTGGGAATTTGTGCCATTGGATATTCACATTTGGCCTGAGAAAATGAGGAAGACGACAAATAAAATACTGGGTTAAACAGGGAAAGAAATAGATGGAAACCGGAAGATGGAGAGAAAGAGGGGAGTTAGAGAAATAGTTGAGATGGGGAGTACAAAGTGACAAATCCATATATGTATAAATATATACATATATAAATATATACACAGTATCTCACAAAAGTGAGTACACCCCTCACATTTTTGTAAATATTTGATTACATGTTTTTATGTGACAACACTGAAGAAAGGACACTTTGCTACAATGTAAAGTAGTGAGTGTACAGCTTGTATAACAGTGTATATTTGCTTTCCCCTCAAAATAATGAGTACAACCCTAAGTGAAAATGTCCGGATTGGGCCCAATTAGCCATTTTCCCTCCCTGGTGTCATGTGACTTGTTAGTGTTACAAGGTCTCAGGTGTGAATGGGGAGCAGGTGTGTTAAATTCGCTCTCACACTCCCTCTTACTGGTCACTGGAAATTCAACATGGCATCTCATGGCAAAGAACTCTCTTAGGATCTGAAAAAAAATATTGTTGCTTTACATAAAAATGGCCTAGACTATAAGAAGATTGCCAAGACCCTGAAACTGAGCTGCAGCACGGTGGCCAAGACCATATAGCGGTTTAACAGGACAGGTTCCACTCAGAACAGGCTTCGCCATTGTCGACCAAAGGAGTTGAGTGCACATGCTCAGCGTCATATCCAGAGGTTGTCTTTGGGAAATAGACGTATGAGTGCTGCCAGCATTGCTGCAGAGGTTGAAGGGTTGGGGGGTCAGCCTGTCAGTGCTCAGACCATACGCCGCACACTGCATCAAATTGGTCTGCATGGCTGTCGTCCCAGAAGGAAGCCTCTTCTAAAGATGATGCACAAGATAGCCCGCAAACAGTTTGCTGAAGACTAGCAGACTAAGGACATGGATTACTGGAACCATGTCCTGTGGTCTGATGAGACCAAGATAAACATATTTGGTTCAGAATAAGCGTGCCGCACAAGCCCTGAAAAGTGAAGCCAAAACGTCTCGATCGCCCCCTGGTGAGTGGTCCCAGTATAGGTCATAAATCCCGCCCTCCCCATGTTATTCAATGGGACGCGAGACCAACTAAACAATTAAATTACCCTTCAAATATATTTTTTCCGAAGCTGGTTTCTGTCATTTACTGTAGTTTGTATCACCCTAATGTAAATTCAAGAGTTTGTTTTTAAAATAAGTTTGTTTTTAGTTAGTTATTTAATGCTCTAAAAACGGTGGTGTGACGTCGTGATTCACAGCTGTGATTGACAGCTATCTGAGCCGAGGAGCCACTGAATCTTCGGAGGACTGAGGAGATTGGAACTTTACATTTAATCTCTAAATTTCTATAATTTCACACGGACATAATGGGTTGTTCTGCAGTACATTGTGCTAACCGATCTGGCATTTCCAATCGATCTTTGAATTTTTTTCGGTAAGTTAAATTTATAAGCTATTTAATTAGTAAATAAATGTAATGGGCTAGCTAACGTTAGCTAAAAGACAACAAGCCTCGTGAATAGCCATGTTAATAGCTAGCAGGTGATCGTTAGCTAGAAGTTACCAATTATTTTTATATTATGCCTATTCTAAATTAAGGTTAAACATGATGTAAGTTAGGCTATAACATATCGTCTAGGTTTAACAAGCAAAGGTTGTACTGTACTTGGACTTGCGATTGATTACGGTATGTTCTGCGAGGGAGAGTGAGGGCGGGGCACAGGGGTGGGGCTTTACTTCCTTCTCGCTACTGCGCATAACTACTGCGCAGAACTGGTCCCAAGATCGCTATCTGCGCAGACGCAAGTCCAAGATGTCAGCGCCGTATCAGGACACTGGTGGCTTCATTTTTCACCAATGGAAAAGAGCGAAAGGGCGTCGTCCATTATATATACAGTCTATGGTTCAGATGGTGTTAAGCGTGTGTGGCGGCAACCAGATGAGGAGTACAAAGTCTAGTGTGTCTTGCCTACAGTCAAGCATGGTGGTGGGAGTGTCATGGTCTGGGGCTGCATGAGTGCTGCCGGCACTGGGGAGCTACAGTTGAGGGAACTGAGGGAACCATAAATGCCAACATATACTGTGACATACTGAAGCAGAGCATGATCCTCTCTCTTCAGAGACTGGGCCTCAGGGCAGTATTCCAACATGATAACGACCCCAAACACACCTCCAAGATGACCACTGCCTTGCTAAAGAAGCAGAGGGTAAAGGTGGTTGGAGTGTCTCCAGACCTAAACCCTACTGAGCATCTGTGAGGCATCCTCAAACGGAAGGTGGAGGAGCGCAAGGTCTCTAACATCCACTAGTTCTGTGATGTCGTCATGGAGAAGTGGAAGAGGACTCTAGTTGCACCTTGTGAAGCTGTGGTGAACTCCATGCTCAAGAGGGTTAAGGCAGTACTCATTTTTGTTGCCAACGGTTTAGACATTAATGGCTGTGTGTTGTGTTATTTTGAGGGGACAGCAAATGTACACTGTTATACAAGCTGTACACTCACTACTTCACATTGTAGCAAAGTGTCATTTCTTCAGTGTTGTCACATGAACAGATATAATCAAATATTTACAAAAATGTGATGAACAGATATAATCAAATATTTACAAAAATGTGAGGGGTGTACTAACTTTTGTGAGATACTGTGTATATATATATATATATATATATATATATATATATATATACACACACTCACCTAAAGGATTATTAGGAACACCTGTTCAATTTCTCATTAATGCAATTATCTAATCAACCACATGGCAGTTGCTTCAATGCATTTAGGAGTGTGGTCCTGGTCAAGACAATCTCCTGAACTCCAAACTGAATGTCAGAATGGGAAAGAAAGGTGATTTAAGCAATTTTGAGCGTGGCATGGTTGTTGGTGCCAGAAGGGCCAGTCTGAGTATTTCACAATCTGCTCAGTTACTGGGATTTTCACGCACAACCATTTCTAGGGTTTACAAAGAATGGCGTGAAAAGGGAAAAATATCCAGTATGCGGCAGTCCTGTGGGCGAAAATGCCTTGTTGATGCTAGAGGTCAGAGGAGAATGGGCCGACTGATTCAAGCTGATAGAAGAGCAACTTTGACTGAAATAACCACTTGTTACAACCGAGGTATGCAGCAAAGCATTTGTGAAGCCACAACACGCACAACCTTGAGGCGGATGGGCTACAACAGCAGAAGACCCCACCGGGTACCACTCATCTCCACTACAAATAGGAAAAAGAGGCTACAATTTGCACTAGCTCACCAAAATTGGACAGTTGAAGACTGGAAGAATGTTGCCTGGTCTGATGAGTCTCGATTTCTGTTGAGACATTCAGATGGTAGAGTCAGAATTTGGCGTAAACAGAATAAGAACATGGATCCATCATGCCTTGTTACCACTGTGCAGGCTGGTGGTGGTGGTGTAATGGTGTGGGGGATGTTTTCGTGGCACACTTTAGGCCCCTTAGTGCCAATTGGGCATTGTTTAAATGCCACGGCCTACCTGAGCATTGTTTCTGACCATGTCCATCCCTTTATGACCACCATGTACCCGTCCTCTGATGGCTACTTCCAGCAGGATAATGCACCATGTCACAAAGCTTGAATCATTTCAAATTGGTTTCTTGAACATGACAATGAGTTCACTGAACTGAAATGGCCCCTACAGCCACCAGATCTCAACCCAATAGAGCATCTTTGGGATGTGGTGGAACAGGAGCTTCGTGCCCTGGATGTGCATCCCACAAATCTCCATCAACTGCAAGATGCTATCCTATCAATATTGGCCAACATTTCTAAAGAATGCTTTCAGCACCTTGTTGAATCAATGCCACGTAGAATTGTATACTGTCTCTGTCACTTCCATCTCTTCCTTTCTGGATCCTGACTGATTGAAATGCTTTGCTGGCATGACCAGATTATACATAGATGTGCTGCCAAATAGACAGTTGGTTTCTGTCCTGCTGCCTCATGCAACAAAAACCAATCAAAATGTATTAGCCACAGGCTTCATGAAGAAGAGGTGGACAAAAGCAGTAAAATGTGAAATAGATTCTAGTAATGTATTAAAAAAAAAACAGAACCAAAAAATAAATCTGTGTGTATACAGCCAGAACCAGTGCTGAGTGTATGTGCAGAGGTAGGCGGTTTTTTAGGTTGCCTTACAGGCTGTGAAAAGTTGACGAGAAACTAGCAGCAGCGTGTGATGTGTAGAGGTATGCATGTGCTATGTGTAATTGAGAGTGTGTGGGTTGTGTCCTGTGTGTGTTATGTGTAATTGAGAGCACATGGGTAGGGGTCCTGTGTGTGTGTGTGTCCATTCTCACCGCCGGTCAGCATGCTCTGAACGGTGCAGGCACATAACCTTTGAGGATCTGAGTGACATCAGATCTTTCTTTTCAGTGTCTGTTTTTCTCACTTTGGGGTGGATCAGGCAGAGAAAATGTCAGGCACAATGTGGGCCAAAAAGCACACATGTCTGTCCAGAAAGAACCCTACATCTGAAGGAGCTGTTGTTCAGCTCCACTCTGCCAACAAGAGAGCAGCAAAATAATCTGAACCGCATTGGCAATCAGCCCTACTACAAGTGGATGGTTGTATGTGTGTGCTTTGTTCTTCCAAGTGTGTATTTAAAGATGTTTGTCATACTTTTTACATTTCCATCTGGGTTTAGGACTGGCAGAGGGAGTGCGTGTTTGTGTGTGTGTGTCTGGCCTCAGAAATCATGAAGCACATGGTTAATTATTGAGTCATGTCCAAAGACCTAGTCGTTCATTCCAAATAGATTGACCTATGTTAACTCTGGAGTAACTCAAGCGTCTTTTATTATTTGAGTTATTGCTATGCCCAGTGATTTTGCGGATAATATGTAACAGGAAAATCTAATAACATCTCATATGATCCAGAACCCCCAGATTCAATATTACGGCATCTGATTAGTTGGATTTATACAAACCATATGTCCTACCAAACACTCAAGCCATCTGTAATAACATAATAGCACGTTTATAATTTTTCCCATTTTAGTATTTGATAATGTATCACAAGAAGTATCACAAGATGGCCAGAGGGTATTTTGTCCAATGGTGAAAGTTTGTTTGAATTGCGAGTTAGTGAATTTATGCAGGATTTCTTGGCACCCAATTGGGGCTACACAAAAATACAATGTTGATGAGAAGTGATTTCAACACATGAACAGCATTCAAATCTTCAAGCTAGGAGCAGGTTTGAGAAACACTGATCTAGAGGATGTTCTCTTGGACTTGATCAAAAAAATTGGGTAAGCAAGAGGTTTTGATCTGGTGCCTTATGGAAGTGCTTTCTTTTGGTGAAATATTTGGACATGTCGTGCATGGAGAG
Source organism: Esox lucius (assembly GCF_011004845.1). NCBI lineage: Eukaryota > Metazoa > Chordata > Actinopteri > Esociformes > Esocidae > Esox > Esox lucius. The sequence goes on from NC_047583.1 coordinate 18,634,261, forward strand.
GGGGAAACCGTGGGAAAGATGGTGTGGGCTGAATTAGCAGTAGGTTTGAATTAAATGTGCTACTTCGGGATGTTTGCAGCAGTTTAGAATGCTTGACCACCCTAGGCAACAGGTCTAAGTGCTATCGATATGTGGGTTCTCTCTAGAACCTTGTATTGGACCGACTGGAACCGAGAGGCCCCGAAGATTGAGAGCTCCTCAGTAGATGGACACAACAGGAAGGTGCTGGTGAAGGATGGGATTGGCCTGCCCAATGCCTTGACCTTTGACACAGTCATGAGACATGTGTGCTGGGCAGATGCAGGTAAGAATCCACTGGCTCTAGACCCTGTAGGGTCTGTAGGCATGTCCCCTAACTTAACAGTTGTAAAATACATGCCTGTGTGTTCTGCTTAAGGAAGAGGGAAGGGGTCGGCTTCTGCTGTCAAGGAAGTTGCCACTGGGTGCATATTATGAACAATTTATAAGATTTCAGTGCAAAAAAGTTATATTTCATTATGAACCTTTCATAAATAAAATACTATTAAGCTGTTGTACGTAAAAAAATAAAGTAGGGAAAGCTGTTTTGGAGAAGTTTAAAGTTAGTTTCCTATGCATATACTATGGAAGCATCTCCCTTACCTTCCATCTCACACTCCTTCAGGGACCAAACGTCTGGAGTGCATTGCGTCGGATGGGACAGGTAGAAGGGTGATCCACAGCAACCTGAACTACCCCTTCAGCATGGTGTTCTACTCCAACCACTTCTACTTCACTGACTGGAGGCGGTAAGAGATGGACAAACCTGGCTTCAAATAGTTGCTTTTGTCAAGTTTTCTTGATTGATGTTTGACGTTTCCGCGATTAGTTCCAGAAAGCCAGTAAATAGAGTTTTTTTAAGCAGTGTTTTATTTAAAATGTCCAATTCACAGTAGTAATTGTTTCTGTTGTAGGGATGGAGTCATTGCTTTAAATCGGGACAACAGCCAGTTCACAGACGAATACATACCAGACCAAAGGTCTCACCTGTACGGCGTCACTGTAGCAACCACCCACTGTCTATAAGGTAATAATGTACATCTTTACAGGGTCTGTCCAAGGGGTGAACATGAACATCAAATGGCCTCCCACTACAGAATCAACATTAATTAGGCGGTGTGGTAGGGTCATCAAAAATGTTCAATAACCTATTATCGTCTGTTACAGGAAGACACCAATGATGTGTTTAAAAGGTGCTATTTTGGGCAAGCCTTGAAAAGCTTGCCCCTGTGAGAACTCATCCGAGAGAGACCACAAGAGGTGGCAAAGAGAAAACATTCACAATGAAGCAAATTTACAAATGCCAACCGTGACAACCCCCTCTAAAGAAATTTTTGTAAATTTGTTTCATACCTCATTTCATAATTTCTACTGTATTTTTGTATGTTTTTTTAAGTCAAAAGAAAAGTGCTTTATAAAAGTATAAGATATTTGAGCCACAAGTTCTATTGTAATTGTCAATGTGTATTGAATGAACAACAGTATGAGAATTCTGTGCACTAACAATTTTACCACATTGCATTGATTTTTTTTTTAATCCTTTTTATCTTTTGTAAGATGCGATATTTATAACAATAAAATGTGATTCAGGATTTACAGACTTTTCCTATCTTTTGTCTCAATCTATCCCAAGATTGTTTTGCTGAACCAAATCTCTAACTGAATGGCCATTTAAGTTCAGAACTGCATTAAATTACTTAGAAACAAAAACCACACTTTCATCTTTGTTTTTATACCGTTTCTCCACAACAACATTCTACCAAAATAAGTTCATTTCTCTCCACTCATTCCAAAAACTGAACAATCCAACTCCAAGGCTTTTTTTTTTGTTGGGAAGGGGTTGTTGTTTTGAATGGTTCTGCTTTCCCACAAGCTGTGTGTTTTTGGGGTCAGGGTCAAGGGGTCTGGCAGGCCAGGTTATCTGCCGACCTTGCCCAAGCGGTGGTCTGTCTTGGGATCTGCAATGACTGCCTGGACGGCAACAATAGCCTCATTGATCCGGGTCTGCAAGTCCCGCAATTCCTCAATGTGGAGTAGGCGCAGGATCTGAGCTGCCTCGTTCAAGGTGGCATCTGCAGGGACATGGGGACGGTTACAGACATGGGAGAATGAGATTATGGACAGACTGATAAGCAACCTGACAGTGTATAGATGGAAAAGCACATAAGTATAGTCTAAAGGACTTCTGCTTTTTAGAGCCTTTACTTGCCTTGTGACAGTCTAGACAAATGCCCCTTAGTAGTGACCCATCAAAAACACAAAACCTCCTCTGAAAGTACTCAACCTCTCCTCTGACATATACTGGTATTACGTTAACTTGACTTCAATCAAAATGGTTCGCTGGGAAATTACACACTAGTCTCTAGTGACGCAAACTATGTTGTTGCTTCCACCCTGAAACAGACTTTGACATGGGCCCCACCCAAGCAAGCTAGCCAACACAGGGGTTACATCAACCACAGCATACGGTCAAAGAGCATCGCTGTTGTCAATCATATCAATAGGACAGAATGTGTGGAGACCATTTTAGATGGCTGTAATAACAACAGCACTTCACAATTACTAAACCACTACAAAAACAGATTTTAGGGACCAACATTATAGATAATACACATTTGAAATCACCTGGTAATATAATATATAATACACGCATAGAGAAACTTTGTGAAAACTCCTGTATTGCCATTTCTCCCTGGGATTGAAGGTTTGTCTGCGTTCAAACTTTTACTGTGAGCACTCACCTCCGGTATCAAATCCAAGGATGTGCTTGTCCAAAGCCACTGGGAGACCCTTGGAGAGGACAGACAAACAGGAAGAGATACATCACAGCACTTTAGGCAATCGGGACACAGGAAGAGCCGATACAGAGCAGGCCTCTTAAAATAACATGGCCACAGAGACTCCCAGGCTGAAGAGTATAAGCCATACCCATCCTGGATGCATGAAACATCTGCCATAAGTATAGCTGATCTAGGATCAGGGTTTTACCAAGATCATTTCTTCCTATTCATTGTGTTTTAAGGATAAAAACTGATTCTGACATGGTATATAGACACAGGCACATGAGCAGTAGGGGCACATCACAGTTCCCTGAGACAGTGTCATTGAGCATTTCCTTTGCATACAGTCCCACCAGTGCAAAACCCATCCGGGTGGCACAAGACACCCCTCTACGCACATATCTGGTAGAAAATACAGTCTTCCCTAAAGTCTTTAAAATCAGCTCACCTCTTTAGACTGTCTGGCCTTGGATATGGCCTCCGGGTTCAGTCTCTCCTGGATGAGGATCCTTATAGCCTGGTAGACCAGGAAAACAACTGTCACCAGACCTGCTTCATCGGCACAGGGTCATATTTTCCATGACCATAAGAAACCGATCTGAACCACGCTATGCTTGGAAGCATGGTTACAATAACCATCATTTGGTGAATAAACAGGACATTGGGTTGAAGTACAGTAGTCGGTTTCATGCCTCTCACCTTCAGCATGACCAGGTAGTCATCGTGGCGCTGGATCTTCAGCAGGTTAGCGAGGCCCATAACACCTGCCTTAAAGTCTGGGTTACTGCCTTCAGGAGCAACAAGAAGAAACAACTAAACATTATGGTGGCTGACGCTTACATTCAGTGAACAACATCACCAAAGCTGGTTGGTTAAATCTCAACGCATCTAAAACAGGAAACCATGAGTAAACAACCGCTCCAAAGCATCTTCAAAGAAAGTCTAGTCAGCCGCTACATTAACATAGTGGTGGAAGGTTGCTGTGTTTAATCAGTCCGACCCAGGAAAACCTACTTTAGTACTTTGTTGTGACTAGGTCTCAAGAAATCGGAAAAGATTGCAGAACATGAGACATAGACAGTGCAAAGTGAGGAGTGACGTGTGTGTGTGTGTGTGGGGGGGGGTTGGGCATTTAGAAGAAGTGATGAAAGAGGTTTGACTCACTGTCCAGGTGGATGAGAGGATCAGTGGGTTTCTCAGCCTTGTTGGTGGTCGTGGCTGGCTGGCAGTTCTTGTACTTCTCCACTGGGGAGCCAGTGGGATGCACAACATCCAAAGAGTGATAAATTAGTCCACACCCCCCATACTACCTACCACTAAACAGCTTTTACATAGACGTGCTTAAACATTGCCTAAACTCTTCATATGCCTGAAGAATACAATAACATTGTATGCTAAGGAGGATGGCAACTCGACTTAACATTTTGGATAAGGTGACACCGACCTAGAATTTTAAATACAATGCTGTCACCTAGTGGCCAGATAACATTACCACCACAGTAGACCAACACAGCAGTAGTTTTCACCGATTAGACAGATGAAAAAAAGTATTCAGAAATTGTTGGTCCAAGTAACGGTAACAAGTTTAATTTCTTCCTTGGACATAAGAGGAACATAAATAGTACCGTACCATTATCGCCATACTCGAACCGAACGGCAAGCCCCAGCAGCCAGTCCACTGACTCTTGTCTCTCTTGGGAGGTGAATGGGCAGTTCACGTCTTGAAGATACTGCGTAAGACAGGAAGTTGGACTCCTGTTTAGTATGCCCTTCGATATGTGACCCAAGTGTGCCCCCTGTACAATGTACACCGTAAGTCTCTATGGCACAGTACAGTGCCATTCAAAACAATGTGTTTCTTTCAGTCTCAACATTTTTATTAATTATAAACCCTAAATGTTTTCATATCTTCATCCAAACACTGAGAATTATATACAGGGAACTTAAATGGAAAATACATTTTGATGAACTGAATGTATAGCTGCACAGCCCAGGTGCACTTAAGCTTCTGCTTAAGGACAGACGGCCTGAAATTCCCTTGAAGTATTTTCTGAAATTTATATCAGAGCAACACTGCATCCCCACTGGTGACAAACCACTGAGGTTTTCCCAATTCCACTTTACGACACTGGTGTTGATGGCTCAGTTACCCAGCTGGTACCAAGCCCAGGGCCACTGTGACTTTAGGTGAGGTGGCGGTCAGCACATGATGCTGTTAGCAAAATGACAGATGTTGTTTGTCCTTCGTGTAAAACTCCTAATCCAAACACAAAAACCTTGGTGCACTTTCGACATTAATATAAAAGACGGTTGTCGCGGTAAAGCACCAGTGGAAACGTGAGCCAAGTTGTCCAGGTTCTGGTGCACCAAAGCATCCCCATACCTTCCACCAACATTGCTGGCCAGGGAACAGGAATTTCCAAAATGACAAGGTTCTTTAATAAAGAGAATGCAATGGTGAGAGTAAATAAGACTGCTTACATGACCTGATGCTTTACCTGTTTTCGCCACTCATTGTTTACTTCTCATGTGACTAATAAAAGGAATAAATATTTTGTATACTCCCACCCCTTCCAAATGAAAAGGTAGGAAATGGTGTTTCTCACCTTTAGCACACCTGTCAGTTTCACACCCGTTTGTCTAGATTGAGGCTGCCCAACCCTGAGTTCTCTATTCAACCCTAATCAAGCACAGCTGATTAAAATAGTAGGATCGGTAAAAGGCAAAACTGGGTTAGTCACAAATTTGGAAAGGAAACCTAGAGGACAACAGACCTCCAGAAACAGGGTTGGGCAGCCCTGGTTTAGATAATCAGCCAAGCAAAATGGGCAGCATACTGCTGCAGACAGGAATTATGACAGAGCATGTACTAAGTCACACGTAAACATTTTACATTTATATAGGCTTACGATTTGAAGAGAGGTAGTAAAATAGGTCAAGAAACATACTCAGTTACCACTTTGTTTCCTAGAATGCGTTGCTAGTGCGATGGACTGAATACACAAGGGTACTTGTGGTAGTTACAGTAACTCTAGAAAGTTTTGCTACTCACCTGCTGAAAGTACTTCGGCCATTCTGAGCTGGGAATATTCCTCAGGTTGCCCCGGTCTTCAATTTTGTAGTGTCTGATCTTCTGGTCTTCCAGCCACACAATAAAGTTCCTGAACTCGGTTTCATCTGTGCCAGACAAAACATGATCAGTGATCAATGTCATTATAAGAGGCAATAGCGCCCACAATTTGAATTAATATTTCTGTGTACATTTGTCTGTTAGTGTTAGTTGTTTGACTTTATATATGTATCACTATTGTATTGCTGCCTAAACAGGTTTGTTCAATAGTCGTAAAAATCCATTCACGTCTATTGATTGAACAATCCATTTATTCGTACCTATTGAAATAAGAAGTTTATACTCTTCATTGCGAAGCTAGTGTATCTGTAATATCGTAACATTATTTTGGCTATGTAGCAAGAAACGTTCCTGTATACTCACTACGGTAGTACACTGCCTAGCAGTCACTGCTCTTACGCAGTCTATCACTACGACCTAGCATGACAAAAATAGGTCAAATAAACAGAACATATTAGGAATATTTGTGTTGAAATCATTTAAATTGAATAAATGCTAGCAAGCTATTTTGTATTAATTTATATGTAGCACAATTCATTGTGGAAGACGTCATTCATTAACAGGATTGTATTCAATCCACCAAACAACGTTTTATTTGTGAATCGTTTAATCAAACCAAGTTTGCATCCTTGTTTCCTAAAACAACATATAAACTATTGAACACAGTATATGGAAAACCTTTCGCTAAACTGTTTAGTTTTTTTGGTGGAGGGCGGGTGTGGAGAACATACCCTATGCCATGTAGCTAGCTAGGTAGTTTGGGTTGTTTCTTTTACATCTATTTACCTTTATGGTCAAATCCAGATGGGTTATGATAATCCAAAGCTGTCAGTTTTCTTCGAAACATCTTTCACAAGTCGTCCCAGCTATTTAAATCAGCTATATCACGCTTTAGAGGCCAGAACCACAAACACTTCGAGACCCACTACTAGATGCTCTCCTTTTTAGTGTGTCTGTCTTTCTGGAATACGAAAAACATTTCTTTTATTTGCTGCCTCTCACTGGTCGGAGTGTGAATTACGCATTTCAGACAACATTTAAAGTGCACCAACCTATTTTTTCTTAGCTAAAATAAAAGATCCACAAAATGTTACATATGTATAAAACCTCATTAATTCCAAAAAAAATTTCCCACTCCTGTTAGTAAACATTTCTCCCATGCCAAAATAATCCGCTCATGCGTTTTTGGACAACAGGCTTCACAGCTGTGCCTTAATAGGCAAGTGTGTTTGTTTGCATCATCAGGGCATGCACAAGAGAGATGTAAATGGTTAGTCTTGAGTATTAGAATTGGATTTCCATTTGGAGTTGGTTGTTTGTGCCTGACAACACAAGAACGAAAGAAGAGTGAGTGCAAGTAAAGATGGCCATCATGATGCAGATTAATCAGAATAAATCAATCTGAGACAGCCAAAACATTAGGGTTGCCAAAATAAGCTGTTTGTTACATTAACAGAAGAAGGAAAGAACTGGTCAACTCAGCAATGGCAATTTACTTGGTAGACCAAGGAAGACCTCTGCAGTGTATGACCAAGGAATGCCCACCATCAGAGGTGGGACCACAAGTCCAAAAGTGGTGGGGCAAAATTTCTCAGGGACCAGACCATTTTTCCTCAACTTGTGAGGTAAAATTGTTTCCTACTTATTAGTTGACGAAAGATAATTGTAATCATTCACATACATTTGAGTAACTCAGTAGACACTTATTCAGGTGGACAAGGTATGTAACAATTACAGATAAGTACAAAACGTTGTATATCCAATAATTAAATTGATCAACAGCTGACTTCAAAAAAGTGTTTATAAAATGATATTCCCATTCATCAGATTATATTGAATCACGTCACTATATATTGCACTCTTCTTACTTACTCTTTCCTACTATATCGCTAGGTGGCTCTCTGCGAAATACAGTTTTGTTGGCGCTAGAATTCATTAGCTACTTATCTTAGTGCATTAGTCGTCATCCATCTGTTATGATTGGACAACATTATTTATATTTTCCGTGTAGACTGGAATCTTTAGATATCTAGGTTTTGAAAGGTTTTTACAAATGTCAATGTAACAACCCCACGTCACCAGTCTCAATTTAACAAATTGACTTAATTAGTGTCCCTTGCCGAGTGACAGCTAGCTCAATTTGCGGCGCTGCAGCTCGCAGTGGCATTTCCGGTGGCATGTTGAGATGCCACGGCATCTTCCCCGTTAGCAGTGGCATTTTTAGTGGCAGGTTGAGTTAGCAGTGGCATTTTTAGTGGCATGTTGAGATGCCACGGCATCTTCCCCGTTAGCAGTGGCCTTTTTAGTGGCAGGTTGAGATGCCGGTGGTAGGTTGAGATGCCAACGATTTTTCCTGAGATGCCACGGCATCTTTCGCCGTTTATATGGTATTTCTGGTGGCAGCCTGAGATGCCACAAATTTACTCGACCGATTATGGGATAGAACGGTGGCAAACAAGGGCTGTGTCCGAAATCACCCACTACTCAACATATACAACCAAATCAGTAGCTTGTCGTACTGTAGAGGAAAGAGCATATCCGACTGCAACTGCTGGTTTTTGTAGCATTTGCTAGTGAGATACCTTATAATTTATAAATGTTAACATTTGCCAATATTACACTTGGTAGCATTTTCATGACCTTATTTGTTCTTTTTTTTTTCAACGTTTCTTTGATTATTTATAATATTTTATTTGTATTACAGTCTGTTATGTTGCAGTGCTAAGGAAAGAAATTGGTGGTAGCCTAATTTTTTATTTAAAATGCAATGACAAAATACTTTACTCACTCAAATAAAAGACTGCAGTTTAAAGCATGATTACATTAGGGGAACAATATTTAGGATGGTGCTCCCTTTATTTTTTAAATCTTGACATAATTTTTTTTCAGACCCTGATCAGCAGAGATCAGCAGGACGACTAAAGCTTTCTGAAGAGCGATTGTGAAGCTCCAACTGGCCAGCTCCGACTGGCTACTGCCATGCTGGCATGCTGGCAGTAGCCCATCTCCCGGATAAAAGATGTGGACCGTCGGTGGAGCTGAGGCCGAATATGAAGCCTGTAGCTGCGGCTAGCGGGGGAATCAACTATATATAAAAGAAAAACTTTTATTGCTAGTGACAGCCGAAGATAGACAGGAAAGGGGCACAGAGAGAGAGGGGAAGACATGCAGCAAAGGGCCGCAGGTTGGATCATCTGAATACAGTTTGCTAAATTAAATTCAATAGAAAAAATATCCAGGTGCTGGTCATAAAATTAGAATATCATCAAAAAGTTGATTTATTTCAGTAATTCCATTCAAAAAGTGAAACAAATAAAATATTAAAATATTATAAATAATCAAAGAAACGTTAAAAAAGAATGAACAAATAGAATTGACAAAGCATACTGGCTATGTTTGTCTAGTGGACTCCACAGGGTTAAAGTACGTGTCTACCTCAGGAACCTCACTGATGCTATCCCAGCATTTCAGTTGCACATACACCTTGTATATTCAATTTGCCTGTTTGCACATTTAGAATTGCCATTGTGCCACCATTTTTACAATTGTTACACACGTGTCTACCTCGGGACCTCATTGCTGCTATCTCTGCATCTCGGGGTGTACATGCTACCTTAATACATCCCTCCTTCATTTTCCTCGTTTGCACATCTTGAATGCCATTTTGAAATTGCCAGTTGTACCCGAACAACTATTATTCAAGTTATAACATACACTATACCTAATACATAACATTTCTGCCCTCCTATACAGCTACGGAAAAAATTAAGAGACCACTGCACCTTTTTCTTTCCTTTCCAAAAATGTCGAAAAGGAAAGTTAACTTTTCTTTTAGCAATACACATTTAGCAATACTTAATGTGCAATAAGGCAAATACAGCTCCGGAAAAAATTTTGACTATTCCAAAAAAGGAAGAAATTAAGAGACCTTTCCTTTTTAAACTTTTTTGGAATGGTCTACATTTTTTCCGGAGCTGTATTTGCCTTATTGCACATTTAGTATTGCTCATCTACACATTCCACTGCTAATACATGTTTTGCTCTCCTCTATTTGCCTTATTGCACATTGAGTATTGCCATTTATACTGCATTTGCCTTCAGTGCACATCTACACATTCCACTGGTAGTAAACATATTCTTAATACTTTTAAATACTTGTACATTTTCTGCCCTCCTCTATTTGTACCTCTGGTTAGGTGCTAACTGCATTTCGTTGTACTGTAGCCTACTGTATATGTACTGTTTAATGACAATAAATCTAATCTAATCTAAATACCCTCAAATTAATGTTTAAGAAATTTACGCTCTACTGTTTCATTTCAAATCCTATGTGCTGGGGTTCAGAGCCAAAACAACAAAACCAGCGTCCCTGACCAAATACTTTTAGGAAATATAGATGGCTGGGCCAACGGTATCTATACACCTCAGCCATGTGGATTTATGTGGCAATTCTGATCCGGAAAGAAATCTTCCAGCACAGAATCACTATTGCAGATAGAGATAGGGATTGTTTACATTACGAGAGAGAGAATAAAACGTTAGATGCACTTACCTTGGTTTGCGTAATGATTTTGTCTAGTTATTGTCAAAATGACAAAACAGTAAGCCCTTTTAGTCAACAAAAGGCCCTTATGTTTTAGTCACCTTTTAGTCAAATAAAAAGTATTGTCTCGTTTAGCTATAAGCCTATCAAACATCAGCGCATTCTTTTAAATCCTACCTAAAAACTCATTTTCTTTCACAAATATTTTATCATTGTGATTTTATATTTGGTTTATTTTTTGTACTTCCTTAATTTAAAAAAATAATATATATGCTTTTATATATATTTATTATTAATGTATTTCTATTTTTATTGTGTGTAAAGCACTTACTGTGTACCTGTACTAGAAAAGCACTATACAAATAAAGTTATTATCATTATTATATCACTGACTTCCAAGTACATAAATATAGTCTTGTTTTACCAATACATTTTTAACAGAAACCTTAATGGATGATTCTATTCTCCAATTGGTGGAAGAACACTATTCACAATTCATCTGCAGCCGATAAAGGGCAAGAATTAATGTAAAAACATTCACTGTGTGAGAAAAAACACGTGAAACAACTCAAATGCTATGTATTTGTCCAACCAAATCAGTTTGACAGCAAATTTACCGGTAGGCTAATCTGAAGGAAAACCAATCAAACTTGTGTGAACATAACTCTTTGTAGCTACAACATATTGTAGCTAAGGTAGCAACATTATTAATCTTGTAGTAGGCCTAAATCCATATCAAATAAGGCTGATGGATCATATCAGAATGCTTAGTTTACAGTGTTGATATAGCCAGAGTTGGGGAGTAACGGTAAAAAACAACTGCAATAATATTGTAATATATTGTAGTCGGGTTACAGATACTTTTGAAAAAACGCACGATGACTTCTTGGAATACCTCAACTGAAAAATAACAGATGCGCGAAATTATTATGACAAGTTGCAGGTGTCATAATGTTGCACGTGTCATAGTGTAAGTGATAGTCACGCGCATATGTGGGCACGCATAACTTGGTTTGTTATTTAGTGACCGACAAAGAGCTAGTTTAATTTTCTACAGTTTTGGCTGGTAAAAACAGGGTGTACGATAATACCTATATAACATTTGATTTACTTATCTACTATCTACGGTACGGTAGGCGATAACCTACCTGGTGTTTTATCTTGTTCAGATAGGACTTGTTCAGAAGATTAGGCGAATATTTGTCAGATAGCTGTAACATAGCGCTGCTATAATGATAAAACATTATATGGAATTTATCACGATATATGCGGAGGAAGCACTCAGGAAGCACTCTGCCAAAGGATGATGATTTGCTTTTGACGCAGCCACTTCTACTCCACACAGGTAGGCCATGTGATTCTGCTAGCTTGCATGTCAGAAAAGTGAGATCTGCTGACGACTTTGACTTTAAACTTAGAGTGCAGGTGTAATTCACAGTTTATTTCTGTATTTTGCGTTTTGAAAATCAATTGCTGGTGGCTCTATTAATCGCAGGTTACGTTTGCGCGGGTTAAACTTATTCTGTGTACGGGTTTCTTCGCGTGCCTGTTTTTTTTTTTCAATGTTTTGACAAAGTTGATGGTTTTGGACTACTACCGGAGACTACTGCAAATTTAGTGTAGCATACGTGCGAAAAGCTACGGATATCTTGATTCCTATATAGGCCTACAATAATTTCAATACCGTTTTACATTTCTTATTCAATAATTATTTGAAGCAATAAAAAACATGAATAAAACACAAATAACAGAACAGGCTAACACATCCTTTGGTTTTGGTTAATGTTCAGATCAAGGGTTATTGGGTTAATTGGACTGACTGAATATCTGACTGACCTTTTGTGTGTAATGTCATATTGAAGTAGAAAGCAATCGTTTAGAAACCTTTTTCAAAGGCACTGTACATAACCCATAAGGTAAAATGCTATTTCCGTTTTTGGCCAGCTACAGTATGTAAACTCTTACATTGACTCTAACTATTTGTCTAACTAAACTCTAACATTGACTCTAACATGTAAACTCTAACTATTTGTCTTCTAATGCCTCTTAATATTCATTTAAAAGTAATTTAAAGTAGGCTAATTAGATTACATTACTTAGTTTCAGTAATCCCAAAGTAATTTAGGGGAGACCAGGGAGTTGTAACATGGGACGATTGTAACACCTTGAATTCCTACAATCAGAAACCAGCTAGAGTGATTTCATTCACTCTGAATATGTTTAGTTAGATTGTCTTCTTGCTTACAAAAAAGGAGTGATATTTGTAACGCCTTGTTTCAACTGTCCCTGAACTTTCATTCATCCATCCATCTTCTACCGCTTATCCGGGGCCGGGTCGCGGGGGCAGCAGTCTAAGCAGGGATGCCCAGACTTCCCTCTCCCCAGACACTTCCTCTAGCTCTTCCGGGGGGACACCGAGGCGTTCCCAGGCCAGCCGGGAGACATAGTCCCTCCAGCGTGTCCTAGGTCTTCCCCGGGGTCTCCTCCCGGTGGGATGGGACCGGAACACCTTCCCAGGAAGGCGTTCCGGAGGCATCCGAAAAAGATGCCCAAGCCACCTCAGCTGACCCCTCTCGATGTGGAGGAGCAACGGCTCTACTCTGAGCTCCTCCCGGGTGACCGAGCTTCTCACCCTATCTCTAAGGGATCGCCCAGCCACCCTGCGGAGAAAACTCATTTCGGCCGCCTGTATCCGGGATCTTGTCCTTTCGGTCATGACCCAAAGCTCATGACCATAGGTGAGAGTAGGAACGTAGATTGACTGGTAAATCGAGAGCTTCGCCTTGCGGCTCAGCTCTTTCTTCACCACGACAGACCGATACATCGACTGCATTACTGCAGAAGCTGCACCGATCCGTCTGTCAATCTCCCGTTCCATCCTTCCCTCACTCGTGAACAAGACCCCTAGATACTTAAACTCCTCCACTTGAGGCAGGCACTCTCCACCAACCTGAAGTGGGCAAGCCACCCTTTTCCGACTGAGGACCATGGCCTCGGATTTGGAGGTACTGATTTTCATCCCCACCGCTTCACACTCGGCTGCAAACCGTCCCAGTGCATGCTGAAGGTCCTGGTTAGAAGGGGCCAACACGACAACATCATCTGCAAAGAGCAGAGACGAAATCGTGTGGTCCCCAAACCTGACACCCTCCGGCCCCTGGCTGCGCCTAGAAATTCTGTCCATAAAAATTACAAACAGAACCGGTGACAAAGGGCAGCCCTGCCGGAGTCCAACATGCACTGGGAACAAGTCTGACTTACTGCCGGCAATGCGGACCAAGCTCCTGCTTCGGTTGTATAGGGACCTGACAGCCCTTAGCAAAGGACCCAGGACCCCATATTCCCCAAGCACCCTCCACAAGATGCCGCGAGGGACACAGTCGAATGCCTTCTCCAAATCCACAAAACACATGTGGATTGGTTGGGCAAACTCCCATGAACCCTCCAACACCCCGTAGAGGGTATAGAGCTGGTCCAGTGTTCCACGGCCCGGACGAAAACCACACTGTTCCTCCTGAATCCGAGGTTCTACTATCGGCCGTATTCTCCTCTCCAGAACCCTGGCATAGACTTTCCCGGGGAGGCTGAGAAGTGTGATCCCCCTATAGTTGGAACACACCCTCCGGTCCCCCTTCTTAAAAAGAGGGACCACCACCCCGGTCTGCCATCCCAGAGGCACTGTCCCCGACCGCCACGCGATGTTGCACAGGCGTGTCAACCAAGACAGCCCCACAACATCCAGAGACTTGAGGTACTCAGGGCGGATCTCATCCACCCCCGGTGCCTTGCCACCGAGGAGTTTCTTGACCACCTCTGTGACTTCAGCCCGGGTGATGGACGAGTCCACCACTGAGCCCTCATCCTCTGCTTCCTCAATGGAAGACATGTCAGCGGGATTGAGGAGATCCTCGAAGTACTCCTTCCACCGCCCGACGACATCCTCAGTTGAGGTCAACAGCTGCCCACCTCTACTGTAAACAGCGTTGGTAGGGCACTGTTTCCCTCTCCTGAGGCGCCGGATGGTTTGCCAGAATCTCTTCGAGGCCAGCCGATAGTCCTTCTCCATGGCCTCACCGAACTCCTCCCAGGCCCGAGTTTTTGCCTCCACAACCACCCGGGCTGCAGCCCGCTTGGCCTGTCGGTACCCGTCAGCTGCCTCAGGAGTCCCACAAGCCAACCAGGCCTGATAGGACTCCTTCTTCAGCTTGACGGCATCCCTTACTTCCGGTGTCCACCACCGGGTTCGGGGATTGCCGCCTCGACAGGCACCGGAGACCTTACGGCCACAGCTCCGAGCGGCCGCTTCGACAATGGCGGTGGAGAACATGGTCCACTCGGACTCAATATCTCCAACCTCCCTCGGGATCCAGTCGAAGCTCTGCCGGAGGTGGGAGTTAAAGATCTCTCTGACAGGAGACTCGGCCAGACGTTCCCAGCAGACCCTTACAGTACGCTTGGGCCTGCCGAGTCTGTCCAGCTTCCTCCCCCACCATCGGATCCAACTCACCACCAGGTGGTGATCAGTTGACAGCTCCGCCCCTCTCTTCACCCGAGTGTCCAAGACATACGGCCGCAGGTCAGATGAGACGACAACAAAGTCGATCATCGACCTGCGGCCTAGGGTGTCCTGGTGCCACGTGCACTGATGGACACCCTTATGCTTGAACATGGTGTTCGTTATGGACAAACTGTGACTAGCACAGAAGTCCAATAACTGAACACCACTCGGGTTCAGATCAGGGGGGCCGTTCCTCCCAATCACGCCCCTCCAGGTGTCACTGTCGTTGCCCACGTGGGCGTTGAAGTCCCTCAGTAGAACAATAGAGTCCCCAGTCGGAGCACTTTCCAGCACCCCTCCCAGAGACTCCAAGAAGGTCGGGTACTCTGCACTGCGGTTCGGCCCGTAGGCACAAACAACAGTGAGAGACCTATCCCCGACCCGTAGGCGCAGGGAAACGACCCTCTCGTTCACCGGGGTAAACTCCAACACATGGCGGCAGAGCTGGGGAGCTATGAGCAAACCCACACCAGCCCGCCGTCTCTCACCATGGGCAACTCCAGAGTGGTGAAGAGTCCATCCTCTCTCAAGGAGTGTGGTTCCAGAGCCCAAGCCGTGCGTAGAGGTGATCCCGACTACCTCTAATCGGAACCTCTCAACCTCACGCACTAACTCAGGCTCCTTCCCCGCCAGCGAGGTGACATTCCACGTCCCTAGAGCCAGTTTCTGTGTCCAGAGATCGGGTTGTCTAGGCCCCTGCCTTCGACTGCCGCCCGATCCTCTTTGCACCGGCCCCTTATGGTCCCTCCTGTGGGTGGTGAGCCCACGGGAGGGCGGCCCCACGTCACCCGTTCGGGCTGAGCCCGGCCGGGCCCCATGGGGGAAGGCCCAGCCACCAGGCGCTCGCATTCGAGCCCCAACCCCGGGCCTGGCTCCGGGGTGGGGCCCCGGCTGCGCCATACCGGGCGACGTCACGGTACTCAAAAAAACTTTCATTCATATTTTAAAAACCTAAAGGCCTACATAAACTAGATAAAATGCTAAGTTAATGATAATCAGTTACATGCTAATAGTCAGTGGAAACCCATATTTGCTTACAGCATGCAAAATAAACTGCTAAAAAAATCAGTCGGTGGATTTAGGTATTTTATGGAAGACCTAAAAATGGTCAATGGAAACCAAAATTACCAACCGATTGAGGACTGGATTCAAATACAAGCTGAAAATCTAAGTAAACAATTCACAGGCTGTTCCAACTTGCATGAATTTCATCACAGCAACTCAATGTGACTCAGTAGTGTGTTTGGCCCCCACATGCCTGTATGCTCTCCCAACAAAGTCTGGGCATGCTCCTGATGAGACGGCAGATGGTGTCCTGGGGGATCTCCTCCCAGACCTGGATCAGGGCATCAGTGAGCTCCTGGACAGGCTGTGGCGCTTTTTGTTGGTGTCGGATGCACGATACACAACGTCCCAGGGATTCTCAATTGGATTCAGGTCTGGGGAACTTGAGGGCCAGTCAATGGCATCAATGCCTTTGTCATCCAGGAAGTGCCTACACACTCTGGCCACATGAGGCTGGGCATTGTCCTGAACAAGAAGGAACTCTGGGCCCACTGCACCAGTGTAAGGTCTGATGATGGTTCACCACGGCGTCTCCAGACTCTTTCACGTCTCTCACATGTGCTCAGCGTGAACCTGCTCTCATCTGTGAAGAGAACGGGGCGCCAAGGGCGGATAAAACTGAAGAAACAGTGTTTTTCAAAGTTTGACAAATTTTGAAGAGACTAGTTGTGATAAAACATTTTTGCCAAGTTTGTGTGACTCCAAAGACTCTAAGTTTGATTCTTTGATCAAATTAAAGGTAGTAAATGTCCAGCCTACAGGAAAATATTCTGAACCTGGAATGACGTTTCTATGATACTTTCTGAAAAAGTTATTGCGATTAAACTGCATTTTTCAATGTCTGAAAATGTGTATGAAATACATGTATGAAATACACGTATGATTCTTTGTTCAAATGAAAGGTTGTAAAAATTATAATAATATTGTGAACTTGGAAAAGTTTCTATAAGATCTGAAATTGTTATTGGGATATAATTGCATTTATCAATGTTTACAAATGTGTATAAAATCAATGTAGTTATTTTTTTCTCATCTGACCCCAGGGGGGCTCCATATTACGGAGCCCCCTTGGGGTCAGCTGAGAAAAAAAAAATACTAAACCGTGGCCAGAGAATAAAATCCATTACCTTGGTTTTATAATCTGTTCGCACGGATTCATAATCCATGCCCTCAGTTTTATAAACTGTTCGCACAGTTTTCCAATCAGTGTGCACGGTTTTGCAATCTGTGCGCACAAATTTGTAAATGTGCCCATGTAATCCGTGCCCTCGGTCTTCTAATCTGTGCGCACGGTTTTGCAATCGGTGCCCACAAATTTGTAAATGTGCCCAGGTAAACGCACGAAAAAGTGTGTAACATTCCAGAGAAGAAGACGGCACGGGGTAGCCTACTTTCAGCAGGTAAACTGAACTACCAACTCCTGCCGATACAGCGACATATCACGGAGCTGTGGTGTGGCCTAACAATAACATATTTTCAGGTAACTCAACTACCAACTGCTGCTGAGGTTTTGGAGTGAGTGAAAAACTCAATAAATGCAACCTAGGTTAAGAAAACAGTAAAACTAACAATTCAAATCATCAATATAGCATAACATCTAGCCTTAAATCTAGATATGACTTACTTGTCAGATGCAGACGCTGCTGAAAGTAGGCTACCCCGTGCCGTCTTCTCTGGTATGTTACACACTTTTTCGCGCTTTTAACTGGGCATGTTTACAGATTTGTGCGCACAGATTGCAAAACCGTGCGCACAGATTGCAAAACCGAGGGCATGAATTATGAATCTGTGCGAACAGATTATAAAACTGAGGGAATGGACTTTTATTCTGTGCCCACGGTTTATTTAATTTTTTCTCAGCTGACCGCAAGGGGGCTCCGTAAATTTTCAAACAATGTCGTGGGTGAAAATTTATTGGGCGCGGTTTGCGGGTTTCTGGGTTACTTCTGAACTTCACCCCTGCCGCACCATTTCTGTCTTTATATGCTATATTGTGTGTTTCTATGTTGTTGTCACCGTCAAACGTCAGCTCCCCTAGGAAAATTGTCATTTTTGTGCAAAAACAAAAGTTGGGCTAGTTTTCAGGCATTTTGGGCTGGTTTTGAGCAGATTTGTTTAACACTGAAACAAACTCACTTATTGCTCTCCATCGACAACTCCATAACTTTCACTAGTTATACTTCAAAATACCAGATAGCTGCAGTTCCATTGGATGTGCTAACTGCACATATATATTGTATTTGCAATCATATCTACATGTAATCATTATGAAAACAGTTTTCATCTGCATCGATGCAACCAACTCCGATGGCCAAGCTAACGTTAGTGAAGCTAACTAAACCTCTTGTTCAACATATAGCGTTGTCACAAGATTCAGTGTTATACTGGCTGCCCTACGCTACACTAACCACCCATAGAACCAATACAACGGTAATTTTAGCTTAATTAGCACTAAACCTCGCTTTGACAATGAAGAATATCTTCTCCTTCACCTCCCAAACAATTGCATCATTGACCCACCCTGATCGAATTTACAGATAGCTGTCTACTTTTGTACGCTTTCATTTTGGTAGCAGTGTAAGGGGATGGATTCTCCACAAGATATACTGCATGTAGCTATTCCAAAGTTCAGCTCCGGCAGTGATGTCGCTGTTTTTAACGATGTAAAAAAAAACGCAGCGGGTGCTGTATATGTGTCACAAGTACCTAAGACTTGCAGTGTTTGCATCCCTTTGTTTTTCATGTTTTGTGAGGTGATCTAAACACCCATGGGCTGTAAAAGTAGAACATTTGACAGGCTTGTGCAGTAGCTCCATAGAATTCCCAGTGTTAGCTGCCATGTTTCAACAATTCAACACAATGTTTTGCCTGCCAGGCTGTCAGAGCAACACGTCACTGAAAACTATGAATAGCTGGGACCATACATTGGTGTAATACACATGAAGGCCAGTCGATGGAGACATCCTCCAACTTAAATGTGCTTCCTCTAATATGCCCCTTTTGTAGTCATTATTTACCAGCAGCAATCTCAAATAATTACTGCAAACATCTAAACAAACACTTGGAATGTTTAAACCTGTCACTTCCTTGTGTGTTGTTTCTGTTTTGTATCTTCTTTCAATAACAACTGATTTTTAGTTTTCTTTGTTTTTAACCCATATATCCTGGGTAGTATTTGAAAAAACTACAGATTGAGTCTGTCAGGGGCTTTCTGAAGCCTGCCACTGCAGGCCTTGTAGCCATACTGGCCTGTGTGTTGAACAACCTGCAGGCTGGGGAGGGTGATGGTTATTCTTCCTGGCTGGTGTGTGAGAGTTAATTATAGCCAGTGTCACTGTCTTCTGTGTTAACTCTGCTTTGTCTGGCATAAGTGGAGTTACTGGGCTGCTTGATGGGCAGTTCAGTGTGGACAGATGGGGATGTGTGCTGGGTTTTGGTACACCTTTGGCCCAGTAGGCTGAGAATTGTTCTCACTAATAGGTTATTTGCAGGGGTGTAAAAAGTACAAAGTAGAAGTACTCGGCTGTGTTCACCAGTTTTGGGAAGTTCCTAAAGAAGGGTTAAATGACCATGTAAACAGAGTTCATAACTCATCAGTGTCCTTAATTGATAATTTACACTCTTCCTTTTTATTTAATTGATCACTAGTTTTGAACTCCCTTTACCTGGTTATTTAGATCTTAATTAGATACTTCCCAAAAGTGGTGAACACAGCAGAACCCAGTTGAGTACTTTTACTTGGTTCTTTTTACACCTCTGGTTATTTGGCCGTTCATACTGGATCTGTTTCACATCAAAGTTTTTTCAGAATGGGAAACGCTTCAATTAGTGGGAAAAGATCAGAGTTGGTTTTCCTGTGAAAACAGCATGTGTATTTCACTGACTGTGTGTACGTGCACATACGCAGGTGTCAGTTATTTTCTTAAGCTTTTGTATACCCTCTCTTCTACAAGTTTACTGATGTGCTTTCGTGACATCTACAACAGATGTGTTAATGCTACACCCACTGACAGTGTCAATAAGCGTGTGGATGCCAGCGTTTGTGAAGATGAAAGACAAACAGGATATCTGTCGCTATCCCACCCTGTCCGCTGCGTACAGATTGAGGCCCCCTTATTCACCACAACCCAACTCAAAAAACATGGTCAGACTTCATATATATCATCAAATATTGTCAGGCAAATGCAGATAACAACACAAGAACCTCTGCCCTGTGCCTTTGAAAATTCCTACATGAATCAATTGGGAAAGATGAGCCATTACAAAAATAATTGCTGTTGGGATCTTATGTTGCTTTCACGGAACCTCACTTCTGAACCCGTAGGAAATTACCCACATAAAAAAAAAGGGATTTTCCTCTGGCAGCCAGTCAGTCGGGATCCCTAACAGATAAAGCCTGCTAGGAGAAATAAAGGGCTTCATCACATAAAGAAATGAATCACAACGTGCATCACTTACTGCCGCCCGCCCCCATATCCTGTGTTTTCATTAACTACCTAACTTATCAAATAGAAAAACATCTCAGTTCTTTCCCAGACTGCTGGCTCAGGCTCTTGCAGGTTGAGTCATTCCAACTGAAGAAGATGATCTGGCATCAAAAAGACCAGGCTTTGGAGGTCAGAACCTGAGTTCATTCCACCGAAAAAGGATGGCCAAAAAAGAATGACGATGAAAGAAAGAAAATGGGAAAGGAATGTATTTCCTGGAGTTTTTTCAAAAAAAGGCAGTAGGGGTTCCTTATATCATCTTTGTTTAGACATTGTGTACGTGACAAACTAAAGGGGAAAGTTGACTTTGTTTAATGTAAACAGACCTTTATTGATTGACAGCTGAGAGGTCTTTTTTTTTACATGAATTCATAGGCAGACTTCTAATCACTCTGTTTTTGGCGTGTAGATTGGAAAATGGCAAGGCTCAATGCTCTTTCTCAGTCTCACTGCATAGGCCAAGAGAGAAGCAAAATGGCATGTCTATTAATGTGCATTATTTGACTCAAGCTCTAAATGTTTCAGTAAGTCAACTGGAAAATCTATCCAGTTATGGAAATACTTTGTGCTGAGCGATTAACCACAATTCTGGTTATTTTTTGATTAGTTAGATTCCATTTCAGTCTACTTGTTTGTTTTTTAAGCTAATATCACTTTTAACACATAGAGTCCATTACATTTACAATTCAGACTTTAAGTGGTGCTCTCATCCAGATAATTACAGTTAGTGAATTCATCTTAAAATAGCTAGGTGGAACAACCACACAACCTAATAACAGTAGTGTTGCAGTGCTTTAGGGAGTAGTAGTTTCATTATGAAAATTCTCATTCAATATGGAAAACTTGGTAATTCACTAGTCACCACAATCCACTGCTCACTTACCAGCTGTAAAAGGAGTACACTGTGAAACCAGAGAGGGGCTGCAATTAAGTGACGGTCTGCCTAACTTGTTTCATGAAATGTTCACCAATTGTGCAACCAGCCAAATGTTGTTTAAAGCTATGTAATTCTACACATTTTGGTAAGTTATTTTTGGGGGAATTTGTTACTTTTTTATTGAGACCCATTGAAATGAAAGAGGAGATCTAGATAAATGGGGACACTGGTTTTAAAGCACATTTCCAGCAACTCTACACATATAGCCATTTACTGAACTAAGAAATGTTTGTAGTTTTTACAACATCTGAGTGAGAATGACAAACAAAATCAATGGTGGGGACCATGATTAAGAAAAGGTTAGATAGCTTGTTGCTAAAGCCAGTCATTAACAATGGAAAAAAGTTACTAACAAGCACTAACTGAGTGAAAGTAATATAAAACTGAAATGTATTACCTAAAAAACACCATCATCAACCAGTATTAATGGTACAATATATTGTATTTAATCAATCAAATGTATATTTTGATTCCAGTTATAACTATTTTGGGTTCCATGTAGAACCCTCTGGTCCACCATCTGGTCCTCAAGAAAAAAAAGACATCTGTATCCTGCAAACCCAAATGACTGTTTGTGTGATTCAGTTGGTCCCCTACAGCCAACTGCCCACTCCCGGATTTAACACTATATAAGCTGAGAGCATCGTTATGACACAAAACACATTTTAATTTCAACCACTGGAGCCAATTAATCTAAAACAAACTCCTTTGCTGCAGGGTTGTGTAAAATTAAATATCTTTATTTTAACCACACGTGTCACCAAATCACACATTCAAGGTAACTGGTCAAACTGTAGGTAGGAGTACAAACTAAGAAGAATTGGGCTTAGACTTTGTGCCTACCTTTGGCATGTAGAATTATTAGTTGTTGACCTTTTAGAATTGGTGTCAATTCCATTTAGAGTCCTGGTCAATTAAATCTGATTTGCTTCCAGTTTTTCAATGAGCACAACTTATTCTAACGTAGATTAAACATAGGCCTGTGACATTAAAACAGAGGTCTGATAGGACCAAGTTGAAAAATACAGGCACAGGTGAAGGTGCAGATTCTCAACTAAATATGGCATCATCTATTAGTGATTTTTTTTTAAAACTCCAGGTTTTCTATTGTAATGGTGTACATCAAATAAGATCTGATGGTCTGACTACTTAACTAAGGGCTTAGGTTTGGGATAGGGTTAAAACAAAACATCTTTATGGTTAAGTTTAGGCATTCATTACAACTGCTGATTAAGATAAGGGGTAAGATTTGGGATAATGTTCCCTCATGGCCGTTTTTGAAGGCATATACTGACACTTTTACATTTTAATCTCGCTTTTACATCTCTCCCAAACATCCATTGCCCTAGATCTGGGTGCAAATACTGTTTAAAATATCTGAATTACTTTCACATACATTTCAAAGTATTTCAGATAATGTTTTATAGATAAAAAAAAAAACTTTAATATTCAAATGTATTTGGAACATATTAGAAAATTCTCAAATGCACTGACTCATATACACTCCAAAAACAGGTATTTGAAAATAGTATTTGGAATAATTATTTTATATTTTTATTTATTTTAAATACTTTCAAATGATACACTATTTTGAAATCCAATATTGTTTTAATAACAGTGTTTCATGGAAAATAGTCATACAGAGAAAATAAGTACTTAAATAACAAATAATCCATTAGAAATGTATTTGAACCCAGGTCTTATTTGATAATCTGTAAGCAGAATACAGAATATCATGTAAAGAGAACATAAACATATGCTCCATATCCTTACCACCTTTATAACCTACCAGCTTTAGTCCAGGCTAATAACATCCTGATACCGTTCTGATATCCATGTCTGCTACAACGCATTTTGTATACAGTACGTCAGCTGCGCTCGTGTTGGAATAGATCAATTATGTGGAATCGTTGGGCCAGGTTGGAGTACGTGTTGCTTTTTCTCTATCACTGGGCTATTGGAAGGTCTGTAACTAGTCTTCTATCATTGGACCATTGGAAGGTCTGTAACTATTTCTGTAGACAGCCCGTATCCCTCATTTGTATCAGTGTGGCATTGGAGGACATGTAACTAGTCACCTATAGCAGGGCCATTGAAAAACCTGTAGATATTCCTCTAACACTGGGCCACTGGCAGAAAGACAGGACAATGTAATCCTGCTCTGCTCTTAGGAGGTGAACTCTATTTACACTATCTTATATTGTATACAGCTGCCTCTGGGCTTGTTTACATTATGAGAGAGAGAATAAAACGCAATATAGACTTATCTTAGTTTGGATAATCAGTTCCGTAGTGTTAGAATTTACACCGGCACGTACGAGACATACCATGCCAGATTGTGGCAGTCAATTGTGGGAAAATGTAGCGATGTGTGTGCTCACCGCACAGAAACATGATACATTTCAGACAGTTTTATTCACATTTGCAATACTCTGGGGGGCTCTATCAAAAATGTCACGCGCTTCCTCGGAAGTTGGTGTCTCGCTATCCATATCTGCAAGTTTACAAAACAAAATAATCTAGCATCTCAAATCTTGTTCGATATGTCTCTGAAAATGTAGCGTAATGTAAACCAGCCCTTAATGACTGCCAATGGGCCCTCTAAAAGAGAACACAGCACTCGGCCAATGATCAGCCCATGTTGATGTTGGCAGCCGTTCAGCAAATCAGATGCCTGGGGGGCAGTCAAGAGGGAGGAACCACATCCTCCTAAGTCATTTTATCTCTCCAAAGCTGGACTGTATTTAGCAAGGCTTTCAAACTTTTACTTTCTCACATATATCTTTGTTTGTTTGAGGGGGTGTGATTGCGTGTTACTTGTGAAATGTATTGCGTCATGTCAGTTGATTTCATATAACGATTTTATTGACTGATGAATAAGGTTGTAAAAATCTGGTATCTTTTACAAAATGAAGACAGCTTAGCGGCTGAAATGTTGGTGAAATTAAAGGATTGCAACAGAGCCCCTAGTGTATACATTTTGCTTTCACAATGTTTACAAAATGTCAAGGTTTTTTCGAAATCCCGTTAAGAAGATTCACAGAATCAGGAGGTAACAATAAGGAAATCCAAAATATTCTGTCCAGGATTTCTGCAAAACCTTTGGACAGTTACCAGATTTTTTCCACCCTATTAATGTATTAAATGTGCAATACCTCACATGGTCCAACTGGGAGCATTTTCCTCAAAGTGAGCCAAATTCCAATTTGATTGTGACTAAAAGGGGAAATTTACCAATGTCTACATGTGGCCTTATTTTCTCTTTCTGCATTTTTGAGAGTTAGAGTTAGCTTTTTACAGAACAAATTAAAAGATTTGCATTGCTCTGAAATGGATGATTGAATTTAATTATGAAAATGTGCCTATACAGGCTATAAAATATTCGAAAAGACTCATATTACTTTGGGATCTTATTTTTTTATTTTTTTTACCTAGCCATCCATTAATGTTTGAATGATATTGAATATATCTACAACAAAAATATGTAAAAATGTATTAAAAGGGAAAACATATTTTTCAAGCTAGACTTCCAGAATGAGATTCTGATTAAATTTGAGTTTGTTTGGTATTGTTTTAGTGTTTTATAACATGCTTAGACTCATTTTCATAATTCATAATTCACTGTCTGCTTGTTTTTTATGTCACTGTATTGTAGTCAGTGGGAGGTGCAATGGTTTGCACATAAAGTGAAAATAATGCACCATGTAGGAATGGGTGAACTACCTCTTTAATGCATGGGTTTGGACTAGGAACATTCTGGATCATCACACACTTTCTGAAGGCTTAAGTTAGGTTACAGACAGCAATAAATGCTTTGGAAACTACCAGCAAAACTGGAGTTTAAAATATTGTCAAGACTAAACTTTGGATCACTGGGTTGATAGCTTTATAGGGTATAAAGACCATAACACACACACACACACAAAGACGGAAAGGTGCACAGTAATATAAAAACACTCGTGTGAATTCGTCTCAATAAAATACAGCTAGAGAAAATCTAAAAAAAAGAGATTTCTCAGCCTTGATCCCATGGCCCAGACTACGCGGTCTGTACTCCAGTTTAACCTCAGTCCTACTGTGGGTCTGGTTCAATGCCAGGGAAACACTTTGCAGCAAAGGGGTACGTGGGATGTCAAGGAGATCTTATAGTTGGCAGTGGGTCGCAGCTGACTACTGTACTCCGAGGCCCATACCTGGAGTGAGTTACAAAGAGACAGAGGCATAGTAATAACAATAATCATATAAAAGTCCTGCAGTAGTACAAATTTGGTGTGAAAACACTTCTCCATATGCTGGGCGAGCTATGTTAAAATATAGAGGGCAAAGACTCCATCTGCTGCTCAGTCTATAGTGTTTCCTGTGGTTTGCTCAAACAGTTCATCAGGTCTCACAACATCAAAGGGCCAGGAAAAACATAAGGAGGGAGAAACGCCATCACTTTCCTGTCGTTGCGTCCTAGTTATTTGGGTCTCATTCTCTGGCCCCGTCGTTTTGCGTTCAAAATCAGTTGTCAGTTAAAACGGTGAGTTTAAACGCTCCTGGAGGGAAGCAACCCCAACCCCTCTCTTCTTTCAGATTTTCCTTTTCCCTCATATCCTCTCCCTTTCTCATGTTCCAGCTAGAGGACCTATGGGGTTGCTGCTCACATCTGTTCATACAGCAGCATTCCGTTGAAGATGGTGAGAGGCTCTACAGAGTGGGCCAGCTTGCCCATAACTAGGTCGATACAGACAGTGTCTCCAGCCTGAAGGGGTAGGATGATGTTGAACACGGCAAGGGAACCAGGGGTGATCTTGGCCTCGGCCACTGGCTTGTTCTCCAGGCCCTCTGGCTGGTATCCCCCGGAATCCACACGGGCCATACCGTAGTTGGACTTGGACAGTACCGCCTCAATTTTCTCATTCTTGTGGCCTGTCAGGATGGCACTGAAGAAGTAACGGCCATCAATAGGTGCCGTAAATACACCTGGGGAACACAGAGGCAGAGAGGGAAAGGTTAGATGAAGCTAATGATCACTGAAATATGGCTATGAAGTGTGTGTTATTGTGTGGCAGTGTGTAATTTATTAAATAAAAGCATCTTCCCGATTTCGTCCTACATTCTTGTCACATTGTAACAACTCTTAATGGTCACGGCAAGCCTAACTCTTAGGTATACATACCAAGGCACTGTTGTTCTTGACACACTGCTCATTCAAGCAGGAAGTTACTCAGCTCATGACCTGTCAGCTTTGCAGGTGCCTAGTACTGCCCTGAGCAGGATGAGACCTGGAAATCCCTGCTGTCGTTGCCTCACACACTAGGCAAATTTGCATGTCTCCGGGGGGCTTCCCAGACACACATTAGGTATCAGCAAAGTCAAGGCTTGGATCTAGACTTTGCTGGTTATCTTGGCGATGTGAAATAGTGTGTCAGACTGTTGACCTACCTGGGAGACCAATGAATGGTATTTCAGTTGGGGCTGAATAGTGTCCATCAGGATGGGACTCCTGCTTGGTGTGCTTGTGCACTATGCCACTGGATGGAAAACACTGCATGAGAAGTGTCTGCCCTGGATGGTACCCCATGTTAGCTATTGTTGTGCTTTGTTTAGCATGGCTTACTACAGTACCAGTAAGATACAACTTTTGTTCTTGTTCTAAGTTGACTTTTCAGCCCAGTTTGAGTGCTATGCCCATTGTGCTTGTTACGCAAGGAACATTGGTGCCAGCCGCAGTATTCCTCCCAGATGAGGAGCGCAGCACCGGTCTCCTCCATGGTGCAGGGGAAGACCTGAAAGTGGCACACCTAGCAAAGAGCGTAGGAGGATCTGGATTTTCCAACTCACATCTCCTGATGCCCACAAAGGGTGGGACACTATGTTCAAATATAGGCCTACATGCCCTCAACGGGGAAAGTCTCCAAGTATAAAATGCAGACAGTGCACTAACTGTTACAGTCTGGACGATAATTTCAGGGCGTTGGTATATGTGAACTATTGACTACTGGAGGCAAGTGGAGGGAGAAGGAAATCTGCGAGACTTGGTAGCTCTGCTCTCACAGCAAGGGATGTGGTTCCTGGAGATCATCTGCCTGTTGAGTGGAGATGCATGGCAACTGCCACGTCCTCAGAATCTATTGTCTAAGGCACAGGGACAAATGTGGCATCCTTGTGGTGTAGCAGTGTAAGCTTCAGACCTTGGCTCAATCCCCTACTATTTTCAGACAGTCTGTGCCCTTGCCTCTGCTTCCTACTCTGATGAAAGTAATGAAATTCTACAAAATGTAAATATAAGAATTTTACAATTATAGCCAACGAGCTGCAACTATGGGCTTGACCCCAGAAATGCCCAATCTGACGGTGAGAGGCTATCCTCTGGATGTCATAGCTACTGTCCAATGCATACAAGCAGTGACCGTTCGCAGCGTGGGTCCAAAACAAAGGTACCGTTCATTCCCAGAGCCCACAGAGGAGATCCTCTTGTTTTGCAGGCACCATTTGCAACTCCAAAGTCCTCTTAACTGTATGGTTTCTGAAGGGTCTGCCGTATTTTAGGACCTAGCGTCATAACAAAGGATTTGGCTATAGAAAAGTGCTATTCACTCTTTCCTTTAAACTATTGGGGACAGTGGACATCAGGATTCTCTCACACAAGACTATACTGCTAATGGCTTTGCCTTCAAATGCGGTGAGCTCCACAAGTAATATGTACACATTATTAAGCAGGTGGCAAATGGTTGTCATTGGCAAAGATCTGTGGTGCATGAAACTGATCATCACCTCACACATTTGCAAGGTTAAACCATTTGAATTTTACAGCTCCAATGCCTGGCACATAGTGAGGAGGTCAGAGTACACCTGGCACAATGGTTTTGCATGACACAGGGGGTTAATATTCTCCCCCAGCTTTGTTGACTGGCCTTGTATTACTCTTGTATCTTTGTCCATCCCTCTCGGGACTTTGGTTATAGGCCAACTTGAATTCTCATAATCTACATTAGTCTAATCATGTTTTATGTCTTATGTTGAACTTATTCTTCACTGGTCAAATACTGAGTAAGTAATGCATTCATATAGTAGGAACTGCACTATATAAATAGCTTTGTTGATACAAGATTAATGTTTAAATCACCTTGACGTGAAGATTGAACTCATAACATACATTAGCATCATTAGTATGCACTGACCATTTATGTGAATAATTCTTCATCCCCCTTACCAAAGAAAAACAACAATGCATTTCTCTACCTGTCCGTGGGTCATAAAACTGTCCCTCATTTACAAAGATCTTGTCAAAGACGATGGTGCCAGCGGTGAGCATGGGGAAGGTGAGAGCTGCTGAGAAGGAAAGTTTAGGCACGTTCGCATCAGCCCCTGGCATACCTGTGGGGCAAAATCAAATCAAGACCTCAGACAAACAAAACATCTGATGTGAAGGGATAGGCAGTTATTATCCAAATCATTCACATTATACTTTATATTTTACTAATATATGGAAATTGATTGTTATTAGAAAAATAACAGCATGTAAAATAAATGTTATTTAAGACTGTTTTGGCCCTATTTTTAAGTAATAGGCTATTCAAGATCAGATACAGCTACATTGACTTTGTGGACATGTTAAGTAGTGATTATCTACAAAACAATAGGGCTGAACAACTATCAGTTCACAGGGACAAAACACACATACAAAGAAACACTTGTGAATGTGCTCGACTACGTCTTCAACAGCATGACTCAAATGAAACCATAAAACAAATATGAACATACCTTGATCCCCTTTGAGACCTGGAATTTAGAAGATACACATTTAGCAGATGAACCAATTCAAACCATTGTTGTTTTTAGTTATATATTTGTATTATTATTATTACATTACTTCATAAATTCTATTGTAACATTACTTATAATATAACATCCATATAAAATAGCCAAAACAGCACTCATTTTGGTTAGGCATAAACACTGATTTTGAATGCCTTATTTGGTCCCTGTTACCTGGTGGTCCTCTGGGCCCATTCTCTCCCTGCCTGCCCGGAGGTCCATCCCTGCCTTGTGGCCCTTTAAGGCCTGGCAACCCTGGGAACCCTCTTTCCCCAGAAGGACCTGGAGGACCAGGCAAGCCTAGAGTGGTGGGATGCAATAACAATTATATTAATACACATAACATTAATAATGAACATATATCACATTGAAATAATCGGTGTTGACCCAAATATGGTCTGTTATGGGACACGACACATTCCAGACAGTGTTAACAATATGGTGACATTTTCTCATTTAATTTAGCAATATAATGAGAGGTATTACAAATTAAAATAAAGCTTTTACACTGCTCATACACATTCATATTTGTATTTGTGCCATTTGTACTATACAGTAATTGAAATTTCAGTAGTTTGTTGTCTTCTCATGTGTTTTTTTTTAAAGCTTAATGCTTGAATTGGTGATATACCACCACCTGCAGAGTTAGAGACCTAAGCCACATTTGGTGGCATTAATTTATTTTGAGCACAGGAGGGCGGTAATGTAGCTTAAACCAATATACAACCCATATGATTCCACACCCAGTTGCAGTTGACTGCCTTAAATGTTGAAAGGCTAAAATTCTATACTAAAACAACTGACTATTTATCCATCCTCTATATAATTGTATGTTCTCACCAGACACAAGTGCTTTGAATGACTTGGACACTGATACCGCGACCTTAGAAGCCTCAACAAGAGTTATGAAAGCCTGCACTCACTGACAGGCAGACATACTGTATATATGAATAGCAGGCCATTGCATGTCATTGCTTAATAACATGTGAGATTCACATTCTACACAGTTAGTTTTAATTACTGGATTCATGTTTTTGTTAATATAAGTCTGCTTTTTGTTGATGATTAAGTCTCTGTGTGTTAAAGCTTGCAACATTCTTCATGATGTCCATTGGTTTTAAACTACTTGAACGTTTACATCTATACCAGTGTTAACTGTGCCCTCAAACCTACCGGTATTTGCTCTGTTTCAAATATAGGTCTAGTACAGACAGAACAGGGTTAGCCTGCTAATTTAGTATACAGTATTTTCAATATGGTTCTAACAGAAGTTGTATACCATTCAAAACTCTAACCAACTGCACACCTACAAAGCAAAACATGAGAGAGAGAATAGGTTTAATCAAAACACCATTCAGTGATTAAGTGTGAACTCAGCAAATTCTAGTGTCAATGTAAATCACATCTAAAATAAAACATGCTCCATATTGTCCAAACCATCCACTGATAAATGTCCGTAGTTATTACACTGGATATACTCTATGAACGACTACTCCAGTCTAGCTGACCAACATGTCCAATCATAATAAAAATAATCTTCAGTTTAGAATACAAATATTTTAGTCAGCCAGCTACAGGGCTAAGGGTAAAGTGTGTTACCACCAGGCACTTGAGTCCAGGTGCTGTCCATCTCTGATCCTGATCTTATCATCTAAATAGGAATACATTGTTAAGACAACAAACTCACCAGTCAGGTCCTGTTCTGAAAGGTTCTGGAACTCTTTGAGGATGTGGTTCACGGACGAGTTGAGATTCTTGATCTTTCCATGTATCCTATCCAGCTGAGTGGTCTGGATGTTCTCGATGACCCCTTCGTGGGAGATGACGGTGGCATTTAGGCTGTTTACACAGTTCCACAGGCCCGTCACATGCTTGTTCAGCCCCTCCTTGATCTTTTGGAGTGAGTCTGAGACACCGTCCAGCCGCCCACAAACGCCTTCCATCTTGGACAGCCTCTTTTCCAGACCGTCGCCAGAACGCTTGCAGTCACCCATTTCCACCACCAGGGTGCTCTCGAAACGGCGCACGTCACGATCCACACTGTCGAGACGGTCACGGCTATCCTCGATGTGCTCGGTCACTTCCTGCTGAATCTTGTCCAGCTCGGAGATGATCTTGTCCTTTGTGTTGCCGAGGTCGGTGATGACGCTGCCGTGTTTCTGCACAATGTGCTCCAGGCCCTTCAGGGTGTCATTGATAGAGCTGAAGGTCAGGATGACCCCTGACAGCTCACCCTGAAGGTGGCCGTTGTTGGTCGTTCCTCCAATCACGCTGTGGCCATCCAGGGGCTTCTGGGGGTCATCCAGGCCTCCACCTCCGGTACCTGTTGTTGGTGTCTCCAGGCGGATCTTACACTGGCCATTGCACTTGTCCACATCCTCCCGCAGTTTCCCCACCTCCTCCTGCAGGGTGGAGCACACCTGGGAGCAGGAGCTCTGGTCCGAGTCCACACGTGTCCGTATGTTATTGATGTCTTTCTCCCAACGGTTTAGGGTGTGCTGCGTGTGGTTCTTCAGGATCTTCAATTCGTCTTCTACTCTTCCACAGATATCGCAGTCATCCACGCCACGACCTAACATCTCAATCTCAGTAACAATGCGGTTAAAGTGCTCCCCGTTGTTTCCGGTCAAGTCTTTGATCTTGCGGATATCGTGGCTGAGGTCTACCACCTTGTCCATTAGCGAGTCTCCCGAAATTGACAGGTCCTTGATCCGTGTGTCGAAGCGGCGAATCTTATCCTCGTTGGCCACCACCCTCCATGTGATAGACTTCACAGTGTCTCCATCATCAGCATTTTCTCCAGTTCCTCCACAGCCACAGTCAGTCAGAGTCTTGTTTTGGAGTGCTGTGCAGTTTTCCAGATGGGAAAGCTTGTTGTCGTGGTCCAACACTCTGTCCTTTATGATTCCCACGTCCAACTCTATGTCTGCAATGCGGTAGCCCTGGTCATCGAAGCGGTCTAGGAACACTGTCCGGAGGTCGCCCAGCTCACGGTGAAAGTAATCCTTCAGGTCATTCTCTATGAAGGCACAGCTCTCCTCCGTATGCTGCACTGTGCTGTTCACCCGCCTCTCCAGGTCCTTCAGACGGTTGTCCAGCCTGTCCTCTATCACCTTGGGTAATCCACTGTCACCACCAGAGCCAAGAACACCACCCAGGTCCTTATCCAGGCGGTTCTGGATGACATCATAGTTCTCTGATACAATGCTGATCTTTCTTTCTGCATCTGTGACCCTGTTCTTCAGGTCGGTTACAGTGTTGCAGCAGCTCTGAGATCGTGTCACATCGCGTCGCAGGTCATCCAATGTGTTCAGCTGCTTCTCCAGAGCCTGGATCCTCTCCCTGTCCTGCTGCTGCAGCCTTCGCAAGTCCTCCACTCCAGACTGGCAAGTGGAGCAGGACAGTGACACCCTCCTCTCCAGCTCACTCAGGATCTCCTCTTTTAGTGTGTTGAGCTTTGTGCCACTAATCCCTCCGGTGCCACCAGCACCACCACCCCCAAGGTCATTTCCACCACCTCCATTTCCATTGACCAGGTGGTTGTTAATGTTGACCAAGGTCTTGTCGTGGGCCTTGGTTCGGTTGTCCAGCTGGTCTAGTTTAGTCTGGATGCTGTTGATGGTCTCCTTCATCTCGGGCTGGGCTGCGTCTGCTGGGTTCTTGGTCCCACCACTAAAGCCCGGTTTGCGCATCTCCTCATGGAAACGTTCGTTCATGTCTCTAAGGGTAGACTGCAGATCGTGGAGGTCTTTGGTCAGGCTCTGAATCTTGTCCTCCAGCTGCCGCATCTTATCGATGTCTCCTCGCCCTGAAGTAAAAACATATTGCGTATGCATACACAGTAGTCATAGAGGTATTATCCTATTTAAGAAGAGGGACAGGAGAAAGAAATTATGAAGAGGTACAAAGGAAGGGTAGGATGAACATAGACAACTACCCACCATCTCCCCCACTCTGTCCTCCATGACCTGTCCCGGATCCCGTCTGTCCAGGTCGGGAGGGATTAGGCCGGGGTCTGGCTGTAGCAATCTGTGTCCCAGACCCTCCACTCTGGACTTCGCTACAGTCATCCCCTGTGTAACCAGTGCAACACTTCCACTCCATGTCTGTCACCATCTTGTAGGCCACCTTGTATCGTGGCTTCATATATGTTCGATACCTATTAGGAATCAGACACGATGACAAGTGCAAAATTCTTTGAGCTGTCTCACCTTTCTAAATGAAATGCACTTATTGTAAAGGTCAAACAAGACCAGTGTGTCTGCTAAATTAACGTGAAAGAGATTGCAAAGAAATCATTCGTAACTGGTCACATTGTTGTCAACTTACTGTTCCTTCTGCCTTCTGCCTCATAACAGCCCTAGTCATAGGCCAAACAAATCATGAATATAAACTTTAAGAGCTATAGAAATCATATTATTTCACTTCACACATTATGTTTAAATAATATTCATGACTTCCCATTCACGTTGAACTGGAGCTGCTGCCATTGAGTTTAATTGAGCCTTTTGGACATTTGGTGGGTCTGAAATTTTAAAACTACAGTCTCAGCCAAAGACCTCAGTTTGGAGAATGTTTGTGTTTTAATCTGAATGCAGTCATTAACGGCCTCAAAGCCAGAGTAACAAGCATTTTCTGCCTAATTACATTAGTATTCAATTTGAGGTTTTCACATTATTTCTCAGCTTAGAGGCATTAACACAAAGTCTAAGCAACGAATGCTAGTTTCTGCCCTGATATGCAGTTTGAGGTAACCCTAATCCCTGGTATTCCCTGAATACCAACATTGATTAAATTATTTACAGGGAAACTATTCAGACTATCCAGACATGTTTGCAATTAATCCAGCAGCTCCTTTTCTGCTTTTCCAGTGAAAGAAAGGCCTGTCACTCTCTATTGTGAAAGACTTAGGCATGGTAGGTATGCTTAGCAATCTTCTCTTACCCAACCGCTTAATTTCAAAAAGACCTTCAGGATTGTAGAAACATATTGTACTGTATTTGATTGCATATATCTGTGATGACTGTCAAAATATATACAATTATTGTATACAAATTGGCCATACCCAAATCAAGTGGGACAATATTTACAATAACTTAATGAAATTCAAGCTGACCACCCTTTGATTTCATTGGTCAGATATATGTCAGTTGATAGGAGAGCCCTCCTCCCTCTAAGAGAAGGAAATCCTTCTTTGAACATCAGGATGGTGCAAAATGGATGGACAGCAATGTAGAGGGAAAACACACAAATGTTATTCTGAGAAATTGTCAAACAATTAGAACATGCACACAAAAACACATGTGCTACACACACACACGTTATCTACACAAACACAGACAAATTTAGCTTGGACCTTGTTCAAAAGAAACTGTTTTTTATTTTCCTTTTTCAACTGAGAAAGACATGCATGGTTCACACTAAATCCCCCTTGCGCGTGAACAGCAATATATTGTTTTATTTCCTGTGTACTACAGACTCATACACAGCCATCTGCTGACCAGCTGTGACCATGTGTATGTGTGTGTGTATGTGTGAGAGAGAGTGCATGTCTGAAATTGAACAGGACTCAGCCTACACAGCCACTGCTTTGTTAACCATACTGTTGTCAATGAGTATGACCACTTGTATGACAATCAGCCTACTGCTGCTAGTGGCTAGAATCAAGAGGAGGATGCATAGAAAGACAGGAGTAAAGGGAGCTGGAGGGAGAAAGAAGAGGGGACAAGGATGACGCACATTGTGGGTTTCAGATTAGTGAAAAAAGTCCTAATTTCCCAGGAATATTGGTTTCATTTTGCAAGTCCTCACATGTTCGTCTCTCCATTCTGTTTGTTCCATAAGCAGCATGAAAGGAAAGTCAGAGAAAGATATTACTATCCCTCCCAAAGAGGAGTGGGAGTGGAAAAAGAGCAGTATTAGTATTTCATTAGGCTTTCAGGCTTTACTCCTGTGGTGTTGGAGGGAAGGAAGACCCCCTAATTCCTCACATGGCTTTGTGTTTCAGTTTCACTTTATTAGGATTCCTATTAGTTATTGTACATTCAGCAGCTACTCTTCCTGGGGTCCACATCAAACACGACAGAACACGTACAGGCAAGACGACATGCTATTAAATATTTTATATTGGGTATAAAGGTTAATTATTTGTGCATGTGCGCATGTGTGTATGTATGGGTACCAAGGAACAGTTTGGATTTAAGCTTTCCCAGGTGTAAGGTTGGCCTGTGTGTTTGTATGTGTCATCAGACATTTTACATTACATTTCAGTTGTAGCAGACAGTCTTATGCAAAACGACTTACAGCAAGCAGTGAGTGTTTCCATTTATGGACTGACGTTAGGGGTCCAATCTTACAATCCAACCTCTCACACAATTACCCTCAGCCTCTGCTGTCCCTCACCCCTTTGTAGTAGCGCTCTTCGTGCATGCATGTGTTAGAGGGATACTCACGTCACCATGCGGGAGCACTGTGTACCCCAGGAGCAGGGGTGGTAGTCAGGCTTTACGTAGGTCTCCACCCCATCCTCCACCACACAGCTCACTGTCTTCGTCACCACATACGCGCACCAGTTCCTAAGAGGAGAGAGACGGGCAGTTGTTAGTTTGACCAAGATTCATAATCTTGTTTAAAAGCGTGGAGAGGTTATTAAAGCAGGCACCTATAGTGGCTAATGATCTCAAACTTTGACTAGGATCTCAAACACTGTAAAATTAGGATTCTACTTCATATTGTAGTCTACTTATCCAGAGAGATTTAACTGTAGGTGGGTCCATACATTTTCATACTGGTAGCTAACATAGTTGCTTCCCAATAAGCAAAAGTATGTGAAAGACACATTTTCAAGGTCTTGTGATAACAGGGTTAGGACTGTGGAATAATGTCTGCGCACAGGTCTCTATAAGGGGAATAGGGACTCAACCAAAGGGAAATTAGCTGAAGGCAGAGGGAGTGGCAGTCAGATTTAGGATGGCTGGTTCGAGATTTGTTCCAAAGCTGCCCCAGGGCCCAACAAGATTTAGAGATGGTTGTGTCTTGGGGTTGGTGTGAAATGAGCTGTGTTGTTGGTGTTTTTATGTCATGGTCTCCTACAGAGCTAACCAACCCATTCTGCGGTCGCACCATCAGGAGCTGTGCTGAGACACATAAACAGAGATAGGACTAACAGTACACTGAGATATAGTACAGTGGCTTGAAATGCTGGTGATGTAACAACCCACAAATCTGTTTGCAATCCCCATGAGTTTTAAAACAATCTAAAACAAAATCAGAAGCACAATGTGGAAGCCTGAATTATCACAAGGCAATGGCCATGTAGGTGACCTCGGAACATCCAAACACAACATCCGCCAAACTCTCTAAATATGTGACTCTGGATGGCATCACTTTGCTGGAGAAGACTGGGACGGAACACTGGGTTCTCCCAACTGCTCAGGCATTCAGTGGTTGTACTAGGCCCACTGCAACAATCCAATTCCCACTTTTGATGTAAAGCAGATAAACCAAATGCTGGGGCAGTAAAATTCACCAGACCAAACTAACCCCAATAACTCCCTCCTGCAAAAAAAGCATCTTAGGTTTCACCCTGGCTTGGTTTCAGTCTGCTGGGCAAGATCAACAAACAGACCACACTGTGGGAATGGAGAGGGCAGGATCCTCTGTCAATGGCCTGACACAGTGACCCACCATCAGACTATATCTGTGTGCTGAGGTTTTGCATTCGTCATCACTGAATCCCTTTTCAAAGGCTTGGACTGAGGACAGAAGAGAAAGGCAGTAGTCGTGCAATCCGTTTTTTGTTGCATTCCAAAACTAACCAGGCAAGACATACGTATACGCAGTTCTACTGTGGTATTACTTGAACTTGCTGATCTCTAGAGACGGTGAGAAGCCCCATTTCATTCCACGTCTGACATCTGTCCTGTGTTTGAGAGGATAAGCCAGTGTGCAGCTGCATGGAGACTAATGTACAGAAGGTATAAACCCACTGGCGTGGCTCTTGATTTCATTTTCTGCAAGGAACAGAGTTTTTCGTGGCCGTGCTTTACGAACCGTACAAAGGCTTTGGTGTGCCTGTGTGACAAGGCTCATTTGGAAATGATAAACAAATGGCAATGATGTCATCTTTTCCCAAAATCATCACTTCCTCCTTTTCCCCCCATCCTTTTATTCCTCAGCACGGCACTCAGACCACTGAATTTCTGCTGTGTGGCAACGCAATGAGTCAATGTCACACAAATCACTGTAAATTATGACTCATCTAGTTGAAACTGCCCCAGTGTGGGAAGCCATTTTGGTTCGAACAATGAGAACTCTGTTGAATGTCAAAGAAAATTGCAGGATCAACTGTATCCTGTTTCATAACAAAACACTAATCCGATCTCACTGCGAATTGAGCAACTAGGCCTATGGTGTTTTGCAAATTCATAAACACATTTACAGACCGTGTTTGGTGTCTGGAAGATTTCAAATGAAAGAAAATGTCCCATTGGTTTACAGCACAACATAGTATGCACATTACCCTTTTAATAAACATCTCTGTTAATTTTGCTGCTTTATTTTGCTTGCCAAAACAGAGATTGCCTTAATGGTGTTTGATAAGTAAATGCAGACATAATCTGAATTTGACATGCTGTAACATTGTCCCTGGTGGTAGACAACAGAGACAGAATACACAAAATATAAAACAAATTGATACAAATCTATCATAACATAAAAATGGGTGGTACGGGTGTAAGACAAAAACGTACAGATAATTATGTAAAAGACACACATAAAGTTAGGTCCGGAATTAATTGGACACTGACAAGTTTTTTTATATTTTGTCTGTTTACGAAAATATATTCAGGTTACAGTTAAAAATATGGACTTTAAGTGCAGTCTTTCAGCTTTAATTTGAGGATATACATACAATTTGGAGGAAGGATTTAGGAATTACAGCTCTTTAACATGTAGCCTCTTTACCAAGGGGCCAAAAGTAATTGGATAATTGACTCAAAAGCTGTTTCAGGGTCAGGTGTGGGCTCTTCCTTAATTATTTCTTCATCAATTAAGCAGGTAAATGGTCTGCAGGTGATTCCATGTGTGGCATTCGCATTTGGAATTTGTTGCTGTGAACCCACAACATGCGGTCAAAGGAAGTCTCAATGCAAGTGAAACAGGCCATCCTTAGGCTGCAAAAAAATAAAGATCCATCAGAGAGATAGCAGGAACATTAGGAGTGGCCAAATCAACAGTTTGGTTCTGAGAAAAAAAGAATGCACTGGTGAACTCTGCAGCACAAAAAGGCCTGGATATCCACCGAAGACAACAGTGGTGGATGATCGTAGGATCCTTTCCAGGGTAAAGAAAACCCCCTTCACAACATCAAGCCAAGTCAAGAATACTCTCCAGGAGGTAGGCATATCATTATCCAAGTCAACCATAAAGAAAATACTTCACATGAGCTAATACAGAGGGTTCACCACAAGGTGCAAACCATTCATAAGCCTCAAGAATAAAGGTCAGATATGACATTGCCAAAAAACATCTAAAAAAAACAGCCCAGTTCTGGAACAGCATTTTTTGAACAGATGAAACTAAGATCAACCATGTACCAGAATGATGGGAAGAAAAAAGTATGGAGAAGGCTTGGAACGGCTCATCGTCCAAAGTGTACCACAACATCTGTAAAACACGGTGGAGGCAGTGTGATGGCATGGGCATGCACGAGTTCCAATGGTACTGGGTCACTAGTGTTTATTAATGATGTGACAGAAGACAGAAGCAGCCGGATGAATTTTGAAGTGTATAGGGATATATTGTCTGCCAAATTCAGCAAAGTTGATTGGACGGCACTTCACTTTACAGATGGAAAATTACACAGAACATACTGTGAAAGCCACCCAGGAGCAAAGAAGTGGAATATTCTGCAATGTCAATCACCCAGGCTCAATGCGATTAAGCATGCATTTAATTTTCTGGAGACAAAACTTAAGGCAGAAAGACCCACGAACAAACAACAACTGAAGACAGCTGCAGTAAAGGCATGGCAAAGCATCACAAAGGAGGAAACCCAGCCTTTGGGGATGTCCATGCGTTCCAGACTTCAAGCAGTCATTGTCTGCAAGGGATTCTCAACAAAGTATTAAAAATGAACATTTTATTCATGACTATGTTAATTTGTCCAATTATTTTTGAGCCCCTGAAATAAGGGGACTGTGTATGAAAATTGTTGCAATTCCTAAACATTTAATACAACATTTTTGTTCAACCCCTTGAATTAAAGCTGAAAGTCTGTATTTCAATTGCATCTCAGTTGTTTCATTTCAAATCCATTGTGGTGGCATACAGAGCCAAATTTATGCAAATTGTGTCATTGTCCAAATATTTCTGGACCTGGATGTAACCTGGATTTACAGTATGAGTATAGTATAGCTACATGAAAAGAGATGTAGGTAGATTGAGTGCAGTGGAGTGGAGCTATTTAACAGTTTAGTCTGTAGGTGACTTGATGTGAAAGGTTGTCTTATTTGTTTCTGAAGGACAGATGGATGATAGTTGAGGGTTAAAGGTGGAAAGGGTTAAAGAGTAAAAGGTGTCAGCTGCGAGTGATCTTTCCTGCCTTGGGGTCATGTAGGACCTCAATAGATGGTAGGTGGCATGCGATGACCCTTTCTGCAGATGCTATCTCCATCTCTGTAATTTAGGGAAGAATCCTCCCTATTACTTATAACTAAACCCTACAATGTCATTGGAAAATATTCAGACTGCTTCACTTTTTGTGTTATAGAATTAATTTTAATTGATTACATTTATATTTTTGCTATCAATGTACACACAATACCACATAATGAAAAAAATATTTTTTTAGAAATGTGTGCCAATTTATTGAAAATAAAAATAATAAAAACACCTCATGTACAAAGGTTTTCAGAAACTTTGCTACGAAAAAAGTATTACTAAAATGATTTCTGTGTGCTTTGATAATCTTTTAGATATCTAGAGAAAATCATTGGAGTCCCCTGTAGCAAATTCAATATATTGGACATGATTTAGAAAGGCACACACCTGTATGTCTAAGGTTCCACACTTCACAGTCCACGTTGAAGCAAAAACCAAACCAGTTCTCCGTAGACCTCTAAGAAATGTTGAGGCATTAATATGGGTAAGGTTATACAAATGTATTAAAGCATTGACTTTTCCAAGCTGCACATCATTATGAAATTGAAGAAGTTTAGAACCACCAACACTCTTCCTACCGCCAACTGCCTGGCCTAAATAATTAACCGGGCATGAAGAGCCTTGATCAGAGAGATGACCAAGAACCCAATGGCCACTTTATCAGAGCTTCAGTAATTCTCTGCAGAGATGGGAGAACCTGCCAGAAGTGCAACCATCTCTGCAGCATTCCATCAATCAGGTTTTAATGGTAGAGTGAAAAAAGGCACATGACATGATGACTGGAGAATCTGGCAGCTTGAGGAAAAATATTATTTTGTCTGATGAGACCAAAATCAAATAGTTAGGCATCTGATGAAAACAAGGTGCTGCTAATCCCATGGCTAATACTATCCCTATGGTGAAGCATGGTGGTGGGAGCATCATGCTATGGGGATACTTTGCAGCGACCTGGACTGAGCAACTGATCAGGATTGAGAAGGATGAATGAACCAAATAAAGAGAGATCCTTGATGAAAAGCTGATTCAGATTGCAGAGGACCACAGACTGGGGAGAAAATTAATCTTACAGTACAGACTAGAATCCGATTGAACATCTGTGGGGAGACCTGAAGATCGCAGTTCACTAACACTCCCCATCCAGTCTGACAGAGCTTGACAGGATCTACAAGGAAGAATGGGAGAAACTGACCACATTTCGGGGTGAAAAGCTGGTAAAGGGAAAATCATGAAGACTCAAAGCAGCGATCATTAAAAGTGCTTCTGCAAAATACTGAATAAAGGTCTTAATGCTTATATAGAGAAAGAGAAGGGGTCTAAATACTTCCCAAAGGGACAGTATTTTCAGATAACCATACTGCAAATGTTCCAATATAAAAGGGCTGGATGGAGTTTGTTTCCGGGATCAGTTTTAGACTAACGTGTGGTCATCTCTAGGTGGTCTACAGTGGCAAGCCATGCAATATATTTTCAACCCCCCCAACCACATTTCCAATTTGGAACCACTTCCACAGAGGCACCCTCTGACCCTGCCTACAGCCTTTAAGCCAGGGCCATGCCCTAACAAAAACAAAGACCTTTGGCCGGCTTTCTTTCCTCTGTCACACAACTGCAGACCATGCATACAGGAGTGTCCTGTCAGAGATGCAAGCATACCTCTCAGGAATTGCGTTCATACATAACTATTTTGTAAACTGCAATTTAATTCGGTATGAACATAAATCAGTGCAATTACGTTTGCTATCAACTTAAAGTTTAGCCGTTTTAACGTAATTGATTCAAAATGAAAATGCCTTGTTAAGAAAAAAATTATGGTTAAGGTTAATTTAGGGTTAAGGTTAGGCATCACAATAATGGCACTATGATTAGGAATAAGGTTATGTTTTGGTTATGATTAAGGTTAGGCATTGGGCTAGAAATTTCTTCTGTACCAGGCAACCCTGCCCTTCTTTCAGACTCACGTTGCCTCAGCTAGCTGATAAACACAGATTTGAGCTACAAACGAGCTCTTCACCAAGTTGAACATAGTACATTTTTAAATCCTAAATCATTTTTACAACTATATAACGTCTTCACATGCCAATATTGGTTTATGTTTTCTAGCTCCCTTGGCACTGAGGTGAGTGTTCTTAGACAGCCAACTTGGCTAGAGTCTGAGTTTTGTAGTCGAAATAATTGTAAACACATTTCTTCAACAAATGTTTAAGTTTATTGTATTTTTGTTGTATATTTGAATAATTTAACAATGTTTATCACAATAATTTGTTGTATAGGGTGGAGTACTACTTCAATCATGAAGAGTTTGGGGACATGTTTATTGTTTTGGCACCCCAGCAGTATATTTTCCCAATGCATGACACAGAGGTCTCAAGTCTGCTTCCACCATAATTACTCCCAAAATCTGCCTCCATCCTCCCTCCCTTGGTATTCTTCCATATCTTCCATTTACATCACCACCACTCACCACTATCATTGCAGCCTTAACATCCCAGATGGCTAAGACCTCATAGGTCTATGAAGTATCCAGTGAAGGCTGAACATAAAATTTTACAACAATGCACACCCTCTCAGGCCCATTGGGAAAGGAACATTTGTGTGGGTGTGTTTGTGTGTGCATGGTCTGTAGGTTTGCGCTTCTGTACCAATAGAAAACTATGACGACTGTCTGTGCAAGCTGTGTTGTGGCCCCTGACTGGGAGCTCCAAATTGTGGTGCGCAATTGTTGGCTCAGTCCTCGAGGTTCATGCACATCATTATGCCTTTGATATGTGTTCAATTCCACCACAATATCAACCATTATCCGCACCTCCAATAAAATCATCTTCAGACAAAATAAAATATTATAAAACATTGCACAAAAAGTTTCATGACTGTTATGACAGAATGGGGAAGGGTTAGGGTTAGGGTTAGGGTTAGGGTTAGGATCAAATTAAGCAAATACTTTAGCATTTTTCAGATCGGTCTCTTGCAATAAAGTGCAGATGTCCAACTAAGTGCCTACCTTTCTTTAAGCACTGAGCAAGAGCACCATCTGATTTAATGTTCAGTACACTACACTCGATAGATTTACAAATGATTTGTTAACAATAATAGTAGGACATATATAAAGACTTAAATGGGCCTAGGTAAACATCCATTCATGAAGATTAAACCTGTCCAGGCTGGTTTGGATAAATCTTTTGCAGCATGCACTTTATAAACTACTAGGTTAATGCTCTTTCCGTTTCTAGGCTGTGTTCATAAGTTCCTAAGTTTCATTTTCATACCTACTGTGCATTAATTGTACTGTGTTCATACATTTGAATTGTTTTCACCTTTACATAGACAGGGTATCATCCAGATATTCAGTTTGTTTGTGTGGTGATTGTTTTAAAGATGTGAGACATTGTCTAAATAGTATATATTTGTACAGCTGTGGACAGGAAGAGCGTTGCAAAAGTAATATTATTAGTCTGGAATTGTTGGATAACAATGTTTTGTGTGGATTTTATAATGCTTGTTTGATACGCGGGGTCCAAGTCAAGTTGGAATAATTTGCTGACCTAGTGGGTAGAAAAGTGAAATTTTATCTCAGATTGTGTTTGTCGATTGGATGAGAAAAAGGCCATGTTAATGCAACATGTAAACACAGCTTATATCATCTGCACCTGTCAAAATCAGAATGTTGACAACATCTGGAGAAAGTACATGTTACTGCCAAGTAAAAACAGGGTATAAAGAAAGATGGATGTGTATAAATCAACACACTGCTCAGCCCATTTCCCCAAAATCTACACATTCCCCCAATAGTCTGAATTAATTCCATTATGCTTTAACAAAAAAGCTGTTTTAGTGCCAAGTGTCTGTCAGGAGAACATATAGTCCCCCTTCTCTTTTTCCATCACATCGTTCACTAAAGTTGTCCAGAAAAACTTGATGGAGTAGGTCTGGCAAAGGCGCTGTAAAATTTAGTGTCAGTGAAAAAGGGAGAGAGAGTGCGAGAAAGAGAGGTAGAAAAAGAATCAGAAACACAGGAAGAGTGAAAGAACGTAGAGTGTCTGAGAAAGGGGCAGTCGCACTAAAAGAGAGGACCAGAAGGAGAAAGTGGCAGACATACGGCAAACTGCTTCACGTGTCATATTGCCGTAAGCTTTCAGAGAGGCTATTGGGAGAGAAGTCAAGCTGAAAAAGTGTGCCAGGGAAAGTGTTACAAACACAGTTCAATCCTCTCTAAAGGAGGAATAATTTACTGCCACTTCTTGGAGTTTCAAAAATAACCCAGAATAACAGAAGCATTAAATGTTTGGGGACTGGAATGTGTGAGAGTGAGAATAGTGGAATATGTGTGTTATACATCAAATAAACCAGCACCTGCAGCCTAGAAATGCAGCAAGCGAATAGGCAAGTCATGTCCTGCGTGGAATTTCACGTAGAAGTTCATGGCACCTGTTAGCCCACACAGATGCCTATATAGCCACTCAGCAAGCTACCCTCGCACAACGCACAGTAATGTTGTTGTTCACACACACACACACACAGGACTAGTGAGATGCGCTGGTAAAATTACTTGCAGTTAAAGTTATGAAACGTTTAGCTAAACTTTCCGCGACACATGCACACGCAGGAATGTTTCCTCACCCCTCTCGGCCGATGTGAAGACAGTCTTCTCTGTCTCCATAGACACTGACAA
Organism: Esox lucius; assembly: GCF_011004845.1. Taxonomy (NCBI): domain Eukaryota; kingdom Metazoa; phylum Chordata; class Actinopteri; order Esociformes; family Esocidae; genus Esox; species Esox lucius. The sequence continues at coordinate 18,678,910 of NC_047583.1, forward strand.
CCATGAACAGTCATCATCTCTCTGACAATAAAGGCCTAGACTGCGACTCCAGCAATTACCTCCCAATTACACCCCCATTAAGCACAATGGTCTTTTATAGACAGACCGAGAACTGAAAAGTAGCTGTCTACAGTGATGTACATGCCATTATTCATACAATGGTTGTACAATACATTACACACCAGAGATTTTAATTCAGCACCGGATTTGAATTTCTGTCGTTTCTTGTCCAAATGTTCAATCAGCATGTCTCACCATGACCTCTGACACCATCCGCTTCCTGTCTGTCTGTCTGCCTGGCTGCCAGGTTTTATCCTTCCTGTCCGTGCGTCCTCCTTCCCAAACATCTGTCCCATCCTCCCCCAGTCCCGCTCCGCTCTGAAGAGACTCACAGCCCTCAGGAAGAGGGTAGATGATTGGGATCTACTAAAGCAGTGCTGTATTCACCTCCCAAATGTCTTGTGGTTTTGTCTTTTTATAAGCGCACAGTGTTTCTCAATGTATAATATAACTGGTAGATGTAATGTATGACCATTTTGATTTTATTTTACCACCCCTTGCCTTCATTTTATCCCTCCCCCCAAAAATATTTTATGATCCAATTAGTGGTTGTGGCTCTACTTAATTACAGCCACTCCCAGCAGACTCTGAAAAAGATTGTACAGAGCTCATGTGACATCTGTTTGTGAATGATTAGTTCTTGGTGACTCAAAATGTATTTTATATATATGTATTATACACACACACACATTCACATGCTTCATTGAATAGGAAAGTGGACTGAAAGCGCAGTAGGCTGGATTCAATCCAATGCAGCAGTACATTTGCATTGGAAGCAGTGGCGGTGGACCACCCTAGGTCCCAACGGCAGAATACATTGTCTTGATTTAATGCCAACTCTGGGGTCTGTAGATGCTGTAATCTTTGTGGCTCGAACTCTGGGTTTGCGTGTGTCTCTGTGTACGGCTGGTTCATTTGAGAGTACTGTATAGCTACAGTATACAGGGCGACCTCCCCATTAAACCTCTGCCATGAAGCTGTCTTCACACACACAGCATGTCAACGTAGCCTCAACATTCACTTACAGCAACTGAGACACTGTCAACACCAAACCATAGGCTACAGCTTGGCAATCTCCTTTCAGATCCGTAACACATTCCACAGACATGTTTAAATGCACATACCAGTTAGTTAGCTTAGGTGCCAACAACCATTACGCATATTTTTCCTGCTTTTGAACAGACTGCTCAATTCAGAATTTCACCAATCACCTTCATGTTTTGATCTTTTGCGGCGGAGTTTGGCTGAATGACGAATTGTGTCAATGTAGCCTAATTGTTTACACCAAAGCAATGATACCGTCCTTATTATGGCATCTTAAGTAAATGGAAGAAAACCATGTCCCTGGAAATTGGATTGCATTGCTCAATTCACTCAGAGTTCTGTCATTTGGAGTCCCAGTAAAAATAAAACTCCAGTCTATCACTGGATGGACACCACTAAACTATACAGAGAATGTTTTCAGATGCCTTTGATATTCTGGATTGCTCATGTGTGTGTGTGTGCAGATCTTTCCACATTCTTGTAATGTGTGTATACGGTACGTGCCCACTCACATACGTTACAAAATCTCCTGGTGTTATGACTATGTGGTTGTGGTTCCATCAACACTAATAGACTAGACGTTGACCATGAAGGAAAAGGTTTTAGTCTATGCAAGTGTTCTTCACTCCGCACATAGTAAAATAAGAACAACTAAATGAACTAACTAACTGACATGGCTCAATGGCTCAGAGTCCAGGAACCCCTGACAGAGCCAATCAAACAACAATAACATGATCATAAACACTCAATGAGGAATGCATTTTGTACAGAAATGGCAACATTTATAAAGATGGCCTTTATGTTGCTGCCATCAAACTAGAATACAGGGAAGGACAAATATTATTGATGATGCAGCACTGCCTTGGATGGCTTATAGTTCGTAATACTTCAATTTTGTGAGTAAATTATTTTTCTTTCTTTCTTCCATTAGAAAATATCATAGTATTTTTTTAAATCTTGTTAACACATACACACAACCCAGTTGTTTTTGTATTGTTACTGTATTGTTGCCTACGAGATGTATAAATCTGAAGCATTATGTTGTCATTTACACTTCCCACAGGAATAGGAATCCTAACAAATTTCAACTTTGGGTGCCTCGACCCGTGAGCAAGCATGCACAGAAAGCGGCACTGCTAACAGGATCGAGCACCACGCACCGCGCCACCCATCGTCCTAATCCAATTAAAAGTCTATGAGACCTTCACCCCCACCGCGGCCCGTGTGCAGGTGCCTTTAAACTCTTGAGCCCACGTCGCCCATGTCGACCGAAGAAGTGTTCTTCCTGTAACCTGCTAGCTTCGCATGTGCACAACTAGTTAAGTTGTTAATGGAATGTCAGTCATCATGTGTGGTTTTGTTTTTATATAACAATAATTATAGATGGATAGATCAGGGGCTATTATAGTAATTATTATTATTGTTCCATTTGAGATCCAGAGCTATTCATAAAAGAACCGGGGCTATATCCCCGGACGCCCAGGGCTAACGACGCCACTGGATATATACACACGGCAGGTGGATATTTCTCGTCGTGCAATTGTCGCTTACTAAGGGCAAACATGCACAGAAAGCGGCACAGCTCATGGAATCTAGCACCATGCACGCACCGCTCCGCTCGCAAAACAGCTTGCGTTTTTCCGCCCATCGTACGATGGATGTCCATGGTTCTGGTGAGAATTCGCCTCCAAACGCGCTGTCTTGCACCAGATGGCCGCTTATGGGCGTATCCGCTATGGGTTTGTTTTTTGGCGGGGGAAGCTGTGTTCACATCCCTTCGTGAACTGTTTGCCTCTTTGCACATTTACATTTTGCACACTTAGAATTGCTGTTGTGCTTGCATTTGTACAATTGTTACACAAACGTCTACGTCGAGGACTTTAGTGCTGCTATCTCTGCATCATGCTACCCTACTACATTACTCCTTCATTTGCCTCATTTGCCCCTCTAGAATGCCTTTTAGAAACGGCCATTTGTCCTTGAACAACTATTATCCCACTTGTAACATAAACTATACCTAATACTTGTGAACTTTCGGCCCTCTTCCATTTGACTTAATTGAACATTTAGAATTGCCATTAGCCTTAATTGCCATCTACACATTCAACTTGTAATGTACATAAATGTAATACTTGTAAATACTTTTTAAATTTTTCTGCCCCCTATTTTTCTGCCCTCTATTTGCACTTCTAGTTAGATGCTAACTGCATTTCGTTGTACTGTACTTGTACTGTTGAATGACAATAAAGTTTAATCGAATCTAATCTTTTGCTAGGTTCTGGCCACTTGGCTTCTATACCCTCCCATTGGACACAAGGGTTTGTGGGCTATCTTGTTTTAGTTAATAAAATATTGGGTTGCAATGAAACTCATCGTGCCTAAGAACAGCCGTTAAACTGACATATTGGCCATATACCACATCCGTGCTCAACTAAATGTTAGGAATGGAGTTGAGAAACTCCTGCAGGACATTGATTCATATTGACCAACATAGTAATACTGAGAAATGTTGAACTACTATACCTCTTGCCAACAATATTATTTTCCTAATAAATTGTGTTTTTCAAAATACTTTAACAGCAGCAAAAGCTCTTGCGTTTTGCTTCAGTGTTTTGAAATCTCTTTCAACCTCACTCTTCCTCTCTTTCTGTCCTTCTTTTGCTCTTTCTGTCCCTCTCCCTCCCTCTGGGTCTCTTTCTCTCCCTGTATCTCCCATTGTCTCACTCCCTCTTTCCATCCCTCCCCGTGTCTCTCTGTCCCTCTCTCCCTCCCGGTCTTTCGCCCTCTGCCACACTCCCAGCACACTCTCCACCTGTCTTTCCCTCCCTATTTCTCCCTCTCTTTCCCACTGTCTCTCTGTCCTGATGTTCTCTCTGCATATTCTATTAAAACCACACTGTTTCTCCGTAGTGTCTCAAAGTTTGATTGGCGCTAAAATTTACTTGACGTCATACTTGACAGTGGCAGCGGGCTATTAACATGAGTACTGCCCAGCACACACAGACAAACACACACACTTGCTGGATAAGATTTTGGATCCCCATTAACAATTGTTCTTTTTGCTGGTGACATCATGGTCTGTAGATTGCCAAGGGGAGCTGGTGTGTCTGGGAAACGTGACTAAGGCCTCTGGAAGATGACAGAGAGGTAAATCTCCCATATGCTGCAACACGCACGTCTGTCCTTCCTCACAGACATATACACTCTCCCTGAGCCTACATCTGGGGGTTAAATGCCTGGGTTTGGTGAGACTCTGAAGTAAGGTCATCAGTGTTAGAACAGATTCAGAGATGGTCAGTGATTTCCTCAAGGGATGAATAGCCTCTCCGTCCCTCTCTTCTTAAAATCCCTCTTTGACAATCTCTTACCAGGAGGAATGCATGCATAAGATCTGTAATTGGTTTGGGGATTTTCTTGTGGTCAGCCAGAAGTCTGTTGTTCCACACACAAACACACACACACACACACACACACACACACACACACACACACACACACACACACACACACATACTGTTAACCACTAAGTTAGCCACAATTTCACAGTAACCTTTTCCTTCCAGTACTTCCCTAAATCCTTATGATGGTAAACGCATCAGAAGGAAGCACCACATTCTGGCACCTTCCCGTGACCTTGGGACCAACCTGCCCATCTCTATTGGGGGGAGGAGTCTTTTTAAGGCTGAGTCAGGCCTTACGAAGTCACAAGATCCAGTACGTTATGCAGAATTGCGATGTCGATTATTCTAGAACCGAATGCTGATCCGTGTACATATGTGTGGCAATAAAAACAGGAACACGCCATATCATTCCTTGCAAATCCTTGGGGGTACACAATCAGAAGCCAGAAGGCAGACTCCCTCTTAGGACACGACACAGCAATGTGGAGAAAAAAGGAAGATTCTTTTTTTTGCTCCACCCTTGTAAGTTGGTCTACACGTGACCCCTGTCGAGGCCTATGGAGGGAGAAGGCTGTGGGGGTGTGTGGGGGGAGAGGTCGACGTAATCACACACGGAGCCCTTTCCTCATCATCCTGAATCAGTGCTGTTGTTCTCACTGGAATTCCCAAGACGCAGAGGGGAGGACAGCACGTTCATAATGTCGTCACACTTAACCAACGAGTCCGTTGACTACATGTAACCCCTAATGAAACAGCAATACTTCCTAGAAGCCTCTTGGTCCCAAGGGTTGGTTGCTGCTCTGTTCCGCCGTGAAACACACAGTAATTATCACAGCGTTACGTATGGAAGGAGAACACTAATTACACCGGCTGAGCTGAAGATGATAGTCTCCTGGAGCCAAGGGCCTGCAGCTGTACTTATAGTTATAAACACACACACATACACACACACACACACAGAAGAAAGTGCATTGGAACTTTTATGCAGAACACATATTTATAGCTAATAGGTAAAGGAATCCACTGGTAATTGTAGGGCTGCACCTCCAGTAAAAGGTAGCGTAATAGACGTGTGTCCAGCCTCTCCACTTCACAGTGCCATAAAGAACCAGATGCTATGAAGATAATACTGGAGGAGGGTGATGCACAGGTAGTCCCACTTCCAGTTCAAGTTGTTAAATGTCTGGGTAACCTGTCTGGTACGCAGGGCATGGACACAAGCCCACACACACATACACACACTGCACACAGCTGGTTTGTTCCAAGTTCCCTGTGCTTTGATGAGAGGGGAGGAGAAGCACATTGAATTAAAGTCAGGGAGGGAAACCATGTGACCACAGACTAACCAACATGAGGCATAAACTCCCTGATTACACTGCAGTTAGCCAACCAGACCATATTCCAATTTGTCCCAGTAACCCTGAAACGTCCGTCCCGGGCCCTGGAGGGAATCTCACATGACCCCCTACTTCACATTTAGTCGTACACTACATTGAAAAAAGCAAGCTGCATGCCTATATCGAAGGCTCAGACAGTGTATCAGTAATGGCGTATTCTGGATTTAGTGCCGTGATTTTTATGTAAGTGCACTTGGTGGAGTGTCTTCTGTGCCTAACAGTTTGCTGCTATCCCTGTCTAATGGCTGAGACACACAACTAATCTTCACACAAGTCCTCCCTTGTTATCGTCACGATTTGCATAGAAGCTCTTTGTGTATAGCATAGTCTTCTTTTGCATGAAAGCTCTTTGTGTATAGCATTGTCTTCTTTACATGAAAGCTCTTTGTGTATAGCATTGTCTTCTTTACATGAAAGCTCTTTGTGTATAGCATAGTCCTCTTTATATGAAAGCTCTTGGTGTATAGCATAGTCCTCTTAATATGAAAGCTCTTTGTGTAAAGCATAGTCCACTTTACATAACATTTCTTTGGGTATAGCGTAGTCCTCTTTACATGAAAGCCCAGTCCATTATAATGAAACAGTGTTCCATTTTTTCATTAATTCCCAGCCTGTGTATTGCAAATTCTCTGTGTTGTTCAGAGCAAGAACAGAGAGGCCAGCAGAACTCAGACACAGAATGATGGAGAGACAGACAGAGGCAGTTCTCTGAATGATCTCACGGACAGAAAAACAAAGGCAGTTCTCTAGTTGGTCTCAAAGACAGAAATACAGAGGCAGTTCTCTAGATGGTCTCAAAGACAGAAGTACAATGGCAGTTCTCTAGATGGTCTCACAGAAAGAAATACTGAGGTAGTTCTCTAGATGGTCTCACAGAAAGAAATACAGAGGCAGTTCTCTGCTAGCCTACATGCTGGGAGTAGGGATGGGATGATAGACAATTTCAGTAAAAATTCGCAATGGAAAAACTCACGATTATGAAATTCCATAATTGGGATAATCGTAAATCAGGAAAATCCTCACGAGTGACTTGAAAAAGTTCTGCCAGTCGCTGAAGTTTCCCTGACTGCTTGTTTTATTTTACAAGTGGAGCACACATCTCATCTCACATTGTACTACGCCACTAAACATCCTCTCAATTAAGCCAAAGGGCTCTGCTAGCTTAAATAGAAGAATATTGTCAATTACAATAAAAATTGAAATAAAATTCTTAAGTCATTATGAATTGGGATTTTAATTATATAAAGAATAAACTAGTTTTCCAATTCCTTTACAAAAGTACTAGTCTAACCACTACACTTGGTAGTCTACAAACAAGAAACCAGGCAAACCCAGTTCAGCCAGCTCGCAATAGAAAGTGCTGCTATCTTGATATTCGAACCCGAGTCGCCCACATGGTCGGCTGGGTCGTTAACCACTCCACCACAGAGCTGTTTATTTGCCAAGTGTCAGTATAGCCTCTTGTCTCTATCCTGAACAAATCCTCTTTTGCCACTGGCCGATAAAAATGTTGCACTTTTCTATGCCAGAAACAGTCGCAATTTAACCTATACAGTTTCAGTTAAGGCTCACTATAACGTAAGTACTGTATGTTAAACCAGGAAATGTGTTTGTCTATCTTGACCCAAAATGCATGCACATTTCGAAAATCCACCAGAAACAGTTGCAATATAATCGTAAACTGTTTTATTTTCAGATTTACTATAATGTAGATACTAACAGTTTTAGCCAGCAAAGTTTTCATCTATATGGAATCATTCATAATGCGTACTTTGCTTCGCCTGCGAGGAGATACGAACTCAGGACCTATAGTTCACAAAAAGGCTTACTCTAACCACTACACTATTTAACAAGGGGTGTATTGGGCAGTCAGTCGGTCACTCACTCAATGTAAGTGCAAATTGTAGAAAATATGAATAGGATATACATTATTATAAATGTATCTCTGTAGACAAACGGACTCAGAGAACGATTGGCTCATGCAAAAAGTACAACAGGCCATCAGACCAAATTAGGAAAAGTGATTAGGTATAATTCTGTTACGTTTTTAAAGTTGTTGCTGTGTACACCTGAAACGTAGGCTGTGTCCATTTTTCAGACTATAATGTGTCCATGTAATCTGTGCAAACGTTCTTTTGTTGTTGTTTCAATCCAATTCATACATTTTGTTGAATATGCTATATTTTATTATAGTATAGCTTGTACAATGGAAACTTTTTTCAGAGAAACGCATTATATGTTGTTCTGAATGAAATGTTTTTTTGTTGCTTCAGTCTAAGTCATTGCCTAGAAACTGTATCCAGACAATGACAGTACACACACTCACAATGTACTGTATTTGTGCATTTGATTATAAAATTTTATGTACAGTAAAATAGTAGGCCCTACTTTGTTGTTCATTGTGTGTGTAGGTGGTGGGGGTGTGTGTGCGTGCGGGGTGGGGGGGGGGGGTCGGGTCATAGACTGTTTTCCGTATTTCACCCTATTAAATCTGGTCACCCTATATTTGTCTATTGTTTGTCTATTGTACTTCAGTACATAGAAGTTCAATGTGAGCAGAGGGAAAATGTCCTCTATTCATTTCAGTGTTTAAATTGTTGTAATTAAGTGGTTATGTTTCAGATTTCACAAGAACAACCAACACCATTTATAACAAAGTCCCTCACAACACAGTGAACCACTGACCATGTGACAATACTGTACCAAACCACTGACAATACCAAATGCACTAAAGAAAAAACAGCCCAAAAAGGCTTCTAACAAATAACATTACCTGCTGGTCACAGGACTCATATCAGCACAACAATATTTGGATATGCCTTATTCGCCCAATTTGATTTCATGCACTGATCTGTTGATAGAGGTCCATGTTGTTCTTATCCTTATCAGTGATCCCCATACCCGTAAAGGGATGGGACAAAAAAGGAGCAAGGGACAGATGTGTGGGAAAGAGTTGAGCCGGTACAGAGATGACATTTCCCTAAAGGGTGATAGAGGGACATGTGGATGACAAACAGAGAAAAGAGACTGATGGAAAGAAAAATTGACAGAATAAAAATAATGAGAGCAACAGAGAGGAAAAACTGAAAAAGGCAAAAGGAAAGATAGAGAGGAGTGGGTGGTTGTGAGTTAGTGGGTGGGGGTTGGGCCTGTCACTTTCTCCCTCTGCAGCATCTGTGTCCTCTCAAACCAGGACCTCCATCATGAGAAGAGATCGGCTAAGGACAAAACATTTAGTGGGGTGAGCGAGTCAGAGAGAGAGAGAGGGAGAGCAGAGGAATCAGAAAGAATAGAGGAGAAGCAGAACAGATGTGTCCAACCAGCGCCAGGAACACAAATCCTCTGCTCTTTGGTCACATACAACCCACAGACCCAAAGCAGGGCTTCCCATACTGGGTCAGGAAATACTCATGGGTAAAGGCCAAGTCATTCTGGTTTTGTGGCTAGAGAGTAACACTAATTTTTTGTCGGTGAGCTCAAAGTTCAAAGGCAGTTTTAGGTAAGTCACTGTTGAAAAAGATTAAGAAGCCCTGCCTAAAATTGCTGTCTTTTGTCCTTTTTGGGAAAGGGAGTTGTTTGTGACAAAGACACAGTCCCAACTTGTCAAAAACAGACTTCAGGTTGTCATTTCCAATATAGCATGGTGGAGTCTAAATTTGGCAACATGTAAATTGCTCATGGAGGTACCTGTGCCACATATTCTTTCTTTCTATAAACAGAGCCTTGACATTATGATCTAAACCCACAGGTCAACAAAATATCTGTGACCACAAACAGAATCAAAAGAAATAATGTGGGGTCATGTGGGTCTGTAACATTGTTAAGGAGAATATAATGACCCTTACCATCCTTTGAGCACATTACTTGGGATAAAATAAGTGTAGGAACTGACAAATCACACATTAGACTATGTTCATCAAAATGTATGCGTTAATAAGCCTTGCCAAAAAAACACTGTTTGACTAAAATCTGAAGCACCAGACCACCGTTCCGGACCAAGTCAAGCACTGCATCCTTTATAAAAATGTATGAGTATAGTATGTTCTGAATAAAAACAATATGTGAAGATTCCCCATTTAGCCCGGCCCCAAATTTCCAAGGGACTTCTGGGTACAATGTAGAGGCTTTGACCATGTGGAGCATTGAATTACTGTTTAGAGAGCTAAAGTTATCTTAAGTGTATTTTCGGCATAGAGACAGCATTTCTCCTTGACTACTCTCCATTCATGAAATTCCTCAATGTGACAGAGAGGTCTCATTAACAGACCAGAGACCCCTTTAATTGCAACCACCTAATCTCTATTTAATCTCCCTTTAAACCTCAAGAGGTTCACACACAGACCACTGTGTGTATGTTTTAAGTGATCAGGAATTAAAAAGAAGCTGCATAGACACTTAACTACCACATTCAGCTTCTGCGCCCAGGGTATCCTAACCGCTCTTACCATATGAGTGCACCAATGAGACAAAGACAAACCCCTCAGAACTAACCCGGAAATGAGAGCCCATGGCTGGAGTGACATTTCTGAACAGAATGCTCTGTCTACCAGCCCAGACCAAAGGTTCCCACCCATTGTGAAGGGTCCCCTGGGCAGACCGACAGACAGAAAAACAGTACAGATGATACAGACAGAAAGAACAGAAAGAAACAACAGACAGAACAACAGATAGACAGAAAGGGTGGAGAGGGAAAGGACAAGCTGTGTGTCAGCCAAATAGATCCAAACCGATGTTGTCTCCTAAGATTTGACAGAGAACAAAAAGAGCAACAAAGAGCAGAGGATTACTGTAGATTAAACAACAAAGAAGGATCTGAACCAGCTGTGGAGCAAGTAAAAAACTCTGAAACCTTGGAACTCCAAGAATAGGAAAAGGGGAAACAAATAAGATTATCCCAGTACTGAAAATAGACCCCAGTAATCTGTGAATTGTGAACACCTAATTGATTGATTAAACTCTGATAGAAACCACTTGAGACAGCTCTTTCCCACACTAACACCCAGTGACTTTGACAAAGAACAAGGGCTGTTATCAACTGGAATGGCTCTTTGTATGCTTTTCCCATCTTATCATCTTGTACGCCTCACAGATAAAGTAATACCCACTGACTGCCCCGTCTGTGAATGGAGGGCCCTGACAGAGACGCTGCAACACGAGGCAGTCCCAGTAACCCAAAGCTTTGATGTATATTTACATTTATGTGTACACGCTTGAGTGTCTGCATGCGTGTCATGTTATGCACCTCTGTCACTAACCTACTGTTGACAGAGTTCAGGATCTGACTGAACATTACTGCTGGCACCATTTTAAAGTATCACTGCAGTTAGCCTTTAGACAAAAACCAACATGTAAGCCGCTGACAAGTTCAAAAGAGAGATTGCTTGTGGTATGTGCATAAATGGTTACAAGAACTGCAGGTCTTGTGTGTAGCTTTGTTAGAAGAGCATGCAGCTTGCGAACACCAAGGTTGTGGATTTAATTGAAATCACAGTATAGTTATCACAGAACTATCACTAACATGTCCTGTTGCTTGATTTTAATTTACACTTAAAGCAACCATGCAATAAAATGTGTGGGTAATTCTTTTTAGCAGCTACAAAATTAGCTAGAGATTAAACGCAAGAAAACAACAGCAGCTCAAATCAAGTCGAGATTGAGGCACTGTCTGAGCAATGAGGGGCACAGGGAGTAGTAAAGATAATAATAAAGTAAACTCATGCTGGGCAGGTAACTTCTTATTGTCACTTACAAACTCTTGTGATTACATAGTAGCTGTGTTTACTGCACTGTATACCCAGAGAAGCTAATTACTTCAGCAAACTCATGCTAGGCTAGTTGTGAATATTATTTTCCCAATTTTTCACCCCATTTCTAACTCTATTCAAAAAATTAAATGAACAGCAAGCCTAACTGTTTGGTGCAGTAGTCTGTCATTCTCATTCAAACTTTTAGTTATTTCACTGTAAATACATATTTAATTTATTAGTCAGATCTCTGGAGATAACTTGCCACAGAGAGGCTTTAGCATCATTTCATTTAAGTACCGTTTTGACAATGTTGTAATTACAAAAAAGCTACAAGCATATGGAGTTCTTTTTTAATGGTCTTTTTTTATTTATTATTTTTTTTACATAAAACAGGTACATGTGTGCTTAATTGTTAACTAAAACTGTAGTATGAATGATCAAAAGAGATGGACAGAGAGACAGCGTGAGTGATTAGTTAATAGACAGAGAAACCGAAAGAAACTAACTGAAAAAGAAAGGTATATCAGTAGATATACAGTATCTCACAAAGGTGAGGACACCCCTCACATTTCTGCAAATATTGGAGTATATCTTTTCATGTGACAACACTGAAGAAATGACACTTTGCTACAATGTAAAGTAGTGAGTGTACAGCTTGTATAACAGTGTAAATTTGCTGTCCCCTCAAAATAACTCAACTCACAGCCATTCATGTCTAAACCACTGGCAACAAAAGTGAGTACACCCCTAAGTGAAAATGTCCAAATTGGGCACAATTAGCCATTTACCCTCTCCGGTGTCATGTGACTCGTTGGTGTTACAATGTCTCAGGTGTGAATGGGGAGCAGGTGCGTTAAATTTGGTGTTATCGATCTCACACTCCCTCTTACTGGTCACTGGAAGTTCAATATGGCACCTCATGGCAAAGAACTCTTTGAGGATCTGAAAAAAGAATTGTTGCTCTACATAAAGACCTAGGCTATAAGAAGATTGCCAAGACCCTGAAACTGAGCTGCAGGACCGTGGCCAAGACCATACAACGGTTTAACAGGACAGGTTCCACTCAGAACATGGTCGACCAAAGAAGATGAGTGCACTTGCTCAGCGTCATATCCAGAGGTTGTTTTTGGGAAATAGATGTATGAGTGCTGAGGAGACCAAGATAAACATATTTGGTTCAGATGCTGTCAAGCGTGTGTGGGGTCAACCAGGTGAGGAGTACAAAGACTAGTGTGTCTTGCCTACAGTCAAGCATGGTGGTGGGAGTGTCATGGTCGGGGGCAGCATGAGTGCTGCCGGCACTGAGGAGCTAAAGTTCATTGAGGGAACCGTGAATGCCAACATGTACTGTGACATACTGAAGCAGAGCATGATCCCCTCCCTTCAGAGACTGGGCCACAGGGCAGCATTCCAACATGATAACAACCCCAAACACACTTCCAAGACGACCACTGCCTTGCTAGATAACCTGAGGGTTAAGGTAATGGACAGGCCAAGCATGTCTCCAGACTTAAACCCTATTGAGCATCTATGGGGCATCCTCAAATGGAAGGTGGAGGAGCGCAAGGTCTCTAACATCCACCAGCTCCGTGATGTCGTCATGGAGGAGTGGAAGAGGACTCCAGCGGCAATCTGTGAAGCTCTGGTGAACTCCATGCCCAAGAGGGTTAAAGCAGTGCTGGCAAATAATGGTGGCCACACAAAATATTGACACTTTGGGCCCAATTTGGACATTTTAACTTAGGGTTGTACTCACTTTTGTTGCCAGCGGTTTAGACATTAATGCCTGTGTGTTGTGTTATTTTGAGGGGACAGCAAATGTACACTGTTATACAAGCTGTACACTCACCACTTTAAATTGTAGCAAAGTGTCATTTCTTCAGTGTTGTCACATGAAAAGATATAATCAAATATACAAAAATGTGAGGGGTGTACTCACTTTTGTGAGATACTGTAATTTTCAAAGAAATGTCCCATAATGTTGCAGGGATGACTTCCTCGAAAAGCCCAGGACAAGAATGTTCCCTGGGTGGTCAACACAGTCTATTCTCCACAGAGGAATTTGAAGGCTTTGTTCTGGGTGAGATGAGAGGCAGCAGCATGTGTTACATTATCCTAATTGTGGATGGAGAATATGCCTGGTTGCCTCGAGGGTGTACTAACGTAGGAATTAGCAGAATCATTCTCAGAGGAAACACAACCCACTGCCCCACACGGGGAGGGGGGGGGGGGGGATTGAGGAATTGAGAGCAAAGGAGAAAGAAAAAAAGATACAAAGCAGAATAAGGAGAATTAAAGGTGCTATCATTACGGATACCAAACTAACTGAGAATTATACAGACTAAAATACACCCTAAACGTCTGGAATAACGGCCTAAAGAGTTTATAACAGACAATGTGGACAGCGCAATACACAAAAAACTAACACCGCAATAAACATGGGTCAAAAAGAAGCTTCCACCTCTGCCATCAAAGCCTGTGTCTGAAAACACACTAAAAGTGGATACAAACACAATACAAAACTAGCTGAAAAAGATAGTGAGCTCCTTCTCCTGCTGCGTGTATGTTTGTTTGTGCATGGGCCCATGAACACAAATACACACTCACACACACAGGGAAAATGATCTGTCGGCCAACCACATCATCTGGAATGAGCTTGACCAGAATTCCCGAATTCCCGAATTCCACAGGCTTCTTCCATGACAAAGAGAAACACATTCCAAAGACAAATCACAGAAAACTCTGAGAACCCGAGAGAGAAATCATGGAAGGCCTACGACCCCTTACTGAGACATTATCAATGGTAGTGTTGAAAGGTATCAGCTAAGCATCTTTGATGTTGTGAAATATCAGCGTATGTCAGCGTAAAGAAATATCAGTTATTAAATCCTATAAGAACACAACCCTAACACAGCCACTATTGTTATGTATATAGTTTCTCACGATGACTCTTGGTCTAAGATCAAAAAACTATAATAACTGTCTGAAATGTTTAATTGGTGAAGACTTGCCTTTTTGCACATATTTTCCTTACAAGGTTTCAATATGTCTGCAGCATGTTGCTCAATCAGGAGTAACCAACTTTAGCCCACATGGGCCATGAGCATTCCAGCTGGTGAGCATTTCTCTCGAGATCAACCTCCACAAGTGTCCAGGCAATCAGTTTCAGATTAGAAAGCAAAGACAAAAGAAACAGCCACAATAAAGGGGTTGTGAAGCCCTGCTATAAAAATGATTAATCTAGACATCTACATAGTCAGTTCTGTATCTCTCCCTTGAGTGGTTAAGGTTAGGATTAGGGGAAGTACATCTCATCCAAAACCTGTGTCAACAAAATCCACTTTGTCTAGGTGGAGGTTTTCGTTTAATCTGGACAACAGTCTTGACCACTGACGATTGATTCTTTTTTTGTGATCCATTGTTTTATTTTTTTTGCAGAAAGAAACATGGACAAGAACACAGAACAGCATGGATGGTTATGTTACACACGTGAATAATTACTGCGATTTCCAAGAATGGTTTAGGTTATTTTTACTGTAGTGAAAACAAAGGCACATGCGATTACTTCCTCAAACGCAAGGTCTAGTTCTAAATGTTGCAGTTCTTGAACTAATTCTCAGTACATACATTCATAGACATTCACTACACAACCACGCAGCTCATATTCCAGGTTAGATGCTAAGTTCTACATAGCTAATTAGCTAGATATTACGATGAAACTAACACAGATAAGAATTACTTATTCTTTACTGCTTACTACTGACACATGTATCACTGACACATATCCTTAACAATACTTTATACGCATTCAATACTTTATAGGTCACCTGTAAGAAAAACAAAGGCACATGGGATTACTGCATGTCATTTGTCTCAAACTCAAGGGCCCAATCACAATGTTCCCCCTAAACCCTAAGCCCTCACAGACTTAACTGACATCACTTGGTAAGTGATTGAGTGCAAGAGGCTGCAAGGGCTCTAAATGCTATAAATAGTAATGGGACAGCACTTTGTGACTTTATCATGTACCCTTGACGACACTGAAACGTTGCAGAAAGTGCATAAAGGGCTCAAAAAGTGTGCATAAAGGGCTCAAAATGTCTGCGAAAGAGCCCTTGAGCACTTGACGATTTGACAGTGGGACAGCCCTAAGCCCTTACAGACTAAGCGAGAACACGCTTCAAATTCTGTGAGTCTGTGAGTGTGGACATTGGGATTGGGCCAAGGTCTCGTTCTAAATGTTGCAGCACCTGCACATTGAACCCAAGGACCTCGAAGCTGACCCCAATTTGCCTGAGTAACATAGTCAACTACACCTTCATATTTCTGCTTGAAAGAATGTGTGAATGAGCAATTTATGTACAAATGGGTAAATAAATCAATATTACTGTAATAGCATAATGACATATGAAGTAACAGAATAGGGGGGTGTTCACTATTATGAATCGCATTAAACCAGGGTCCAACAGTAACAGACACAATATTATAGACATCAAGGTCTATACATACATATTCATTTTTCCCAGTCAAACCAACCCCTCCTGGTAACCCACCATACTAACCCAACCCAATTTTCTTGACATTAAATATAATATCAACCAAATGTTATAAAATCTCCAAGGCATATTAAAGTACATGACTAGGAAAACTAAAGCACAGGCAACGCATTACACTAGTTCTTTGATGGATGTGGGAGTAAATAGCCAGCTGTCAATTATTGTTTGGCTAGCCCCATGGGTCCTGGTCGTGGAAGTAAATGATATCCATAACAGTGCGGATCCACAGGGTAGTAGCCAAAGTTTGTGGTGGTTTCTTTGGGACAACATGCTGTTAATCCTGATAAGGTTACACATCTTTGTTGTAAGTCGAGAATTATCAGTAGGATATAACAGTTTGAATAGTGTTAATTATGTCAGATAAGACAGAGAATAACTCACTCCCAAATCTCAGGTCAGGGCACTCCCAATACGTACACATCAAGGCACCATGGTTACATAAATCAGACAGAGGGAAAGTAACATTTTCAAGGAGTAAAGTACACTGTGTATGAAGTTAAAGTGTATCAGCTGATGAATAGGATTCTCAAAGAGGATAACAAAAACATTCAGAAATATACAGTATCTCTAATCCACTGCCTCTTATCTGTTAATGACTTGGCATGGAGCAGCTAATAGCAGAATAGCATATAGATACCAGTTACCAGACCCTTTATTGACTCTGCCCAGTATGCCAACGTATGTATGCTGTTGGAGGGAAAAGCTCCTAGAGAAACCATATGCATGCATTGCTAATGGTAAGGGTAGGTAAAAGATAAAAGATGTAACAGGTAGTTGAAACCCTTAAATCATTAAATGCTTGCAACCCCTCCTCTTGTGAATATTGTCCAGAACATTTCTCCCATCATTTTAATGAAAAATGGATACACCAGAGAGAAGGGGAATGATTGTGGAAAATTAGTGACTGAGCATGCCACTTCTGGGACATTAGATTACTTTAATACTGGAAAGTTGTTAGTAAGAAGGAAATGAATGGCCCATAACATAACTTCTCAAATTGTAATGCTAGTCTTGAAGTCCATATGGTGATACCAAATTCTGTTATTTAGGTCGCTAGGGAGCTTAAGTATTTGGAAACCAAGTTTCCAGGGAAACAGCATATGCCCAAAAGTAAAAGTTTGGACAAGAAAGCCCGGCATACCTTTATGACTTCTCATTCAGTGACTTTTCCATTTCCATACAAACTTTAAGATAATAGACTGAATGTTACTACAATTCTTCTTAGGTGAATGTAAAAGAATCAATACAGAGAAAAGTAAATTTGTGCAAGAATATTGATCTTGATGATGGATATTCAGGATTGTAAAGCATTTCAAACATGTGAACACTTTGAGAGGCCCACTTCCACGTGTTTACAGTTGTGCTCATAAGTTTGCATACCCTGGCAGAAATTGTGAAATTATGGCTTTGATTTAGAAAATATGATGGATCATGCAAAAAAAAACTGTCTTTTATTTCCTCAGTCTTGTAATTGAAATTGTTGCAGTATTTAGCTCTGTAGTCGGCTAACTAGTTGAATATTTTATCTCGTTTCTTCCAATTTCACTCATATATGCAAACTGCAATAGCTAACTAGACATCTAATTGTCCGGTTCAGTTCGTATGTCAGACTACAGAAACGTTGTCTTGCCGCAAATGTGTTTCTCTTGTGAGGCGACCAGCTGTCACTTTAACTAGCTAGCCATGATTGGAGCCAGTAATGAGGTGACAACGTTTTTGACGACGTCGTCACTTCATAATAATGATCTGCATGTAACAACACACATCATTTATTTTGAGAATTCTCAGTAATCTACAGCAGCATTCTCGAATTCTATTGGGGTCTAAAGGGTTAAAGGTGAATTTCCCACACCTATGGCTTTTTAAATTGCAATTAGTGTCTGTGTATAAATGGTCAATGAGTTTGTTAGCTCTCACGTGGATGCACTGAGCCGGCTACTGTAGATACTGAGCCATGGGGAGAAGAAAATAACTGTCAAAAGACCTGCGTAACAAGGTAATGGAACCTTATAAAGATGGAAAAGGATATAAAAAGATCCAAAGCCAGTCAGTACTGTTCAATCACTTATTAAGAAGTGGATAATTCAGGGATTTCTTGATACCAAGGTCAGGTAGACCAAGAATGTTTTCAGCTAAAACTGCCAGAAGAATTGTTCGGGATACAAAGAAAAACCCACAGGTAACCTCAGGAGAAATACAGGCTGCTCTGGAAAAAGGTGTAGTTGTTTCAAGGAGCACAATACGACGATACTTGAACAAAAATGAGCTGCATGGTCGAGTTGCCAGAAAGAAGCCTTTACTGCGCCAATGCCACAAAAAGCCTGGTTACAATATGCATGACAACACCTTGACATGCCTCATAGCTTCTGACACACTGTAATTTAGAGTGACGAGACCAACATTTTCACAATCATAAGCGAAAAAATTGGATGTTGCCTGATTTTGTTGTGCTAGTAGTTTGATGGCAAGGGCAAAGAGCAAAAGTGAGATTGGGCATAGATATAGGAAACTGTACTTTCCAATAACCTCTAGATATGGGAAACTGCAAAGAGCAATGGCCTCCAGTGTTCACCATTGCAGAGTTTGCATACATGTTTTTTATCATGTTGATGGACTTCCAAATAGATACCTTTTACACTTCATCTTTATTAGTGCCTCTAAGTTCATCCAATAAAACAGGCTCCACAAGGGTTTCCTCCATGGTAATAAAAACATTTAAAAAAAACCTCTGTATTGATTTCCAAATAATTATATTTAGGAGCTTTGATGGCTGTAAAAGAAAATCTCTCATTTACTAACAGATGACTGTGTTTAGCCCCATGAAAATGGTACATATAGCCCCATGATTTGATGAATAACACATTTTACACTGAGCAAGGAGTCACATTCAAATTCAACAGTCTTTGTTATCAGAATAAGAGTTTTGTTACAGAGCTGAAAGATTCCAGAGTCACCAAAGACATTTACAGGTTATTACACATTGTTATTGAGTTTTATGAATGTTAGAAACATTCACTGAGAATTTCCTGTTAAATACTTCAGTATAATTCCATAAGATACAAACATCTGCAACAGTCATGTGCTAAATAAACATTTAGTTACAGTGGGGCAAAAAAGTATTTAGTCAGCCACCAATTGTGCAAGTTCTCCCACTTAAAAAGATGAGAGAGGCCTGTAATTTTCATCATAGGTACACATCAACTATGAGAGAAAAAATGAGATTTTTTCCCCCAGAAAATCACATTGTAGGATTTTTAATGGATTTATGGGTACATTATGGTGGAAAATAAGTATTTTGTCAATAACAAAAGTTAATCTCAATACTTATTTATATACCCTTTGTTGGCAATGACAGAGGTCAAAAGTTTTCTGTAAGTTTTCACAAGGTTTTCACACACTGTTGCTGGTATTTTGGCCCATTCCTCCATGCAGATCTACTCTAGAGCAGTGATGTTTTGGGGCTGTCGCTGGGCAACACGGACTTTCAGCTCCCTCCAAAGATTTTCTATGGCGCTGAGATCTGGTAACAGGCAAGGCCACTCCAGGACCTTGAAATGCTCCTTATGAAGCCACTCCTTCATTGCCCGGGCGGTGTGTTTGGGATCATTGTCATGCTGAAAGACCCAGCCAGGTTCTCACTCAAAATCTCACGATACATGGCCCCATTCATTCTTTCCTTTACACGGATCAGTCGTCCTGGTCCCTTTGCAGAAAAACAGCCCCAAAGCATAATGTTTCCACCCCCATGCTTCACAGTAGGTATGGTGTTCTTTGGATGCAACTCAGCATTCTTTCTCCTCCAAACACGAAAAGTAGAATTTTTACCAAAAAGTTTTTTTGGTTTCATCTGACCATATGACATTCTCCCAATCCTCTTCTGGACCATCCAAATGCTCTCTAGCAAACCTCGGACGGGCCTGGACATGTACTGGCTTAAGCAGGGGGACACGCCTGGCACTGCAGGATTTGAGTCCCTGGCGGCGTAGTGTGTTACTGATGGTAGCCTTTGTTACTTTGGTCCCAGCTCTCTGCAGGTCATTCACTAGGTCCCTGCGTGTGGTTCTGGGATTTTTGCTCACCGTTCTTGTGATCATTTTGACCCTACGGGATGAGATTTTGCATGGAGCCCCGGATCGAGGGAGATTATCAGTGGTCTTGTATGTCTTCCATTTTCTTATAATTGCTCCCACAGTTGATTTCTTCACACCAAGCTGCTTACCTATTGCAGATTCAGTCTTCCCAGCCTGGTGCAGGTCTACAATTTAGTTTCTGGTGTCTTTTGACAGCTCTTTGGTCTTGGCCATAGTGGAGTTTGGAGTGTGACTGTTTGAGGTTGTGGACAGGTGTCTTTTATACTGATAACAAGTTCAAACAGGTGCCATTAATACAGGTAACGAGTGGAGGACAGAGGAGCCTCTTAAAGAAGAAGTTACAGGTCTGTGAGAGCCAGAAATCTTGCTTGTTTGTAGGTGACCAAATACTTATTTTACCGAGGAATTTATCAATGAATTCATTAAAAATCCCTCAATGTGATTTCTGGATATATTTTTTTCTCATTTTGTTTCTCATATTTGAAGTGTACCTATGATGAAAATTACAGGCCTCTCTCATCTTTTTAAGTGTGAAAACTTGCACAATTGGTGGCTGACTAAATACTTTTTTGCCCCACTGTATTTGTTAAATAGAGTGCCAAATGTGTTGTTCTTGTAATACAATGCAAAATTGTATTGCGTGACATTAAGGAATTACCAGGCTAGGTTATGTGTTTTAATAACAGATCAAACCACTTCATCTTTACTTGTGTTCTTCAGCCCAGATGCCCTTGCTTCCAACTCCTTCGATCAGGGTGGTATTAATACGTTTTTAATATGCAAAGTCAGTCCCTGAGCAGACCTACTGGCCAACATTTCTGTAGGTAAGTCCTGCAGGAAAGTGCTGGGCATCTTGACAACCGTATCACCCTACTGGACTCGCTAGTCCTTGTCGTTCACAAAATTTTCCCCGCCACAAATTAACTTGAGGGTGGTGGGACAAATCAGAAATGTTCGGAGTCCATTGCCTGTGAAAAAGCTAGATGGCTTGAATTATTTTAGTTGCTGTAGTCTGTCTCCTGCCCATCATGAGTGAGAGGGTTCTTCCTTGGAGACTTCAGAATAAGGTCTCGGTCAGTAAATCAGAGCATGGGGTCAGGAAGAGCTGATGATGCCCTGGTGTATTGCGATGAGCTCTCATAACTTAAATTTCCATTCTAGCCAGTTCTGGGAATCACTCTGAAAGTTATATCTTGATGAAAGTTACCACATTCTGACCCTCTGCACTTGCACATTGTCTCTCTGTTGCATGTCCTCCAGGCCTGCCAATTTCGCCTCCATCTGTCAGATTCTGGTTTGGCCTTGAGTAGTCTTCTTCTCATATTTGCCAACTCATTCGCCCAGTTTACTGCACTCAGCAGTTTTATTAACATCAGTGACGCACTTGGACACTTCTCCATTGATTTGATCCAGCTTTATTTGTACACCTGCACATTTTCTGTTTTGCTATAGCTTCATAGTTGCATAGTTGGTAGCATTTTGTCTTCAGTAGACAAAGTTATTGTAGTTTTAGTCTATTCACCATTGTGAATGATTGCAAAATTCTGATATCCAAGTTAACTGTAAGTAAATCCACTGAAATAGTTCTGGGAAAAAAACTACTTACAATTAAACATGGAAACAATTGGGATGCCATGGGTGGGACAATAAAGCGAAATGGCTATCTTTCTGCAGGGCACGTGACCCCCAATGTTCATTGATCTCTGACCTGTATCCCACCCCTCATAAAGCTTTAGACAAGACATGTCCTTGGGTCACAGAGTGAACTTTTGAAACTAAAATATTTCCTGAGGAATTTCTATAATGACCTTATCAATACCAGGGAATCCAAGTGAACTGAAGTATAGTAGACAACATCTTGGTTACATTTTGGCATTTTAGTAATCAAGCTGACATTATTTTCCGGATTAACTTAGGCCAGTAAGTACAAACATTTTGTAGTAGCCCCCACATGGAAATCAAAGTTAACTTTGGTATACAGTCTTAACATTTGAGGAATTTAGCAGACACTAATGGCTAGTAGACAACATCGTGTGTACAATTTGGCATTTTAGTAAACTAGCTGACACTCTTTTACAGAGTTATTTACAATAGAGAGCACATATATATATATTAATAATGTTTTGAACTGTTCCCCTGTGGGAATCAGTATCGACTCAATATGCAAGCGATCTTCATGTGCACAACCTTAGCAGAGGTTATAAAATATACTGTACCAACATGGATGTTTGCCCACACTTCCTGGATCCTTGGGCACCTATTGGATATTAATGGATGTGACTAGATGAGGGACTGGCAGGAGTATTGTTCACTACCATAGTGGACTTTCTGACACTGTGTATCATAATTTCTGGACAGAAGAGATGGCTCCATGAACTCACTCTGATTGGATGGCACATTATCCCAGTATAACTTGGAGATTTTTCCACCAATCTGATTATGATACAAATATTTTTGGTAATTATCTGTGACCAAAATAAAATCTATTTTCAGCTGCAGCACACGTCGTCCCTGAAACAGTGTGAAGAGCTATTGGCTCTAAAAACTAAATAGGTTAGTTGACTGTTTGTAAAGAAACCTTGAGCCTGTTGCCACAATTAGATTAGAAAAATCAGTGTTCCCTCTTATTGTCAAGATCAACAAGGCTCAAGTCTATTCATTCACTTATTACCTAATGGCACTATTTTTCTTCTCTCCCCAAACATGTTGTGTTAATCAGAATACATAGCTCACTCATTATCTCATTGAAGTTTCTGCGGTTCTCTTTCCCTTCTTTTATGATTTGTTAACATATGGAATTGTTTTACTTGCATTACTTAACAATGTGATACAGAGTTTTAGGATATAACACTATGTAGGCATCCCCAAAAATAACAACAAAATATTTTATTAGAAAAAAAATGTGCTATACATTCAGTCCAGCAAAACAGCACGGTACACTTACATCAACAAATATTTACATTTGATTATTTTAACTGATGCTCTTAGCCAGAGGGATTTAATGGTTTACGTTCACTTGATCACCCCACTGAAATTGTGAAATTGGAACTCACCATGTCTAAAAGTTACTTCACAATATCTAAGACATAACACTACCAATCACAACTGATATCAGAAGTAGGTCCACGTGTGCAGCAGGTATATTAGAGAGGTGGGTGGGAATGGGACCAATTTTGTCTTCTAAACCAATGATATGTTTACAAAGTCTGACTTTTCACCTGGAAATAGAATTCAGATTAATGATCATGTGACTGGAGTGCCACTTTAAATATAAATTACTGATTGCATACATTAAGTACCTTTACAATGTTTTTATTTATTCAGAGATTTCTGAAAAAGGGGGGAGGAGAGAGGAAAATGTGCCAAGGAAATCTGGGAATGATTAGGTTGCCATGAAGATATGAGAGTTGTGCATGAAACCAGGACCCAGTGCTAATACCTCTACTCATGATAAGTGCCATGTGATCTTCAGTGACCACAAAGAGTCAGGACACCCGTTAAACAGCCATTTTAATCTGGTCTCCCATCCAGGGATCGAACAGGACTGACTCTCTATTAGATTTAGAGCAAAAACAGTCTTATGCAGGTGCTGTTTTAGAGCTGAGTTAGAACGTTTTGTTGAACAAAATACCCTTGTGTAGACCTACGGTACCTCTTCTAAGTATACAGTTTACCTTTATTTTTTAACACACCGTTTCATATTTTGTTCAATGAGTATTATAAGACTTCATAATCGGCAAGAGTTGAATGCACACAGTTGAGAAGAGAGCCAACTTGAAAGCTGAAATATTTTGGCACGGAAGATAGTTAAACAGGGGCCCTGCAAAGTTAATCTTTCAGAAACCCTCAGCATAAAATCCCTGTTCCATCTGACTGTTGCATACTTTGATAAATTTGATTATGGTTTGTGGCTTTTCTTTAAAATGCATATTTGAATCATGTATCATGAGTCAAAACCTATCAACCAGTCAACCTATCAACCAGTCTTTGAAAGTTTGAAAAACAACATATAGCACAGCAGGACAAAGAAATCTTGTTTAAAAGTAAATAGGGTCACCCACAGAGCACACACACACAAACACTTTTCCGCTTTTTGTTGAAGGAAAATATTTCACACCTGTTATAACAAAGAGTTCAAACAGGCTAGAAAGCCCCGTCACAGAGGTGCCTTACTGCTTAACCATCTGACATCTTCAAACAACACATACTGCCTCACCAACCCCAAAAGATACAAGGTACTGTACATAGCTCACTCTGATTTGGCATGGGAGTTTACTGTCCCGAACTAAAGTAGCACCAGTCATCCAAAGCTATTCTTTTTTCTATTAAATATTTTACATGCCAACATTTTTAAACCTCTGTTTTACATTTTGTTAATATATGGATTCAATTATTTAGGGTTATCCAGCAGTTTAGACCGCTTTCACCTTTGCACAGGTATTGCTGCAGCATGGGTTTGAATCCGGCCCACTTTCAACAAAAATCTGTTTTCTATCAACCACAAAATCTCTGTCAAATCAAGCATTAAAATGGCAAAAGACATAATTTAAATAACATCTAATTTGCATATATGATTTTCTAAAGAAAAGTCTTACATGCATATATATTTGCATATATATTATTTTCTAAAGAAAACAGTTCTTATTTAGGTACCACCCAAAAAATGTTACTGGTAACTGCAACCTTGAAATGTCCCATCAGGCCACCCAGGTGGCTCATTGGGTTAAAGGCCCTCTGTAGTCCTGGTCTGCATTGCACATTGAACCATTTGTTTTGCACAATTGTACGAGGTGTGTTCGTGTAATTGTAATATTTCACTTAAAAAAATGAGGAAGTAAGATGAGGTAGAGTGTTATTATTACCCCAGGACAAACGGAGGTGGCGAGATCTGACCAATCACCGCATGAGAACTTAAGCAAAACTAAAAGCTTGAAAACAAATAACTTTTGTTAGCTGCCAACCCCACCCAGCAAAAATAAATCAACCAATTCATGCACAAATGGTGTACATACACCCACTTTCAAGTGAAATTATAAATCAAGCTTAAGGCACAGGTTTCCAACCAATGGTACCGGGACCACTAGCGATACATGGCCTATCCACAGGGGGGACTTGAGAGGACTCAGGAGTCCAAGTCTTTTTTGTAGCACCAAGCTGACCACCACAGTTTAGGTTAAATCCTTGACTTTGGCGTTAGTGATGGGAGGCTGGAAAACTCAAATTGGCTCGTGTTGCACATGGAGTGGGGAGGCATGGTCAGTAGGTCTCATTGTGCGCTAGTGACTCCTTCAGGCTGTTTTGGCACCTTCATAGCTAACTGAAGTTGTCAGGTGAGTGAGCATGCCCTCAAATGTGTTGGTCCTGGTTAGAAGACCAGGAGGGAAAAAGGCAGAACGGCTTTTATCCATTTCTATTTTGAAAGAAATCATTGAAGTGGCAATTAGTTGACAAAAAGTTTATCCATTTCAGAAATACAGACAAACAATCTGTTGGACGTGGCTTAAGCATTTTTAACTGAAGTCTCAAAATATTGTTCAGTTGTTTAACTAGTAACTAGTAACTAAATATGAGCAGCGGAACCAGAAAAAGCTGCTCAATCCACACACTAAACAGGTAACATGCAACTGAATAGGCCCACTTTTTTTAGTTAGAAAAAGTGAAAAGGCAGTTCATCCATCATCCACATTTGTGTTGGGATAGACTGTGATCAAAGGCCTGAGCTTCAGTAAACAGTATATTCAGTATATGTCTCCAACAGGGTCCCATGTAGTTATTTAGATACTATGTTATCAATCTTCCCATCAGGCAGTCAGAGAGCCAGTCACGCTCCTCAGATCAGACATCCAAGTCATGCCCTCCAAATGACCTGTAAACCGGAGTCAGTTTTACTGTCTCCCTCACAACACACACGCACACTTGATCACAGTCAGGCAAACGGTCTGAAGCTTTAGGAAAAAGGAATCAAGGACGGGCATTTCAAATTCCTCTTTGTATGTTCCCTGGGTCTTCGCCAAAATGACCATCTACCATGAATCTCGCCCACGGGCTCCGCCCATGAAGCAGTGTTGTATCACCGCGGACAACAGGGGAACCCCTACAGTAAATCACAATACGTCATGGACAAGAGAAACTCCCTTCTTACTCCTCACCCCACCCTACACGTCATCGCCAATAACCTCAACATTTGTGTGTGTTTCTGTGTGTGTGACACATACAGTGCCAGTCAAAAGTTTGGACACACTTACTCTTCACTTGAATAAGTGTGTCTAAACTTTTGACTGGTACTGTAGAAACATAAAGAAATAGGGATGGAGAGTGAGAAAGAGAGTGAGGTGAGGAAGTAGGTAGGGAGAGAGGAAGAGCAAAAAAGAGAACAGTGAGAAAGAGAAAAAGTATTATATATATATATATATATATACATACATATATATATATATATAGAGAGAGAGAGAGAGAGAGAGAGAGAGAGAGAGAAGAGAGATTGAGAGAATCTTTGTCCATGTATGACTGGGTAATACTTTATAGCACAACACAGCTTGGATGGTTACTAAAGCTATATTAGCTATATTGTAGTATCCATTGTATAGCACATCCAGGACTTTTTCACTGGGGTTATTAGATACAAGGACTCTTCCATGAAGCTCCTGTTGGCCTACCATTAGATCCCCCCACTATAAGGGGGAGGAGAGGACAGAGGCTGTTTTCATGGAACATTTGGATGTGGGAAGGACTTCTCATCTGTGTTACATTTACTCTCACTCTTAGCCATGATAAGAAAGCGAGCCTGGCTGAGCTGGATTTTAAAAATATCCATCCAGACTACTCTAGCTGACAATCCTTGCTATTAGTACTAGTTGGGACTACTAGGAAGAAAAAAAAACAGGTTTAAAAACATCTACGATTATTTCGTATAAAAATAATGTATTTTAATTAAAACAGTAACTCTTGTATTATTTTTTACTGCTAAATTCCCTTATCGTGTTACACCTGCATTGCGATGACACATCAAGCCAACTTCTTTCGCCCAATTTGTATCTTTCGCCAACTCATCTTTGTTCAGCGCATCAGCATCAAATCTTCCAGATGTTTGGCGATTTGACGAGAGTGAGTGTGGTGAGCGTGCGGATTCAGCGTGTGTCGTGTTTGTGTGTGTGTGTGTGCGCGTGCGTGCTCACCTGTGTCTGCTCGCCGCCCGGGCTCCGTTCTGTAGCTGCCCTTGTGCCTGTCCCGAATAAAGATTATACCGCTGAGGGTATGACGCACCCCCAACCTCCCCGAACCACCTCAACACCCACAGCACAACAAACAGAACTGGCCCGGCCATCCCTACACACTATACAACAAACGTTATTTGCAATTGAAACGCGGTAGAGTCCTCAGGTTTGTCAATGAACCTTTATTCCGCAAGAATAGCGAGGAAGTAAGTTCCGATCGGCGGTGACGCACTCTCCCTCTCTAGAGTCGGTTAAGTCCATACTATCGACCCATGGTTAGGCTATAGTGGGATGTGAGACAGTATCTTAAAACAGTCTTCACGTCGATATTAAAGCTTAAATAATAGCACCAATAATCCGTTCAAGGATGTCCAAATACAGCTGTTATGCTCTTTACCATTGTAAATGTAGTATAACAATCCGAGGCGCATCCATAGCCTGCCGTGATTTCCCGACGTTACGGCTACAGTTTCCGATAGTTATTCTTTTCAGTTATTAATATGTTATTTCGAAGAAAAGCTGTGAGAACGGTGGCTTGCGTTTCAAGCGCAGCAGATTCTGAATGACTCCTTTCCACTTACACAAGTCTCATTCTCTCTCCTCCTCTTCCCTCTCTCCTTTCGTGCGCTTTTCAACCCCTCCCTCCTTACCCAGCCCTTACGCACAGATCAAGTACCAGTTAAAACTCCCCACATTTATGTCAGGTGAAACTAAAAACAGACCTTAGTTCATTGTGTCTAGAAGAAACTACTCCAGAATGACAAAATTTGGCTAGGGCAATTTATAACCTCTTGCTTCGGGGAACTGTACTTTGACGGTTATCTGACCGCAGCATCGCCATTAGGAAAATCCCTTGTGCTCGGGGACAAACGGTTCAGGGTTCTTGAAAAAGAAACGAGGAGTGTTTAGATAAGGATTTTTTTTTTATCAGAGATTTGGAGTGTCTGAGTAGATAAAGTGGTCTACGCTTACTTCTCTAGCGCAGTTCTGTCATCTGTTCATCTGACCCGCGTGAATTCACGAGGTAACAAAGAACGTTCCTAGTGGTTACTGGAGTACTTTCACAATTCCCTTTTAAAAATTACTACTTTGACAATCCCAGTAGCCCCGTTATAAATGATGCAATATTTGAGTTACTTCCCATATTATTCTTCAAAGTAGGCCTACGCATTTTCAACTAATAATATAATATTGTTTAAATAAATAAAAAATTAATAATGGGAGATTTTACATACCATAAAGGTCACACCTCTCCTGAGGGACACCCAGAATATAAAATGCTGTTAATATCTAATCAGATTAATGCAATAAGATGTATGCATCAGCAGGGTCCAGTGTAGCTTTTCAAAAAGTACAATGCTCTGGATGACAGCATCTGCTACATGACTTGAAGTGTAAACAATGTAACCAATGTTTATGTGCCACATCATGGAATGGGCCATTGAACACCAGAAAGCTATAACATGTGATTTGGTAATGACTGATATAAAAAATACCTATCCAGATCTTGTAAAATCTGTCCTGCTTGAGCAGCACTTAACCAATAAAAAAACAAGCCCAAGGCCTGATAATTAGTTGACGAGTTGAATCACGTGTGGTGTGCTAGGTTGGGAATAGTTCTAACAGATTTCTTGTTCTTTATGCAAACTTGGCCACTCTGTGTTGTTTTCAACCCTTGGATCTGTGTGTAAGAACAAGACATCTCACTGGCTAATCTTTCCTTGTTGCGGTGGGTCAAACAGAAAAAAAGGAACTGGGGCATGTCTTCAAGGTGCTTGTCTGCTTTCTGTAATGTTTCTAAATTACATAGAATGGTAGTTGGTTCCTGAGAAGAGATCCCCTTACTTAGACTTGAGCAATTGAATAAGATGTAATTTGTTATTTTGCAAACTACTTTTATCCCTGCACCTTTTCCTGTCATTAGAACACTTCCCTGGGATGTATTCTCCCCATTTTAACTTCTCCAATCCATCTCCCTCTGCCCTGGGCTTAGCTGTGGGGATTTGGGTACCTACTAGTCTAGTTATCTGTAGTGTCTCTAGTTTAAGATTCACCTTCAGGGCAATGAAACACAGGAGATGATAGGCAAGTAAGTTGAAGTGTGTGCATGTTGGGGTATTGGGCAGTCAGCCCCTGAGAGACTGGAGTAGGTTGAGTGGTTACAGTTGGGAGAGGGTTGGTATTTGGGTAATGTTACGCTGCATTGCATCTGTCTGCCATCTGCAATGCGAGATAGGAGTGAGCTGAATGCAGAAAGGATTGGTTGATCCTCTTGGCCCAATTTTTCAAGTTATTTATCCAGATTTAATGTATGGATTTAGAATTATTAGAAAGTGGTTATTGGATTAGCAATATACTGCAGTAGACTGAGTTTTAAACCATCTCCATATAAACGTTTTAAGACAAGTTGTTTTCGGGGAGCCTTTTAATCTACTTCACAGCAACATCACTAGAAAACAGACTTGCTACTTGGTGCAGTACCTAGCGAGTGTAGTTCCGCTCTGTAATGAAATGAAATTGGCATGCCACTGCTTGCTTGTCTGAACAGGATGCAAAACTACACATACTGAAATACGGATTAAGAGGTTTAGCGCTTGGAATTGGCGTCAACAATTTGCTAGCCTTGAGAATCAATGCATTGTAAGGGCCACGGAAAGGGTCACCAGCTGCCTGCTGTCCTCCAACGAAGTCCTAGATAACTCCAGGGCAAGGAGGCGTGCAAGAGAGTTTATAAGTGACCCCTCCCTCCCCAGTTACCCATTGTTCCAAAAATGCTCCTCCGGCAGGTGGGCAATACATGGCCGTCAGGACTAAAAAGATCCTGGAATCTGAACAGTTTATTTTCCCTGTCCTGTGGTCCTCAGCAGCTGGTCGTCTGCCCCACAGAGACTTATAAGATGCCCAATCATCACCTGTGTCTTCAAACGTTTCAAGACTTTGCTGTACTAAATAAGAATCTTAATACATCTTAACATTTTGATTCGAAGAAACGTCCTTTTGTGTCCATCTTGACTTCTCCTCACTCATAGTAGCACGTCTTTTACTCATTTCTATTGGTTGTCCCAGTCTGATTCAGAGCATCATGTCTTGTTGAATTTATCTTGATTCCTTCACACTATTATGATTTCCCAACCCATCAGAGGTGCTGCATGTAAGAACAATAAATTCATGACAGATAAACCTTTGTTTAGTAATGTCTGTTTCACTCTCTGTATGTTCTGCAAATATGACTGGATAATGCCCAGCTTTAACTTTTCAGAAGATACTGCACTTTTTATTGGGAAGTGCCATTTGCATTTTGTATTTAACTTCAACTTTAAAATAAATGTTTTTGACAGTTTCTGACAGTATTCTGCTGCAAGAGGCCATTTTGAACCAGAGAGATTGTTTATGTAAATGCTTGTCTACACGTTTCTTAGCATTGTATATGAGAAAGCAAATTGGAAGGTGATGGTGGACCATTTAGGGACACTCATTAGTGAAGGTTCTTAAAACCCCTTTATTTAGGTCTGAGTAAAACTTGGTTGACCTTGGGGAATATATATTGAATATTTTTTACATACTAGTCCTAGTTATCTAGCAGCAATACATTAATGTTTACTTGCATTTTTACATTATAATATTCATTTTCTTAAGCTTTAATGAGTTCGATTAAAATATAAGAACAAAAGCCACTAACATGAATTGACTGACAACATTTTAAACAGTATTTTATTTTTATTTGAATGCTTTCTCCTATTAATGGAAAAACTGTTTGCTTTGGATGAAACGATAAAAAGAGTACGGACAAAACAAATTATATCAATCTTTCAATCAACTGTCAAACTGTGTTTCTGAAAGCTCACTCACTGCACAAAAGAGCAAATACAAAGAGTACATTTGGAAGTATTCAGTATCAAACTAGGCACACATCTTGCAGACTTTCATTACCAGTATTCTTGGCAAAGATTAATATTTGGAGAGCATTTTAGAATATATGTCAGAAGAAAATCTTTAATAACATAAATCTTCTATATCACTTAAATGTGTTTCCTAACAGAGGATATCTGAGCATATCTGACCTTCAGGAATAAACAAGCCCAATGAACATAAGGCAAACATTTGTGGGATACCTGATAAAACCTTTCTGAACACTCACTCAATGCACAAAAAAATTTATACAAAATTAAATTAATACACGTAAAAGTCCATGTATTCAAATACAGTGCACAACTTTCAGTCTTACGTAAGTAGTTTTCTCTGCAAATAAGGAACTTCTGGAGAAAATTGTAGAACATTCAGCTCAAGAAAGATCTTCTGAAACACTTCAAATGTGTGTCTTTGGGGGATAGCTGAGGTTCAGGGAATAAATGAACCCCATGAGAAGAAGGCACACATTTGTGAGATTTTTACATCCATCCAGCACCTCAGTTCCCTCAACGACAATGATCACTTTGGCTGGGGTGGCGTTTTTTTGCAGCGATGCCCAGTACAATGCTCTTCATCACAAGCTCAGTGAGGTTATCTTTGATCATGTATTTGCTGACATCCTGCCAAATACACACATCAATGCAGTGGTCAAAATACTGTACAGTATAAAACAGTCCCTACAGACATGCCAACACAATGCACAACTCCTATCCGAAATCACAGAAGAAATGGGAATAACGCAAAAATGTATCTGGCAGTCTTTAATGAGCTCTTCACACGACTCTCCCAGAAACTGAATGAGGCAGCGGATCACAGCGGATTTAGGTATGGGCGACATGGGCAGCAGCCCAGGGCGTTCTCTTGTCGAGGCCAGCACAGGGCGGCTGCACAAAAAATTGTGTTCTATAGATCAATGTTCTATCGCTCACTTGCACATCACGTAAATAATATCATGTAACCATGTGTGAATGTGGGTCAATTAACCTTGTCGGAGTAGGCGCCCTGATTCTAGTTTGTGAGCTAGGCAGATTACTGTCTGGGAAGGTCTCCCACTCAGAAGTAGGAGATGGGAAGGTCTCCCCACTGGAAGACTGAGGTAGGAGGAGTGGGGGAATCTATCAAACAGCGCACCTCTGGGAATATATAGTTTCACAGATATATTTGTGAATTTCTTTCTGGTTTGTGTGAAATTGTTAATAATTATATAAAAACAGTTTGAACACCACCAAGGTGAATTGGTTTGGTCTTGACTATTGGTTGACAGTGCTGGGGGATGGGTAATGTATTGATGCTCAAGTGCCAAATCAAGACATATGGATAAGATAAGCCATCAGGTGCCCTGTTTAGGAAACAAGAGGAAAAGAGAAATGCGCAAAAGATAAAGGTATGCAGCTATGTCATCTCGTTATGAGTGTAATATCATGCATGCAATGAAATAGGCTAGTACAACACTTATGTTTGTTAGTCTATGTTGCTTGCCATGCTATTACACATAAGGTCCAACTAGCTAACATAACATTGCATATGATTATACACAGTTTTATCATGACAATGTGTGTAGCCTGCAGCAAAAAGAAAACTTTCATTGAGGTGACATAAAGTTTTTCTGTGATTGTATTGACTAGGTCCTGAGCGCAGTAAGGGGAATTTCCAATGCTGTAGACTAATTTAAGCTGATTTTTTATATCTTTTGTGATATATTGACTCTTGGTGTGTCGTATGCCTAGAATTAGCCAAGGAGGTTATATGGTTCATTTGAAAGTTTGATTAATAGCACATAATATCATGTGTATTTAATTGTACAATAAATGTATTTAGGGTGTCAGACTCGTATACTGTATTTCAATGCAAATTCAGGGGCACTTCTGAAAGATTTGGGAGCACCCTCTGGCACTGGCCAGGATGAGTGATCTTGGCTTTGTACAATTTAGTTTTATTTGTGTATTTTTTGTTAGCAATAAGGTAATAGTGTAATAATTTGATTCTCTTTTTTTTTTTAAATTTTTAAATACTACAATATGTTTCTATTGATCTTTGTTACTTATTTTTGATATTAATGAGTATTATTTTTGTATAAATTTTTCTATTAATATTGGGGGGGGGGCGATGAACTGGGGCTTCGCCCAGGGAGTCATACAAACTAGAAACGCCACTGCTGGACCCAGAAGTGCTTGCCAATTACAAGCCAATCCCAAA
Organism: Esox lucius; assembly: GCF_011004845.1. NCBI lineage: Eukaryota > Metazoa > Chordata > Actinopteri > Esociformes > Esocidae > Esox > Esox lucius. Next base: position 18,712,525 of record NC_047583.1, read on the forward strand.
GCTTTCCTTCCTCTCCAAGGTGTTGGAGAAAGTAGTTGCTATATAGCTTCAGGACCATCTCAAACAAAACAGCTTATTTGAGAAGTTCCAGGGGTGTTCCCGGTCTGCAGTGGTCAGTACCTATCAAAAGTGGTCCATGGAAGGAAAAGTGCTGAATCGGCAACAGGGTCATGGGCGGCCACGGCTCATCCGATCCAACAGACGAGATCCTGTAGCTCAAATTGCTGAAAAAGTTAATGCTGGTATTGATAGAAAGGTGTCAGAACACACAGTGCATCACAGTTTGTTGTGCTGTGTAGCCGCAGACCAGTCAGGGTGCCAGTACTGACCCCTCTCCACTGCTGAAAGCGCCTACAATGGACACCTGAGCATCAGAACTGGACCACGGAGCAATGGAAGAAGGTGGCCTGGTCTGATGAATCACGTTTCCTTCTACATCACATGGATGGCCGGGTGTGAGTGCGTTACTTACCTGGAGAACACATGGCACCAGGATGCACTATGGGAAGGAAGCAATGTGATCCATTGGGAAACCTTGCCATCTATGTGGATGTTACTTTGCACCCTTTCATGGCAACAGTATTCCCTGATGGCATTGGCCTCTTTCAACAGGATAATGCGCCCTGCCACAAAGCAAAAATGGTTTAGGAATGGTTTGAGGAACACAACAACGAGTTCAAGGTGTTGACTTGGCCTCCAAATTCCCCAGATCTCAATACAATTGAGCATCTGTGGGATGTGCTGGACAAACAAGTCCGATCTATGGAGGCCCCACCTCGCAACTTACAGGACTTAAAGGATCTGCAGCTAACGTCTTGGCGCCAGATACCACTGCACACCTTCAGAAGTCTAGTGGAGTCCATGCCTCGATAGGTCAGGGCTGTTTTGGCGGCAAAAGGGGGACCTACACAATATTAGACAGGGGGTCATAATGGTATGGCTGATTGGTGTGTAAAAACATTCCCAAATCCCTCTGATGCGTGTGCCTGTCTGAACACTTGAATTGAGGAATTAAGGGCGTGGATGAAGCAAAACTTCCTTCAACAGAACTGCAGCAAGACAGAGGCCCTACTCTTTGGCACCCAGCATGAGGTCCAGTAATTCCCAATAACACACCTCACCACTGCAGGACAGATCATCTCTCTCTCTCCACCAGTCTTCAATCTGGGTGTAGTTTGATTCCTCCTTGACTTTGACAGCCACATCAGACAACTGTGTGAAGTGTCATTCTATCACCTCAAAAACATAGCCAAACTCCATCCATTTCTTATGAAATCTGATGCAGAGAAGCTCGTCCATGCCTTTATCTCCTCAAGGCTGGACTACTGCAATTCACTCTTCATCTGGATCCCTGGTAGAAGTCTACAGAAACTCCAGTACATCCAAAACAGCGCTGCCAAGATCCTGATGAGAGAACGGCAACATAAGCCTATCACCCTCAACCTGTCATCCTGTCTGCACTGGCTTCCCGTCTCATTCCGGATAGAATTCAGAACCCTTCTATTGACCAACCAGTGTATTCACAGCAGTGCCCCGTTACATCTCATGGAACTGCTGTCCTTCTATAACCCCACCAGCACCCTCAGGTCAAGTGAAAGCCTGCTCCTCCACATCCCCAGGACTACGCTTTGCTCCTTGGGGGATCAGGCTTTTAGCTAGACCTTTCCTAGTCTCTGGAATGCCCTCCCGAGCACCTGAAGTCACCAGAGACTCTAGGCTCATTTAAAAGAGGCCTAAAGACATTTTTATATAGGAAGGCTTTTTGTTGATAACCATGCTTTTCGTGTCCTATACATTTAATAAATTATTATTATATGATAATATTATATGGACGAGGAGCAGAGGTGTAAAAAGTAGAAAGTAAAAGTTTTCACCAGTTTTGGAAAGTTCCTATAAAAGAGCTAAAGTTCACAACTAACTGATCATCACGACACCTTAACTGATCATTTTTAACTCTACTTTTTATTCAATCTATCACTGGTTAGTTTTGAAGTCCCTTTACCTGGTCATTTATGGCTTGATTAGAAACTTCCCTAAACTGGTAAACACAGCCTAACCCAGCCAAATACTTTTACTTTGTAATCTTTACCCCTTTAAGAGAAGTGGCTGCTTGTTTAGCTGCCAGTCTGTGTGAAGGCGGATGCTGCCAGTTAGTACTAAAGACCCCTCACACCCGGGGTTTAGGGTAATCTTATGAGTCCCTGGAGAGACTTCTAGCTTCCTTCCCCCCTGCTGAGGTCAAATGACAGGTTTCCAACCGTGTGAGAGGCCTCTAAGAAATGAAGGAATAGATGTACATTATTTAAATATATCCCATTAAAAGTGCTGTAGTCAGTAAATCTCCATGCTCTTTAACCTTGCTGTGGTCAGTGTAGCAACAGCTCAAAAGCACCACAGGAGTTCAGTTCAGAAGAAGCAAGCTGTTGCCAAGGCATGGTTTCGGTTGGTAATGCGGTTCAGTACATGAAAAATGAAACTGTTTGCTCTCATACTAATTTAAACAGTGTTCACTCAAAAAAGTGTCAATATTACTCTGGGACAGTAGAGGGCAATGAGCTGGTACTAGCCATATATTATTACTTTACCTAGAGGAAGAAACTCACATCACTACCATCACTGTCAAAGTTCACCAATCACGTTAAAAGGGCTCAGATTTCAATTAGTAGACTTTGAGTTACCTCAAGGAAAATTGAGGTAACTCCCAAAAATAAATTAAGAAATTGAGAAAAAGTGAATTCAAAAAATAAACAACACAAACAATGAGTCATACTTTAAGCCAAAAAATAAACAGAAATCGTATACTTTCATTATAAACACAATCATTTCTCAAACACAACATATTTTATTGAGTTGCACAATTTCATCTGCAAAACATAGGTTTCAGAAGTATTGGTAACTCTACAATCAATATCTTATGAAGCCTCCCCTGGAGTGGAAAGCAACACTGAGTCTCCTCTTATAAATTCTGACAAGGTTGGCACACATTTTGAAGGGATCTTGGACCACTCATCCATGCAGCACATTTCAAGATTCTTGTTTGCACTTAGGTTTGCACTTGTGGACTGCCCTCTTCAACTCTTACCACAGGTTTTCAATTGTGTTCTACTGAGATGGACATTGTAAAATGTTGATTTTGTGGTCCCGCAACCTTTGTGTGTGTTGATTTCGATATATGTTTGGGTGATTGCTTTGTTGTAAGGTCCATCCACAGCCATCTTTCAATCCCTTTGCAGAGACAACCAGGTTTTGGGCTCAAATATCCTGGTACTTAGTGGAGTTAGTTAAGCCATCAACCTTACCAAAGACCTGGACCACAAGTAGCAGAACAGCCTCAAATCATCAATCATCCACAGCCATATTCTAATATGAGTATCTGGTGCTTTTCTTTATATGCAGTCCACTTAAGTCACCAAAGTTGTGGTCAAAAGGTAAATTTTTTTGTCTCAATTCAGGTTTATGCAATTTGTGAGTTGGCTCAAAGTTATTTCGTGCAAACCTTCTGAAGAGCTTGAGTTGACGTCTAACAGTTGATTTTGAGACATGATTACCAAAAGATTCAACTAGAGTATGCAGCTCTGAAACTGTGACACTTGGACTCTTCTTTGCCTCCCTTACCATCTTCCTCACCGTGCAAGCCCTGATTGTGCTTATTGATATTTTCAACTGTTTTAAAATCCTGTGTAGGTCAAGAACCATCTGACCCCTTTCAGCTGACAGATTTTAGTTTTTTTCCATGATGATTGGTGACTAAGGGATTTTACATGGATGCAACCTCATATTTAGACCCCAGGAAACAGCAACAGGTGAAAGGCATGAATACAGTTCCTGGAGACTGAGACCAACTATAAAAGCATAGCGTTTTATACAGAGGCTGTCACCTGGGTTGGGGTGGAATAATGTTAGAGGTAAAAAAAACTTTAGTGAGTCTGCGAGTGTGTTTCCAACTGTGACTTTGATGTGTTCCTCCTTTTTTTCTGTTGTATTCCTGATAGTGCCAATGCATGTGGTCGAGAGTACCGGAAACGGAATAAGAACGGTAATTTTCCTGATCTTACAAACGTGTGATGTGTAGTTGCCAGGTTTACCAAGAACCTTTATGTCAAACATATAATGAATATTAGCCTGTATGGCAAATAGCCCCTGCTTCTGTATTTGAAATAACGTGGTGTGGTAGGGTGAGAGGAGGTCATTTCCATACCAGCTGTTGACAGGCACCACTTTGTTTGATTTTATATTACTTTTGATGTCAGTGTTTTGCATAAAAAAATTACTATTTTAATAAATTGCTTTGTGTTTGAGAAATTGCATATTTGAGCCCAAAATATCACTCATTGCTTGTGTTGTTTATCTTTTGCATCTCCATTTGCATAATTTCCTGAATGGTGCCAATATTTCTTGAGTTGACCGTACATTCACAACGATGCAACTGTGAACCATGCAATCCATACGAGGAAGCATACTGAAACTTTAGCAGTAATGGACAGGTACTACCAACTCAAGCAGGAAGTTCAGGGTAATCTTATGCTGATGTTAGTCTGAAGGATGATTATTGGCATAGTCACATGGGGAGGCCGAATTTGGTTTTAACAGGTTGTGGAAGCGTTTGATATAGCTCATAAACATCTTATTGCTGTGTGTGCTTAATCACAAACGAATGCAGTCGTTTTTTAAAGGCTGAATCTGTGGGAGGCATTGTTATTGCATTTGAAGAGAAAAAACAATCTTCAAAGACGGCATGCCATGTCAATTTAGAGCCCATATTAACGGTGAACGCAACCATGCCATTAGTGCATTGTAGTTGAGGCACAATAGGTTCTGCTATGTAACAATATAAATAGAATGCATTTGACAGATCACAGGATCCATACTGTTATAATAAAGAATAATCAACAAGGGGATCTTTGAAAAACAGTGCATGATGTTAAATACATGTTCTAGATTAGAAATTACCTTGTTTAAAATTGGTGCACAATGCAGAAAATCAGGCGCTAGGGAGTGTTTTAACTGTTATTTTGCAAGCTATAATTAGCTAACGTTAGGTTACGTTGTCTAGAGCTTTTCAGGCAATACCTTTAGCTAGCTAAGTTCCTACTGACAAATCTTACCCATGACTCCATAAGAACATCAACAAAGAACTGTTTGCCAGATCAGGAACACTCTCCAGGTGGAAAGAGAGAGGCTTGGATTTTTCAGCCAGTACCATTCACTAACAACTTCAACAGCCAAACTACAGAGATTGGACATTGAAGTAGTTAACTTAAATGAGGGCCAAAATGACCCTGCGTAGTTCTGGAAACAGTATTGTGGACAAATATTAATAAGTACTAGAGCGATGGCAAGAGAAAATTGTGGAGGAAACTAAAATAACTGGTGTACCAACATATCTGAGAAATATGGTGAAGGTGGTAAGTCCCCAAGCCAGTGTCATATCCTCTATCTCACAAACACCACTGCCTCTTCTGAAGATTGACTGGTGGCCACCCACTTGCAAAGCTGCATGGCTGTGTTCAAGCATTCAGGAAAACTATGTAGCATAGTACTGACCTCCACCACACATTGTTTAGCATCACAGGGCTTGTTTTTGCCATAAACTGCTTGCCCTCTACTTTATAATGTGAACTTTCCTATTATGCTATCACTACAAAAAGTGTTTTTATATGTTTCAAAACTGTCCCATTAATACAATATAGCACGTTTTTATTGCATTTATTCCCTATTTCTATTTGGTCAAAATTCATATTTGCAGAAATGTTGCCCAATATCACTACTGCTTTTGTATGAAGACAATGGACAGAAAAAATTGCAGTTTATCTTGTGTGCAATCATGTGTGGCTGGCCCTGCTTCCACAAGCCCTTTGGCCACGGCGCCCATCATCAACACTGTCTAGGACCCTGCCTCAAAGAACCCTACATGGAGACAATCTCTGTGGGCCATTACTTCTAATAATAGAATAGTTATAATTTTCAGCTTCAATAGCATTTTTCATACTAAAATATTGTTGTGCTCAAGCAACTCCTTGTGGTGTCTTGGGCCAATAAGAGCTCAATTGAGGTAGAAGGCCGGAGTGCATTCCCTAAACTATTCAAGGATTTAGGTCTTGACTTCCTGGGTGAACAAGCAGCCTGATGAGAAGTACAATAGCATTGGACCAGCTGCCCTCTACCTGATACCAAATGTATATGGTATGGCAGTCAGTTAAGGTGCATTTTTAAGTTTACTCAAGACCACTCTATGACCAGATCAAATAAACACCTTTTTAACCCTTTCTTCTTAAATACTTTACCAAATTTTTCTCCTATCCAAATTTTGTAATGTCTAATTTGTAAATATTGCCTTGCCTCATTGCAACAATGTCACACTACAGAACAGTTGCATTTTTAGACTAAACCGCGCTGCTTCTCATCACACACCTCACTCAACTTGACAAAAAAGGTAATGCTTACAATTTCATTTTTGTTAGCTAGCATCACATATGACCCACTCATGGAATGGTATGACAAAAGCTACTTGTTTTGCATTACATTTCTGTTCTGTTTGAGTTGTATCAGCAGGGTTACTTGAAATGATGTCACCTGACTACAAATGCATGAAAGTTGCAATGTGTGCCCCAACCTTCGAGTAACATGTGGTAGCACTTTAAACCCTGATGAAGACAGCTGAGCTGTCAAAACGTTGGTGGTTATTAAATGATTGCATCTGAGCTACCAGAGCGTGCAGCTTCATTCTTTTCATTCGAAGACCTGAATAATTATTTTATCATGTTATTATTCGTTATCCCTGTGAAGTGTTTTGTCTTGAATTCAAACACAGGCTCACACGCGTAAAATGATCCTTATTGATGCCAGTTACGTATATAAAAAGCTTTTTAACAAGATGGAACATTGATAGCATTAATACCAAGAAATGTTTGAACACACTACACCCACACTCGTGTCTAGACTGCTTTGACTGGAAAGAAACGTAGAAATGTTGGGCAGGATTTTCTTCACATTTATATAATGTGTGCCATACAATATAGGGATGCTATGCAGCTTTCCCGGAAGTCCTGCACGGCTTGTCCACTGTGTATAAGAAATGCATCATTGTCTCATTGTACATTTAGCCCATCACTATGATGCCCACACATTTTTGCTATGATGCCCAATTACACACTGTGATCTATCCTATTCTGAAATGTGAATTAACTTTTTCTGAATGAAAGGATGTTTGAACCGTTTATAACAAATACATTTTACAAAAAAAATTCTGAACCATCCTGCTTGAGAAGAATACTTTTACTATTGTTCGTTATTTGATAAATTACAACTACAAACTTCAGATCATTGAAACAAGTTATCATCATTTGTTTACATTTAGCCATGTTTTCATTAAATTAATGTTAGAATCTTCTCAATATTTCAACAGCCAGCATCCCACTTTTCTTTATTGTGGTTACACTTGAACTTCCATGTATAATTTTTTTAACCATGGCAGTGACAGAAAATGTTGATTTCAGCATGTGCTACACAAAAACCTGTCCCCTCTATTTAATTCAGCACACTGAATTGAACTTCACTATGCTACTATATAACAGCATAGACTACAGTGTGAACAAACAAACGTGTGCAAGGCCTATGGTGCTGGATTTGACTGAACTGTCTCATTAGCTAGCTCATCTCATTATACATTTAAAACTCCCCAGAACAAGATTTATCTACAGTTCCCAGACATAGTTGTTACAGAACTGGCATTTCCTTTGTTTGAAGAACGTCACTAGGTGTCCAGAACAGTCAAATCATCTAAAGCTACATTTGCACAGCATGTTGTATATACCTGGTTCCTGGTTTAAGGACACTTTATCCTAGAAAGTGATATTATGTTTTAATCATTTGAAACTTATAACCAAGACATTTAGTAATAGTCGAAAAGTAATTGAAAAACGGTTAAGTAGGTTGGGTACAGATAAACCAAGTTAACTAGCTACAGACGTGAGCAGAAGCCTAGAGTTAGCAAAGTTCTCATCTTGCAATACACCAACAATCCCCATCACAAAACCATGAGAAGAATTACCCTAAAACCAAATAGAAATAAAGAGTTAGAATAATATATACAACACCAAAAATTATTGTCTGCCTTAAGATATGCCCACAAAACCGGCCTCAACTATACCTGGAGCATTGTTGTGTATGAAGCACCAGAGGTGTGATCAGCCCTGTGTGGCATCTGCAAATCAACCAGCTGTTTATTGCCTTAGTAATTTCACCAGCTCCATTTTGAAAAATGCCCCACCCCAACCACTTCTCCCTCACGTGCACCAGCTGTGAAAGGGAACGAGACCATTCGCTGGCCCGCTTTATACATCTCGGCACAACAGCTGTGTTTACAACACCCCCCCCTCCCCACCGTTCTGTGCTACCACCACGAACCACCATCACCCCCGGGCTTCGGACTCTGCCCCTGGGGGGGAGCCCCTTTCATGGGCTGCTGACGTCTTGGTTTTCCTGCTCCCTGCACATATGTACGGGACAACCATTGATGGGAGGAGAGGGAAGGGAAAGAGAAAGTGGAGGGAAGGTTAAAGAAGGAGGAGGAAGACTGGCAGGGAGGGAGGGAAAGAGAGAGCGGGATGGAGGGAGAAGGAGGCACAGAGAGGAGAATGGAGAAGGCAGTAAGAGAGAGAGAGGCAGAGACGAATGGGTGTGCCCGCATCTGAACAATCCTTCTTTCATACAGCCGCTACATCATCGTTTTGGAGCCATGCTTCACACCAGAATCACAAATCACATCCGACCACAACCACCGGTTTGTGCAGTTTAAAACTTCTGTGTTGCTGTGTGTGTTTGTGTATGTGCGAGCACACTCATGATGCTGAAATAGGCTTAGGAAAACACATACAATCAAACTCTTTTAACGAGAGTGCATTGGGATGCCAAACCCCGCGGTGTGTTCTCTGGAGATTACAGTTGGGTTGCAGTTCAGTGAAACATAACCGTTGGTCCCTGGGTCATGAGCCCAATCCGACACTTCTAGACCACATTACCAAGACCTCCGATTGGGCGTGTGTATTTGTGGTCATTACTTAGGATAAGACCCTATTCCTGTGGTTCTCCACCACGTTGGTTATTATGACCCTGATTCCAGAAATTACCATTGCAACAGAAATGGGAAGTCATAAAAAATAGGGGGTTTTATACAACACAATATTTACAACCCATAAATCAGAAAAAAATTATTTCCACTCCCCCCAGACCCATCCATTCCCAACCCTACCAAATGACCACCCACACAACAGGTCAATGCCTGAAAAAACCACCAAAGAAATACCTAAGCAAAAAAGACAATAACACTGGAAAACAACAGCTGAAGAGCAAAATACAAAATGTACGACGAATTGAATGCAGCAAGCTTGCTCTCCGACTCGAGTAATGTGCTTATGTTGTTTGGGTCCCATGGGAGCAATCATCAAGGAGAATTATGAATGAAACATTTGAACAAACATGCCAGTGCCTTAATGAGTCAAGCATTCTCAAGCCTATCACATGACCCCACACTTCAGGCAACGTGGTCAGGTGGAGGAAATTTTCAAAATGTTCACAATCATCACAAAGGGTGGTTTGATCGGCTGTGTTGTAGCCGAGCAGAGGTGAAGGAAAAACCTTTTTCAGACGGATCTATCAGCCTTGGGTTGACAATTGCGTCAGCTTCCTATAAAAGAACCTAGCTTTTGTTGTCAGTCACAGCTCCATGGCATCGTTAAACACCAGTCAGGTTGTCTTTTGTAGACTGACAGTCTGAATGAAAAGGGGGTTTATCCTGATTCACATGACTGAGTAGAAGGACAGTAAAACCTTCCCAAACCTTTTCACCCCTGTTATACACCTGATAGTACCACAATGGACCTCCTGTTCCAGAGAGTTAAAAAACAAACTCAAAAATCACATTATACAGTGGCGATTCTGGGATTTTTTAAATGACGTGGCCATATGGGGGCCGTAATTACAGAAGCCAGAATCTGCTGGAAGGGATCCAGTGGCAGATTTCTGGGGAGGGATTTGGCTTTCTGTTTGTAAGCTCTGAATGAAGTACCACATATTACCAACCATCTGCTACCATTTGATTTTAATTGTTTTTAAATCATGTAACTGAAAGTAAATAAGAAAAACAAATGTATTTTAAAACCAAAAGTGTTTCATTATAATATAGTTCTGAGCCTTTGTTCAGTGTAAAGAATATTAGTGAAGAGAATAGGGTCCTCGTAAATAAATTACATTTTCTCTTTTTATTATTGATTATTTTAGAAAGTTGTACACGGACACAGAGGATTTCAAAGATCTAATTGACTTTATTTTAAATGCACATGGAGGGAAACCTGTTTTCCAAGAAAGTTTCTCTAACCAAGAAAGAGTTAGAATTCTCTTTACTGTATATTAAGAGAAGGACAATAAAAAGATGCCCATTCCATAGGTGTGGAGACGCCCAGTTAGGCATTAAGTCTCGGTTATGTTCAGGGATAAAGTTCAGGTTGTTGAGGTTAAGGGTAAGGTTAGGTTTATGTTAAGGTTAGGTCTCAAGTCCCTACAAGAATAGAAAATCAACTGTGTGTACTGTACGTATTTCACACATACACGCACTCCCCCCAAGAGTTGCTCTGACCCTGACTTTCACTTGCCTCAGTTATAGAGAGATTATCAGACCTATGCAATATTTCCTGGAATATGCACAGTAAAATAGCAAGCTACGACTAGTAACCTATTATTCTGAAACAGTGAAGCTTGCTATTTAAGTAATCATCCTCAGCCACATCTCAGTAATGAAACTAAACTTATTTAGCTTGCTACACCTATCAACATCAAGTCATTTTTAGCAAGTCAACGCTAGCAACATTATCTCTATTAATGAACTTGGTAAATGTCTTTGCAGGAATACAATTCATTCCAAAAGCATTTAAACATGATCCATTTATGCTCCATCTCTGATTCGGTGTTATGACTTCTGTAGTCGGATGACCTGCACACAGTCCTCAACGACGTGCAGCGTGGGGAACTGTTGCAACATCCTCTACCATGGCTCCGTTATAGTACTGACGCTGATTTAAATGTTGCACTTTCTATTTTCTAATTTGGGGATCTCAGGACTGTGGAGTACATTATGTATTGTTTAGTGAAAGTTTCATTTTAAATTGGAAATAACGTTTTATATTTTTGCAGTGACACTGGAGGGACACTCAAAAAGCAAATCAGACTTCAGGTGGGGCCCCGCGGCCCACTGGACAGCTGCACCAGGCAGATTGAATGTCATTTATTTTATGCTTCACAGGAACAAAAATAATGTATATATATATATATATATATATATATATATATATATATATATATATATATAAATAAAATCATCTGTGTTGTTTATTTGTGTTTTGTTCAATAAAAAGAAATGTAAGTGTACAAAATACAGCCAAAGTTTATCATAACAGAGATGCGGGACACAGCACACAGAAGTCCAAGGAGGATGTTGACCACTGCCTGACAGCTGCAGCCAAAAATTCTCGGAAATTCTGACCGGAGTTTGGATCAGAAATATTTCTCTGACCTTTTCCCTCCCTCAAAGCTGCTAATAGCAATCAGCTGGACATTGTCGGTTTGTGTGTGTATTGGGGTGTGTGTGTGTGTGAGACGGGCCTGCCAAGGCTGTTGACTATGCTGTGGTAATTTTAGGGAACACAAGGCTTCTTTCCTGTGAAGCATAATTTCCCTCCCCCTCTTTCCTTTTTGTTGAGTTGGCATTAGTAGAAGCTGGAGTTTAGACCACCCCGACGTCCTAATTAACAATAAGAATTGTTTTACAACATGGCTTTTAAACACTGGCAATACAGTTGTCATTTAAATTTCCGACCATCCTCACACCCTACAGGGGTTTTTGAGCGGTGATGTAAAATGTATCTTGTGAAACAACAGGGATCTGATGAATTGATAAGAACTAAAAATACAGACTTGCATTGTTCTTATTGTGAGTGTGGTTTTTCATCTTCTCATAAAAATCCACCACCAAATCGAAACCTACCCCCGTCTCTTTCCCCTCTTCATTTTCATCTCCCTTCAAAGGTTTTCTGTCTTCCCCTGTCACCTACCCAGCTGTAGAAAAACTGAAAATAACCTCTCCAACCGTACATCGTTTACTGGTACCGTGGCAACAGTAATTCACCTAATCAACCTCAACTCTAACCCTTCACCGTCTTTAGATTTCTTCATAAACTTAAAAATGCAAATTATAACGAATGGAAAATGTATAGGAAGTGTACACAATGTGTGAAATTACATGTTATTGTGCTTTTTTGACTGCCTTGTATCTTGTGGAATGTTCATTCTGACGTCCTTACTCACCAGACTCCATGACCCCATCTGTCAAAGGTCAGTGGGCCCGACCGTTCAGAGGGGGAATGGTCACATGTAACAGGTTATCAGTGTAGCTGCATTGGATCTCGTCAGAGCCGTTATGCCGTTAACATAGCATAAATGATTTCCCACGTTCTGGAAATGGCTGTGATTGACCCCTGATGTAGTTCTCCCTTTTACGAGGGTTGACTGCACCAATGACCAAGAGGCTGCGGTCCAGAGCGGCCCAGAATAAATCTGTTTGGCAGCACACACTATGGCACAGTTCAGACGTGGAATTTCTGAGGAGATGAACTGAATGGAAATGAATTGCAGGCCGACACGGTTGAGTGCTTTGCTGGTCATACCGATTGTTTTCATATATCCGCTCTCACCACACTGCAGACGTAAATTCATGGGTAACACTGACCTCTTGCTCAAGTCGTCTTAGTCAAATGACCTCTTAGTCAAGACTTAGTCAAAAGTGGTTTTAACTTAATACCTAACCAAGAACCATCTAAAAAATAGGTACCAGTGAAGTGACCGTGGTATATCGTGTAGGTTGGTGCTCATTGAGGTCCCTCTTGAGGAGTATAGTAGCCGCTAGTTTCTCCTCCATGATTACAATAGCCTTTTTCATGTTGAATTAAGCAGGTCCGTATCAATTCTTTCTTTCCAACCAAGACCTTGAAGGATGAGTGTTGAAGCCAAAATGTAGGATTACTTTCACACTGAATTATTTGGGAATGTCTGGCGTGTTGGTTTGCAGGGAGGGGAGGGTTGAGCAGGCAGGGAACAGGGAGACCCGAGGACACTGTGTCTTTCAAAGAATAAGGATGCACATGCACCAGATGCACAAGCATTCACATAATTTTATCCAGGAAACAGGAAACTAAACGAGAAAATATCATATTAGCATTTGCCTAAAAACATCTGACCACACAGCCTGTTCCCACATTGCAACTAGGTCACTCTTGTTGGTATGTTTTGAGTAATGACTTCTTTCTTGACACTCTCCAGTACATGCAAGTTTTTTGCAGAGCTTTTGATATGGTTTATCACTGTGGCTTCTCTCACAAGTTTCCTTTTTGTTTGAGCGCTAAGTTTTTATGGTCAGCCTTTTCTTGGCCGTGTCTCTGTGGTTGGACGCAGCTTCTACTTATTGATCCAACAGCGCTCACTGGGATTTCCTAACACTATGAATTTGTATATATTTATCTCTCTAACTGGTTTAGAATGCTCTTTTAACTTCATTCCCAAAGCATAGGCTTGAATACTTATGCAAGCAAGATGTTTACATTTATTATTTTTCTTACAAATATTTCCCAAAATGAAACCAATATCACCTTACAATAATTTATTTTGGGTGTCAGAGTTTTAAGATAATTTATCAAACTTCAGTTTGAATTTGGCCAGTTGTACAACCCTGTTCCCAAAAATGTTGGGATGCTGTGTAATATGTAAAGAAAAACAGAATGCAATGATGTGCAAATCATTTAAACCCTATATTCAATATAAAATAGTCCAAACACAACATGTCAACCATTAAAACTGAGAAATGTTATTGTTTCTTGAAAAATATATGCCCACTTTTAATGTGATGCCAGCAACATGTTTCAGAAAAGCTGGGACAGGGGCAACAAAAGACTGGAAAAGATGTGTAATGCTACAAAAAGAACAACTAATTAGGTTAATTAGCAACTGGTTAGTAACATGAATAGGTATAAAAAGAGCATCCTAGAGAAGATACGTTTTTCAGAAGCAAAGATGGGGAGGGGTTCACCACTTCGAAAGGCTGTGCAGGCATATAGTGCAACAATTCAAGAATAAATGTTGCAAAGAGTTTGGGAATCTCATCATCTACGGTACATAATATCATTAAAAGATTCAGAGAATCTAGAGAAATCTCTGTACGCAAGGAACAAGGCCGAAAACCAATACTAGATGTTTGTGATCTTCGGGCCCTCAGACGGGACTGCTTTAAAAACAGACACAATTATGTCTCACTGCATGGGCTCAGGAACACTTCTGAAAACCATTGTCTGTGAACACAGTACGTCGCTTCATCCACATATGATAGCTAAAACTTTCATGCAAAGAAGAAACCAGATATAAACAAGAACCAGAAACACTGCCACCTTCTCTGGGCCCAAGCTCGTTTAAGGCAAAAGTAAAGGCAAAGTAGAAAACTCGTTAAGGCAAAGTAGAAAACTGTCCTGTGGTCTGGTGAATAAAAATATGAAATTATTTTTGGACATCTATGAAGGCACCATTAATACTGAAAAATACATACAAGTTTTGGAGCAACAAAAAACATCTTTATCACGGAAGACCTTGCTTATTTCAGAAAGACAATGCCAAACCATATTCTGCACGTATCACAGCAGCATGACTCCGTAGTAAAAGAGTCTGGGTCCTAGACTGGCCTGGCTGCAGCCCAGACCTGTCCTGTATTGAAAAATATTTAGCGCATTATGAAATGAAAAATATGACAAAGGAGACCCCGAAATGTTGAGCAGCTAAAATCCCATAATAATCAAGAATGGGAAAACATTTCACTTTCAAAACTACAGCAACTGGTCTCCTCAGTTCCCAAATACTTGCAGAGTGTTGTTAAAAGAAGAGGTGATGCAACACAGTGGTAAACATGCCCCTGTCCCAATTTTTTTTAAATGTGTTGCTGGCTTCACATTCAAAATGGGCATGTATTTTTCCAAAAACAAAAAAAGGTCTCAATATCAACACTTGATATGTTGTCTTTTTACTATTTACAATAATAAATATAGGGATCAATGATTTGCACATCATTGTATTCTGTATTTATTTGTATTTTACCCAGCATCCCAAAGTTTTTGGAAACAGGGTTGTATATGTTTTAGTTATTCAAACCAGATGCATCTTTTTCTAAACTCATCAACAAATGTGGACACAATCAGAGTGTGGACATTATGGGGACAAGTTGCGTATGTTATAACCAGGTGACAATGGGGCTCATGTTTGCATACTGCGTTCTGTTGTAATTCTCTTTCTGGGTAACACATTTGTACACAAACCTTGGTTTTCCTGAAACAAGCTAGACTCTGGGCATTCATGTCTGGCAGATGGATGTCTTGTTCCGGGACACAGATTGAGCTTAGTCCTTAACTATAAATTTTGTTTTGAAGGATTTGGCTTAAACTGTGTATGAGAAACCACCACTTATAGGTAATAGAATCGCCTCCTCTATTTCTGTCTTTATTTTACTGCACAAAAATGTGATGGGAGAGCAATAAGGTCACCACAATGAGGTTCGCATACTTAACATCAATACAATTAATCAAAGCACAATGAGAAACTTGAGAAGGACATTGAACAAGGCCCAACCAGGCCTATTTCTTAATCACCCTGTGTGGGAACAAAGTTATATGAAGTAGATTCCTATTATAATACATGCCATTAGCCTTGTGTTTTCACAATCTTGTACAAAACATCTTGCGGTCGCACTAGAATTGCCGGGATCATTAGGTTGGGATGGATTTTCACTTGTTATCTTTGCTGTGAATTCTCCTATAACTCCTTCCAAACTATTTAAGAAAGAAATTGCTTCATGTTTCTTGGCATGTGTGAGTGGGCCATTTAAGGTCCTTTAAAGCCCAATCACCAGTCTACAGCCACCTACCCTGAAGGGACAATACACTGAAGAAAATGTCCCATTATAACACATTACACACAGCGCTAGATGAAACACTTTCAAGCTCAGTTGACATTTGTCCTCCTATCCTAAAAATGTGATTGATGACATCAGAATTAGGACGGCTATTCTTGTGGAATTCTGCAATGGCACAGCCGGTCAAGAAAATAATTCAAAGGAAAACAAATACCCAAAAGGCAAATTCCTTGACACTAACAATCTCTGAGCCATTCAGTGTTTTAACGAGGGGCACAACTCTGCGCTCCTTCCTTCGGGCTTCATCTGGCTTTAGGGTAGCCAGGTGTGGGAAATGTGGCTTGAGCTGAAGATTCTTCTTACAATGTCATATGTCATGGTTCACACGTCAGTTGGAGTAATTACTGTTGGACATAGGATGGCTCCGATGGAAGGATGCCAAACGTTTGTTTAATAGCATTCCGTTTCACCTTGTCTTTTGTCGTTGGTCTGCTGCAGCTTTGTCTTGTCCACCAAGTTTAACGTCAGCCGTTCAGGTTCAGGATAATGTCTATTTTGCTGTTTGTCTCTGGGAATGCTCTCTATCTGTCTAACCCCCAATATGAAGGAGACTCACAACAGGCTCCCTATAACTTGAATAGTTCTGACACACATATGTCCAGTAACAGTGTGACTGTTGGCTGACTCAGAGCAGACAGGTCACTTTCACCACAGTTCACTCACCAGACCTCCCCTCAAAAGTCCCTGACTCCTACATAACCCAAGAATGTATGCACTGATGCTCACACAAAAACATACACATACACACACATTCCACGGCCCAAACAATCTGTCAGGCTCTGGCACTGAGCATCGGGTGCCTAAAAAAGGACTTTTGAGAAATGCGCCAAATATAGCTCTTGCCTGAGTCTGTGTGTGTGTGTGTGTGTCTGTGTCCTGTATCTAATTTCTGGAGGTTTTCACAGAATGTTCTATGAAATTGGTCAAGTTTTACAGTATCACCACTCTTTAATTTGTCATTTCTCAAACCAGGCAGGGCCAGGTGACACCAGTTCCTCAAGGCAGCGTCTGACTCTGAAGCGACACAGCCCAGCAGAGGCACACGGTTCTCACACCGTGGTCTATCAATCACTCTCCTGGCCGTTTAGAGGAGGAATCCATTTTTCTGTCATGGCAGTGGGGTTAGGCTAATAAACTAAGTGCAGTGTTTATTTTAGCGCTGTCAGGCCACAGTCCTCCATATGTGACCTGAATCAGAATGTGCGTCTCTGCGCGTGTGCAATATGTGTGTGAGTGACTGTGATTTGTGACTGACAGCTCACATAGGTGTCCTTTATGCGTGTGTTTGTCCACACCGGACGGCCATTGCAGCTGGCGTTTGGGCGGCGACGTGGCTTTATTTGACTCTCTCTCTCTAACCACTCCAGGTAGGAAGTCAGACGGTTGTAACATGTCTTCACACAGCCATGGCTGCAACCCAAAGCCACTTGTAGCCCCCCCCATCTGTTTCTCTCTCTCTCCCTCCCTCTTTCTCTCTTTGATTTGTTCTCTCTCTCAACTTCTGTCTTCCAAAGCCAATCGTGTCCATTCCTATTTGCAGCACACATTTCTGTTATACTGGGCCGTCTCCCACGTGGCTTGTTTTTTTCACTTCTCCTTTACCACTTGCGGTAGGTGGTCTGCCTTGCTGCATACCTTAACAGGTTTATGAAGGCACCGGCAGGCTGCATAGGTGGTAGAGGCCAAGAATGTGACCAGGGACCACAGAGAAAAACAGACAGCCGGCACGTGGAACAATATAAGAAAGGGTTAGTTATCCCGCAACCAGGAATACCAGCGACAAAGTCTTAGAGTTCACGGCCTCATGAGTGGTGAAAGAATATATTTGTTGTGTTTGACGTCCTGTCCCCTTGAGCACTAAGCAGTTCACCGTGACTACGAAACTGCAACCCCAGAATGTTTTTCTACAAAGAAAGTATGTCAGCGCTTGCCCTGCTGTACGTTTTCTTTCAAGTGCTGTCGTTGACGTTTGGTTGTGCTGTGGCTGTGTCCAAGTGACGGAGGAAGTACATGCGGTTGTTCACGTGCGTGTCGTACAGTGTCTGTGGTGAGGTCGTTTAACTCAAGCATGTTGCTACAACGGGAGGTCCGGGCCAGCCTAGCGAACCACAGAATAGTGTTTGGGGTTGAAGAGAGTCGTTCAATGACACAACATGGCTGCCATCGAAGGCACCGACTTTATGGTTTTTGGCTCAAAGGAGCACTGCGAGTGTGAAGAGACGTAACGCAGGAGGTGAGGAGAATTACTGTACAACAAGAGAATGGAAGAGGGAAAAGAGGTAGGAGGAGATGGGGGAGTGTGAAGGAGGGGGAGGTACTTTAAACATGGACCTGGTACAAGCACAACAAGCTGCTTTATGGTTTATACTATGGTGGGGAGTTTCATCCACGGCAGACATATGGACACAGAGGGAGGTCTTCAGAGAGGATTTACAGCTGAACTAAGTTACTGTAAGCACCAACACACACACACACCTACACACAAATACCCCACCCCTAGGTCCTAACCAAAATTAAGATAGAGAGATAAAGAGTTTGAAAAAGAGACATGGAGATGTAGACAAAGATGAAGACAAGGAGAGATGCAAAATACTAAAGGAGAGGTTGAAAAAGGTAAAGAGGCATTAAGATTGAGATAGAAAAGGGGGGAGTAAAAGAGAAATGGAGTGGCTGGAAAAGTGAAATGTTTTAAAGTATTAAATTCTACGTTTCTCCAATTTTCCAATTTTGGTAAGATGCATAATGGGGTACACTGTGAACATATAAACTCACTGTACAATCATGCCTTTCAAGGCCAATGACCAAGGGCTCTAGGAGGCTGAGCACATGTCCTCCAGGGGTCCCCCGTGTTGAGTGTCAGAATGAAGGAGGTGGCCTGGCCCACACACAACACCTGTAGATGGTCTGTAAGGAAGTCAAGGATCTAGTTGCGCAGGAGTGTGGGTCCAGGTGAAGACCTCCTATCTTATACACAGGCTTTCGAAGCACTGCGGTGTGGAAAGCCGTGCTGCAGACAATAAACACAACGTGAACACAGTGTACAATGAAAGGGGTCCGGGGTGGTGAGTGTGATGGTGGTTACATGGTGCCAGGGGGCGGTGGCCATTTAGCTCGGACACCATTGCATCGTTGGATACCACAATGGCGGTGGACATACTGAAGCAGAAAGAGACTAGGGGACGTCATCCAGCCCAGCCGCCTCGCCAGGGTTAACACGCTTATAAGTCCTAGTCCCGCCAAGAATGAAAGTTGATTATACACAATAGAAGTGGGTACTTGCCAAGGGGGTCGGTGTAGAGAGAACGAAGGAGAGAGATGTAGAGATTGAGAGGGGTAGGGAAGTTATGTAACAGACACCACTCCCCGAGACACTTTTCTAATCCACGTTTCTAATGGCCTCCAGCAGGAAGAGCTCCCTCATCTGGCATGACTACCATTACTTCACTGCTGCTCTGACCTGCTCTCAACAGCTTTTACACTCTCCTGGGCCTGAATCATGACATGAGATGCGGCCTACGCACTTACAGTTGTTGCAACGTCGTGTTAATCAAATTATGCAAAACCTTGGTGTTTTACGTCAGCATTCGCTGCTGGTATTCGGACTGTTAGTGTCGGGTTTCTGAAAGAAAGTACTTGGGAAGCCATGACTAGCTAGTGTTTTAGAGTGTTATGTTGGTCTGCTGAGACGTGTGCGTCCGTAGAAAGGGTCTGGCATAGTGGGGTACTGTATGTTTGAACGAAAGGCTGGACAGTTTATTTACTGTTGTGTTTCAATTTTACACTCTCAAGTCTTACTTGCTTTTCACCAACCAAGGCCATGGAAGCTCACATACATGACATACCTGATTGAGGCAATCAAAGACTGAAAGATTTCACGCACACCAATTGCTATTAACAAATTTGGTATACGTATGAAAATGTGTCTTTCTGTGCATTACAGTTTTGTTTAAGGCAGCATTTGAGACAACATATGAAGTGAACATGTTTAGGGTTTTAGCAGTTCACTGGTGAAACCTGATTGTGTTTGTTCCTGTTCATTATTATTATTGGGGTTTCAGCAGTTCACCTTTTTAGATTTTTTGAAAAACACAAATTACTTCCTCTGGCACCAAATGTCCGATCTTCACATACTTTGATATTTGGCATCTAAGGACCATGGTCTTCAAAAGATATATCAGCCAGACCATTATGTCATAATCATAGATGCTATTGACCAATGAACATGTCAGGGGGCGTGGTTTTGCACATAAATAGACACATCTCCTACAAGGATAACGGTATAATAATTCTACTTGGTACGTATGTTAACAAAGATGATACGACAATAATGACTGCAAAGTTTTTTTATCATCCACATGGTTGCGCTATTGAGGTTCCCCACGATCAAAGATGGTTGTTCACACTTGCATATTTTGAATTGGGAAAGCACTACCCTTAGCCTAGGGCTAGCTGGCCATGCCCTGGAGCAGAGTTAGCCTTGACTTTTCGGGGCTAGCCCCAGAAACACAGTGACAAAGTAATCAGTGTGAAACGGGGTCAAGAACAAAACCATAGAACGTTTATTGTCCAATCACAAAACCTGTCCTTTCACTTAATTTACATATGCTTGTGATGCACACTGTTACCAAATGCCTCGTCTGTTTTGCTCCTATCACTCTGCAAAGTTTTGTTGTGTCATTATACCTGCTAATTCTTAGCAAGGTAGTTATTGCAGCTTGCTTTGGATGTAAATCCAGCAAATATGTCGAAATAATTAATGTTGACTAATTTTCTCTTTCTTTGCATAGTTTTGACAAAGTTGTTCAAGCATCTTGATCAGTCAATGTCATGAAGTCGTTAATTGAATCGTGGTAGCATAACATTGATCATGTGTCAGTGATGTAGGCTACTGTAACATTATTCGGATGCCTGAGAGAAAAAAACATTTGCAGCTTATCATAGAATGTAAAATGGTATTGTGTCGTATTTGTCCATAAGCCCGGGGCTTAGGAACACAAGTGTGAATCCTCAGCCTAGGGTTAAGACTTAGCCCAGGGTTAATAAACTCTTGTGTGAACACAAGCTAAGCTAACCTGAGGCCAGTCTTAGCCTGGAACAATGCAGTGTGTAAAAGCCTTATTTTCCATCCCCCCTCTGTAATATGCGGAAAAACTCTTCAGTACCGCTGTGAATGTATTGTCCGAAATACTCAGGAGAGTTTGTAAAATTACAAATAATGTAAAATCATGGGGCACTTTGCTACATCCAGCCAAACAATATATTGTTGTCCCTCTTTAACCCCCAATGCCACACACTACTGTTCATGGAATTCATATTGCCTCATTAGTTAGCAGCTAGTGGCTTTTTTTAGGAGTCTGGCAAAGTTATTCCATCTAACATTATTCTGATGGCGTGAACATTATAACAGACAGTTTAGCTATTAATAATTTGCCTTTTAGATATGGTGTTATGAGTTCCAGCCTCAGTAGCTAATTCATCCACTGTTTTCATTTGTACAATGACTGGCTACTATAGTCAAATATTTTGTGGAATGCAACATTGCCATGATTATTTCATCAATAATAAATGCTAGAAGAGTCTCTGTCTAAACTAGCATTAATTCACCTTAAATCATTCTGGTGACATAAACATTATAACCAATGATTTGGCTATTACAATTTGTCTTTGGTAGAGAGGGTTTTATGTGTTTAAGCCTCAGTAGATAATCCATTCTCAGTAGTTTCATTGGTTTCAGCTCCACTTCTAACTGAGGGCTAAACTGTTGATCATCAAAATTAAACAATTCTAAAATAAATATTTTGCTCAATCATTGATGTTAATACACATACTTAAGTAAGCATACCTTTGAAAATTATAATGATTATCTGTTCTGAACCCATCATTATCATACAACAAGCAAAAGTTGAAATTATTAATATGCTCTGTGCTGGGGAAGTCTGACAAACCTCCATTCAGTTACATTTACCATGTGATTAGTGTACATTTATTACATTCTGAAAAATTCAAGCAACTTCCTGGTAACATTGTTTGGTGCTTAAGGTGTTGTACTGTTCTGAAAGTGTCAGACTTTTGAAGTATCCATATTTATCTGATGCAGAAGATTTTATTATGTCAATTGAGGTAAATGTCCTGAAAACTACTGCAATGTCACATGCAAGTTAATTAAGTTTGGTTGAACAGTGGCGCCATAATAGCCATAAAACAGAATCTGTTGTTCTTTTTCACATTTGGTACACATGATCAGGGTTGTGATTTTACTTTGTGTGAATAATGTTTCAAGTTGGCCACTTGGGGGCACTATAGGGAAGGAAAAACCATAAATGTCATATTGCTTGCAACTTTGGATATAAGTTGAAAAAAATGTGCACTCTGGCTAGTAGTAGCTTCAATGTTGAAACCCGCTAAATGCTGTTAGCAGCTTTTATATATTCATTTAAAAAAATGTTTTAATGGAAATCGCATATAAACAATGACAAATGTAGACAGGATGAGTGCTTGTATAACAAGCAGGACTTGAACCAGTGGTTCTCTTAACAGCCAAGGTGGGACGTTTTTACAAGTACCCCATAAAAGCTGGGCCTTGCGGGGTAAAGGAAACAACTACTTCAAGGTCTCAGAGAGAGTGACGCAGCCAACAGAAATCCTACTAATGCCGAATTCTAACTGGCTAGCCATTTCACACCCGCCACACTTGCATATAAATATAAATAACAACAACAACAACAAAAAATTACACAGACCCCCAAAAACGTAACAAAGAGTAATAAAAAACACTCACCGTCCCCGGATTTTTTTGGGCCGAAATGAGACTCTAGGAGAAATGAACAGTCATTGGGGTGTGGTCAATCTTCCCAGAGCCTCTGAGACTTTCAACAAATGGCATATTTTATTTGAGGTTATTTTCACTGTCAAGAGACATATACGTTTTTGAGCACTTTACATTCAATTAACTCTACATGTGCTACATGGCTCTTAAAAGCCCATGTCCTCAACATAAATCACACACAACGAAAAATGTATGTGATTATAATGTGGAAAAATAGGGCCCACAGATGGAATAAGATGGAGTGGGGTAGATGGGTGCATTTCTCAGGGGCTAATGCCTCCCAGCTGCCCAGGGCGGAGTGCAGCGGACTGGGGTAAATCGCCTGGCATGCTGGAAGCATGTTGTACAGCTCTGGGTAACCGCTGGGTCCTCCTGGGAAAAGCAACATGACCATGAAGTCAAATGGTTTCTGGTTCGCAAACAAGGAAATGTAAAAAAAACAAGGAATCTGGTTTCAGTTTTCTGCGTTCCGGGGATTTCTTCCCCACTCTGTTTTTTGTTTCTCTGTGGCACGTGATGACTGATGATGCATTAGACTTTATTTGAAAAGGGAAAACGTTGTATCACCCCTACGCTTACGTAGACGGTTATGAAGTCAGACCTTATTTTTTAGGTTATCCTGACAAGTTCTCACACGCACGCACATACACACACAGGTTTGCTCAATGACCCTCATTCATTGGCCTCTCACTCAACATGGCCTCTACCTACTACAGGACAAACCATTTGCTCTTAGGGAATTGAAATAGCGGCAATTTAAGAAAATAAACAATGAAAATGGGGGGGGGGGTGAAGCTGAAGACAGTCATGAAAACAGGCCTAGGGGAAAAGGCAAACAAGGTTAAGTAGGCCCCAAGGTGTGTTTCCCACTTTTCACAGAACAGCACTTTGATATTACAGCACATGTTTGTGTGGATAACATTAACCTAGCAGACAAAGTGCCACAGTATCTGACATTCTGTTGGAAATGTATTTTATTCCATATTCCTCGCTCAAATCCTAGTATCTTAAATGTTATCTCACGTAGTATATTAACTTACCTGCATTTTTCATAAGTCCCTACGTATATTTATTTTACCACTAGTGGCTCTATTTCACCTTTCAAGCAGTCTTATTAACATATATGAATAATATTTCTTAATAAACAGTATCTAGATATGGTTCAACCACAAGGGAAATAGGCTACTACAGTGCATTTCATATATTCGCGGGTTAGAGTCACTGGCGGGTCTCAGATGTTCCCTCTATCTCCTAGTCCTCTGGTTTGGCGACTGTGGATGAGGTAATGGCAGTTGAGGTTTGAGGCTCAATGCAGTTATTCTTACAAAGTGAGCATGCACCAAGTATTGAAAACAAGGGTGCCAATACTATTGGGGGAAATGCATTTATGAACTGATTATTACAATTATTATAATTTGGTTGATGACAGGAGGTTGGAATCATTAACATAACATACAATGTATTCCATATGTTGAATAGTCACATAAGAGTAAATTAGCTGTGTTGCTCTTTTATTTGGTTGCAATTATTAACATCTTTATCCAATAATCATAGGAACTGTAAATCAAGCCATTCCTCATTCACAGGGTATGCATCATTCATATGGTCGCCCAGTCACCTCATTTATATCAGTACCAGCCCTTCGACAATGACTGTAAAATGGGAGTCTGCATTCGGCACATAACACTAACGATTCAACTTTAGAAAAGGTCCTGAAACCACCAGCGTTTCTAAATCCCAGCCTTCGCAGTAATAACGGTACTATTCAACCTCCCTTGGCTTCTCTTTATTAGTTTGAATGGATGGTTGCTGTTTAAAAGCTGGGTGGTATTACATTGCAGGAATACAATCCCGGGGAATATGGAGAAAAAACTGCTCACAAATCAGTGGTTTTTCAAGTGTAACTGGCTTGTAGTGGCCTTGCCTCCTGAGCATAGAATTCAATAGCGCCATTATCCTGTCAAAACACCTCTGCCTCTTCTCTTTAAGAACAGCAGGTATTCACATCACTGTGGCGTTATGGGGACCAGCGTGGATCGGCCAGGGTTGGAGGGGGGTCGACCTTGTCCCTTAGTGAGTTTAACATTCTCTGCAGCAACTTTTCACAAGAACCCCCCTCCGGTTCCCCAATGATGCATGCAGTTGAGAGAGGTGGGACGGGGGGGAGGGGGGGGGCTTTATGGGTAAAGGAGTTGAGAAAGCAAAAAAGAGGGAGAGATGGAAAGAAAGCTCTCCTTTGTGTTAAGGCTGGAGGGACAGAAAGCGATCCTCCCCCCTCTCCCCAACTCCTCCCCCCTCTGCCCAACCCCCCCCCTCCCCAACTCCCCCTCCCCCCACCCCCCTCCCAAACTCTCCCCACCACCAGCATCAGTCCACAGGGTCCATAGGAGCTCTGTAACTCCATACAAGCCAAATATCCCCCCACTCCTGTTTCCATTTTGGGCCAGTGGTAAGGTCCTGGCCTCCAGCAAAGACTCCCTTTGTCTGACCAAGGATCTATAAATGGAATGAGCCTTGTCTTGAAAATGTCCCCCAATAACAGCAATTGGGGCACATTTACATTCACTTTAATAATTAGATCTTAATCTGATTATGGCAGTAGGCCATATTAGTCGCTTTTCAGTCTTTTCATTAGATTGGTTTTCGCCAAAAAATCCACACACAAAAAAACAGCTAATCGCAGTGAACTTTCTTTATTACTAAATGCACAAGACATACGTATCCATGGCTTTTTCCAACGTCTTTATGTTACTGAAATTTTACAGTCCCTGTCTTTTGGATCGGCAACATTTACATGTAAGTGTTTTAGCAGACCCTCTCTTCCAGATGGACTTAGAGAGAGTGCATACATTTCATACAGCCCCCTGTGGGAATCAAACCTACAACACTGGCGCCGTCTTGCACTGAGCTACATGGAACGAAGAATGCCTGTCTCGTGTTTACTGTCTTAAATATAACAGATTACAATCACTTCTTTCCTTCTGTTCAATCACGACTTTGGAACCCTTATGGGTCTACTAGGAGCCTGTGGAAAAACACATTCTTGGCCAGAACACACAGCCTGTGGAAACCCCACACCCATCTGATAACATGAATATTAATTAGTCGAATCGAATCAGCCTCTATTACGCCTAAACAGATACACAAATGACTCTGTCGCGGTTAGTGCTAATCAGCCAGAATTGTGTGTTAATGGGTGCATTACTGCATACCCAAACCTTGTTCTTCTCCAAAAGACATATCTTTGGCCTGGAGGTTGGATATCCTCTCTTAGTGTCTTTAATAGCCATGAGCTCATATGTTTAAACAGTGCAGTGTCTTTCTCAGGGTTTGATTACGGTTGAAATGCAGAAGCACAGACACACACACACCCACCCCCACAGTCGGTGGGGTCGTGGTGCGGTTGGAGGGGCTAGTGAGAGGCTAATACCCTGCTAACAGTAGGGAGACTACTGCAAGGACGGCCCAGTGGGGCCAAGAAAAGCAGAGCAGCTCTGGACTTGGCCAAAACTGCGACAATGTTACGCACCAGGAGATTAGGCCTAATCTACAGCCGGCAAAAACACTTTGATACTTCAGCAGCGGCAAAGCGCCTCATTGAAATCAAAGGATGTCTGTTTGCGTGTGTGTGTAGGGTGGAGGGGTCATTGTAATGTTCCTACATTGAAATCCAAGCGCTGTATACGCGTGTGCTTGTGTGTGTCCTTGCGTGTGTGTGTGTGTGTGTGCGCACGCATGTGCCTGTTTTGTGTGTGTAGTAAGCCTAACAGATACATCCCTAAAAACACAGAAATGTGGCTTGGTGTAAAATTGATGTAATATTGTTGTATATAGCGACGAAACTGAGGTTGACGCCAACTTTATTTTTAATGTGAATTTTTTGTTTGCAAGTTGCTAATATGTGGTTTACTCGTCTCGAAATTCAGAAAACAATTTGCAAATTTGATTTGCTAGACTCTTGCTGGGCCCCTGGTACAAATGTTGATCACTCTGTATTTGTATGGATGGTTCAGACTTGATGTCCTAGCTACCTCATTGCTTCTCACTACAACTGTGGATACAACTATGATCAATGTGGATTACAGTATATAAGTTCAATGTTATTCATAAGATAATTTGCTGTAATACCTATTGTCCTCTTGGAAAATACAGTTGAAACCTAAACCTGAATTAAAACTTGAATACATGGAGTAAGCCTCATTACCAGTAATGAAGTAGTGGAGCCTTGGGTCTGGTGTTTCCAACTTAACAACTTGGCTCTTGAACTTGGGCGTCCCTGACTTCAGAGTTTGTGTTTAGGGGTGAGTGGGAGGGTAAGGTAATCAGTTACCATACCCAGATCCAGTTTACAGGGCCAAGCTTAAGAACAACACTAGTGCTAGCTCGGAAAGCTAAAGGCACAACGCCCAAGTAAGGAAACAATAAAGAAGGTATCACCTCTGTGTTTACATGGCACACAGCAGGTTCAAATCAGATCTGTTATGTCTTCTCACCTTACTGCCAAATGCCACAGGTTTCTGGAAATGTGTTAGGTTGAATGGTCGTGCCATAAACCTCCCTTTGCCTAATGGTTGTTTTTCCAATCCACCGTAAGGTCTAACTGCTCAAGTAACTAATGTAACGTTTTGCTAGCATTAAAGGCCAGTACATTCAAATTTGGGGGGAATTAGATTTCTACACTAAAGGGTCAAAATAACACTCTGAAATGGTGAAAATGATGATAGTGTTGTGATGTGTTTGAATTTGAATTACATTTTGTTTGGGTGGGATTATACTATTGGCCAAGGTTCAACAATACAAAGTTAGGACGAGGAATTCTAATATAGCTTAGTGTTGCTTGACAAGGGACCAGCAAGGGGTATGACTGTGAGTAAACAGCAGCAACACAAATATATTGCCAACATAGTGAAATCCAGTACACATGCAAAGTACCCCACAAAAACATAGCATAACTGATTTACAGTGGTCCTTTAAAAAAAATGTGTTGCTTTGGTACTATTATCACTGGTATGTTGTGGTTTTTCAAAAATCTTTTTACAAAACTCCAAACTGTTCACACTTGTAACTTATTAAATTCAGCATTCAAAAATCTCATTTGGTTTGTAAACATTTTGGTGAAATATAATGAGTACATCCAAACATAAAATATAGTGCAATTCTCTTAGTTTAGTCATTGTAACAATCAATTAGTCCAAGAACAAACAATGCAAGTCATGTGTTTCAAAAATACTTTTTGAAGTGCTAAAGGTAATCTGTTACAGTGTATTTAGCTGTTTTCACATTAGGCAAAAGTTTTACTGTACACTACCGATAACAAATTGCAGAAAGTAATTTCCATAAGTTCTATCCCATATTCAGAATTGTGATCAGTGAAGACATCTGAAATCATTTACGCAAAAACCTAACTTTTATTGCAATGTGTTTTATTGACTGATCAATTGGAAACTAATATTATTAGAAAGAAATGACGTTGTTTAGCACACAATACAGTAGTTTGCATCAATTCTGTCATAGGCTTTTGGCCCTGATATTTTGTCCATATCACAATGAATATCTGCTGTGATGGTTCACAGCAGCTCAGTTAGGTGTTTTGACCCTGTCCAGTGGCTTTCTGATTTTCTCCTCTGTCTTGACATGTGAAAGACATTGCCAGTGGTCACTCTTATATGGTTACCATATGTGGTTACTACTATAGATGGCAATCATATTCTGTATTTTACACTATTGTATTGTACATAAGCAATGCAGCAGTCTTTTGTGGATCTGTTGTTAGAGCACAATACTACCAACACCAGTGTTGTGGGTTTGAATCCCACTGAGGTCACATACAAATGTATGGCCTTAGTGCAGTGATTCTGTATTTTTCAATCTGAACATGGTAGGCAAAGTATTGTAAAATCTAGATAATATATTCACCCCAATGGATGAGTGATGATCAATTAAGATGAATGATTATTGTGATAGTAAATTATTTTAACAATATGGAAGAAAATCCTATCAAAAGCTATGCATGTACTAAGTATAAACTTTCTAGATGACACATTGATGTTTGACCTAGCGTGTGTTACTCAGTGAATGTGAAATGTGCTTAGGGTTTTATGACCAGTTGTGTTTTTTGTGTGAAGGATGATGAAATGTTACCACATAATTGTGTGAATAGCATAAACATTTCTGGCAATGTGCTGGTCCCATAATTTTTTTAATTTTCACACACTTTTCTCTAGAATCTTAAGTTGTCCTAGCCTTGTATTGGACCAAGCTATTGGCCAACTGCATGATGTCATAGGGCTCTTGCGATTTTAACAGACCAACTAAGGGGGTGTGCTCCACATCATTCTTCCAGCCAATCAGGTCTGTGTTGGAAATAGTATATCTTCACTACAATTTGTACTAAGCTTGAAATACTTGAAAATGATTCTTAAACATTGGACATAGGAAGTAAGTTGGGTTGATTTCTAATGATAAATCTTATGTATTCTCTTTAGGGGGAAAAGACAACAGAAGGCAGCAAAGTGTGTAAAGGGGGTGGAGGGAATTTCACTAACTCCAGTATGTGCCCTCAAAGTTAGGAGTTTGACCTGTCTCAACTGACAAAGACAGTTGGCTCTATCCCAAACGGCCCACTATTCCACTGTACATGTTGCTCTTTATTACCACAGCCCAACGGGCTCTAGCCAGCAATGGTGCACTCGATTGGGAATATTTATATACATGTCACAGTGAACACACCATTTTTCTACAAATTGTCTTCCAACAAGTCTGTGGATGCAGGGAAACAACAGTCATGTCCGGCTTGCAAAATCCAGTGGTTGCTTATTAACAAGTTGTTTACAATTGTCTAAGTGAGCTGTGAATTCCTGCCGGCTCATGTTTGCTGTGTAGGGATTGTATTAGAGGATTGGAGGCAATGTGTGTTGACCTTAACAAGGGCCTGTTTGTCTCTTTTTCAGGGCTCATTTGGGCTTTGTGT
This sequence comes from Esox lucius, assembly GCF_011004845.1. Lineage (NCBI taxonomy): Eukaryota > Metazoa > Chordata > Actinopteri > Esociformes > Esocidae > Esox > Esox lucius. The sequence goes on from NC_047583.1 coordinate 18,742,375, forward strand.
CAAACAGAGTGACAAATGTGTGTAAGTGTGGATTTAGTCCTGTGTGTCTCTTTGTTTGTTGCGGTATGTGAACATGTCAATGTGTCGTTGTACGTGTGTTTGAGTGTGAGTGTGTGTGTGTGCGCGTGCGTGTGCGCGCACGTGTCTGTGTGTTTGTGCATGAATGCAGAAATTGTCCCTTTTTTTGAAAGGTTTTTGAAATACATATGAAGACTAATATGGGTTACATTGTAATTTTGAGCTTTTATTTAGTATTTTCAAAAATACTTTTTGACAACCTTGATGTGGTCTTGTTGCTTAGAATATTAATTTACCAGCATTTTATCATCAGGTAAGTTGACTGAGAACATGTGCAGCAATGGGGAATAGTGCAAGGCGAAGGAGATGGGATAAATGAACCAATTTGAAGCTAGGGATGATTAGTAGCCATGTTGGTATAAGGGTCAGATGGGAAATTAGGGATCATTATTGAGCACAAGCATTCAGGATCCACTTAACGTCTAATTCCAAAGACAGCACTACCTTTTTATTGCCCTGGGGCATTGGGTTTTAATAAATGTGCCCTCTTACTGGTCCTTCAACCATCCTTCCAGCAGCACCTGGTCTACAGTCCCTGGACTGACCATGACTGACTTGGCTTCAGAGTCAAACCTGCAGTGGGATGCAGGGTGCTAGCCTGTTGACTGACGCATACACACACAAACACACACACACAGTAACCCAATCTCAGACCATACTGTGATTATGCTTCGGCACAAAGAAACAGGAATCTTCTGTTATAAAAGAGCACCATTACTCAAGCAGAGAAGCGGAGAGCAGCCTGACCACACGCCTCCTGTTGTTATGACTGGAAACAGTTCAATGTCAAGTTAGACCTGACAGAATAGAGACGATAGTATCAGGGAGCTGGTTCCTCTACTGCTGGGCTGAATATGATACCAGAGCTCTGGTTTTGATCTATGGTTTGGAACAATTATACGTCTCAATCTTTTATGTCCTCGGATACTGAGCATGGAACCCTGAGAATAATTCTTTTCATTTGTATCTAGACCCCTGACTGGTAAGGAAACACATGACACATATGAGGCAGGTGATCTTTTGGGGATAAGGCTGCGTTCAGCATTATTACAACACTGAGTTGCCTTGGTTGGCAAGACAACACTACCAAAACACAGAACTCAGGCTTCCATTATGGAAAGACTAAGTCACAGTCATGAGGCCCTCTTCAGTGGCCCAGTGAGGGAAAGAGTCAATAATAACACATTTAACCAACCTATTATTTTGTGCGACAGCTTAACCACCTTTTGCGAAAAATTCTTCTTTTATTTGGGATGGCAGTTTATGGATTTATTTTCTGGCTTTCAGGGGTCTAAGTTACGGCCCTGCAGTACAGTACATCAATCAAATGTATTTATGAAGTCCTTTTTACATCAGCAGCTGTCACAAAGTGCTCAGACAGATACCCAGCCTAGAAACCCCTGTGAGCAAGCAATAACAAGTAATGGACGCACAGTGAGAAACTCCCTCGCATGGTTGGAACATAAGAAATCTAGGGAACAGCCAGACTCTGATGGCTGTCTGGCTTTACCGGGTGAAGATTACTAGAGTATATTACCTTCCTGACCACATCAATATATAGTGCATTCAGATGACCGGCGGGTCAATGAATACAGCTGGGTTGTGTTCAGAGTCTTTAGACAGAGTCCAGATCAGCTGCACAGTCGAGTGGACAAAGACAGAGACGACCGGGTGAGATGTGGGCAGTGTGAGCAGGAATCGTCGGGCAGAAGCTAGGTCTGTAACACAACCAGACTTTCCGGGACCTCGGAAAGGGCAGGAGTTTACATATTTAAAAAATGTAAATAAGAATCTTATGCTTCACTGGAAAGGAAAGTAGTGAAAGACAGGACTTTTTTTTGCTGAAAGAGCAGTGCACCAGATTGCAACCCATGCTTCAGCATTGTGGCATACTGATAGTGCCGTGATCCCCATGGAGGGCAAGCTTTCCTTAATTTGTATGTATCTACAGACTCTCCTGGTGGGTCAGGCACATGTACGTTCAAGTGAGGTTGTAGGCTGGATCACGTGGTCTTCCTCCAAACACATAGGTTACAGTGAAAACCTCCTGGTTGCGTGAGCGTTGTGATAAGAAGCCGACAACTTGGAAGGGGGACGTTCTGACTGACCCTCTGAGCTGGCTGGGAATTGTTGCCATGAGCAACAGCATAAGGAACTGAGCGTCACGAAACTAGAAGGACATGTGAGAGGTGATGCTATCGCTGATCCCCACATATATTTGTATTTCTAGACTTCTCTTCATAGTACTGTGCAGTATAATGGGCAGTGAAGGAGACAGAGCATTATGTTTATGCTTTGGCGGCATGTACATTGTTACATCATGCCAAGACAACAAACTCAACAGAATGAATAGAGACGGAGTGAGTGAGAGTGAGACAGAGGGAGAGAGACTAAGACACCTGTAAGTGTTTAACCCTGCTTACCTTGAGAAGGATGGGAGAATGGGCCTCAAACCTCCCTGAAACAGAACAGAGAAGAAGGAAAATATACAAGTCAATCCCTCCATCAGGGAACAGGTTCACAACAATGTAAGATATGTGTCTGACACTTGGCTCCAGATGAGAGGAATGTGGGCCTTGATGTAATACATAACAGGAGCTAGACTTTATTGTCTTTCACTAGATTTTCTTTCATCGACTGTCAGGTGTTCTTGTACATTCTGGCAGGGTAAGGTCAGGGTTGGGTAGGTTACAGTTTAAACCTAATCAATACATTTTGGATTATCCAAAGTTTTGCTTGAGAAAAGTGTCTGTTTATGATGTACTGTATGGATATGTGTGTTTAGCTTTGTGAAACATTTTCCAATTTGGTAATATTTTATCACACGGTCACCTATACATTATTGCAACCCTTGATGAAGACGAGGCTGTGTGAAATAACATGTAACAAGGTATTTGCTTTTTTCAAACATGGAGCATAGAGTACTTCATTAATGACGTTCAGTGTACTTAAGTGTTAATGATCAACCAGAATCCACCAAAGACATTTTTCAAAGTAAACATATACCCCAAAGTAAACATAATATAAAATGTGTCTTTATATTATTGGCACTCTTGTTTTCAGTCTTTTAGGCACACTCCCCTACCAAGGATGGTACAGTGCTTTTTCTTATACTTTATGAGATCAGAGAACACTTTGGAAGAGATCTTTGACTATTTCTCCATACAGAATTGTGTATATGATGACAAAATCTGTCAAACAGATGCATGCAACGTTTTATTGTACACATCACAAAGTTCTTCCAACTAACTCAAATGTTCAGCTCTCTTTCCACCCTTGACTATAAACTAAGTTAAAGAAGATACTTGAAGTAGGTCAGGTGAATTTGGTTAATGTAAAAAAGGTTATGGTGTGGTTTTGTTAACTGTTTACAGGTGTCCCCTGACATGAATCAAACATACAACCCCTGGATTTTGAGAGAGCCTGCCCCCCATTCTCACAAAACAACTTCAAGGCATTTTGCGAATGAGTCAATTCTATCTCATGTAACCAGTCCCCCGTGGACGGTACGATACCTGCACCCTTCATTCCAAACACAAAAAAATATACTTTATCCTACAGCCACCCTGTCATTTTGTAGCTACTGCCGATTTGAATGAGATGAGACAAACTTCCTAATCCTTTGATTCCTGTATTCAAAGCCTGGACACAAGGACAGTGTGAAACCTTGGTGTAAGCTGTAAGCCTTCAACTGGAAAACATCACCACCTAGTAGTGTGACCATTACAGCCAATGGCAACATGTTTGCTGCCCATTTCTTTCTTCTGTGGTGATTAATAATGTTTAGTGAACTAAATGCTCACACATCCTTTTCTGCATGGGGTACCCCAGTGTATCCTGCCTGCTCTGGTGTCAATAAGGGTCTTTCAGACCATTAACTCCTTATTTAACCACAGATGCACTAAAACCCTCAAGAGGTTCAGTAAACTTTTCTACACCCTTCCAGAAATCCATCTACCAAACCCGAACCATTACCTGGGGCTGACCTCCCCAACAAACCACCATACCAAAAACACTAATACCCATCTATCAACTACTGTCCATCCTATAATGTTTGTCAGATGGCAATGGGCTGAATTCCACAGACTCTACACACACCAGACCATCACAGCGTCCTGGGATGGTTCTCTGATGTGATAGTTACCAGCTAACGCAATAAGATGTTTGATCTAGGTCCAACAGGTAGCTGGTGGATGAAAGAGTACGGAAGGCTTTGTTCCCACATCACGCTAATGAAAAACACCAGGTTGGGAGGGGAGTTTCATAACATGATTTCCCTCTTCATATAAAGCATGTCGGGTGTCTGTAAATTTATCTCCTTTTCGCTTTCAGAAAAAGGATGTGCCTCGTCTGCTTTACAAAGCTGCGCATTGAAAAGTGACTCAGGTGGTAGAAATGGAAAAATACTGCTGGTCAAGAAAATGAATAGGTTAAACTGCTTGCATTTGAGGAAGAAGAGAGTGAGAGAAAGGGCAGGAAACAAGTTGTTCATTTTGCCCGTCATCCGTAGCCAGGGTTTCTCCACACCCTGTATTTTGGTTGGTAGACCTGAAAATAGGCTTTGTAGACCTCTCCTGGAGTGTGCTGTTTTCATTGGTATGACCGGGCTGTGGAATCACTAAAAGTTGACGAGGCAATTCCGGGAATGTGTGTTCGTGTGTGCGTGTTCAGGACGAATATTTGAGAAATATATTTGGGACATGTTTGCATTAACATCATCATCAGCAAACCTGCAAAACATGCCTGGACAAACCCAAAGCAATTGATCCTTGTATAAACCCTAATTCTCTCAAACAACCCTCTCCCTCTGTCTCTCTCACTCTCTATCCCCATCTGTCTCCCTTACTCACTGTCATCCCACAGCACTCCATTTCCCATCAGTCACCAAACCTTGAACAAAAGCTTATCTGGTTCTATCAGCTAGTTTGGGCACCGAGCCAGGCCCAAGCACACTGCTCTGCTGGAACGCCTGGGTCTGTAGGCTCCTCCACAATGCTGATGGGACCCAGATGTGTTTGGGTCTGTTGTGTGTGTGTGTGTGTGTGTGTTTGCGCCTGCTGCCTTGTGAAAACAAGCTGTCTGCCTTGATCTTGACGATCCGTGGTCGGTAAGAATTGGCACTGAGGCTTTGTTCCAACAGATGAAGGGAGGGGCTCTATGCAAGGAAGGCAGCAGAATTGCCAATGGAAGAGATGTAGAGAGAGAGGGAAATCTGAAACAGAGTGAACAGAGAGTCAGAAAGAGTCTGAAAGATAATCGGAGAGGGACAGAGTCAAATGGAGAATCAGAGACAAAGGATTTAGAGAGCGGGAGAGTGAGAAAAAGAATCAGAGCAAGACAAAGAATCAAGAGAGGGGCACTGAAAGAGATTCAGTGAGAGAGAGATTGATTAGATATTATTTTCCCTTGCCATCCATACTTTAACAATTTACACATTGTTACAACACTTCACATACCTAACAACATGTGTAATGTTTGTTTAGAATTTCTGATGTTTTTTCTTCCGCTTTTTTATTTTATCTTTCTCTTTTTTGACTTGCTTTGGTAATGTCAACAAATCTTTCCGACGCCAATAAAACCCTTTCAATTGAAATTTCATCTAAACGATCTTGAGAGACTGAGACACCGAAAGAGACAGAGAATCAGAGAGAGACGAACAAGTTATAATCACAAGAAAGCCATTTCAGTTGCCATAAGTAAACACCTCCGTCAATATAGTTGTTATAAGCAATGTCGGTACTATTTAAAAAACATATTGTGGATTCTGTTATCAGATTCAGTGAATACGTATTTTTTTTACTATTTCTGAAGACTGAAAGGGACCAAGCTAGACACTCAGGGCTGTGCACAGACTGGTGGGACTCACTAAGAATTCTTCATTATGTTCTGTTAACATACCCTTTATCTCATTACACAGTGTAGGAAAAGCAAGCAAAATTCAGAGATCAAAGAGAGTTATGAATCTTTGCTAGAATCCCTACAGGGCTGGGTTACATCGTGTGGACATTGCTAATGTAAGCTAAATGGCTCAGCTAGTTAGCTAGGCTACACTGTCAAAACAAGTTACTCTTTACATGATTTGAATCTGTTCTGCTATTAGAACTGCTACTAGAACCCCTCAAGTATCTTAGACAACATGCTAGCAATTCCAAAGTAGCCTCAGGCTGTGTTCATTTAAAATGTACTTGGCATCGGTGTGTAGCTTGTTCATGCAATAAGAACGAAGGCAGCAACTTAAGCCTAGATTCGTAGGTTTAGCTGACGATTGGCTGGGGAGCCCCATCGGCAATGCAAATCTGCCAGCATCAACTGGAAAGGAAGCGACATAATCAGCAGGGCGATCCTGGTCTCATTGAGTTCTAATGATACCTTCGGGCACTTAAAAAGCTAGATAAGGTTGTCAGGTGAGTAAGCGCGGCCTCACACACAATGACCCACTTTAATGGGGTCGGAGGAGCAGTGTGGAATAAAATAGAAGCAGGCTTTGCATGGAGAAAGGATTGCCGCAGTTCAAATCTGATGTGAGTCGCTGCGTTGAGACAATGCCATAGAAGGGCAAATGGGCAGGTGTCTCAGTCATCCTAGGGCTTCATCTGGGCATGTGCCTGTCTATACTACATTTTCGTGTCTGGGTATTAATGTGACCGATCTCTACCAAGCTTCTGTTTTGATGTAGGTTCAGGTTCCCTGTCTGAGAACACACAGTGAAAGGAGCAGAGAGCTCTAAGGAGGGAACTTCCCCTGTTTCCTCACAGCTGGCCACTGTCTCCATACACGCCCAAAAACTTCCATGACCAACTAAACCCCCGAGAGAGACAGTTGGGGAGAGACAAACTTTTCTGTGAGTGTGAGTAATGTTTACTTGGAATTTCATTTTTTAAATGTTTCATTCCTTTCCTTTATTTTTATCACTTGCTTTGGCAATATAAAGCAATGTTTTCCATGCCAATAAAGTATTTTGAATTTAAATTGAATTGATAACGGATCACAGAGAGAGAGGGAAAACGAGAGGGTGCGAGAGAAAGAGACTGAGATTGGAGATGAAAGGATGGAGAAAGAGAGAAAGATGGAGAGATAGGAGGTAAGAGTAAGAATATAAGACAGCCATCCTACTTCAAGACAAGTGATACATTCCATCCATTGTCTGTTAATAGGTAACAAAATCCCTTGCATGGAAACAACTGAATGACTGAATGGAAACAGCAATGATACACACAGGGGAGAATGATACACACAGGGGAGAATGATACACCCTGAAGTCCCTCTACACCCTAACACATTTTCTGTCCCAGTTGGCTGTACACATTTTTGAGTAGTGGAGCAGCACACTGTTCCAGGCCCTTTAACCCAATCCCCTAATAGTCCTTTGAAGAATCACCCAAATTGATGCATATAAAAAGCCGAAACAAAGTGGAACCTGTTGAGCAGTACATCCAGGGGGAGGGAGTAACTAATTCACTGGCTCTTTCTCAGGCTGGATCTCAGAAGCTTATTGGACAAACCTTGGCAGACCAAGGAGGACTCACTGGCTAATATGAAGTCATAGCTTCTATTTATGCATTCATCCTTTTGTCTTGTTTTGAAAATACCAGATCTAATCCCACATATCTACTTGGCCACTAAGAGATAGTTAAGATACTGTAGCGGGAAAAGACCACAAAACAAATATGACTGCCAAAAGACAGTCAGATTAGGAGTCCAGATCAAATTGTATTTGTCACAAGAGCCGAATACAATAAGTGCAGACTTCATTGTGTAATGCTTAAATGTAAGCCCTGGCCTGGATTTTTTCTCAGTGATGCTCCGCCTTTAGTCAATGCACCTGTAGTCAATGCACCTGTAGTCAATGTAGCCAGTTTAAACAGCAACTCCTTCTAGAAATGAAGGTTCCAGTTCTACCAGAGGCATTGGTAAAAGAGCATAATAATGAATGAGATTAAGGGACGGTAAAGAATTCAGCAGGTCAGTCTCAACGAAACAAGATGGTTGGTGAGTAGATGAAGGAATGGATGCTCATAACCTTCCCATTTCTGATATCACAGTAAGAATTGTGGAGCCTGCTGGAAGGTAGAAACATGTATTTCTTTGATAAAAAATGTACTAGGCTAACAAGGAAACAAAGCTGCTGTTGAATATTTTGAGTGGTCATTTTATTAGTTTCACCTCTATTCCACCAGGTTGGACACTTTGCCCTCAGAACAGCCTGAATTCTTTGGGGTATGAAAGCTACTAGGTGTCAGAAACATTCCATTGGGATGTTGGACCATGCTGATTTGATGGTATCAGGCAGTTCCTGTTAATCAGATTGTTGTATATTCAGAAACCAGTTCCAAGACCCTCTACTGAGGATCCATATATTTACTCCTTAAATCTTTATAAAATTCTAAGAGTTGACTATTCTACTCTTAAAATTGCAAGCTCTGACGGCCTGGTGTTCTGTTCATTCCACAGACACCAGGTTGTGAAACTGATAACATAACCCTTCTCAAAGCCAAGAGAAGATAACCAAGGTCAATTTGTAACATCAGGCATCACGGCTTTAAGACTTTGTGTGTGTGTGTGTGCATGCGTGCACATGGGACAAAATACATGTGTATACCAAACATCACACACTCTAAAACCAGAGCGTCATCACTGCATCATTGTTGTTGTCTCTTTGCGGACAACCAACTCAGGGACATGACACCACTTTCCACTGACGCTGAAGCCAGTGTAAACACTGCGCTGAGGTCAAACCATCACTTTAACATAGCATTATTGGAACATTATTTACATAGTAAAGCACACACCTGCATATACAAATGAACTCATTCCCTATACCCCCACTCTCCAGCCTCTTCAGTGGAGGCTAAGAGGTTCTAAAAGCAATAAGACAGATGTAACCAGGTCAGAGGCTTTCTGCGTATTTTGAGCCATGTTTTCTTTGATGAAAATGCTGTATACAACTTCAGTTGTATAGGTTGCTTGGGCCCAGTATGATAAAGTATGGGTAAGTGGGGCACCCAGGTAAAGGATTAGATTTGACTTGACTCACTGTAAACCAGCAATTCTGCTAAGCTAATGATATGTTACACCTCTACTTTTTTCAAACTGCACACAGAGAAATCTCGAAGTATCCCATCAAAACAGGCTGTTTTGTGACTTTCAGAGGTTACTCATGTATACCTTGTGATATATACCAGTGCAGTTATTTTCTTTATTTTCTCGTGACCCCTTTGTAGTTTTAGGCGTCCCCACATGTAGTCTGGACCCCTACATTGGGAAACACTGAGCTAAGGGGAAGGTTGAAATAGAGATGTGTGATCAACCATGTCGGATCAAACATGATCAACTATGATAGATTCTCTCTCACATTTTGGCCCCAAGTGACTCCCTGAAGCCTTCAGATGTCATTTGGAGGAGTACAGAGAGTTCCACTACATTGGGACCCTGACACTGGCCTTATGTCTGATGAAGCTGATTTTCCTGCATGCTGCCCTGCCATGTGGGTGTGTTGGTTAATCTAGCCGCAGTGGATAAACTACTCCAAATGTCTGGCATGACCTACAAGGACGCCAGCCTGCCACAGAGTTCAAGAGGGAGCTGCCTTCTGTTGAAACACCTCTCACATGCACACAGGCAAGCGTGCACACACCTTAAAAATGGAAGACAAAGGAACCACAGAAGGGTCAGTGTCTAGCATTAGGAGATAAAGCATTCCACACCTTTGCCTGGCTGCTCAGACTCCTTGCTCTGGCCAACGGCAACACCTGGCCCGCTGAGATTAGCTTCTTCTCGCAAGGAGTCAGGATTCAAACACCTCCCAGATGCCTCCCTGGTGACAAAATCAAACAAAACATCTGATTGGTATCAGGAACTGATGGGTTGAGCCAGAACACATGGGTAACGTGGGGAAAGCAACGATTTATTTTTTATGTTACTGGCTTTGATACTGTTATTGGTTAGAGATGATCCACTCATTGATTACTGTTTTATATTTTAGTAATTGAGCTGTCTTTCTTATCCAGAGCGACTAATGGTGGTGGCACACTACAGCATTTGTAGACCTTGAGTCACTTGGCATTCATCTTGCCTCTGATCATTAACTCACCTCATGCTGTGTTTTATTGACCACTCAGGGGGACTTAACTCCTACATAGCGTTCGATCCTGAGCACAGCCAGAGTGAAGCTCATGATCGCTAGTTGGGAGAGGTGCTAATTTCACTAGCATCTGAGCGCAAACTGTATGTACAGGACCCTTTTTAAGAAAGCTATACAGCTTAGTTGTTAATGCAGTCTAATCAATGCACTAGTTTTTGACCGATTTCCTCAGAAAATGGTCAGAGACTCTGCTATCCTAGCCTCCAGGGAAAGCTGTTCCACCACTGACGAGCTGAACAACATCTTTCCTTTTGATCTAATCTTAAAAGCAGGGTGTTTTAGGACATTTGTAATCTTCAAAGGGTAAACAAGACAGAAAAGATACCTTATTGTGCATAACCATCTTCAAATCACTTCAGTTTACATTCCTTCATGCATTTTGCAAAATACATGGTAGTGTAAAAAGCCCTAACAGAAACATGTAGCAAAATCTCATGCACTGGAATATTTCTGTTTGATTCAGTAGGGTATGCCGCAGCTGGAATGGAAGGAATTCACCCACCACTAAGACAAAACACAGGCAATTCACAGTACAACTATACAACTTGTAAATATGTTGAGTGTCCAATGGTGGAACAGAACTGAGTCACCTTGCCTAAGCCTGGAAGCCTTGGGTGAGCCATCGGTGATCATAACTAGGTTTCAGCTCAATGAAAAAACGTCAGAAAAACTAAACGTCTAAGAATATTTCAACTCTCATTGTTTTTTCCGGGCTTCAAGGTTAATCTTCTCAGTGAATGCCTATCCCTATGATAAGGTCACCAGATTTTTGAAATGAAAAATGGGGACATTTCCAGTTTGGCGGTCAATATACCATTAAAATGTCCAATGTTATTACCTATAAAATACAAAAGGGGGACACAATTCCAGTTCATTGTATTTAGTCTCACACGCACACTAAAAGAGAACTAGCTATAATACAGCAACACTACAGACAAACCTGTCTTGAAAATACATTTGTGGTGATGTTGTGGATTCACTTGCCGCTTGTGAGCTTCTGGCCGAGTTTTCCAAAGCAGTTTTCTCTAAAATTAGCGTGAGCAAGTATTTAGTAGAAGAGTTAATGTAGTTGCTATAGCGACCTGCCCCCTCTACCAAAACAAGCACAACGCAATTGAGACATCAACTTGTAGGCTCTACTAACCTGTCTTTCTTGCCACGTAAAATATTATTTCTCTTTGCTGATTTTAACCCACAGTTAAAAACGGGGACCTTTTCCAGGGACCACTCCAGTTGGGCACAGGCCACCAAAAACAGGGATTGTCTGGTCACCCTACCCTATGAGTCCTTACAGTCAGGCAATTTATTTATTGAATAAACTATTGTGAAAAGCACACAATACTTAGTATAACCTCTCCAATATGTATGGTTCATGTCATAAAAATGGCCTACAAATGCCTCTTATGAATTTTTAAGAAAAACATAAAAATTTAAAAAGTATATCCAAAATCCTTCTCCCATTTAGTATTTTGTGTGAAAATGCTAGGACAAACTGAGACACCACAAATCTTTCTGGCTGTCCTGGTGTGGCACCCAGGCTAGACAGGTCAGAAAGAATGAAACAAACCACAACCCTTAGAAAGGTTACTCTGTGGACAACCAAGCCCATTAGAACCCATTAACAAGGCAGTTGTAATGGCCAATGCTGGTCCTGCTTTTCAGGAAGTATCTCTAAATTTTTAAGATATCTCTAGCAGCCATTCCTCCAAGGTCTTAATGGGCAGTCCAAGGATAATACTGATTGCTTGATGCCACAGCTGCAACCCTGCACACAGTTTATAGGAAATCCTAGATTTACCATTGAATGTTGGATAGGAATTCCAATGGACTTCTTGGAAAGTAATTCCCCTGAGTGTTCTGTTGGAATAGAACCAGAGCGTTCTATTAATGACAGTCTCAAATTGATGTAAACTTAGCCTAATCTGAATAGCAGAATGCATGGAAAAAAATAAATGTCACGAAGATTCAATTTCAGTCATAAGTTCAACCCCTCAGGCCAGCTGTTTAGAGTGGCCAGTCCAATAATTCACAGACATGTCTCTGTGAGATTTACATCAGCTGAAGAGTAGATGGTGTAGATAGCTTGTTTGTTTGTGTGTGAGAAAGAGAGTGCCTCCATGAGGTAAGGGGCATGCATGGTAACTGCTGTTTACATGGAACCCAGATGGCCTGAAGATCAGCTGAGATGACCCACAACGCTTAGGAGAGATGTGTTTGTATATTAGGGAGAATACGTGCCTGGCTGATATCTCAGAAGTTTGTCTCACCTCGAGCCAAACCCAAACATGGCAGGCGTAAAAAGAATCACCTGAGGCAAGTTCTAACATCAATGTCAGATGTGGGGCAGGGTGGCCCAGCGGTCAAGTGTTTGGCCATTAAACGAAAGGTTGCTGTCTCTAATCCTAGAGCAAGACAATGAACTCAGAGTTTTCCCAGGTTGTTGCCATAAATGAGAATGTGTTCTTTGCATACCTACCTAGTGAAATGAATTTAAAAATAATTAAAGTTGAAAATGCATCTCTGAATACCGGATGTTTCCTTCTCAGTGTCCCACATACAAAAGTCTACCCTATAACAAATGGAAATAATGTGTGTAAACATCTATTTTGCGAGAAAGAGGTCTCAAATATCTAATTTATTTGTCCACTGTATATAAGAATCACAACACATCCTGAATCACAACACATCCTTCCTGTGTTGGTCATATCGAAAGCACAATCAAATGACTGGTTGACTAAACGGACTGAATGGTTGGTTGACTGAATAAACAGGCGACGGCTGCAAGGTGCAGTTGGTAGAAAGTAACTGCATCAAATTGAAAGGTGACTGCAGACCAACCATCATGTCCTTTAATCGTGCATAATGCAACATACTTTGAAAGTCGACGACCAACCAGGGATGCTTGAATGTTCACAAAGTATTCCTACTGAACTGTTTCTCTTTAGACACTGGACATTTGTACGTCCATTACTTTTTGAAGGAATGTGTTTTACAATCAGATTATCATATCTTGACTGGTTGTGTTAATTTCCCATTAAATAATAAACACTGCTCAAAAAACATTAAAGGAACACTTAAATCACACATCGGGTCTTGATCAACAAAATATATTAAAGATCAAAATCTTTACTGTTCATTGTGTAATTTGTTGAGACATAATGACATAACAACGTTCTATGGAAACCAAAATCGCCAACCGATTCTCACACCGAAAATCTAAGTAAATCATAATGTGACTCAGTAGTGAGTATGGTCTAACGTGCCTGTATGCACTTCTGACATTGTCTGGGATGAGATGGTGGATGGCGTCCTGGGGGATCTCGTCTCAGACCTGGATCAGGGGAACAGTGAGCTCCTGGACGGTCTGTGGCACTACATAGTGGCATTGCATTCACTGAAACATAATGTCCCAGAGCTTCTCAATTTTGGATTCTTGTCTGGGGAACCTGAGGGCTAGTCAATGGCATCCATGCCTTCGTCATCCAGGAACTGCCTACACACTCTGGCCACATGAGGCCGGGCATTGTCCTGCACCAGGAGGAACCCAGGGCCCACTGCACCAGCATAAGGTTTGACAATGTGTCTGAAGATTTTATCCCGTTTCCTAACAGCAGTGAGGGTATGTTGGCTAGCATTGGCTAGAGGTCTGTGCGGCCATCCAAGGATATGCCTCCCCGGACCATCACTGATCCACCGCCAAACCGGTCATGCTGGATGATTTTGCAGGCAGATTTTGCAGTGTGAACCTACTGTACTCTCATCTGTGAAGAGAACATAGAGATAATGGCGGACCTGCCAATTCTGGTATTCTATGGCAAATGCCAATCGAGCTGCACAGTGTTGGGCTAGAGGACGTTGGGCCCTCATGCCACCCTCATGGAGTCTGTTTCTGACAGTTTGGTCAGAAACATGCACACCAGTAGCCCGCTGGAGGTCAGTTTGTAGGGCTCTGGCAGTGCTCCTCCTGTTCCTCCTCACACAAAGGAGCAGATACCGGTCCTGCTGCTGGGTTGATGCTCTTCTATGGCCCTGTCCAGTTCTCCTTGTGTAACAGCCTGTCTCCTAGTATCTCCTCCATGCTCTTGAGACTGTACTGGGAGACACAGCAAACCTTCTTGCAACGGCACTAATGGATGTGTCATCCTGGAGGAGCTGGACTCCCTGTGCAACCTGAATGGAATGCAGGTACCGCCTCATGCTACCAGTAGTGACAAGGACACTAGCAAAACTAGAGAAGAATCAGCCAGGAAGGGTAAGGAAAGAGCAATTATCTGTGGGCACCACCTGCAAAACCATCACTTTTGTTTCCTAACTGGACAGGACGATTAACTGACTTTGTGTTATGCTGTGATGGTAATGTGTTCCCTGAATTATTTTGAGCAGTGTACTTTTTTTCTTCCATTGTGCAAACCGGGATGCACAATAGTAACTCAAAAGATGGAATGTAATTTGCACTTTGCTGTGAAACATGCAGGTTGTAATTTTGCAAGGAAAGACAATGTCTATAATGCCGGAATCATCCCTAATAATAGTTTTTCCCTCTACAGAATACAAGCCGTTATTTCTTCGAAACAGGTGGCCAAATAGGAGAACCATGTCAGTACTGTGACGTGCGAGGGCTCTCTTCCTGTGTGTCTTCTGTCTTTGTGCGCAGAATAGAAGTGTTGTTCTGGTCTGCCTGATTCTCTCAAGTTGTTCAGTCATGAGGACCCACAAAACTCGGTCTGAATATGGCTCAACTCTTCCTCACCCACTTTAACTTGCTTTCTTCTGTCTTTCAGTCCCTTCTGTCTGTCTACCTCCAAGGGACATTTTTAGAGGTGTTGATGTGACTTGGGATGTTGGGAACATGGTCCTGAATGCCCTGTGCATTATCTGCTGTCAGCGACAGGACCATGAAACCAAAGGGTCAGTCAGATCCCTTTCAGAGAGGAATTGTATAAGTGTTTTTCCGGATACAGGAATTTGGGTAATGTTTATATGGACCCCTTTTATAGAAACAAATGTCTAGCCCTTTCTTGTCAGTAAGCACATTTTATATAGCAGTTGTTTGAGTGTATATAGGCATTGCTTTATTGGGGGGTTAATGTATCATATTTTTAAATGAGAAAGCATCAAGATAGGCATTTCCATTGCATGAAGACTAATTGGCGCATTGCTTCAAACTTTTTAAATGCTACTTTGCATAACCATCATTTCCTCTGCAATTTCCAGTAGACAGCCTAAACTTTACTTGAAAAATATTTTCTATAACATTTCCTCCATTCTTCAGTGAGCTGCATAACTTAAGAGCCAACTGTTTGAGAACTACACGCTCTCTCTGCCTGACAGTTTAACTCCGACTAGGCTATTTCTGCAACCCGCATGTGATAAATAAGCAAAGTGTGTGTAAACACCATCTCATCATTACAGTTCCGTTTATACTAAGCCGGAGGCAGAACTCAACTGAAATTATCATTAAGTTTGTTTCCTGAAAATAAATGTATTGGCTTACCTTTTGGATATCTTTCAGATAAAAAAAGGTTTTTTTGCAGATAATTCACAGCATGTTCAAATAGTGGTAGCACACTATCAAAGACAGACACTTAGAGAAAGAAAGGGGGAAATTAGTGTGGAAAGAGACATAGGTCAAAGGACGTGTTGGGGGAAACACATAAAGTAATGCGTTACAGTAGTCAGATGACTTTTTAACGGTAACGAGTAACTTAACACATTAGTTATTTTTTTTAAGTAATACCTTTTTCAAATAAATAACAGACAACTCAATTTACCTCAGTGCAACCAAAGCAGCTTTACATTGCGTTTTTTCTCCACTAGTAAGGGGCAACAAAAGGATGCAAAGATGGTAGCAGCAGCACGTCCTGCTAAAGTTCATGGTACACATACAGGACCAAAGCCACGCACCCAGCTCCTATTCATTTCAATATGAACCATCGACAAGCGATTTTTGCCGCAGAAGGCTGTGCGACCCTCCAAGGACATGCCTCCTCAGACCATCACTGACCCACCGCCAAACCGGTCATGCTGGATGATGTTGCGGGCAGCATAACGTTCACCATGGAATCTCCAGACTCATTCACGTCTGTCACATGTGCTCAGTGTGAACCTACTGTACTCTCAGAGAACGGAGAGCTAATGGCAGACCTGCCAATTCTGGTATTCTCTGGCGAATGCCAATCGAGCTGCACAGTGTTAGGCTGTGAGCACAGGTCAGCAATTCAGGCTTGTGAAGCAGTTTACTATTTAGACTACGTCATCATTACCCTCGCCTATAACCAATTACCAGGGTTGCTGTTATGTTTTGCTGGAATCCCTTGCCTGTTGGACAACCAAAGTTCGATCCCAAATCATCCTCTGTTGGGCAAAGTTGATCGCAAATGAACATCTTAAGACACTATCCTTCTAAAGACACACAGGCCCCGTAACAGCCTCTGCACAAGAAACACACACACACACACAATCATCACAGATTAAATTTATGAGCTTACATTGGCGCCTCTTCCAAAGGATGAATAATAGGGATGTGTGTTGGCCCGCCAGTAATGTGTGTTGGTGAGAATGTGTGTATGTGTCTGCAAGTCTGCCCGTGCGTTTGTCTCTGAGATGGGCTTCAGGCTGAAGATCTATTTGCAGCAGTCCTGCCAGGGTATTCACAGGAGGAATTCCAACATGGCTGAATCCCTGTGTGGTTTCCCTTCTGCCTCTGAGCCCATTGCTTTTGGACCATAGCAAACTGAAGCATTTCTCTTTGTTTGGCAACCAAAGAAAGGAACTTAAGGTCAAAGTCTTTCTATCTAGCTCTCTCTCTAAAAAAATATTCACTCCAGTCTGACCACTTAAATTCCAAGTTGTACAATTCTGAGTGCAGTAATGTGATTTTAAGCAGGAGCTTAATTTTCCGATTGAAGTCATTGGAAGTTTTTTCGTGTCATACATTGTTTTGATGAGTTACTGATCTCCCCATTGTCCTGCAAGTGAAATTCTTTGGCTATGTGTTGCGTGTTTAAATACCACTTTGACAAGAATAGACTGAAATCAATTAGATTCAGCAGCCTAGACGCCAGTTGGATGTTGCTTTAGCAGGCTTTCTGTTGCTTGGCAAGGTATTTCATTGTTGAATGTGGAAATACTGAGATACTCTCTGAGCATGGCTAGAGTGAGGCTCCGAGTTTAGAGAACCAAATCTGTCTGCTGAGGTCCGTTGACTGCAGCGCTGGGGGGAGTCTCTCCTTGTTTGAGAGAAAGGGGAAAGAGGGAGGGAAGCCACCAGTCAGCAATCTTGGCACTCCTAGTAGAATGTCATCCATAAGAATTATTCAATAGTGTGACATGCATTTCTGCTACAACAATTCATGTGCACCACAGGCCACAGAAGTCATTTTTTCTATGTGTCTCAATTTTTTATGTAGATGTTTAGTTCACATAATGTGATTTAAAAGAATGCATTGATGTTGTAAATAGAATAAACATGGGAAAAATTTAAGCAGACATAAAATGCTTCCAAATGTATACATTTTTTACAGTGCAAGAGGTGTTGGTTTTAACAGAGTGCCACCTGTAAGTCTTTCAGGTTTCACACTTGTCATAGGATAAAGCTAGCTACTGAAACTCAGAGTAAACATTCTCTCAGTCCAAGCACAACTGGCAGCAATGTTGTTGTGAACCTCACTAATAACGTCAAACCTTGTTTAGTGTTTATTCATGTGCTGTGAGGTCGATTATTAGCCTGTTCCTTACAGTAAGGGGCTGCTACACTGAGCGGTGGTTTTACTGTGTGGCTTCACGGACAACTGCAAAAGCACAGCAAATCTGAGTAAACTAACACTGGATTCCTGCTTTAATATGGATCCAACTACCATGTTTGAGAAGGCAACAGCTCTTGAAGCCCTGCGGTCCACTTTTACTGCATCCCAAATGGATATTTTCACAGTGTAAGAACCCCTACAAAAGTCCTATCATCAAAGTCTTCGTCTGGGATAGATGCAGAGGGGAGGACAACCATTTAGGAACGTACAGTTGACAGTTTAGGATAGAGACCAATCCATAGATTGGTCAAAGGAAATGCCATTCCAGTAAAATCTTGCATAGCATGACTCTCTTTCTTGTATTATTTTTCTCATACTCTTTGTCTCTCTCTCGCCCCTGTTTCTTAATCTTTTCCACTTCAAAGATGTAAAACTCTCTAGTTTTGGTTTATTGTGTGTCTGTTCTACTAATGCCTTTCTTCTCTCATTACATTTAAGTTAAGACATTCAGCAGACGCTTTCATCCAGAGTGACTGAAAGTAATGAATGCGTACATTATCATTCTTGCGCCCAGCCCTGCTATTCAAATCCAAGACTCTGGCATTACAAGCACCATGCCCTCACCAAGCCAGCTATATGGGATCTCCTTGTCCTGTGCAGATGCAGCAGCTCCCACAAACCCCACCCCTCCCCCTCCTGCTCATACTGAAACTCTGGGTTGGATTAGAATTGAGCCACACTGCTGGTAATAAGAAACACAACGTGTGAGTCGTTCCGCCTCCTCAGTGTCACATCATCCAGATGAAAGATGGGACACGGCAAGTTCTATTAAATACAGACTAGAAGCACGTATCTGATCCCATTGTCTGAGATCATCTTGAAAGACGCTATTTGAAAAGGCTTTTTAATATTTTGCGTGGATGTTTGGTTAGAGCATGTCTTTCAATTGATCTACTGCATTGTTTTTGGCAGTGATTAATAATTTTAGCTAACATGCTCCTTATAGCTAGCTTAAAGTCAGTCGACCTCGTGCTGCTACGCAAAAGACAGCTAGGGTAGCTAAAGTCTGTTCAGTCACAAAATAAGTAACAGTAAGACATTTTCCATAGTAACAATTAAATAAATAATATTAACACTGTGTTTTGTTTCTGGGCTTGTTTAGGCTTTTAGCGTGTTTTTCTTTAAAAACAAGAAACCAGGCAAGCCTAGTTCAGCCGGCCCGGAATAGAAAGTGTTGATCATGGCTGCCCTCTCTAGATTCTAAACTAGGTCGCCCATGTGAAAGTCTGTGTCTTTAACCACAACACCAAAGAGCTGACCATTTACAGGGTGTCAGTTTAGCACAGGGGCGTTGGGTACTAAGTATATAGGGCCCTAATGTGTAGAGGGGCCCTCAAAAATGTTTGAATCTTGAATAAAGTGGGGAGGGGCCCTCAGAGACCGCCTATGTACAGGGCCCAGAATTTTGTGCTACATCCATGGTGTAGCATATTGACATTATATAATGTTGTCATGCATTAACATCACATCAAGTTTTAATATTTCGTTAGACGCCATTACGCATTGTGTTAAACTTAGTAACGTTTCTTATTAAGTTTACCTGCACAACAAACAGCATCTATTAACTGTATGGCTTTTGCCACTGGCCGTTTTAACAGCTTATTTGCCATTTGTGAATGACATTGATACAATAACTACTGTATCAATATAGGTGACGATAACAGACTTTTACATCAAGTGAAAAGACGAGAGAATCGTGTAGCCAGTGAAGAGTTTGACTATCCTGAAGAAATTCTAAGACATAATTCGAAAATCCACCTGAAATAGTTGCAATATAACAGTAAACTGGTGATGTCCGTTCTTTTAGCAGCAGGATATTATGGTAGCAGCGCTAACTCAGATTCAAGATAAAAGCTATAATTGAATTAAATAAGGCGATATAGTTAACAATCTATTCTGCCAATCTAGGCTTGTCATTTTATGTTTAATGTCCATTCCAATTTTGCTCTTGTCTGTTCTTTTTTTACATGCTAGATTGTTAACTATATGGCCTTCTAAATGTTATTGATGGCTTTTATTGTGATAATGAAAATCTGAGTGCTGCCAGCATAATATCCTGCTGCTAAAAAAACGCTAATGAAGCCTTGTTTGGCCATGACTACAGTAAACAGTTTAATTTTAGGCTTCCCGTAGCTGCAGAAGGTTGTAGCCAGCGATGTTTTTGTCAATTCTGAACAAGTCCTCTTTTACCACTGGCAGTTTTAACAGCTAATTAGCCATTCGTGAATGACAGGAGTCTAACCTGGACCGGGTTATGTAGCCCGAGTAGTGTAACCACTACGCTATTCAACAAGGGGTTATCAGTCAGCCACTCAGTCAGTCAGGGACGGACGGACGGACAGCCTCAGTTAATGGAGATTTTCTGATATTACAATGCAAAACATATACATAAAGCCTCTTTAATAAAAACAAGTCAGCCGGCTAACTCTTGATCCCACTTTGTAGCATACCTGTATGCAGTCTCCACTGGGAAACCCAGAGAACAAGCAGAACTGGGCATCATTAGCGCAACATAGTATCATACAATAGAAGGCTAAGATCTACCTTTAAGACATGATGTGTGTGTATTTTACATGGGCACTCAAAGACTGTTGAATGCTTGAGGCAATAGAAATATGTCCTGTTGTTTTTCAATAAGTACCACTGAGATCAGGGGATTGTTTAGAGTGCTCGTTCAGGGTGGTTTAGTTTTCACCCAGACTCCCTTCAGAGATTTGACGGGAAAAAAAGATAGGGGAGAGAGGAGAGGATGGAGTGAGGGTCGAGAGAGGGAGGGATGGTGAGAGGGATTATAATAAATACAGGGGGAGCGAAGGAGAGTTAGGATAAACATTCAAAATCTGGAAGAGACACTGTTGATGCCCTTTAACAGATTGTGATTGAGTTGAGTATATGAAAAATATTCTGCCTCTCAATTTCCATGAAAAATATTACCACATGAGGACATTACAAAGGAAACGCCAACTCTCTCTCCCTCTCGTTTCACTCTCTCACCTCAGCCCCCCCCCCCCTTCCTCTCTCCCCAGTCCAAATCTCTCTCTGGCTGCTGGTTCCAGTTACTCAGAGGAGATGAAATTAAAGTGAAATGCACTGAGGCCTTGCCCAGACCAGCCAGTGCCAAGGCCCCAGCAAAGGGAGAGGGTAGGCAGGAGGGAAGGTGAGTGAGTTTATGGGTGCCTCTGGAATTTTCTACACTTGCCTTATGTGTAGTAAGGCATGTGGAATTTTCTACACATGCCTTACTATTACTATTAATAGATTGAGATTGTTTTTTTATGTATAAGAGTTTAAAGTAGGCAGCCGCAAAGGTTGTCAAACACACCCTTGCCTGAACTAAAGCATATTTAAGACAGAGACTAAAGAATCCAGGCACTCTCATGCATACACATTGTGAACACTGGCACTTAAACACACACAAACACACTGTGGCGTAAATGAAACGCCTGTTGCCACGTTTACTCATTCTCTGGTCTGTGTGTGGCTGAGTGTGTGTGAGTGTATTGTTTAACATAGTTGGTTTTCCTCCACAAAGCGAAAATGTCAGGCTGCAGACCCCACTGCCAAACCATTTCAGGCTTTACACAAAATTACTATTTTATTACGCTTGGAAACTCCAAATTAAGAGTGTAATGACCTCAGTTTATAATTAGGAACATTTATTTTTCATTGAAAGCATTTACTTATTTTTTCCTTCCGATAGCAAAGGCCCCATGAACAGCTTTAAGCACATCTACTGCATCCATGTGATTTAAGTCAAATATAACACGTGTCCCTAAAGGCTATACTTTCTGTTGCTGTTTTGACATAACTTCAGTTTCACCTAAATTTGGCATTGGTCAAAGGAGGGGTTGTATTTTGTGTTTACAGTACCCAACAAATGTAAATGCCTGGAGCTTGCAAAGCAGCATTGGCAAGAAATAACCAGCTGACAGAAAGAATAGAGCTCTTTGGCAACACACACCAGGTATTTAACACACACCAGGTATTTAATATTGATAGGAGAACGCCTATACAGAAAATAACCTTAGGTTTAACATAATGTTAAATATGGTAGTGCATATTTGATATTATGGGGTGATTTTGCTTCCACTGGCTCTGGGGCATATGTTTATATCAATGGCATTATGAACTTCCAACATTATATCACAAATTCACTGGTTCATCCACACATGATAAGAGTCAATGGATGAAAGAGGCATAATTTTTTTTACACAAATACCTATTGAAGATTGGGTTAGGCTAGGGCATTGGTACCTAAACTATCAAAATAAAAACAAAACAAAACTCGAAAGTTAAGGGAATCATTCCAAGTGATTGTATGTTAATAGCCACAGTTTAGGAAAAGCTAAACTAAGCAAATAAATCAAAATAAAATAACATTAACGCACTAGTACTGGCAATAGCTGTGATAGCACAAACTAAGGCTCTGTCTATTATTGTGATGTACTGTAACATGCAACCTTCAGAGCCAGTATCGAAGCTTTACACCATTTGTCATCCCCATCTCAATGCCCTAACAAGCTACTAGCCTATATCACAGCTGTTGCACTTCCCATTCCACATACATTAGCAATAATTCTAATCATTTAGAGACTTTGAGAGTGTACCAGCAAGTTCAAAAGGGGTTTGCAAAGTAAAAAAAAATTGTGTTTCTGATATATCTTACTGTACATGTGAAGAACATCCTATAGATCAACTTATGTCCTTTACAAATTTTGACAAAAATGACAGACAGAATATTTTATTTTTGTAACTTATTTTTGTAAGAATGAGGAGTAATGAATGCGTCAGTCTTAAAGTTATTTTCTCATTTGGCTGAGGTGAACTAAAATAAGTGATGATAAAAAAAAAGAATGAGCTTTAGGAAAAACCAGAGTGCAATATCAACTGGAGAACAAGTTACTACTGGAGTAACAAATGTTAAGGAGTGAGGTTTCAGCTCAACCGCAGTATAAAGGTCACAGTGATGAATGTTGAGGGGGACATGGTGAGACAAGAGGCAGCAGTGTGGTGAATTGCATCTAATTGATCAAATAGCTGTTTTGCTGTAATCCAGTACAGTACGTCACCATTGTCAAGGTTTGGCAGGATGGCCATTTTTACACGGCTTCACTTGGCAATGTGGGGGTGCAGAGAGGGGGTGAAAAGCAAATGAAAGATGACAATGATGCAGTCTGCTTATGATCTTGTAGAGGGCAAGTCTGGGAAACAGTTTGGACTCATAAAGCCCCGGGAGTTTTCTTCCATTCTGCGTTGCACTGAATTGGGTGATGCCTCAGCCACTCTGGGTGCCAGAAAGCTCACCACAGTAAGTTTTGAATTGTAGCCAGTTGTCTCGCAGTTTGGTTGGAATTGGGTCCAGTAGACAGCTGGAAGGTTTATATTTTAATAAATGTGTCGAGGGATACAGGATTAAGACTCAAGTGTCGCCATTGAACCGAGGCCCTGTCAGTCCTGTGTAGTGTCAAGACAACCGAGTTTGGAAAGATATGTATGTTTAGGGAGGAACTCACATTAATTATCATGACCTTTCATCGACGAAGTTCATGAATTTATCACTGCTGTAGAGAAGGCCAACTTTACATGGAGAATGATGCTTTTAGTTATTTGAAATTGTATCAAATATATATTTACTTTCTCTTCAATCAGGTTGGAAAAGTGGGCTAATCAAGCAGTAGTGACTGCTTTATAGTGTTGCACCATACTGTCTTTCCAGGCTAGTCAAAATACTTCCAATTTTGTATGGCTGTTTAGTTTTTTTTCATGTTTTCTGTAAATCAGGGAGCTGGTTTCTTGTTGCATATCCATTATGTAGGATTAAGTTAAGATTTTAGGTGGGGAACAGATGTTTTTATTCTTATGTTATTGGGTAGGTGGAGGGAGTCTGGAAAAGCATCCAGCAATCCCAGGTTTGTCAGAGAATTTATAGCAAAGCTTTTGCAAATCCCTACTTTGGATTTGTGAATTTGTTGTTGCAACTGGAAATTGGTGGTCAGATAGTCCAGGATTATGAAGAAAAACAATGTCCACAGTAATGTGCAACATTGCGTAGTTTGTCATGCAAGCAGTCTAGCTAACAGTTAACGAGGGAATTGCCTGGGCTAAAGCTGCCTGCACAGGGAGCGAGTCTGAGATGAATGCGTGACAAACTCCCATAATACCATTCAGAGCCTCAGATGTTTATGGGATGATGCCACCTACTGAGACCAGAGGAGTTACAGCCAAGGAACTGCATCGCCAGTATTGTTTTATACAGTGATTAATAGTATTCCTGACTACTTTGTATGCTTCAGAAGCAGACAAACCTTTTAAAACATTTAAAGAACCAATGCATTTGCAGTGCATTTGCTGTTTATCAGAAAAGTGGGTGTTATCGAAAGATGTAGCCTTCTTTGTTGCGAAGCTATTCAATAAAGACTATAATACGTTTTCATGGACAAAAGTAATACAGAATTTTAATTTGCATTTAACCAGCAAAATTATCAAAAATGCATTCTCCTTCACAGTAACGTGTTTCTGAAGGCAATCCTTACTCATGTGAAATATATATAGCCTAAATAGAAAAGGACCATTCTTTGATACTGCAAAAACCCACCATCAGATTGGCCCTATATGAAATATTCCACAAATACTGTAAATGGAATTTCCCTCCGTGATACCAGATCCATCTGGCTGTCTACAGTGAGTTACCTGCTTAAAGAAAACAGTGACTGATGGTCTAGTCATTTCTTTCTGCCTCCTCTTACCACTGACAAGCATGCCTGACGCCCCTCTCTACCTTCACATTGACATGTTTCGTAATAGGGAGCCGGTGGAGTGTGTCTGCAAAACAAAGTTAGGGCCTTCTGTTTATCTGGCCTTGTTCTTAAAGATCCCTGTGATGGTCAAAGGACCAGTGTAATAGACGTAGCTTAATGTGGGGTAATATACAAGATCCAGGGTTATTGTGCTCTAGCTGAGTGTTTATCAGATGAAGAGTAACTTTAGTTGTCCATGAATTCACATTGGGCCTTAGTGAGAGGCTCTGTGTGTTCTCATGTACCAGCAGACAAAGAGGGTTTGTTTTTAGGGTCCTGTTGTTTAAAGACTAACAGAGGTAGATCGTTTATGGCTTTGTTATGATATGGCGGTAGAGAGGGGCATAGGTTTAGTGCTTTAGGGAGATAGATAAAATATATGACCAATTAGACAAAAACCGGGAGACGGGGCTATGACAGACAGATCTCTAAGAAGCTCTTTAAGGGTGCTCTTAGCTGGAGTTAAAGGGTCCGACTAACGGCGTGGAGCAGAGGTCACGGGCGCTGGGAGCCCTATGGAGCAGATAAGGCCACTGCAAACAGGGGACGGTAGTAAATCAATTCTAACCCGGGGGGAGGGGCCACACTCCTCACTGCTATATGCACCATGGAGTAAACACTGTGTTTATGACAACGTTCCCCGGATCCTCTGAATGGGTATCTTTCTCACAGACCCGTTCTAATCCTTCCATCTTGTCGTCCTTCCCATCCCTCCAAGTACTACCAGTGCCAGGTTGAGTTAAGCAAACAGCTTTGGAGTTCACACTCACATTTTGTACATACGGTTGTGCTCAAAAGTTTGCATACCCCTGGAGAATTGGTAATATATGTACCTTTTGTAAAGACAACGTGAGTGAGCAGGCAAAACACATTTTATTTCTTATGGGATTCACATTCAACTGTAGGTCATGACAGAATGGCACAATCATGAAACAAAACATGGCAACAAAGAAAAAAATGAACTGACCTCTGTTCAAGTCTGCATACCCATAGTTCTTAATACTGTGTATTGCCCCCTTTAGCATCAATGACAGGTCCCGAATTTGGTCGTCTTGCATGAATCGCACATTTGAGATCTCCCCAGACTGGCTTGATGATTTTAAGTTCAGGAGACTGTGATGGCCTCTCCAGAACCTTCACCTTTTTCTGCTGTAACCACTGGAGGGTCAACTTGGCCTTGTGCTTAGGGTGATTGTCGTGCACGAAAGTCTAATAGCATCCCATGCGCAGCTTTCGTGCAGAAGAATGCAAATTGTCTGCCAGTATTTCCTGATAACATACTGCATTCATCTTGCCATCAAATTTCACAAGATTCCCCATGCCTTCAGAGCTCACACACCCCCAAAACATCAGTTAGCCGTCACCATGCTTCACTGTGGGGATGGTATTCTGTTCACTATAGGCCTTGTTGATCCCTCTCCAAACATAGCGCGTATGGCTGTGACCATAAAGCTCTATTTTGGTCTGGTCACTCTAAATTAGTGTGCCAGAAGCTGTGAGGCGTGTCAAGGTGTTGTCGGGCATATTGTAACCAAGCCTTTTGGTGGCATTGGTGCAGTAAAGGATTCTTTGTCGTATCGTCATAGTGTGCTCCTTGAAACAACCACACCGTCTTTTTCCAGAGGCTGTATTCCTCCTGAGGTTACCTGTGGGTTTTTCTTTGTATCCCAAACCATTCTTCTGGCAGTTTTGGCTAAAATCTTCCTTGGCCTACCTGACCTTAGCTTGGTATCAAGAAATCCCCGAATTTTCCACTTTTTAGTAAGTGATTGAACAGTACTGACTGGCATTTGTAAGGCTTTGTATATCTTTTTATATCCTTTTCCATCTTTATAAAGTTCAATTACCTTATTACGCAGGTCTTTTGACAGTTCTTTTCTGCTCCCCATGGCTCAGTATCTAGCCTGCTCAGTGCATCCATGTGAGAGCTAACAAACTCATTGAATATTTATACACAGACGCTAATTGCAATTTAAAAAGCCATAGGTATGGGAAATTCACCTTTATGATTCCAGGGCTTTCAAAGAGGTTCTATGACTCAGATCGCATTGTGTTTTTGAGGGAGTAGTGAGACATAAGGCAAACTTCAAAAAGTGCAACCAAAATATCAAAGAATATCAAAATATCAACCATCAAACAATGATATAACGGCCAAGTCCATTGTCTTTCAATACTATTTTTATTACATCATGCATGGGAATCATGGCTACAGTGTGTTGGCAGGGCATGACATAATAAAGCTGCTGTGAGGGATATGTTCTGTTCTATAAATAGTACTTTTACCTCAAACAGGACAAGGCTTTTGGCCTGGGATCCCAAAATTACACTACATGCGTAAAAGAACAGAGGACCTTTGTATACACCACTCCTCAGCACATGGGCAATTAATGTAGTGGACTCTGTCTGTGTGTGTACCCACTTTGACTGAGATAATTTTGTCTGACACAGCTGTCTTAAGATGAATCCACAAATTAAAAGTGGATCAGGATAATGGCGTCTGCCAAATGACGAAAAATGCCAACGTTAAATGTTCTGTCTAGGGGGTCGTGTCTGACGTTGATCCAAATGAACCCAGTCTATGTGCGTCAGTCTCTGGCTCCTGTAGGCATGGCCGCTGTTGGGGAGAATGTGTTGGCTGAGCCTGCTGTAACAGCCCTCTTCAAGCAAAAACACACTCCAAAACACTTCCTCTCTCTCACACACACACATACACAGACACACACACAAGCAAACCCAAATGGAAGCACATACATTCAAACTGTTGATATCATATATGTACAATATTCAATATTGGGTAAAGATGAGCTTTGCCAAGAACACTAAACCATTTTTCAACAGAGAGAGAATGAAATCCCATCAATCGTAGGTCATTATGGGTGGCTAGATCTAAATATGAACAGATGTCTTATTACTACAACTAAGACATTGATTGATTTCTTTAAATTTTTTGGCCATTTACATTATATCATAATTAAGTCTGGTTAAAATCACATTAATCATTCAGTCAGGTTTGTACAGAATAGAAAGCAGAGTTGGTCAAATATGTTTCTCTGAGCAATTGTATTAGCATGAACAAATAGTGTCACCTTTTTGAGCATTCAATATAGCTGTCTTTGAATTATATACAATTATATTATAATTATATTATATTATTATAATACTTATATGTTTTTCTCCAAAACGTTTTAGACTTGACTACATAATAATGAATAGTATGCAGCATATGATTTCATCCGAAGCAACTTACATAATGCATCTATAAATGTCAACATATAATAATAATTTCTTCTGTTTAATAGACATATCTGAACAACGCAATGGTTCCAGTTCTCTATCTTTCATGTACTTTGTTTTTCTTGCCAATTTTGTGATATCCAAATTGTGAATGATGTCGAAATTTGAATGAATAAGCAGAAAACAGCTTATTAAACAGCAAAAAAACTAACAGAAAAGGAACCAGGCATGCCTAGTTCAGCTGGCCCGCAATTATAAGTGATGAAAGTTGTGGCCCTCACTGGATTCAAACCTGGATCTCTCACTTAAGCAGCTGTGTGTTTAACCACTACACCACAACACTGTAGGTTTACCCAGTATCGGTAAAGCATCTCGACATTAGATCATTTTGTCAAGCATTAACATCACGCCAAGTTTGAATATTTCGCTAGACACCATTTAGCATTGTGTTAAACTGACTAATGTTTCTTATTAAGTTTACCTCCACTACAAATAGCATCTATGAAATGCATGGCTTTTGCCACTGGCCGTTTAAACAGCTTATTAGCCAGTAATAGGCTTACTAATATCTAACTTACTACTTGAACTTAACCCAACCAAAGCTATTTCATTGTGCAAAAACATTTGTTTTTCTTTCATTTGTGAATGACATTGATACAATAACTATCAATATAGGTTATGATAACTGACTTTTGCGGAATCC
Organism: Esox lucius; assembly: GCF_011004845.1. Lineage (NCBI taxonomy): Eukaryota > Metazoa > Chordata > Actinopteri > Esociformes > Esocidae > Esox > Esox lucius. The sequence continues at coordinate 18,771,133 of NC_047583.1, forward strand.
TGGAAACCCCTACCCTTACCCTGCCCAAGGGGTTTTTATCTTGCCTATATTACTTCAAAAATCATGCACGGACGTGTACTTTAAAAATTCAACAGAAATAGTTGCATTTTTATTTTAGGCTTACTAACGTAGCTACTGAAGGTTGTAGCCAGCAAAGTTTTTGTCTATCCTGACCCAAAAAGCATGCACGGATGCATACTTCGAAAACACACCAGAAATAGTTGCAACATAAATGAGAACAGTGTAATTTCAGGCTTACTATAACATAGCTACTGAAGGTTGTAGCCAGCAATGTTTTTAAATATCCGGAACAAATCCTAATGCCAAATTTGCTTTGACTGTAACGAGATTTGAACGCAGGACCTATTGGTTAGACAAAATTTGAAGTTGAAGAGAGAAGTCAGTAAGTGCAGACAAGGTCTTCAAAGCATTTATAAATATTCTGTATGGATTAATAGTTCTAAGATCCCTCCCATTGTATTTTCCAACTCATGCAACATTTCAACAAGTCTCGGTGCCATTATTCTCTTACATCTCTTATTGAACGGCATTGAAGACAGAGGTTTCCATCCATTCACACCCCTTCTTTTTTTACCCTGCATTATTATTTATAAAAGGAAACTTCAAAAGGAACTCTGAATTTCAGTCTGATTATTTTCTGTCACTTCACAGATGTAGTGTACATGCCCCCTAACATCATATCAAAAAGATCAAAACTGTCCCTTTATGCCAACTACTATCCTCCTTCTTTGCAGGCTGCAGCAGTACCGTCAGGTATGGACTCGACACAGTTAATTGTGAATCCTACCAGAACACGGGCCTACCCTGTAATCATGAGAAATAATGCTCCAACCCAACGCTCTGGTTAAAGACACAAGTCTGACCCCAAAAACAACTACAATTAGCAGTAACATGTAATTTGGGTTCGACTTGCGGGTGAGAGTTTTGATATAATCTTGTTTTTTTCTGCAACAGAAGGCCCACAATTTAGCATGAAAAGGAAAAGCCACACCAACATTGTCCCTAAAAGCATTTAAAGAACACACAACCTCCTGTGGAAATACGTCTTACAATGGATCGTGTGTGTCCTTGCAAATATTTCCACTTGAAATTCCCATGACACCTTGTGCTTGTACCTGCAGGGCGTCAGCTCAGTGCTTAGCAAATGATTTTGAAGAGGCAAGGCAGCAGAACACATTTTTGTTTTCTATTCAACATTGTGTTCTTCCATTTCTGTCTACTGAATGTGATCCAGTCATATTAAACCCTCTGCCTTATGACTTCATCAACTTCCTGGTAAGGTTTTACAATTTAGATGTCAAGCTTCTCACTGTGTTCCCAATAATTACTTAACCCTCCTGTGCAATTCCCTTTTGGTAATGGTACCAAACACAGGCTCTAATAGCCTTTAATATCACTGTGGCATGTTATGGTTAATTAACTAGTTTATAAGTTGGCCTAAACAAACCTTGACATTGTACCCCTACCATTAACACATGAAAGAACACCCAGTTCTAAAGGTTTGCACTTAAAATCAAATCCCACCGGGTGCATGTGACATTTCAACATACTGCATAGTTTTCATTTACATAAGCTTAATTGGTCAGCTAACTTGAATTTAATATGAAATCAAATGTTTAAAAGGCAAGTCATTAGATTTTCCCCACAATGGTATTCAGGTTGAGGAAACAACATTAGAGGTCTAGAGCATTGTTTACTCAGTGCTATAATATCTCAGGTTCAGAAAGTCACAAAATGACCTTTGAAACGTTTCCTTCCTTTGAGCAAAACCCTCACTTACAGCAATGAACCCAGCCCACCCCCAACTGGTCGACTGAGGACATTTCTGTGGTCAAGGAGATTGAGCCACTATTGGAGCACGCAAGACTACAGTGTTTCCAGAGCTGTTACAACTGTACATTGGCACTGTTTCCTTGCATGTATTTGTTATTTTCAACTCATTTCCTTCCCACAACATCTTTGGCTAGAGCTCACCTCCCCAGCGGCTAGGTCACCCACACAGCCACACACTCAACAGCTCGCAATCGAGTAATTGGTAAAATATGTATGGCAAGAGTGTTGTATACATACACATACAGACAAAGTATGTGTTATGGAAAATACCCATTCCTGTGTGTTTTTCTGTTGGGTCCACGGAGATGTTGGTAATTATTTGAACTTAGTGTCTGGAGCCTATCATTTCACTTCCCTCAGACAAGCTCCAAGTCGTTCGTTTCAAGAATCCCAACAGCAATATCATGAGGTTTCTCTACTCACCACAAATTGCTGGTACAAGTGCTGTATTTCAAACATGCAAGACCATGTAAAATCCATTTATTGCAATATCAAAGCCGCTGCGCCATGTTGTTTAGGTTGGAGATATAAAAGGCCAAACTGATTTGCATTCATTATTCACAATGGAAGATGACAGGTCACTGTCTTTCCTTTACACCAGGTACTTTGTTTTGCAGACAAGCTGTTCTTTATCTGAGCATAGCCAATAAGACTCAACAAATCAAACAGTCAATAAAAGGGATAAAAGACAGAAAGCTTCAAACCAAATCCTCCTATTAAGCATCAGACTCTTGTGATTCTTATACTTCCAAATATAACACTTGAGGTACAGTAATGCCTCCAGAGGATCACTAGCGCAGCAATAAAGATCGGATTTTACTGCTGGCTGCCTTCTAGTCTCACCCTCATTGATTTACCCCTTGCTTTGAGCATTGCAACAGACAGCAGTTATTGTAATCGACCCTGACATCATTTCAGAATTGAGATTTGAATAGGTTTATTTGTAAGACTGCAGCTTTGATGGTTGTTTACTCGAATTACACATTACAATAATTTGTAGTTTCCTCCCTCTAGCGTCTACGGGAATACAAGAAAAAAATACAGAAACAATGTATTTTGAACTCTAGATAACCTAAGCAGATAACTATATAACAACTGTATAGCTACAATGTTTGGTTTGGAATAATTTTTTCGAGGTGTCTATTTGACACAGCAGGGGTCTAATAGCCACAAGGCTGCTAATAGGCTATTTACACTCACCCAAATAAATGACACTACGTGACGGAGAGATACGTGCATCAACGGTAGCAGGCACCAAAGGATACTGGTCATCCGGCACTGGCAGCATACTCAGCGCAGTAGTTAGGTCGTTAGTCTCGTGATCTTTAGATTGTGAGTTTGATCCTCAAAGGGGGCATGCATTTTACTGCATGTCCTTGTGCTGTACTTGTTCAATAACAATAAAGTAAAAAAATATGTACAAAAGTTGATGGCTACGTGCCTCAACGGTTGCAGGTGGCAAAGGAGGATTCAATTAAAAAAGGTCGGCTACATTAAATACAAAATATAAAATGTTCAACAACGTTGTATTTTCTCGCTCTTGGTATAATTAAATTAAATGATCCAATGTGCAAACTTCTATGGTTAGCTATGCCCAGCTAATTTAGCAACTGTATCTCCTGCAGTTAATTGAAATACTGTGCGGTGTTGCCATATAGCTATATTACGTTTTTAACCACTAAAAATAGGGCTAATGGTTCAATTTTAGACTGTAGTAACAGATGATGTAGTAACAATGATGTTCGCTAGCTAACTTTGGATGGGTACATTGGGGAATTTATATGCATATTATCAAAGTTTCAAAGGTGCATTTGATGTCCTGAATTTGGTTTTATACAATTGTTCTTGTGACATATGTGATTAATAATTCCAAGGCTCAGCACAGATATTCATGTTTTGTGCTACCTGGCCAAGGCCAAAATGTGAATATAGTGCTTGTCTGCATCATGAAAAAATTACAACAGGTAGAACTAATTCTGGGTGTTTTTTGTATTAGTGACATGCATACACAGGCTGTAGTAATAAACCTGAAACTTACAGATGAATGAAGTCTCTACCTCACCAAATCATAGGGTGTTTACCGTGTACTAGTCAAAGTAAATGTAGATCGATGCAAATAGTATTGGGGTGTGATTAGTTTCAGTATTTGCACTCGGGTAGTTGGCTACAGACACATGGGTACAAATTGTCTGCCATTATATACACCTGGGTGTAAATAGATACATAGGCTATTTCCACTCCTGGTGCAAATATCATTGTTAGGTACATACACTTGTGTGCAAATAGCATTGTTGGCTAGGGACACTTGGGTGCAAATAGCATTGTTGGCTATGGACACCTGGGTATAAATAGCATTGTTGGCTACGGACACCTGGGTACAAATAGCATTGTTGGCTACGGACACCTGGGTGCAAATAGCATTGTTGGCTACGGACACCTGGGTATAAATAGCATTGTTGGCTACGGACACCTGGGTGCAAATAGCATTGTTGGCAATGGACACCTGGGTACAAATAGCATTGTTGGCTACGGACACCTGGGTGCAAATAGCGTCTGCCTGATTTTTTTGTCACCTATCTTGCCTGAGGTATAACAATAACCTAGCAAACTTAACACTTTTTGTATACTTTTCCCAGGCTAGTGTGGCACTGGAGAGAGAAATATGAAGGGTAGCTTACAACTAGCTCTAGATAGGCTAGCTTGCTATGGACAGTTTAACTGAAAGAGAAATAGGGCCAACAGTTCGACTTTGACGTCAGTATTAGCCTTTGTATCAACTGAAATGGAGTAAAAATACCCATAAAACCTTGCAGCAACAATGGAAAATATGATATTTGCATTTTTCTGTGTTTGTATGGTGGACAGATAACACCATCAACAATATTTCAATCTAGCTGTGGAATACATTTACGTCAACAAACTCTAATCCCATTAAAATGGTTTTGAAAAACCAATGGATTACAGCTGGGCTAGAATCAGACTGCACTTCAATTTGACCTGCATATGCAATGGTATTCATGACACAAACATGATCCTTGATTGGTGAAATTAGAGGAGAAAGGACTCTTTCGCAATTTTCCATTCTTAATCGAATTCTGACTGCAGGTTAACATGGGGCAAGACCCCCCTGGGGTAAGAAGCCCCCCCATGTAAAAATCCCCCAACACCTCCTCTGGCTGCCACTAGTCTTAACTACAAATTTCCTCTGTATCATGACATCTTCTCAGCCACCTTCTCAACTACAATTTTTTTTTTTATTATGTATCTCATTTTAAGGACTGCTTGGATTTAAAACATTGCCTTATTTAAATTATAGTAAGTTTTGCTGTATAAAATGGCATGTAAGGAAAATGTAAGTGGTGTAAAAATGTGGCCAATTCGTAAAAAACATTAGGCATTATCTTCTATTGGGATAAGATTCCCTGGGGGTCAACCTACCCCATGAGGGGGCATATTACCCCAGTAGCTGGAAAAAATGCCCCTTTATGAAATACACTTTATGAAATACTAATTAATCTGTCAACTGTTGCCATTTATTTTGCTTTAAAATCCATTACCCTACGCATTGCCATCTTCACTCAACTTTTCTTTTTTTGTTCAGTAAATAAATATTGATCTTAGGGGAGACGTATTTGCCCCATTTTACCCTATTTGTTGAATCATCACATTTTTTCTTCCTTGTTTTTGTCCATTTCTTTTCAGTGTGCTATACTAGCATATTGTCCAACTCCCATGAAATATGTTTCCAATCCCGGCAGTAACAATCAGATGGAAAACAGCAGCAAATAACAAACATAACACCTACCATGAATTCAACATTCATGAAAGGGGAGCTTCAGACTTCCAAGGTGGGACAATTTGGAGGTGTGGCCTTGCCATACCCCAGCCAACATGGCTAGCTAATGGAGCCTAGGCTCTGCTAACTTGTTAGGTTCTAGAAGTGTGCTTTATAATGTTAGGCTAGGTAGCTACAAAATTTGTTGGAATTGCAACTGATGTAGCTAATACTTCATGATGCAAGTGCAGTTTACTTGCAGTAAAATTTAAGTAGGTAGCTAGTTAGCAGATATTTACCATCCATATTCCTTAAATTGAGGTTTGCCTGTGCAAAGTCAAATGTAATTCCCTGGGACATGAGTCGACTACAGGGATAAGGTTGGGACAAACAACAAACATTCAATGGTCCCCCTGGGGGTGGTTGGTGCTTTACCCATTCTTTTTAACCTTGGGCTGTCTGCTTAAATGACTAAGCCAGAAGGTGATTTATTTGGACTACAGTTTGCAGTTCATTGACTTCCCCATATACTGTCAGAAAAGTGGTCCTGTGGAGGGAAACTCACCTCATCACCTGCCAACATATGTCTCTCATAAGGGTTATAAATGGCAGCCATCTTGAACCACAACACTCATCGACCATCAGTTATTGCAGGTTATTACCTGGGTGTGTCTGCAGCAGTGAGACCCTTGTTTCCCTTAGACAGGATGTCATACTGCAGGTTCCTACGCCCCTCTAGGTGCTTAGGATGATGTAGATGCTGAGTCATAATTTTTTCTACAGTAATGTCAGTTTACTTCAGTTCATTCAACCGTGTTAGGTCATTCAGACCTCCCTGTATCCCTCCTCAGCTACCTTATCTTTCAACATACTGTATCCACACCAGGAAGTCAGTAGACATGTTGCAAATAAAATCTTTAAGTCGGCAACAGTAATAAGCTCCAGTGCTCGCCAAACCTTTCTGAAAAATGATAAATTTTTTGTCAAAATATAGCCAGAGATCTATTGTTCAGGATTATTTTTAAACTAAAAGCCTATGCAACATTACCCTATTATAAAGAGTGCTGAAGTAACAATGTGTTATCTGATAGGATATAGACCCAATATATTATCACTGAATAATGGCAATCCTTAAATTGGCAATACATTTATATTTACAAAGATCTAATGTCTTTGATCTCACTGGTAATAAATGCAGTTAGGTCTGGAAATAATTGGACACTAACACAAGTTTTGTTATTTTGTCTGTCAAACAAAATATATTCAAGTTACAGTTAAATAATGAATATGGGCTTAAAATGCAGTTTCTCAGCATTAATTTGGTATTCACATCCAATTTGGAGGAAGGGTTTAGGAACTACAGCTCTGTAATATGTAGCCCCCTATTTTTCAAGAGACCAAAAGTAATTGGACAATTGACCCAAAAGCTGTTTCATGGACAGGTGTGGGCTATTCAATTTTTATTTCATCATCAATTAAGCAGGTAAAAGGTCTAGAGTTGATCCTAGGTGTGGTATTCGCACTTGGAAGTGTGGCTGTGAAACAGGCCATCCTTAGGCTGAGAAAAAAAGCACACACTGGTGAGCTCTGCAACACAAAATGGCCTGGACGTCCACGGAAGACAACAGTGGTGGATGATTGTAGGATCCTTTCCATGGTAAAGAAAAACCCCTTCACAACATCCAGCCAAGTGAAGAACACTCTCCATGAGGTAGGCATATCATTATCCAAGTCTACCGTAAAGAGAAGACTTCATGAGAGCAAATGCAGAGGGTTCACCACAAGGTGAAAACTATTCATAAGCCTAAAAAATAGAGAGGCCAGAATAGACTTGGCCAAAAAACATCAAAAAAGCCAGCCCAGGTGTGGAACAGCATTTTGGACAGATGAAACTAAGATCAACCTGTACCAGAATGATGGTAAGAAAAACATTTGGTGAAGGCTTGGAATGGCTCATGATCTGAAACATACCACATTATCTGGAAAAACATTTTGGAGGCAGTGTTATGGCATGGGCATGCATGGCTTCCAATGGCACTTGATCACTAGTGTTTACTGATGTGACAGAAGCAGCTGGATGGATTCTGAAGGATAGAGGGATATATTGTCTGCTCAGATTCAGCCTAATTCAGCGAAGTTGAATGGATGGCACTTCAATTTAAAGATGGACAATGACCCAAAGCATACTGCAGATGTAACCCAGGAGTTTTTTAAGGCTAAGTAGTGGAATATTCTGCAGTGGCCGAGTCAACTACATGATCTTAACCTAACTGCATATGCATTTCACTTGCTGAAGACAAAACTTAAGGCAGAAAAACCAACGAACAAACAACTGAAGACAGCTGCAGTAAAGGCCTGGCAAAGCGTCACAAAGGAGGAAACCCAGTGTTATGTGATGTCCATGCATTCCTGACTTCAAACAGTCATTGCCTGCAAAGGATTCCCGACAAAATATAAAAAATGAACTTTTTATTTATGATTGTGTTAATTTGTCCAATTAAATTTGAGCCCCTGAAATAAGGGGACTGTGTATGAAAATGGTTGCAATTCCTAAACGATTGATACAATATTTTTGTTCAACCCCTTGAATTAAAGCTGAAAGTCTGCACTTTAATTTCATCTCAGTTGTTTTATTTCAAATCTATTGTGGAGGCGTACAGAGACAAAATTATGAAAATTGTGTCATTGTCCAAATATTTCCAGACCTAACTGTAATTGTTTTATAAACTTGTGAGGAACATCTGACAATGTTAATTATTAGCTCTTTATTTTCCTGGGGACTGCATCTGGTCCGTCTCAGTGGAGGAAGGAGAGAGCAGCCTTTGGCAGCCCTTCAAATGTCTGAACATTTTTATACGTGGAAATGAACCTTAAAATGAGCAGACAACCAGACAAAGTGAAGTATTACATGGTATTGAAAAACACACAAATCATTAATTTGTATGCGAATTGATACACTTTGCTACTCATAAAGCTGAAGGGCTGGTTGCAACCAGAGATGGGCATTTTATGACTTTATAAAAGTCTAGCATAAAAAGTGTTGACAGTGCTAAATTAATAACAAAACCTGAACTCACCTCATAAAAGCAGAATCTCTTTGTTGTATTCACTGATGTTCTTTCTGTATTCCTGGTCTCTAGGCCCATTTTGAAATTGCCTGGTATCAACTTTGCATGTTAAGAATGAGTAGAATTGTGCCATGTGTGTTCGTAGTAAATACTTTTCTTATTTTTTTACTGTCTGTCTGTTCTGTCCCCCTGGTCACTTGGACAAGGGCTCTTTGGATCCACTTTTACTCTCTCTGCCCATCCCCCATGTAAAGATCCCATGGGGCTAAAAAAAAATAAAAAATTGAGCACTCAGGGATAAAAATACCTATTACAGTCTTGCCTCCACTGCTGAGTGTAAATGCCTTGAATGACATTATGTTGGCTGTGGTTTTTCTTCGGACAGGGTCACCCGAATCTTCTCATGGAATCAGTTTTAGTGTTCATGACAACAAAAAAATGTGTTTGACCGTATACTGTAGAATCCAGACAATGCACATGAATAAACGCTGAGAATTACTGCAAGGACAAAGACTCTGTACTGGAAGCACATGGGCGCGTGAATGAACATGCCCCCACCCACACCACTATTCAGAGATTGGAGGTAGCATATAAATGCATGTCTATAATATAGGCTCATGCCCTGTAAAATTTCCATCCAGATGTTTCAAAACAGACCTACTAGGTTCTTCCAGAAGTTTTTACAGGAAGAGGGAGGCAGATACACCATGTTGGTCTGTAATTAATGGCAGATTTTATGTTTGTCTCTGCTGGGTGTGCCAGAAAAGATGAGTATAGACACAACGATTAGAACAAGCAGAGCTCTGGAACAGTGCCGTGTCCAGACTTTTTTGACTGGGGTGACCCAAATGGGGCACTGAAGTACGAGCATGTGCACACGCACACACATCTGATTAGCATTAATTTACTATTTATCTCCGCTACCCATATCTACTTTACATTCCTGTATTGAAAAGCCTACCAATCACAACGCAACAGAGTGGCACCCTACAAATGTAATATAAATCTTCCATACTTTATTTAAAGAGTTTGTACTTCCAATAGTAGGCTACATATAAAAGAAAACAATGCACATTAAAAAAAACTAGTAATAGAATGAAGTGCCAACAAACATATTAATAAATGAGCCTGTGTGGACAAACTATTTACTTGACTACAACTTATAACATCCAAGTGAAAGATATAACACCAACATCTCAGAAAAAAAATAAAAAACAATCACTGAGTTAGAAAAAGGATCACCCCCTTGTGTCAGTATTTTGTTGAACCACCTTTTGCTTTAATTACAGCCTTTAGTCTGTTGGGATGTGTCCCTACTATCTTTGCACATCTAGACGTTGCAATATTTGACCACTCTTCTTAGCAGAACTGCTCAAGTTCAGTTCAATTTGATGGTGACCGTTTGTGGACTGCTGTCTTCAAGTCATTCCACAGATCTTCAATGGGGTTTAAGTCTGGGCTCTGACTAGGCCATGCAAGGACCTTTTTCTCCTTCAACCACTCTGTGGTAAGTTTTGCTGTGTGCTTTGGGTCATTGTCATGTTGGAAGGTAAATCTTCTTCCCATTGACAACTTTCTGGCAGAGAACAGCAGATTTTCCTCAAGAATTTGACAGTATTTTGCCCCATCCATTTTTCCTTTTATCCTGTCAAGTGCTCCAATCCCTGCTGCAGAGAAACAACCCCATAATGATATTACGACCTCCATGCTTTATTGTAGGAATGGTGTTATTTGGATGGTGAGCTGTATTGTATTTTCGCCAGACATATCATTTGGCATTGAGGCAATTTTAGTCTCATCTGACCACAACACCTTTTTCCACGTGGCCTTAGAATCTTCAAGGTGCGTTTTGGCAAAGCTCAGTCGTGACTGCATGTGGCCTTTCTTGAGGAGTGGGTTTTTTCTTGCAGCCCTCGCATACAAGCTACATTTGTGGAGAATTTGTGATATTGTTGTTACATGCACACAATGACCACTCTTTGTCATGAATTCCTTCAACTGCTTCAGAGTTGCTGTCGGCCTCTTGGTAGCCTCTCTGACCAGTTTCCTCCTGGCTCTTTCATCAGGTTTGGAGCGACGTCCTGACCCAGGGAGGGTCTGTGTTGTACCAAATACCTTCTACTTCTTAATAATAGACTTCACTGTGCTTCTAGGCCTTTGACATTATAATTTTTTTTGTATCCATCCTTTAAAAACATTTTTTATCCATCTCCTGACTTGTGCCTGTCCACAACATTATCCCGGAGATCTTTTGACATTGCCTTGCCACCCATAGTTGATTGTTTTCTTCAGTTGCACTACCAAGGACTGAAATGCTTCAGGAAAAGCTTGTTTCATGCTGAGCTAATCAAAATGACCATAGCTGATCACAGTTGAAAGTCAATTGGCTTTGTGTGCTATTGAGAAGGTGATTAACTACACCTGGTTGGGTTTACAAGTCATTTTTAGGAGGGTGGTGATTCTTTTTCCAACTCAGTGATTCTGTTTTTTTTCTGACAAGTTCACTTGGATGTTGTAAATAAGTTGTAAATACAGCTGAATAAAACAAAAAACAAAATTGTCCGTTTTCATTTCAGGCTGCAAAGCAACAAAATTGGATTATTTTCTATACCCACTGTAATTGAAAAACAACAATTCCTAATCATTAGGCGGGTCACACTGTGTTTGTAACACCATTATCAAAATATTTGAGCTATAAACAGATGTCTTTGCCTTTGTCACACTTTGGTAAAATGTTATACTGTAAATTTTTGTATCATCTGCATAGCTATGGTAGTTCATGTTGTTCTGCAGAATTTGGCCCAGGGGTAGCATATAGAGATTGAACAGAGAACGGATTCCTGGGGAATTACGCATAGACACCCTATCAGATTCATGATTGCCAAAGATGACAAAGTAACTACGACCATCTAAATAAGACCTGAACCAATTAAGGACTGTCCCGGAGAGTCCTACCCAATTTTCCAGCCTGTCCAGAACTGTTCTATGATCTACAGTGTCAAATGCAACACTCAGATCTAATCAAACCAGAACTGTTATTTTATCCAAATCAGTATTCAGTTATATATAATTTAAAAGTTTTATCAGTGCCGTTTCAGTACTGTGGTGAGGTCAGAAGCCTGACTGAAATTTGTCCAAGAGACCGCTTGAGTTCACAAAATAGCTAAGTTGATTGAATACAAATTTCTCAATGATCTTGGCTATAAAAGGGAGATTTGATAAAGGTCTATAGTTGTTCAATATAGATGCATCCAGTGTTCTATTTTTTAATAGGGGCTTAATGGCAGCTGTTTTTAGAAAAAAGAAAAAAACGTTGGATGGCAGTGTGTTGAGACAACATGTGGAAGCTTTAAGATGTCTCTTTTATGGCTTTTTGATCAATTGTATTAAATTGTGACATAAGTTATTTTGGTGGTCACAGTGAAGGTACAGTGTCATTGTTTGACTGTGTAGTTGGTCCGTCTAATACTTGATTTTTTCCACTAAAGAAACAAGCAAATTCATAAAATTTCTCAATGGACAAGAGTTCTGATGCTATCTGCTTTAGGTGGTTGTAAGCTTGTTGAGTGCTGGTATTTTTAATGTGCTTGTTGTTCATTCCAGATAAATGTTGCTGTCTAGCCCTGCGTAATTCATAGTTGAAGCTACAAAGGCTTTGTTTTCAGATGTCATAGTGGATTTAAAGTTTAGTTTTTCTCCACTCCAACATTTCTGCATTCATTTTTCAGGGCACTTACCATCATGGTGTTTCTCCAGAGTATTTTGTTTGCTCAGAGTTTTCTTTACCTTTACCGTTACAACACGATCCATGAATTTCAATATTTTGTTCGTTAAAATGATCCAGGAGTACATGAACTGACTCTGCACTTATTGTTGGTAAGATAGCTATGTCCTTAAACTGAGCATTAGTACTCTCATTAATGTACCCTTTATCTTAACAGAAGCAGAGTTTACATGAACATCCGGTGTGATCAGGGATTCAAAAAAGACACAGAAATTATCAGACAGGGCCAAGCCTTCAACCATGACTGAGGAAATATTGAGACATTTTGAGATAACCAGATCTAAAATGAGGCTTCAAGTGTGCTTATGCTCTTGCACATGTTGAGTGAGATCAGAAGTGTCAAGTAGTGACAAATAAAAGTTATTTGGCATTATAGTCCGTATTACTACCTATGTGGATGTTAAAATACCCTGTTATAATAAACAAGTATTCAACGGATATAATACAGTAGTTCAGCAAAATCATCAATAAAATTTGCAGAATATCGTGGAGGTCTGTAAATGGTTAAAAGCAACATTTTGGGAGCACCCTTCAATGAAAACAGGTATTCAAAAGAAATAAAATTACCAAGTGTATTTTCTTTGCACTGGAATATATCTTTGAATAGGGCAGCCACTCCAACCATTTCGACACGTATTCATACAACCACATTTTTCAGGGGCTGTCTCGTTGAGAACAGTAACAATCTTCTGTTAGCCACGTTTCAGTGAGAAATATAAAATCTAAGTTGTTGAATACAGATGAAAGTACAATATATTAATTTTGGACAATATATTTTCCATGAAAAATACAATATTAAGGCACACCATGAGATCCAGGTGGGGTGACAAGGGCTGCCACATCACTTATCCCCATGTGACACTGCATGACCTGCAGGTATTGTCTGATACTTCGCATTGACAGGTGTTTGACTGAGAGTGGCTAACTTGACACACCTGAACAATACAGGGATTTTAACAGTGGTATCTATTTATTTGTATGTCAAATTAGTCATATTTAGCTTATATTTGTATTGATAAAATGGGCTTTGCTATGAATGACAGTATAAACCACTGTATATAAATATAGCAAAAGTGAAACATCCACATCCCAAGTCAAAGCAGACAAAGTTTTAAAGAAGGAAAATGCATACATACAGTGATGTGCAGGTAGAGCTGAAAGGCCTTCATCACCAGTATCCTAGCTAGTCTACAAAAACACAAAATAAGTTGTCTGCAGAATGTTAATAGAATCAGCCTTTTTTAAGTAGGCTAAGTGGTATGTTAAACAACCTAAAATAAATGAGTATTGCACTTTTACACAATTGACTTTTAACTTTAGTTTCAATGTCTGACAATTAACTGCAATGTCATTAATATTACCAATGGAAAGTACTTACTAAAGAGGAATCTGGAATGATCAGGATTGGACATACCCATGTTTAAAGCTAAATCTGGAAGCTCCTGCTGTATATCCCTTCCAGTGTCAAGCTGACTCTCATCCTCTGACTGGCTAGCACTGGATCCAGCTCTGCTGTTCTGGATTTTTTTCTTTTGAAAATGTTCTTAATGTTCAGATTTCTTTTCATTCTGTAATAGTCGCATGACACATCTCACTTTATATCTTGCACAACACGTTTTATTATGTATGCATGAATCAATGTGACATGCAAAACAAACGCCTGATATACACTATTGCATTTTTTCCTGTATGTGGGGCGGACTGGGTCGGGGTATATGTGTAAGGTGTAATAATGACAATTATGCATTGTGTTAAAGTACATAGCTAACATTAGCACCGTTGACAAAAGATGGCAGCACCAGCATTTCCTGCTAAAGTTCATGATCCAATAGGAAGCAGATCAGATTTGCTAACAAGCATCATGGAAATCAAAAAAGACGAGGTGAAACTATTTAGTTTATTACGGCTAAAACTTTTTTAACCACAGGCTCAGTATGTGTATTAAGTCTACTCACATCTTTCAAGAGCGACAAGTAGTGACTAGCGAGATATGACCAAGCATAAAAATGTTTATCGCATGGCGCATGGTTGATCTACCGCTCTTCTGTTGGTTTATTGGCAGCTGGTACTCAACGATAACCGGCACGCTCAAAATCATCATCATCTTCTTCCACTTATCCGGGGCCGGGTCGCGGGGGCAGCAGTCTAAGCAGAGATGCCCAGACTTCCCTCTCCCTAGACACTTCCTCTAGCTCTTCCGGGGGGGACACTGAGGCGTTCCCAGGCCAGCCGGGAGACAGTCCCTCCAGCGTGTCCTAGTTTTTCCCCGGGGTCTCCCCCCGGTGGGACGGGCCCGGGAACACCTTCCCGGGAGGCATCCGGAACAGATGCCCAAGCCACCTCAGCTGACCCCTCTCGATGTGGAGGAGCAGCGGCTCTACTCTGAGCTCCTCTCGGGTGACCGAGCTTCTCACCCAAGAACTCTCCACCAACCTGAAAGCCACTCTTTTCCGACTGAGGACCATGGCCTCGGATTTGGAGGTACTGATTTTCATCCCAACCGCTTCACACTCGGCTGCAAACCGTCCCAGTGCATGCTGAAGGTCCTGGTTTGAAGGGGCCAACACGACAACATCATCCGCAAAAGAGCTGAGACGAAATCGTGTGGTCCCCAAACCTGACACCCTCCGGCCCCTGGCTGCGCCTATAAATTCTGTCCATAAAAATTACGAACAGAACCGGCGACAAAGGGCAGCGCTGCCGGAGTCCAACATGCAATGGGAACATGTCTGACTTACTGCCGGCAATGTGAACCAAGCTCCTGCTTCGGTTGTACAGGGACCTGACAGCCCTTAGCAAAGGACCCAGGACCCCATACTCCCGAAGCACCCTCCACAGGATGCCGCGAGGGACACAGTCGAATGCCTTCTCCAAATACACAAAACACATGTGGATTGGTTGGGCAAACTCCCATGAACCCTCCAGCACCCTGTAGAGGGTATAGAGCTGGTCCAGTGTTCCACGGCCCGGACAAAAAACACCCTGTTCCTCCTGAATCCAAGGTTCTACTATCGGCCATATTCACCTCTCCAGTACCCTGGCATAGACTTTCCCGGGGAGGCTGAGAAGTGTGATCCCCCTGTAGTTGGAACACACCCTCCGGTCCCCCTTCTTAAAAAGAGGGACCACCATCATCTGCCATCCCAGAGGCACTGTCCCTGACTGCCATGCGATGCTGCAGAGGCGTGTCAACCAAGACAGCCCCACAACATCCAGAGACTTGAGGTACTCAGGGCGGATCTCATCCACCCCCGGTGCCTTGCCACCGAGGAGTTTCTTGACTACCTCAGTGACTTCAGCCCGGGTGATGGACGAGTCCACCTCTGAGCCCTCACCCTCTGCTTCCTCAATGGAAGACATGACGGTGGGATTGAGGAGATCCTTGAAGTACTCCTTCCACCACCCGACGACATCCCCAGTTGAGGTCAACAGCTGCCTACCTCCACTGTAAACAGCATTGGTAGGGCACTGTTTCCCTCTCCTGAGGCGCCGGACGGTTTGCCAGAATCTCTTCGAGTCCAGCCAATAGTCCTTCTCCATGGCCTCACCGAACTCCTCCCAGGCCCGAGTTTTTGCCTCCACAACCACCCGGGCTGCAGTCCGCTTGGCCTGTCGGTACCCGTCAGCTGCCTCAGGAGTACCACAAGCCAACCAGGCCTGATAGGACTCCTTCTTCAGCTTGACGGCATCCCTTACTTCCGGTGTCCACCACCGGGTTCGAGGATTGCCGCCTCGACAGGCACCGGAGACCTTACGGCCACAGCTCCGAGCGGCCACTTCGACAATAGAGGTGGAGAACATGGTCCCCTCGGACTCACTATCTCCAGCCTCCCTCGGGATCAAGGTCAAAGTTCTGCCGGAGGTGGGAGTTAAAGATCTCTCTGACAGGAGACTCGGCCAGACGTTCCCAGCAGACCCTTACAGTACGCTTGGGTCTGCAGAGTCTGTGCAGCTTCCTCCTCCGCCATCGGATCCAACTCACCACCAGGTGGTGATCAGTTGACAGCTCCGCCCCTCTCTTTACCCGAGTGTCCAAGACATATGGCCGCAGGTCAGATGAAACGACAACAAAGTCGATCATCGACCTACGGCCTAGGGTGTCCTGGTGCCACATGCACTGATGGACACCCTTATGCTTGAACATGGTGTTCGTTATGGACAAACTGTGACTAGCACAGAAGTCCAATAACTGAACACCGCTCGGGTTCAGATCAGGGTGGCCGTTCCTCCCAATCACGGCCCTCCAGGTGTCACTGTCGTTGCCCACATGGGCGTTGAAGTCCCCCAGTAGAACGATGCAGTCCCCAGTCGGAGCACTTTCCAGCACCCCTCCCAAAGACTCCAAGAAGGTCGGGTACTCTGCACTGCCGTTCGGCCCGTAGGCACAAACAACAGTGAAAGACCTATCCCCGACCCGTAGGTGCAGGGAAACGACCCTCTCGTTCACCGGGGTAAACTCCAACACATGGTTGCAGAGCTGGGGGGCTATAAGCAAACCCACACCAGCCTGCCGCATCTCACCATTGGCAACTCCAGAGTGGTTAAGAGTCCATCCTCTCCCAAGGAGTGTGGTTCCAGAGCCCAAGCCATGCGTAGAGGTGATCCCGACTATCTCTAGCCTCTCTCAACCTCACGCACAATCTCAGGCTCCGCCAGCGAGGTGACGTTCCGCGTCCCTAGAACTAGTTTCCATGTCCAGGGATCGTGTTGTCGAGGCCCCTGCCTTCGACTGCAGCCCGATCCTCTACGCACCGACCCCTTATGGTCCCTCCTGCAGGTGGTGAGCCCACAGGAAGGCGGCCCCACGTCGCTCCTTTGGCTGAGCCCGGGCGGACCCCGTGGGGAAAGGCCCGGCCACCAGGCGCTCGCATACGAACCCCAACCCCTGGCCTGGCTCCAGGGTGGGGCCCCGGCTGCGCCATACTGGGCGACGTCACAGTCCTCAAAATTGTTTCCATCATTAAAGGGTTTTTGAACCGCTCTTAGTCTGACCCGTCGCCCAGGACCTGTTTGCCTTGGGAGACCCTACCAGGGGCATATAGCCCCAGACAACATAGCTCCTCCTAGGGTCACTCGGATACTCAAACCCCTCCACCACGTTAAGTTGGCAGTTCATGGAGGAGCTCAAAATCAAAACCTTTATCTGGGTTTTTGACAGGCTAGACACTACTCTGGCGCACTACTGCCACTCAGGTTTAAGACTGAATTGCACCTATTAACATAAGGTTGGTTACCTGTCAGACAGTTCAAATTAAAGTCCCGCCAGATAATGATCATAGTTAAGGATAATGGAGTGGCATCTGGGGTGGCCAATCAGATTCCAGGGTTAGCCCGTGCCACCCCAGGCCACTCCCTGGAAAAATGAATTGGGAAACATGTTTAAACAAAATGCTCATGTCCTAGATCTACCTGATTCACAAATACCATCCCTAAAATAACTCTGTTGCTCAAACTTCAAAAGAAAACTATTACACTTTTACACTTCAAGCACTCTAGACATTCTGAAATGTTTGAAATTGATAGAATTATTGTCTTTGCTTCATAGTAAAATAAATAATTTTTTGCTTCAATCACATTGTAAAATAATTGGATAATGAATTTAGGGAAAGGTAAGGGGATAATTTGTGCTTGGGAGATGCAGGTATTGAGCAGCGGAAAATATTGGCTCCATTTATGAAGATATAACATAATGAATGAGTAAGGCTGTTATTACATTCATCTGAAAGACATCAAACTCTTTGGAGGCACTATAGTAGATACATGTAATGTATAAAACAATTGCCAAATCTTATGTTTTATGACTAATCAGTTGGATTAGACGGAAAATAGACTTCACCCACCTTATTATGAAACAGGGAAAACAATGGAACAGACCACACCAAGACACTTAATACCAGGGGTAGCTCCATCCTACAGATGACGTGCCTCACAAGAGGGAACTTTATCAGAATTATGGAAATCATTGCTTGGTCTTGGGAAGTGTGGGAAAAGATTATCTTTCCATTCCGCTGGAAAAGCTGAGTGTATCAAATACGGCAAAACAGTACAGAAGTTAGTTGACATTAGATAAGGATTTCAGTTAGTTCTGTGTTTCTGTATGCATGGAGTTACTTTGCATTCTGTACAGGGGATTTAATGTAATTCAAATGGATTTTCTAACATAGCTGTCTTAATATTTTATTTGGCCAAACATATAATAAAATCATGTGTCCCTGAGGTCCTATGATAAGTTTCAACCTCAGAATGTCAAACTCATAAGAACAAAATATACATTTAAAATGTATTTTGGGAATGGCCTCGGGTAGATCAGTGGTCGATGCAGCTGCCTCTATTTCACATGTACTGTTACAGAATGAGTTCAAATCCAACACAATGTTCTTTCAGCATAAACTTTCTCTTTTGTCTTTCACCACAAGCAATTTGTACGTCTTACCAGAAGAAAGCCTCTCATCAACACAAACACCAGCGCCTGGAGTTTGCTATACATCATTGGAACTTTGATTGGAACTGGGTTCTATGGTCAGATGTCTTGTCTTGATAAGAGTAGAGGCATTTTGACAAGACATCCAAATATCTTGTTGAAATGAAGTTGACAACTAATGTAGTTTTGGAGACCTGCTGACCCTAAAGTTTCAACCAACTTCTGTAATGAAACTAATCCTTAGAAAATGGTTTACCTCCTGAAACCTATTATAATGCCCTAGGGTCTAGCATAGGGCTGAGCAATTTGGTTCAGGATTGCCCGAGGTGGACAGGTGGAAGTCAGACGGCTGCCTTGTCACATCAGGCTCTAGTGACTCCTAGAGCACTATGTAACAAGAGGGAAGAGAAACAGAGAAAGAGAGGAGGAAGGCTGGCCTGGAGCCATGCCAATACACTATAGTCCTAGGGGTGGCTCCATGGTCTGGATGTTACAACAGGTAGACAGAAGGCCATATAAGCTTGTTTAGGGGGAAAAACAGACTTCACCAAACTCAGGAAGGAAGGTAAAAAACAGAATGAAATAGAACTCGCACATTTTCCTAGGGGCAGCTCTATCTTGCACTTACACGCATCACAGAAGGAAATGTTGCCGGTAATTATGGATTACGTTCCCTTCTAACAAAATGCTATTGTGCCAAAACAACAACAAATGCCATTGTGTTTCACTCTGATCCTGGCTGAAGATCATTTCGATGATGTAAGAACTTAAGCTCAGTTAGGGGGAGGTGAGAGACTGACAGCTGAAACAAAAACAAAACAAATGATCTCCTTGCCAGGTCTTGTTAGAGATGTTTAAACACCTAACAGCTAACAGACCAAAGTAACGGAGAAAACCCAGGCCAAGTTTTGAGGGCTTTTGGCCTTTTATTCAAAGTGGTTTGAAGTCCTCACAAACCACAATGCTTTCAATATCCCCACTCAGTACATGGGACAGCTGACGTGTTTCTGCAACAATTTACCATGCCAGCTTCTTCCTCCCTCCCTCCCTTTTTTGCATTCAGGGAATGAACAATGCATCAGGCCTATCTAAAGGAAGAGGAATAAACATTGGGAATTCGAGCTGTATTCTATCGTAATTCTAAATCCTCTGTTTGTCCCAGATGTACCTCCTACGATCCCTGATGGAAATGGCCTCCATACAATGGTGGAGGGTTCAGCCAAAAGTAGGACTGCTCCCTCTCTATTCCTCTCCTCCTTTTTTCTCTATAATTGCTCTCTCCCTTTTTCAATGTAACTTTTGCAATCTGTCTCTCTAGCCCCCTCACCCTCACTTAGCTTAGTCCATCTCAAAGCTGCCCTGTATCGTGGTTGGACCAATGCAGTGTTTAACTTCTTTACCGGCAGTGAAATACGACCCCGATATCCCTCCACAAGTCCGTCCAACACCCCCCCACCCCCACTCTGGGTATGAGCTCAGTTTTGGACGGGAGTATGTTTTCTCTCAGTGAACCCCCCGACCCCCCTCTAGCCCCACAACCCCCTTAATGAGCCTTTCCTGAGGCAGTGGTGATCCTAGATAAAATAGGACCTTAACACCTGGGACTGGGCTGATTGATTGACACACACAAAATACACACATCAACATCTTTACTTTAATACTATGAAAACGTGCACTCTCCCTCCAGGAGAAGCCAGTGTAAAGTGAATCCTTGGCCATTTTCCCATCTCCCCAACGCCTCTAAAGGCGAGTTCATATAACACTTCACTGGTGTGCCAATGACAGAAAAAAAAAACATTAATGGATTTGTCTGGTTTTACAAGGGAACTCTTCCGGAACACATCTGAAGATAGGAAGATAGGGGATGGAGTCAAAGGGCCATATTTAATAACCGAGCCAAACCAGATGGTTTAAAAGCAGTTGGGTGAATGCTTCTTTATGACTGGTTGCTGCACTGTCAAATTTAGACTGAGTACAATGGTGTCTACTGAAGCTGGATATTCTTCTTCTCCACTCCTCACTGCTCCCCTCTTTCTCATAACCAGGAAGGAGAGGGCCGAACATCCCACACACGTTCACTAAGGCAAGCTTGCAACACACGCACACACTAACACAGCAGAGTGGAAATCCAGTCTGGTCCTCCATCTTACCATCTTTCTTGGGTGAAGCTCTTCTCCAGACATAGTTTGGGTCGACTTGTCTATTACTCTGCAGACTGCCGATGGAAGTTGAAAACATCAGTCTTTTCAGTACCATTACGGGCTGGTTGTCACCTTTCTCTTGAGTGTAGTCTCGGATTATTAATAATTTTATTAATAATAATAATGGGCCTGTCAAAGTCTACTGATCGGAGGATTTAAAGATTAACATAGCTAAAGACAGGACACATTCAGTGTGTCCTTTCTCTTTCTGTTCTCTAAACTTTATGAATGAGAAGCCAAAGAAAATATAAATTAGTTACAATTGAAAGAATTGTCAGTATTATGAAATGGCCATTTAGTCACTTTTCTGTCTGTTAATCTGCTGTGGAACTTAAACACAGTCAGCTTTTTTTTATTATTATTCTCAAGGTGCCTCTGTTCCTGAGATGAGGAAACCACAAGCCAGTTTTGGAAAGAAATAAGACAGAAACTAGTTTTTTTCCCTTGGGTTGAGCCAGTCATTGCCATCCGCCGGAACGGTAGAAAGGTTGGAGGCCTGGATGGAAGAGTAGAAGGGTTGACATAATGTTTGACATAATGCCATAGGAGTCTCTTTACATAGAAAACAGAAGGAGTGGTGTGTGCAGGCCTTCACTATGCTCTGGGTAGCAGAGTTAAAATAGAGAGATTAGGTTAGCGATAAATGGAGACAGGTTTTGTTCAGTGGATAAGTGAGGTGATTGTGCATCTGTTGATAGAAGTATCAAACTTGGTACACTTGACACCTTGAGGGAAAGGTTTAAAGACAGGAGGCAGTTTGTAAAGCCTGTCAGTCAACTTCGTGGCTATTTTAATAACTTTTCTTTTTAATAAAATATTTTCCTGTTTGAAGAAACTAAAATTCTAACAATATGAAAAAGCCCTTTTAATAGGGCCATCAAATGGCCTAAAATTCTAACTCGACACTTTGCAGTATAGCGGTGTTATTACAACCAGGTGATTTTGCAGTACACCAACTATCCGAGAGGTCCAACAGATGGTGGCACAAATTAGCTCAGTACTGCAAGGTGTCAACAGGTTGACATCAGAGCCTTCTTTTGCCATACTCTAGCGATTCATTGTGGTAGGTCCGGTGCCTGCTAGCTCAATCTTGGTTGTTGGTCATGGAAAGCATTCTGGACAAAATCAGTTTCCAATGATTTTGCCCTATTTACTTCATACAGGAACTCAACTAAATAGCCACCTCAAGTAGATTGACATTTTTCCCAGACAACCTACAATCTTTATGTACATGGTCTGGGATATGTTTCTGAAAGGGGAACTGTGTAGAATCCTGTCTCTAATGTTTACAAGGCTGAATTTAAACTTAATACAACTTGTATTCTCCTATCCCCTTACCAAACAAGACCGGAATAGTATTAGCTAGTCCAGGGTGGGTGATGTTTTGGGTTGCTTTCGAAGTAATTATTTGTGGTCTATGTGGATCTCTCTTGATATAGTTCTAGCATTAGGGATTGTGGGAATGTAAGTTGTATCTTAAAAGAGAGGAATTTTCTGACCTGGTGTTTGGTACCGTTTTCCAGTAAAGCTTTCGTTATGTCTAACCTAAGTCTCTGCCTTTGTTCCTGTTAATGAATAAGTCTAGTTAATAATAAAAAGAGCTAAAAAATATAAAGCAAGTATGAGCACACACAGCATTGCAAACTGATGGATGGACCGGTGAGAATGTTTAAATAGAGAATCTCTCTAACACTCAATATCTCTAAACCATTTTTGTAGAAAAAAACTGCAGATGTCTTCTGGACATTTATGCTTGTATTTATTCAAATGGTACAATACAATTGTTAGCTATGGCCCCTTTAAGGTAACTGCTTTAGTGTAAAAAGTTAACAACTTCTATCATAGCGTGTCACAGTTGAGAATAAAATATTTGGTTGTTATCTACTGGAGTAAAAGAATAAAAGAGGGGAAAGTGAAGGAAAGAGAGAGGGAGAAACAGATTGGCTAACTGGCTGGCAGCTTAACATTACAGTGCCATGAAAAAGGACTGGGGTGAGTGGATGGTAGACAGGGATTGGGTGGAGAGGAAGGGAAGAGACTGGGCTGATTGGGTTGGGGGATGGATAGCTTGAGTGGAGAAACGGTGGTTGGGATGTTGTAACATTTTTGTCCTTACTGTGATATACATTTTTTGTAAAACTTGAATGACAATACACACAAAAAAGTACATTTGATTAACCTACATTATCGCCATCACATCTCTAGGATCTTTCTATAGAACTAGTTAATTGTCAAAACTCTTGTTACTCTTATCATTTTTGTGCGCAGACACTTTGAATATGGATTAGTGTGCGCCTTTCCTTAGGGATTCATGAAACAATGGCTGATGTAAAGTAACACATCCACGACATCCTTCTACGCAAAAGAAGTAACCTTGGTGACCTTCCTGAAGATGTCAGACAAAAGCGCTGGGAACAGATGTTCAGGTCAGTTTTTACGCCCCAGAAGTTCTATGTTAGGGCTTTGCAGTGGCCTTGACCCATAATGTCCTTGGTATAAAAATATAAAAAGGAGGATAATTAAGGTAGATGATGTCAAAGGATGTCCTTGTGACAAAAAAGAAACAAAGTGTGCGTTTGTTCTGAAAAAAATATGATGAATCCAGATTTAACCCAGGTTGTATCTAGTAGAAGACTGCTGGGAGGATGCAGTTGTGTGTTGTATGCAACTCTTCCTGTTTGTAACAGAGACATTATTGATTGGTTTGGCTCTGTGATTTGACATCAGTCACCAGATAATCATATCACAGGTCATTACAGGGTAAGCTACTGCTAGTGTTCCCTTGTTCCCACAGATGTAGACAGGGTATACAACCAAAAGTACGCCACAGTATATTTCCGTGGGTTTTCTTTCGAGACACATTTTACTTGACATTATTGGTGATCATAACTGTGTGCTCTGCAACCAAACTAGACCCGGTTGTCTAAAGCTCTAACAGGCAAAGGACAGATGAGAACCTTGAGGGGAATACAGTACGTGCGTGCGAGGCAAATTACCTATCCATGAAATTCCCAGCTGTGCCTGAAACTACTAGCGCCTTACACAGGGCAGCCTGCGGAAACCCGGAAAACCCAATAGGAACAGTGTACTGAGTGAGAAGGGAAACTATAGGTGAGCAAGCATGGGCTACCTGGGATGACACGGAAGTGTCTTGCCTGCCCAGCGGAGCGTGAACCAGGTGCTACGGTGAAACGGCCTAGTCTCCTCTTGGTGGCTCTCCGCACCCGACGTCCACGCCCTCTGCCCAGTAGTGCAGCCACCCCCAGGTCCATAGGGATGGCAGTATTCTGATGTTGGGGTGGAACAGGCAGACCCTTTCCCGACATGCTAGCTCCCTTTGGACGTCCTCCCAAAGACTGCAACTGTAGTGGTTTGTTCCACCCAGACCCCCCTGCCAGGGTTCAGAATTCCAATGAGTAATCCCACACTGACCTCAGCCCCTGCCGTAGATGGTATAGTCATTCACCCACCTCAAGAGGTAAATAACTAGACCCAGCAGTAAAGGTCACATAGAAAATAAGAGAGCGAACAACCTGACGTAACTCCAGAGGAGACGATCACACACAAAGACAAGGGGAGCAGAGGGAACATATACACTGATCAGCCATAACATTATGACCACTGACAGGTGAAGTGAATAACACTGATAATCTCGTTATCATGGCACCTGTCAGCAAGTGAACATTCTGTCCTCAAAGTCTGTTAGAAGCAGGAAAAATGGGCAAGCATAAGGATCTGAGCGACTTTGACAAGGGACAAATTGTGATGGCTAGACGACTGGTTCAGAGCATCTCCAGAACTGCAGCCCTTGTGGGGTTTTCCCGGTCTGCAGTGGTCAGTACCTATCAAAAGTGGTCCAATGAAGGAAAAGCGGTGAACTGCTTGGGCGGCCAAGGCTCATTGATGCACATGGGTGTGTGTGGTTTTAAGGAAATTAATTATTCTCAAAAACTTTGGCCGCATGTTGTTCCTTGCACCAATGAAAGACAAGTAAAGGTATAACTAGAGTTTAAGGCTTACTTTCCCCATTTATATTATAATATTAGTTATCATTATAGTTTAATGTATATATTATGTGTATATTCCTATTTTATTTGTATCTGATAGTTCTTTTATTTATTTAATATCATTATTTTCTTTTTCATGCACTTGGAGATTATTCCTCTATAATGAAAAGGCTTTACAAATCCAATATATTATTATTTTCTATGAACTGAGGATACTCCCAGTGAAACAGATGTTAGGAAATACCCTGGTATTAATCAACATCTTTTCGCTGTTTGAAGTCTGTGTCCCGGCTTGGCAATAGCGCTAGCCTTGTCTGTTTGTATAGTGTTGAGTAATGCCTGGTTGTGATTGGGCCAAATGGGTTGGGTGAGAAATGACGGCCATCGAGAAAGGAAGGGACAAGAGGGGGAAAGGCAGAGCTGGAGTTGACTGAGCACTATGGGAGTTTAAAGGTGAGAATAGCCTCTGAAAGCGTCAGAACGTGTTTTGTTCAATCACATTTTGAATAGCACCCACACAAGGACTTTGGGAAACATTCATAAACCATGCGTAATCATTGTGTACAAAGTCCTGGGTTGATCAAACTAACCAACAAGACTGCATGACAAAAATTGCTATAATGGAATGACATCAGTGTGAGTTATACAGACTAGATGGAAACAATTATATATGGCTTTCTCATCTGCTCTTCTATTTTGCCCCTTGCATGAGACAAAACAAACCCAGGATGCACTAGATCAGTCCAGCATGGCCTGTTGTCCACCAGACAAGTCCATGGTTTGGCTTGGACAATCTTTTCCAATTTGTTTTACCCTGAGCAGATGAATAGCTATGGTAAAGACACAGCCTACTTTTTGCCAGAGTGTTATCATCCTTTTTGCCTGAGAGGGCTTTTGAAAATCAATGTTGGATTTGAATACAAGTAATGGATCATGAAGTAATAATCTTAACACTGTATAAAAAAACTGAACACTGTTCCAATCTACGCAATACAGATGCATCATTTAGGCATACTGAGAGTGCAAAATTGTTTCAGTGAAAAGTAAACCTTTGCAATCATGCTGTTAATGAAACAGTAGTTTACTGCTCCTTTTGGATTTACCTTATAAATTCATACCAAGGAGATAACCATAGAAAGATTAGGTCTGACCATGCTTTGTTCTTCTGCCATCCTACCAATGACTGCACATTGAACTGGACTAATAAAAGCACCGCAAGTGATATGAATTGGCACCCAATCATGCAGTATACTACTTTTGAAAAAGACCAACATACTTTGTTTAGTAGTCCACTAAACAGGTAATAAGGTGCCACTTTGTACAGAACATTTCTGTAATGAATCACTGGTGCTGGAGCTCATATATTGACCCATAGATCATGCTTTGTGAAGTGTGTTTGTTGCCCCAGCTGCCAGAATTTCATTATATTCAAGTCCTTGCTCAATGTTTTTTACACTTTGCCCTTTCACCTGTTCTATTAGTCTGGGCATGGATTTAATTAAGTATCTGGGTGTCCTTTGGTTTTTGCTTTTCATGGTTTAAGTGTGAGAATGTTTTGAACTCTACTAATTATACAGTCAACATTGCACTCTGAGAAAAAAGGACATGACAACATGGGGAGAACACATTTATGTTAAGGTGCGCTTAACCCCACAGTGTGTACAATTATAATGTACGTCGATTAGTGATGGAACAATTACGAGTGAAGTGAAATGCTGTGTGAAAGTTGAGAAAGTTAAAGTTGCAGGTCCACTATGATATTCTGAAAAAGTAACTATCTACAAAGTCTATTAGAAATCAGATTTCAGAAAAAGAAATCCAGAAAATCACATTGTAGGATTTGTAATGAATTTATTGGTGAATTATGGTGGAAAATAAGTATTTGGTCAATAACAAAAGTTCATCTCAATACTTTGTTATATACCCTTTGTTGGCAATGACAGAGGTTAAGCGTTTTCTGTAAGTCTTCACAAGGTTTGCACACACTGTTGCTGGTATTTTGGCCCATTCCTCCATGCAGATCTCCTCTAGAGCAGTGATGTTTTGGGGCTGTCGCTGGGCAACACAGACTTTCAGCTCCCTCCAAAGATTTTCTATGGGGTTGAGATCTGGTAACAGGCTAGGCCACTCCAGGACCTTGAAATGCTTCTTACGAAGCCACTCCTTCTTTGCCCGGGCGGTGTGTTTGGGATCATTGTCATGCTGAAAGACCCAGCCACGTTTCATCTTCAATGCCCTTGCTGATGGAAGGAGGTTTTCACTCAAAATCTCACGATACATGGCCCCATTCATTCTTTCCTTTACATAGATCGGTCGTCCTGGTCCCTTTGCAGAAAAACAGCCCCAAAGCATGATGTTTCCACCCCCATGCTTCACAGTAGGTATGGTGTTCTTCGGATGCAACTCAGCATTCTTTCTCCTCCAAACACGACGAGTTGAGTTTTTACGAAAAAGTTCTATTTTGGTTTCATCTGACCATATGACATTCTCCCAATCCTCTTCTGCACCATCCAAATGCTCTCTAGCAAACCTCAGACGGGCCTGGACATGTACTGGTTTAAGCAGGGGGACATGTCTGGCACTGCAGGATTTGAGTCCCTGGCGGCGTAGTGTGTTCCTAATGGTAGCCTTTGTTACTTTGGTCCCAGCTCTCAGCAGGTCATTCACTAGGTCCCCCCGTGTGGTTCTGGGATTTTTGCTCACCATTCTTGTGATCATTTTGACCCCAAGGGGTGAAATCTTGTGTGGAGCCCCAGATCGAGGGAGATTATCAGTGGTCTTGTATGTCTTCCATTTTCTTATAATTGCTCCCAAAGTTGATTTCTTCACACCAAGCTGCTTATCTATTGCAGATTCAGTCTTCCCAACCTAGTGCATGTCTACAATTTTGTTTCGGGTGTCCTTTGACAGCTTTTTGGTCTTGGCCATAGTGGAGTTTAGAGTGGGACTGTTTGAGGTTGTGGACAGGTCTCTTTTATACTGATAAGTTCAAACAGGCACCATTAATAAGGTAACGAGTGGAGGACAGAGGAGCCTCTTAAAGAAGAAGTTACAGGTCTGTGAGAGACAGAAATCTTGCTTTCTTTTTAGGTGACCAAATATTTATTTTACAGAGGAATTTACCAATGAATTCATTAAAAATCATGCAATGTGATTTTCTGGATTCTTTTTTTGTCTCTTATAGTTGAAGTGTACCTTTGATGAAAATTACAGGCCTCTCTCATCTTTTAAAGTGGGAGAACTTGCACAATTGGTGGCTGACTAAATACTTTTTTGCCCCACTGTAAAAGAGCATATCTTAAATAATGACATCATATTTAACAACATCAATGCTGCAAGCCTGTCAATCATAAAACACATCCTCCAAGCAAGCCTCCAGAAAATTGGAGAAAGGGGCACTCCACCAAGTTGGAAGTATTCAGACTAGCCTGGATAGACAGTACACTACAATACTGAAAATCACTCACGTCTGCTCAATCAGCTTATATCTCCAACTTGATTGAGGTGAACAAAGAAAAAATGTATCTTCAATACAGTTGCAAAGCTCAACAAGTGAAGTGGGTCTTCACTTTAGTTGTAATGAATACATGAACTACTTTGATGAAAAGATCATCACCATTAGAAAACAGATAACTGACTCCTCCTTAAATAGTTATGGTCCTCAAAATCTCAGTTGTCCGGAGAATGTCCTGAACCTCCCTGACCAGGTGTCAATGAGGACACTTTTTGATACCGTATTGCTCGACACATTCACTAAATTTGTAATGAGTTCTAAACCCACAAACTGTCAGCTAGACCCGATTCCAACAATATTACTTAAGGAGCTATTTCCTGTGCTAGGTCAGCCAACGTTGAACATAATAAATTGCTCCCTTTCCATCGGATGTGTACCAAACTCACTAAAAATAGCGGAAATTAAGCCTCTTGTAAAAAAATCCAATCTGGATCCCAACATATTAAACAATTATAGGCCAGATAAATGTGTTTCCCAACAACTGAATGCCTTCCTGAAGACTAATAACATTTAAGAAATGCTCCAGTCCGGTTTCAGACCCCATCATAGTACTGAGACCACTCGTGAAGGTAACAAATGACCTTCTAATGGCCTCAGACAAAGGTTCTGCATCCGGCCTGTTGCTTCTTGATCTTAGTGCTGCGTTTGACACTATTGATCACTCCCTTCTCTTAGACAGAATGGAAACCCATATTGGGCTACGTGGACATGTTCTTGCCTGGTTTAAATCTCATTCATCTGAAAGATATCAGTTTGTTAGTGTGGATGGCATATCCTCTGATATGGTATATTTTGGTGTTCCTCAAGGCTCAGTTCTGGGCCCATTATTGTTCTCACTATGTATGCTGCCTCCGGGCGATGTAATCCGAAATCGCAATGTAAGTTTTCACTGTTATGCTGATGAGACACAGTTATATATTTAAATGAAGCATGGATAAGCCCCAAAATTTGCTACTTTGGAAGCATGCGTTTCAGATATTAGGAAGTGGATGACAGAGAACTTCTTGCTCTTAAACTCAAGAAAAACAGAAACGCTCGTTTTATGACCCAAGAAACAAAAAGCGTTGTTAGCAGATCTCACTGTGAACCTTGACGGCTGCATAAAAAAAACTGTAAGAAACCTCGGCGTTACCCTTGACCCTGACCTCTCCTTTGATGAACATATAAAATATGTCTCAAGAGCTGAATATTTTCATCTTCGAAACATTGCAAATAATCCATGCTTTCGTTACATCTAGACTAGATTACTGCAATGCTAATCTTTCCGGTTAACCTGACAAATCAATAAACAAACTTCAATTAGTGCTGCACACGGCTGCTAGAATCCTAACTAGAACAAAAAAATATTTGAACACATTACTCCTGTACTAGCGTCCTTACACTGGCTGCCTGTTAGGGTAAGGGCTGATTTTAAGGTTTATTGTTAACCTATAACTCAATACATGGATTTGCTCCTACTTACCTTGCTGAAATGATCCAGCCATACATACAGTGGGGAGAACAAGTATTTGATACACTGCCAATTTTGCAGGTTTTCCCACTTACAAAGCATGTAGAAGTCTGTAATTTTTATCATAGGTTCTCTTCAACTGTGAGTGACGGAATCTAAAAAAAGAATCCAGAAAATAACATTGTATGATTTTCAAGTAATTAATTAGCATTTTATTGCATGACATAAGTATTTGATACATCAGAAAAGCAGAACGGAATATTCGGTACAGAAACCTTTGTTTGCAATTACAGAGATCGTTTACGTTTTCCAGCTGTCGCTGGGCAATACAGATTTTCAGCTCCCTCCAAAGATTTTCTATTGGGTTCAGGTCCGGAGAATGGCTAGGCCACTCCAGGACCTTGAGATGCTTCTCATGGAGCCACTCCATAGTTGCCCTGGCTGTGTGTTTCAGGTCGTTGTCATGCTGAAAGACCCAGCCATGACCCATCTTTAATGCTCTTACTGAAGGAAGGAGGTTGTTGGCCAAGATCTCGCGATACATGGCCCCATCTATCCTCCCCTCAATAGGGTGCAGTTGTCCTGTCCCCTTTGCAGAAAAGCATCCCAAAAGAATTATGTTTCCACCTCCATGCTTCACGGTTGGGATGGTGTTTTTGGGTTTTTACTCATCCTTCTTCTTCCTCCAAACACGGCAAGTGGAGTTTAGACCAAAAAGCTCTATTTTTGTCTCATCAGACCATATGACCTTCTCCCATTCCTCCTCTGGATCACCCAGATGGTCATTGGCAAACTTCAGACAGGCCTGGACATGTGCTGGCTTGAGCAGGGGGACCTTACGTGCACTGCAGAATTTTAATCCATGACAGCGTAGTGTGTTAGTAATGGTTTTCTTTGAGACTCTGGTCCCAGCTCTCTTC
Source organism: Esox lucius (assembly GCF_011004845.1). NCBI lineage: Eukaryota > Metazoa > Chordata > Actinopteri > Esociformes > Esocidae > Esox > Esox lucius. Next base: position 18,802,127 of record NC_047583.1, read on the forward strand.
AGGTCATTGACCAGGTCCTGCCGTGTAGTTCTGGGCTGAGCCCTCACCTTCCTCATGATCATTGATGCCCCACGAGGTGAGATCTTGTATGGAGCCCCAGACCGAAGGAAATTGACTGTCATCTTGAACTTCTTCCATTTTCTAATAATTGCACCAACAGTTGTTGCCTTCTCACCAAGCTGCTTGCCTATTGTACTGTAGCCCAGCCCAGCCTTGTGCAGGTCTACACATTTATCCCTGATTTCCTTAAACAGCTCACTGGTCTTGGCCATTGTGGAGAGGTTGGAGCCTGTTTGATTGAGTGTGTGGACAGGTGTCTTTTATACAGGTAACAAGTTCAAACAGGTGCAGTTAATACAGGTAATGAGTGGAGAACAGGAAGGCTTCTTAAAGAAAAACTAACAGGTCTGGTAGAGCCGGAATTCTTACTGTTTGTTAGGCAATAAAATGCACATTTATTATATAAAAATCATACCATGTGATTTTCTGGATTTTTGTTTTAGATTCCGTCTCTCACAGTTGAAGTGTACCTATGATAAAAATTACAGATCTCTACATGCTTTGTAAGTGAGAAAACCTGCAAAATCGGCAGTGTATCAAATACTTGTTCTCCCCACTGTACCTACACGTAACCTACGATCAGAAGATGCAGGCCTTTTAATTGTACCTAGATTTTCTAAACAAACAGCCGGAGGCAGGGCCTTTTCTCATAGAGCTCCACTACTGTGGAATGATCTGCCAATTAAGGTGCAAACTCAGTGCAAACTTTCAAGTGTTTACTAAAAACACGGTTTATGATTGGGTGTAGCCTGGCCCAGGGGCGTGAAGGTGACCAGAAGGCTTGATTCTGTCCACCCTTGCTGTCTTGCCAGGTGGCCTCTCGTCACCACTGGGATTGCCCTCCCTCCAATGCCTTTCGGGGGAAGAGTCACTGGCTTGTTGTTGTCTCTCTGTTGCGGACTTGTGCAATTGGGCTGTACTCTGCTGGCAATACTTGGCCCTCATTCAGGGTGGTTGCGGTTGGTGGGTGTCCCTTTGGTTGATACTTGGCAATGTGGGTGGATTGATTTCCTGACTGTTGGGCCCTGTCCGGGGCCTCCCCCGGGTAGGGCCACAGTGTCGTCGGACCCCCCCGTCTCAGTCCCAAGGTCTTACGCTGCTATACTATTGTGCTGGGGGAGTAGGGTCAGTTCTCCTTCCCCACTATAAATCGTTGTTCATGTGAGGAATGCATTTTCTGAATTTTCCCAGTCACCTCTCGTTTTAAACTTTAGGAGGACATGAAGTCCTGGTCCACACCTGAGCACCGGGTTTGGGGGGCCCATTGCTGTCCCTGTCCAAAATCCTCCTGGTTGTGTTGCAGATCAAGACGATACCTGATAATTTCAGCTGCCACTGTGCTGACACCTCCTCCCTCCCGTGTTGTCCCTATCCTTGTCCATCTGGTCATGCTTCTGACCTAGTCTAAATTAAAATAGACTCTGGATTTAGCCCACATGCATTTATATAATATTATAATATCTCACCCGGCACAGCCAGAAGTGGACTGGTCACCCTTCTGAGCCTCAGTCCTCTCTAGGTTTCGGCCTTCTTAGGGAGTTTTTCCTAGCCAAATTCAACACTAATGTTGTTTGCTCCTTGGGGTTAAAGGCTGGGTGTTTCTGTAAAAGGGCTTTATAAATAAATTTGATTGATTGATCCTCCAATGGCACCAAATGACGATGAAACAACTTTACAAGGTGCCATTTGAGAGAAACTGACAGAGTCAAGAATCTGCAACATGATTTTGTAGAGGTATGTATGCATGCAACACTACTTCTAGTACTTCAGATATAGCGTATTTACTCATCTGTATATCCTTTTGTCTGTTACAGAGTATTGGAGATTACCAATTACCAAAGTCCCTGGACAGTGGGGGGTAATATAACTGTGCTGCCATCACTCAAAACGGGGTCCTCCATCACAAGGCCACACTGAGTCTGTACGGCTCACTTTTCTGGATGCAATTTACACAATGCTTGTCCCCACCTGATCCAGATCAGGAGCCTGCTAGATTTGTGGTTATATGGGACAATGTTAGTTTTCACTAGGCTGTTCTGGTCCAAAACTGGTTTGCCACCCATCCACAATTTGTAGTTTGTACCCATATTCACCTTTTCTAAATCCCATAGAGGAATTCTTCTAAGCCTGGTGCTGGAAAGTGTATGATCACCAACCCTATGCCCGCATGCCGCTTCTCCAGGCAATGGAGGACGCATGTGGGGACATAGAGGTTGCCTCTGTCCAAGGTTGGATACACCATGCTAGGGGATACTTCCCTCAATGTTTGGCAAGAGAAAACATATCTTATGATGTGGACAAAGTATTGTGGCCAGACCCAGCCCGGAGAAGAGATGAAGCATAGCATATTATTGGTGACTGCCCCTATTGAGTAAACTAATTTAAAATCATGGACTCCATAGGTTTTCACACCCTTTAGTCACTATTTAGTAGAGCCACCATTGGCAGCAATTACAGCTATTACTCCTTCCACATCTGGACACATTGTTTTCTCCATTCTTCATTGCAAAATTGCTTAAGCGCCGTCAAGTTGGATGAGGACCTTTTGTGAACAACAAATTGAAACTTTTTCCACATATTTCTAATTGGATTGAGGTCTGGTCTTTTGAGTAATTGTCCTGTTGGAATATGAGTATTATTTTTACTTTCATTTATTTATTCAAATTTGTCTGTGAAGCACATTGGTGTATAAAATGGGCTATATAAATTAAGCTAGTTTGATTAATCTGGTTGGCCAACACAAAGTAAAGGACCTAACATCTGGAAGGGCTACAAGCTGAGAGATTCCTAAGATTGTCAAGAAACATAAATAATCTGCAAGGTGTAGCAACATGTCTATTCTCTTGAAAGGTAACAGGGGAGAACATTTTCTGTGAAGAAATTCATTCGGATATTGAGAAGAATATATAGAGGCCTTCCTCAAAGACAACAAATTTAAAGCATAATCGGCATTTCCGCCTTTACCATTCTGAATCTTGAAAACAAGCAGGCAACCGAGAATCTACAGCTAAGAATAAATAAGTAGCAACTTTCATCCGGTGTAAAGCTTCACTGTAGGTCAACCGGGGACAACCATCAAAAACAAACCCTTTCACCACCGAGTTAAAGGAGATGAACAGATGTTCTAGGATAACTGGAATTGCATTCATGCTAAGATACTGGGACATAGGCTACACAGCCCGGATCAAACGAAAATAAGTGAAAAAAAATGGCAATGGATTCAATCTCAAAACAGCAGCAGTTTGGCGGGATTACAATCACTTGACACATGCTCAACGTCACAGAGCCATCTCATTTAAGAGGTTCCCGTTGCTCAAATATAGGCTACAAATGCTGTTAAAAAATTCATATATATATCTGTTCACTCCTGCCAACAAGAAACCTTCCCTCACTGATTCAAAAGCCAGCAATAGTGTCAAGGAGCCAGACAAACCCAGTAAAATGTTGAAATTCATTTAAGAGTTCCGCCTTTCATAGTCTCCATGCACAACCTCCACTTGCCAGTAAACGTTGAGGTATTGCACACATCGGTGAAGGTGTGGCTTCTGATAACTTACCATGAATAGAATTCCTCTGCTCAGTCAATCACTATGTACTTGCAGTCTGAAACCACCATTCGATATCTTTTTAAGTATGTACAAAACAAATTAATGACTGATCGGATAATCTCTAACAATATTAATGGTCGTTTAATACTCAGTTTCTGGAACCAATCAGATTATTGAAGTCGCCAGGGAGGCAAATTCAAACTCTGTGGAGGTGGGCCAGTGAATTGCCAGGGAGATTAACCAATGTTCACCAGGATTTCTACAGCTCACCCTCAATGAGGATGAGTCAAGATGAAACAGTCACTGTTATTCTTTCCCATAACCTATTGCAGTGACCTCCAAACCATTTTCTAGCATAATATACTTTTTCTAGCCTGAATGTAAGCACATTTGTTGTTTCTCTACAGCAACTTCTCCAGATATTTAGTGTTCAATAAAAAGTACTGCAAAATAAGTAAAGGCTAATGAAACAAATATTTTAAGTTGTATATTTCCTGATTTTGTTCAAAACATTTTGGTCTGGAATAAAACTACCACAGTAGTTTGTCTTATTCCCTAAGGCCCCACATTTGAAATATATAAGCTAACATATGGGATTGTTTTAAGATCATACCATGGATCATTTAACAATTAGATTGAGTTTTAATGCCTATTTCTAAAATATTATCACATTATTTGAATTAGCTAAAACAAAATTGTGTTGTCTTCTTTAGAAACTTATGTCTCGAAAAATAATGCTTTTCACAGGCCCCATGCTATTTTTTGACTGACTTACACCAGCGGATTGAAGGCAACCTCACAGGCAATGAGGGGGGAAAAAAACTAAGAACTGTTTTAAATAGAACTGTCACAACCTGGCTGATAGCATTAACATATTTACTTAATGATGATGTACATCTGTCAGGTGTACTTCTTTCAACCCCAAGTCAGTTGTTAAACTAGTTGCACAGGGCAGGAAATGATTTGCAAAATAGTGTTAGGGTTAGACTTTTTGTTAAACAGATGGTTTAACACAAGAGAAATAGAAACAATGTTGCATAAGTTAGATAGCAGCTGGGAGACTCCAGTATTGCATCCTTGATTTGTTCATTAGTGCCTGCAGAAAAAAAAACTAGTTACGAATATTTTGATAAACTACTGGTAAGTGTGTGGGGGAACCCTGTTATAAATACTCGGTCTAGTGTAAGCATAAATGAATTTTCTGCAATAGTGGTAAAATTTATTACTATTACCAGGGTCTAGAGTTTTACCTTATCTGCTTACAAGGAAAAACTCAGGGAACTGATCTACGTATTCATTCACCAAAACAGAATGGTGAAGCCCACTAGTATACACGATGTGCCAAAACGGCTGCCATGATAGACCATGGACCAAAGACATCTTACAACTGGGGGCATGACTCCTCTCTTCTGTGAGGTGTGGTTCGGTAAATTACAATAAATCTGTCAGTACTACCAGCCCTGTCCTGTTATTAGGGAAACAGCTGCATCCCAGGAAAGTTGATCAGTGAATGGATCCATTTACCAGAAATGGGAACGATTCAAAACACTAACGTGACTATCTTACATCACTCAATTCCCCTTGTCTAGAGACTCATCTTTTTGGCGCACGCAACCCTTACTATTTTGGTCTCTTATTCTTACTACTGCAGTCATTCCATGTGTAAAACATTTCAAAATTCACTGTTGGCTCAGTTAACGTCTGGAGTGCATGTTTCTTGTTACACATTAATAGCCCACCAAATTGAGTTTGTTAATGGTGTGTATTATGTTTATAATACAAGCTCAACAACAATCCATGCATAATTACAGAATGACAGCTACCACCCTGGACCCTGCCACCTATTGAGTAAACTAAGTTAATGATACTAGTGGCTCACACTGAGCTGGCCCCTGTCTGAAATGGAGCCCAATGTTATTCTGGAATGTTCTGTGTAAACCATCATGGTCCTGCACTCAGCTGGGAGGCCCAGGCTCCAGGGGTTAGTCAGGTCTTGTTCCCCAAACGGCAGGGGGTTGTTATGGGCGAGAGAAGGGTAGTGATGAATGGAGTCACAGAGGGTAGAGAATCAACCAGGGATCCCTCCAGAAAATTGCATGGAGCACTAACAACTAACTATGTCCAGCAGAGAAGCCGACAAGACTACTGAAAAAGCTTCCTCCATCCTCCACCCCTGGAATTTGTCTGACTGCTTTCAGGCATAATTTAAACAGGATATACAAGACAGGAAGGCCAACTGAGGCACATAATATGGATTCCTGAGTTTCAAAGACTAAAGTAAATTTGAAAATGTTACAGACCTATAAAAAGCGGTACTTGAACTATGTAGATTTATTAAAGCAGATTGATTTAATTCTGAAGTTCGGCAAACATTATTTTCTTTGTTTTCCTGGGTGTAATTAACCCCTAAAAAGATCAATATCAATTATTGTGCAACCATGAAACTGTAATTGTGCAACAAATGAGTTTGGGTAAGTAAATATTAAGATGACTTCCTCAAAGCTAGATGAAACACTGCCATCTGGTGGTAAAAATAACTGGCATCTTAGAGAAATCGTAGACTGAGTGGCGATAGTGTGCACAACAGACACACACATAAATCAATAATGAACTTAATTGGGAGAATTACTTCTTAGACCAAAATGACACAACAGGCTAGGACAACATTTTGCATTAGGATTAGTAATCGAGTCTAAACTGTACTAACACTTCTTTTTTTTGCCTTTTATAGCAAAGTTCCTGTAATTACCACATCACTTAAGTCAGGGCAACTTCAACATTTGTCTCAGCTCAGCAAAGGTAGAATCAATATGACTCAATGTGTGTAGAGACCCAAGTTATTCTAAGGGAACATGGTGGAAATCACAGAAATAAAAGTTTATATTTAACATCGGAATAATTGACCAAGTAGACATTAAAACAAGATTCACATCCCTGCTGTTCCAACCTGAACATACACACACACACACAGAATCGTGTTCTCTTTTTGTTTGTCTCTAATATTTTGTTGTTTAAACTGAACATTTACAGGTCGCAGTTCAATAGGAGACTTGTAGCTCATGTATTGTGACTGCACATTATCCTATGCTAACAGAATCTTCACATGCCAACTACAAGGTACCAAACATGGTACCAAAGTACAGCTAAATAAACTAGTATAATCACATTTACATCTAGCGGTCAATGATTGGACTATTTGGATAGGTCAATGATTGTTTTGTTTTCAGACCTGGCTTCTAGAAGGTTCCTATTTGTGTTCATCCCACAGTCAAAACTGTACTATGGCTTCTCACCAGAATGCAACTTTGCTTTTTTTAAAGGTTTACAAAACTTTTTTCATATCCAGTACATTCATATGGATTCTCTCCGGTGTGGGTTTGTTGATGTGCCCTAAGACCTGCCATTTGCCTGAAACGCTTCCCACAATCAGAGCAGCGGTGAGGCTTGTCTCCTGCCAAGGAACGCATGTGAGGAGGCATGTGTGTCATCTGATGTGTTTTCAGGTAATCTGCCCGGCTAAAACACTTCTCACAGTCAGGACATTGATAGGGCTTCTCTCCGGTGTGCTCACGTTGATGAATCTTTAAGTGTTTTGCATGTGCAAACTGTTTGCCACAATCTGGGCAGACATACGGTTTCTCCCCGGTGTGCATGCGCTGGTGGTCTGTGAGGTTGCCTAGCTTTCCAAAGCTCTTTCCACATTCAGAGCAAAGAAATGGTTTCTCACCCCGATGTATTATTCTCTGGTGATTTTTCAACTGAGTCGAATTAGTGTAGCTTTTCTCACATTCAGGACACTGATACAGTTTCTCTCCAGTATGTGACATTATGTGAACTTTTAACCGATCTGATCTTGTGAATTTCTCTTCACAATGCTCGCAGTGAAAAGGTTTCTCTCCTGTATGTAACCGCTTGTGTTTTTTTAAGTTACCCGCTGAAGAGAAACCTTTCCCACAGTCAGAGCAGAGGTGAGGCTTCTCTCCAGTGTGCGTTCTTTCGTGTGCTCTTAGGTCTTCTTCTATAAGGAAGGTAAGACCACAGTTGGAGCACAGATGAGGCTTCTCTCCGGTATGTTCTTGTTTATGTCTTTTAAATGGTTTCCAAGATGTAAAGATTTCATTACAGTCAGGACAGTGGTGACGGGGCTTTTCTCCTGTATGTGTGTATACATGATGGTTAAGTCCCGTTTGCGTTGTGAACGTTTTCTCACACTGAGAGCACTGGTAAGGTTTCTCACCAGTGTGTACCCGCATGTGTTCCTTGAGATGTGATCGTTTTGTGTACCTCTTCTCACAATTGGGGCACTGGTGTGGCTTTTCTCCAGTGTGCGTTCGCAGGTGGGCATTAAGGTTGCCCAGTAGAGCAAAGCTCTTGCCACAGTCAGAACAAATGTAAGATGATGCTGAATGCACTGCTCTCTGATGAACTTTCAATTTGCTAGAATCATGGAATTTCTTTTCGCAAACTGGGCATTGGTAAGGCTTCTCTTCAGAATGTGTCTTCATATGCTCTTTTAACTGGTCAGCTCTGGTGTACCTTTTATCACACTGTGGGCAGCGGAAAGGTTTCTCCCCTGAATGTAAAAGCCTGTGTTTCTTTAAACAACCGGCAGTGGAGAAATTTCGCCCACAGTCAAAGCAGTGGTGTGGATCTTCTCCTATGTGAACTTCTTTGTGGGCTTTTAGATCTTCGGATGAAGGGAAGCTAGCTCGACATACAAGACACTGGTGAGGCTTCTCTCCAGTGTGCTTGTGTCTTTTAAATTCAATTTCATTGAGAAAGTATAAATTGCACTCTCCACAATGGTAAAGTTTCTCTCCCGTGTGTGAATAGATATGTCGCTTAAGATGTATTTGTTTTATGAAAGTCTTCTCACACTGACTACACTGGTAAGGTCTTTCACCAGTGTGCGAACGCAGGTGTTCTTTGAAGTGCGAAGCGCTATGATATTCTTTTCCACATTCAGGGCAGTGATAAGGCTTTTTTCCAGTGCGTGTTGTGTTCTCCTCACTCTGGGTTGTATTTTCTCCAGTTTGCGTTTGCTGGTGATCTGTCAGATTATCTTCTTGCCCAAACTCTCTTCCACAGTCAGAGCTACCATTGGGCTTTTCAACAATTTGGGTCGTTCCTTGACATTGTGCAACTTCATTTCTCAAACTTAGTGTTTCATTTTCCGACTCAGTGCACTGGTCAGGCTGCTCTTCACAGTGTTCTTTCAACTTGTCAGAAGTACCAGGCCTCTTCTCGGATTTCAGAAGGTGGAATGGCTTCGCGCAAGGCATATCTTCTATGTGTTGACTAGGATCAGAACTTTCTTCTACAGCATGTGATACTTCCTGACAATCTTTTTCTGTATTTGTATTACATACTAATCTATTTTTAGACTCAGGGCACTGGCTAGGCTGCTCCTCATTATGAGTTTTCATATGATCTTTAAACTCTTCTGGAGTGCAGTACCTCCTCTTGCAATGCAGACAGTGGAAAGGTTTCTCTCCAGTATGCAAACACATGTGCTCTTTAAAACACTCCACATTTGAGAACCTTTGATCACATTCGGGGCAGCGGTGAGACATCTCAACCTCGTGCAATAACAGGTGATCTTTAAGATTTGCTTTCATTTTAAAACTCTTCTTGCATTGACCGCAGTGGTAAGGGCGCTCACCTGTATGTGTCATCATATGAACTTTCAACTGGTCTGACCGGGTGTACCTCTTGTCACAGTGGATGCAGCAGAATGGCTTGATCCCCGAATGTAGCCTCTTGTGTTTAGTTAAATAGCGTGCAGTGGAAAAAGTTCGCCCACAGTCAGAGCAGTGGTGAGGCTTCTCTCTGGAGTGAACTGGTAGGTGCTGATGAAGGTTTGAACTATTAATGAAACTCTTGTCACAATGCGAACACTGGAAAAGCCTCTCACCGCTATGTATTCGTGTGTGTTTTTGAAGGCCTGCATTGCTAGAGAACCTCTTCTTACATTCAGGGCATTGGTAAGAGCTCAAAGACAAATCTTCATCGCTGTCTGAACAATGAGAAGAGGTCTTTTCTGAGTGCGGCTGTGGTTTGGGGTGATCTCGTTTTGTGCATCTCTTCTTACGTTGAGGTCTGTGGAGAGATCTCTTGCCTTTGTCAGCTTCTTGATGTTGTTCGCGAGATCGGGAGTGTCGGGAGTCAGGCGGACAGTCGCCTGTACAAAAGACAACAGAAACTGATGTCACCAGTCACAGCAAGTTACACTATGAACTTAGAGAAGAACATTTTATTTAAATAAGAGGTATATAATTTTGAACGATCTGTGCCCTTCGTCTATGTCTCCCTCTACATACCTGTCCCTCTATCCTACTGTCCTGTCCCTACAATAAAATATACCTGTCCCTCTATCCTACTGTCCTGTCACTACAATAAAATATACATGTCCCTCCATCCTACTGTCCTGTCACCACAATAAAATATACCTGTCCCTCTATCCTACTGTCCTGTCACTACAATAAAATATACATGTCCCTCCATCCTACTGTCCTGTCACAATAAAATATACCTGTCCCTCTATCATACTGTCCTGTCACCACAATAAAATATACATGTCCCTCTATCCTACTGCCCTGTCACCACAATAAAATATACCTGTCCCTCTATCCTACTGTATTGTCACTACAATAAAATATACCTGTCCCTCTATCCTACTGTCCTGTCATTACAATAAAATATACCTGTCCCTCTATCCTACTGTCCTGTCATTACAATAAAATATACCTGTCCCTCGATCCTACTGTCCTGTCATTACAATAAAATATCTATCATACTCTCCTGTCATTACAATAAAATATACATGTACCTCTTCCCTACTATTCTCTCATTACAATAGAATACTAACAAAACTAATGTATACATATACATCAACATCTGATTGGGTACATACACAGTACCAGTCAAATGTTTGGACACTACTCATTCAAGAGTATTTCTTTATTTGTACTATTTTCCACATTGTAGAATAATAGTGAAGATGTGAAAACTATGACATAACACATGGAATCGAGTAGTAACCAAAAAAAGTGTTAAATAAACCAAAACATTTATATTTTAGATTCATAAAAGCAGCCACCTTTGCCTTGACATTTGCACAGTTTTTGTATTCTCTCAACTTTAAAAGTGGAAAATCGTAATGAAACAAGAAAATACCCTTAAATGAGTGGCTGTGTCCAAACTATTGACTGGTACTGTGTATATACCCAATATATATATATATATATATATCCAATATATATATATATATATATATCCAATATATATATATATATATATATCCAATATATATATATATATATATATCCAATATATATATATATATATATATCCAATATATATATATATATATATATCCAATATATATATATATATATATATCCAATATATATATATATATATATATCCAATATATATATATATATATATATCCAATATATATATATATATATATATCCAATATATATATATATATATATCTCCAATATATATATATATATATATCTCCAATATATATATATATCTCCAATATATATATATATATATATCTCCAATATATATATATATATATATCTCCAATATATATATATATATATATCTCCAATATATATATATATATATATCTCCAATATATATATATATATATATCTCCTATATATATATATATATATATCTCCTATATATATATATATATATCTCCTATATATATATATATATATATATATATATATATATATATATATATATATATATATATATATATATATATATATATATATATATATATATATATATATATATAGAATGCCCATTTGTAGTAGGGCAATTGGATCTATTCATACCTTCATTAGCAAAGCCCGAAATCCTCTCCTCATCATCTTCCACTTTGATGTCAAATCTCTGTCCTAGCACCGACCTGCAGTCCTCTAGCAGTACTTTCGCATCTCGCCGTATCTTCCGGGCTCCGCAGTCACTCTCCGGACCCAGTGGCACGGTCTGCTCTGTTACAATGAGCCACTTTGGAGCTGGCTCAGTCGATTTCCTGCTGTTGGGCATCCAAACTCCTCCTTCCTTATTTTGTTCAGTGTCGCAGCTTATTTGTGTCGTTCCCAACACTGTTGTAGCTGACAGGCTGGTCCTTGTGGGCATACAGCTAGCATCTTTCTGTATTCTTTTTATATCTTCTTTCAGTTGGAGTAACCGAGATATTCCCTGGTCATCGGGATCTATTAAATTAACATTTTCACAATATTCCCCTATTATACGACGCAATGAGCGCTGACTTTTCCCTTTGACCTCAGATCCATCTTTGCCCCCTATTCCACAACTTTTGCACAAGTAGCGTAAATTGTCATCTGTTAAAGTATATAAACTCAGTTCAATTTCGTCCAACAAGGTTTCCCTCTCTCGACTCATGTTGTCCTGCGTGTGATGGGTGGAAACCACAACTGGTTAGCCAGCTAGATCTTCAAATGTCTTTCATGTGAACTGTGCTGAGGCTTACATACAAATAATGTTGAGTACTGCCTTCAAGGGGCACAAAAGGCCCCTCGTTCTCCTGAAATAGAATCACACACAAAGAACGATAATGAAAATCACTGGCTTGACTTGCTGCCTACTTAGAATCTATGCACTACAATAAATAGAAAAGAGCAATATGTAGCAACATTGCATTGTAATATCCCAAAATGTCCATAACATACTTTCATCAACAGCATAATAAGGTTTTACACTATTGTTTCACCCAGAAAATATTCATTCTAAAATGCGACGTTTTATTGGGACAGTACAAGCCCGACTGATTTCTGTTGTCAAATGGAAAAGATGCACCCTTTCATTAGTGTCACCAAGAGCCGTGGTCATTGCATCCACTAGCAAATTGATGAACGACAAACGGGGACAAGTCAAATCTGTCTGTTATTTCCTGGTTGATAAAATTGTACACTGTTCATCTACCCATTTGTATCCACATGAAAATGTATCACTGACCAATAGTCATCAGTCCCATGATATAACTTTCATTAGAAAACCTTTAAGATGAGTAGAAGAGAGTCCATAAGCAAAGACCAAGTAGCGTTTCTGTATAGAGGAATGGCCTTTATCCCTTTATCTCCTCAAACATTAAGAGAGACAACTCAGAGCTGTTATCTTACGAAAGTGATGGTGCACACAAGTACTAAACATAGGGGTAAAATGGGATGCATGTTTTTGAATAAAATCTTTGTATTCTGATGATACATGATTTTCTTCATGTAATATTTTTGTTGTAAGATATCAAGCTGTTAAACAACATTCATTCCTATATACCTAGTATGCAAATAATTATGGAGGCGACTGTCCAAACATATTATTGGGTATTATTAGCTTCATGCAATATTTTTGTTGTAAGATATCAAGCTGTTAAACAACATTCATTCCTATTTACCTAGTATGCAAATAGGTATGGAGGCGACTGTCCAAACATATTAGGTATTTACACTGCTAACAACTGAATTAAATGTACCTGGTACAATAAACATATATGACAGGCAAATAAATGGCAATGTGTCTTTTTGTTTTGATTGACCATAAAGGAACAACAGTCACATGATAACAGTGACAACAGATTTGTGCCCATTGTATCAGATAGACCCTAACTTTAAATATTATAAAACGTAACCAAAAGACGAGAGAAAAATTAGGTGTTAGCTACGAGTAAGTAACGTAGCAATTGTTCAAACGAACAGAACGCAAATCTGGATCGGCTATTCCTTTGAACTAACTAGTAACTAGCAGTACAGTACAGTACAGTGTTATGCAGTAGTATTGGTTTCTAATCGCAGCAAAAAGAGTGGACTATTTAACTCAACCGAAGTCAACAGCTTGACGGTTTGCAAAGCTATCGTGGTCGCGTTTCGGGTTAGTTGGTTCGATATCCAGCTATGGTTAGTTAATTGCTAGCCATACTAGCGAGATAATATAAGTACCCAGATTTTTTTTATACAGGTGGCTAGCGGTAATTAACTAACGATCTAACTGGCCTCTGGTTGTTGGTCCTTGTTCTGTGAATGACTGAGCTAACACGTTAGCTAACTAGCTAGCTGCAAATGAACCGAAAAATGTACATATTTTGAACACGTGCACGCGTTTCTTATTTGCAGGTTACTCACAAGGCTGTACATAGATTGGACATGCAAACTGAACAATGTATACCAATTTAAGAAGTTAACAAATTATATGAAACGAACTCAACTCATTTTACATACCTTATCTAAGAAAACGGCCTCTCTAAGACGACGCCGTAATTCAATCGCTTCCTGCTATGACGGTAAACGGAATCTCGGTTGCCACCTTTCGTCCCGGAGGGTACATTTTGTGTTGACCAATACAGAATCGTCCACAGACTTTTTTTATTACATTTCCCAATTGTTGCACACATCAAAACAAAACCCCATGACCAAAGCTGCGAAAGCATTACAACTTAAAGATTCTGGCCTCGCTTGCTGAATGTCTAACACAAACATAAATATTTTTCTGAAAACAGGTTTTGGACAGGTTCAGGTTCATTGAGCAGTCATTATACAGTAAAACAAAATGCAGTTTGAATCTAACCAGAAGTGCAAATAGAGGAGTGCAGAAAAAAATATCTATATACAAGTGGAATGAATAAATGTGCAATTGATGCAAATGCATTACATATGGCAATTCTAAATGTGCGGGTGGAAAATTCACACATGTACTGAAAATTGACAGGCATTAAATATAATGTATGTACAAGTGAGATAAATAGTTGTGGCAATTCACAATGGCATTCTGAATTTGCAATTGAGGTAAATTGAAGGAGTAAGGTAGCATGTGCAACTGAAATGCAGGGATAGCATCGATGATCAACCAACACACACATTCCGTTCCAGTACTGCAGGCCACCTCATAATCCCCAACTCCAAGCTCAAAGGCTTTGGTTACAGGGCATTCTCAAGGGTTGTTGTGTATGACTTTGTAGGGCCTACAAAGTGCTCCTTCAATTAACATGTTTTAGACACAGAATCACAAAATGTTCTTAAGTGACAAAAACCTAGACAAGCATTTAAGTTGGTCACCCTGTAATTTCTAAATGGTTCATCAAATCTGAAAGAAAAAAGGATCTTTGATGTTACTCTTAAAACAGAAGACTGCCTGTGACAAAGATTAATTTTATGCTAAAATTAAGGTAGATATTCATCATACATGAAAAACAAACACTGAATGGGGATTGATCATTATTTACAGTATACTTATTTTCAGACAAAATGACTTTAAGAAAATATTCTCTATGACATGGGCTGTCATACTGTATGTCGTACTGTAACAGCCTTTCAAAATGTGTATACATTCCCCCTACTAATGTTGATTATGGAACTAATAACGCATAGAGGCCCAATACAGGTATATATAAAATGTAATACAAATGGTATCCTAATTTGGGTCTATGTTTGAGTGTTACA
Source organism: Esox lucius (assembly GCF_011004845.1). Classification (NCBI taxonomy): domain Eukaryota; kingdom Metazoa; phylum Chordata; class Actinopteri; order Esociformes; family Esocidae; genus Esox; species Esox lucius. The sequence continues at coordinate 18,817,218 of NC_047583.1, forward strand.
GGGTTAAACATGTTTATTTGTTAATATTTATCCTAAATCAAAGAGGAAAGAAATACAAGATAAAGACTTTATTAAAAGCCTTACTTCGGTTTACATTACATAAAATACAGACAAATAAAATGTAATAATTGACCAAACGTTAGTTACATAAGCATATTAAATATTCTTACGTGAAATATGCATCAATAAAATTACTTGAGTCATTTCTTTAGTGTTAGCAATTTTTTTTTTAAATGTATCTGTTCGTTTTTGTTTTACTTTGAAGTTAGACTAAGCATATGGAAGGTCATGTAAGGGCATAGCTTTACTTTATTTGGCTGCATTTTTACACAACATTACTGTAACACTTGGATTTTTGCTCTCAGGTTCTTCCACTTTTATTTTCTAATACCAGATAAATGAAGACATACAGTGGGGAGAACAAGTATTTGATACATTGCCGATTTTGCAGGTTTTCCTACTTACAAAGCATGTAATCTAGAAAATCACATTGTATGATTTTTAAATAATTTGCATTTTATTGCATGACATAAGTATTTGATCACCTACCAACCAGTAAGAATTCCGGCTCTCACAGACCTGTTAGTTTTTCTTAAAGAAGCCCTTCTGTTCCCCACTCATTACTTGTATGAACTGCACCAGTTTGAAATCGTTACCTGTATAAAAGACACCTGTCCACACACTCAATCAAACAGACTCCAACCTCTCCACAATGGCCAAGACCAGAGAGCTGTGTAAGGACAGGACAATAGGCAAGCAGCTTGGTGAGAAGGCAACAACTGTTGGCGCAATTATTAAAAATGGAAGAAGATGATGGTCAATCTCCCTTGGTCTGGGGCTCCATGTAAGATCTCACCTCGTGGGGCATCAATGATCATGAGGAAGGTGAGGGATCAGCCCAGAACTACACGGCAGGACCTGGTCAATGACCTGAAGAGAGCTGGGACCAGAGTCTCAAAGAAAACCATTCGTAACACACTACGCCGTCATGGATTAAAATCATGCAGCGCACGCAAAGTCCCCCTGCTCAAGCCAGCGCATTTCCAGGCCCGTCTGAAGTTTGCCAATGACCATCTGGATGATCCAGAGGAGGAATGGGAGAAGGTTATGTGGTCTGATGAAACAAAAAGAGCTTTTTGGTCTAAACTCCACTCGCCGTGTTTGGAGGATGAAGAAGGATGAGTACAACCCCAAGAACACCATCCCAACCGTGAAGCATGGAGGTGGAAACATCATTCTTTGGGGATGCTTTTCTGCAAAGGGGACAGGACGACTGCACCGTATTGGGGGTAGGATGGATGGGGCCATGTAACACGAGATCTTGGCCAACAACCTCCTTCCCTCAGTAAGACCATTGAAGATGGGTCGTGGCTGGGTCTTCCAGCATGACAACAACCCGAAACACACAGCCAGGGCAACTAAGGAGTGGCTCCATAAGAAGCAACTCAAGGTCCTGGAGTGGCCTAGCCAGTCTCCAGACCTGAACCCAATAGAAAATCTTTGGAGGGAGCTGAAAGTCCGTATTGCCCAGCGACAGCCCCGAAACCTGAAGGATCTGGAGAAGGTCTGTATGGAGGAGTGGGCCAAAATCCCTGCTGCAGTGTGTGCAAACCTGGTCAAGAACTACAGGAAAAGTATGATCTCTGTAATTGCAAACAAAGGTTTCTGTACCAAATATTAAGTTCTGCTTTTCTGATGTATCAAATACTTGTCAGGCAATAAAATGCAAATTAATTACTTACAAATCATACAATGTGATTTTCTGGATTTATTTTTTAGATTCCGTCACTCAGTTGAAGAGTTCCTATGATAAAAATGACAGACTTCTACATGCTTTGTATGTGAGGAAAACGTGCAAAATCGGCACATTATCAAATGCTTGTTCTCTCTACTGTATATGGAAAACACCACGTCTTCAATTAAGGACATCTGACACTAATCTTGACCCTAGAACCTCTGTGTTCTCATGAATCGATTCTAAAGATGACAAGAAGAATTTTATTCAGTTATAAGACCTTCCCTCTTTGCAGTCAGAGCAGGGGTAAAGCCTCTCTCCTGTGTGTTCGCTGGTGGGATTTCAGGTTACTTTGTTGAGAAAAAAACTCCCCACATTCAGAGCAGCAGAAAGGTTTCTCTCCTGTGTGCACCCTCTGATGAACAGTCAGCTGATTGGAAGAGGTGAAGCACTTCTCACAGTCAGGACAGGAGTATGGTTTCTCTCCTGTATGTATACGCTGGTGATGTTTGAAGCTACCCACATAGGAGAAACTCTCCCCACATTCTGAACATCGATATGGCTTTTCTCCAGTGTGCACTCTCTTATGAACTGTTAGATGGCTAGGTGAGGTGAAACCCTTCCCACAATCGGTACAGGAAAAGGGCTTTTCACCTGTGTGAATCAACTGATGACGTTGCAGGTCTCTCAGATAAGAGAAACTCTTACTACATGTGGAACAGTGGTGAGGCTTTTCTCCAGTGTGCGTCCGCTGGTGGCCTTTCAAGCCACTCAGTTGAGAGAAACTCATCCCACAGTCAGAGCAGCTGTAAGGCTTCTCTCCAGTGTGCACTCTTTGATGCACTGTCAGATGGTGGGATGCAGGGAATCGCTTCCCACAGATGGAGCAGGAGTAAGGCTTCTCTCCAGAGTGTTTCCGCAGATGTCTTTCAAGATAAGATGGGAATGGGAAACTCTTTTCACAGTGTGGGCAGTGATGAGGGCCCTTTCCTTTGCTCCCTTCCTGATGGTGATTCAGTGATGCAGGAGATGCCACCACTTGGTGTGAGGAGTTAGGGGACTCTTCTGTGAGAATGACAACAGAACGTGGATAAAGGTAACACATTGCATCAAATTGCAAGAAATTAATTATCAAATAAAGCTGTATTTTACTGAGTAAGTTATTGAGCCAGAATACAAGTACCAATTTCAGCTGTGCCTTTCTGAAGGCTGGGCCTTCTGATGGAGGTCCGGTGCCATTTGTTTTTTAGTCCTTTATTTTTTTAGTAAACATTTTAAACATGTGAATCTGGTTTCCATACCCACCACAGTACAGAAACAACTCAAAAGTGGTGAATCACCTTAGGTTTGCCTAAAGTAAACCCAGTAATCTCTCTTTTCTTGTAGAGAGTGCAGCTCGTAATACTACTACTAGAGAACAGGCCTTAATCATGTTCTCTTATTCAGACTAAAAATTTAGTTAGCCCCTTGATTTTAGCTCTTAAAAAATATATAATCTTGCAAAAAGTCATGGGTTTCTCTTTTACAAAACATTAGCCAGAGTTGTGAAATCATAAGCAAAATGTAAATAAGAAAGTCTCTCCAATCCAGCAGAATGCTGTACCTGTACTCACACATTTGTGGTACAGCTCAAGCACAAGTTCTAGTGGCTCCATTTACTTAAAGTAGCCAACTTCTTTGACTCGGAGGGGCTCTTCATTCACAATTATTAAAAACAACCCAAATCAATGAAACAAGTGTAAATTGCCAATGTAAAGCTGTATGAGACTATAATTGTGTACGAAATGCATGAGAAAATGTCATCTTACCTGAACCTGATGGTCTGGCATGTGTTTTTACCAAATGTTGCTAAACTAAAAATGTGCTAGAATTGAAAAATTTGCTGAAACGGAAATATGCGCTCTCCCTACTATTTATTGATTCTGCATCGCGGATATGCAATCTCTAATGAATAATTTGTGCATGAGTCAAATAATCTGTGATTATGCTCCAAAAGTAAGGAAATCATAGAGCCAAATGAACATCAATATCAGACTTCTGCGGACGGCTGCTTGAACGCATTGGGGAGACAAAGTTGTGTTGTTTGTGTTGCTTCGGGGATACTGATACTGGAGTGATGTCAGTGTATACATGTCAATATGTCTGGGTGTTGGCACCATAGTTTTGTCCGGCACTGGTGACATACAGGTAATGTTTTTATCAATAACTCTCTGTTCATATTTTGAAATGTATTAATTTGGGTTCCCCTGAGAACTGCGAAGACTGATACAGTTACAAATATTTGTACCATTACAGCCCTAGTAAAAATGCTATATAATACCTGCTCTTACCATGATCAATGGATTCTCTAGTTTCTTCCTCTTCTTTAATTATGATATTTAGACCCAGTGTTGAACTCCTGGCTGCTAGCGCCATTGATTGAACCTCTTCTGGGTAAATGAGAACAAAAAGAAAAGTCAAAATGTGCAGTAAAACTAAAGTATTCAAACTACAGTCATCTTGCCTTTTTTGTGATTGAAATAAGTTGTGTTTTGAAAAGCCCAAAATAAAGCAACAAAATAGATTTCAATTAATGTACTTAGTGTACTTTAAATTTACATGGCTCGATCCATAAAATACTGTAAACCTATGCTAAGTGAATGATAGGATAGCTCCAAAGCATTCACCACTGACCTAAACCTCGGTAAAAAATGTGTTTTTTTTTACCTTGAAACCCATCACCATATTCCCAAATCTTTATTTCCTCTTCTTCGTCTTTCGTCATCACCTTGAGCTGGAGTGTTTCACTGCTGTCCTTTACTGATGCCATCTCGTATGATGTGTCCAGTGAACTTTATATAATCAGAACCGGGGAAAAGTTCAATTAGGCTTTATCTTGGTGTAGCAGAATGACAAGCGGCTACTTTCACAGTTCTAAATTATAGACCAGAACAACAACCTGTAGAAAGGGAAAAGAAAACTATTGTTGTCATTTGGCGGCCCAGCCATTCAATTAACGTTGTTACGCTAACTTGTATTGTAACGGTTGGTAAAAATACAAAATAAATCCCAAATGTAAGCTGGCTATTTAGGCTTTGTATATTATCTTTTCTTCGTTTCCACTTCTGCCCAAATATCCAGTTTGCCTATCTTGCCGATTTTAGAATTAAAAGTATGACATTGGTTTCCAATTATTTATTATTTCAGCAAGATTTAAGTAAAAATGAATGCGCTAACGTCGTTACCTAGCTAACCATAATGCCTTGTCTAGCCACTTTACAGTATCCTGCAACATACTTCTAATGAGGAGGGTTCTTACCTGATAAATGTTTTCGCTAAAAAGTAATCATACATTATTGTTTGCAGACTGGTTTAAGTAATTTACAGAGTACAGTGTTTAGTGCCAATTGTCCCAAAATTGTATCTGCATCTTGTGAGCAACATTAAAGAAACACTTCCGGGTCACGAAAATCTGGAATTTTTCAAAATAAAAGAGACCAACGAATTACTTAAAAACTGAGATAAATTGAGTTTATTAATTGTTTGAGAACATGTACCTCTCAAAACATTGACAACAATTCAAATATGATCATATTTAAGAGTAATTTCGATACATTCACTGCGGCGTATAGAATTGTTTTTTCTGTATGAGTCAATATGTATTTCATATCCATTAAGATACATTGTGGAAAAAGAGGGTGTGGAAATATTGTGTTGCTAGATGTAACACACCGTTCCCCATGATTAGACACGTTTGTCTTACTCTATACATTCTCCTGGACATTTCCTACACTGCTTTCTCTGTGGAATATTCAATAGTTTATGAGCTATGAGGCAATATGTATTCCATATTCTGTCATTGGCATTGTCTGAATTTTACCCTTGAGCGTGTTTTAACACCCACTTTTCACTGCGGCGTATAGAACAGTTTTTTTTATAGGCCAATACATTTTTAATATCCATTGAGTTACATTGTGGCCAATGGAGTGGGCGGAGTAAAACACCAGCAACAATTGCAAATACAGAGTGCCCCTTGATTTCTTTGCATATAATTACTCTATCCACCTTCCTTGACATTTCCTACAATACATTCACCGCAGCGTATAGAACAGTTTTCTTTTTATAGGCCAATATATATTTCATATGCATTGAGTTACATTATGGCCAATGGAATGGGTGGAGTAAAACACCAGCAACAATTGCAAATACAGAGTGCCCCTTCATTTTTTTGCATATAATAACTCTATCCACCTTCCTTGACATTTCCTACAATACATTCACCGCGGCGTATGGAACAGTTTTTTTTTTATAGGCCAATATGTATTTCATATGCATTGAGTTACATTATGGCCAATGGGGTGGGCGGAGTAAAACACCAGCAACAATTGCAAATACACAGTGCCCCTTGATTTTTTTGCATATAATAACTCTATCCACCTTCCTTGACATTTCCTACAATACATTCACCGTGGCGTATAGAACAGTTTTTTTTTATAGGCCAATATATATTTCATATGCATTGAGTTACATTATGGCCAATGGGGTGAGCAGAGTAAAACACCAGCAACAATTGCAAATACACAGTGCCCCTTGATTTCTTTGCATATAATCAATCTATAGAGTATCCTGAACATTTCCTAAAATACATTCACTGCGGCGTATAGAACAGTTTTTTTTTTTTATAGGCCAATATGTATTTCATATCCATTGAGTTACATTGTGGCCAATGGAATGGGTGGAGTAAAACACCAGCAACAATTGCAAATACACAGTGCCCCTTGATTTCTTTGCATATAATCAATCTATAGAGTCTCCTGAACATTTCATACAATACATTCACTGCAGCGTATAGATATATTTTTTTCTATAGGGCAATATATATTTAATATCCATTGAGTTACATTGTGGCCAATAGGATCTAGGGTGGGTGGAGTAAAATGCCAGCAACAATTGCAAATACACAGTGCCCCTAGATTTATTTGCATATAATTATTCTACCCACTCTCCTGAACATTTCCTAGAGAACATTTTTACAGTATACACTAAGCAAAGTGTCAAAATCGATACATTTAATATAATTAAAATCGCGTTTTACCGAAGGCAAAATCCGAAAACCCGAAGTCTTATTGTTGCTACGGAATCTTTATTCCGTATCAACTGAGCTGTTAAACAACACAAATGAAAACGTTACGCCATCTGTGTGCGGGAGTGTACACTTCAGGTCATGATAAAAAGTATGTTCTTAAACCTCTCGAGTCAATGCTTCTTTTCAAATTAAATGTCATATATAATACAAATGCTTATGGACTGCACTGTATGCATTTCTCCATATAACAGACAAAAAGAGGATTGCCCAACCCGTTACATCACATTCCTGTTAGATATAATCTCTATCCTAGAATTGGTCTTTTATTGAATTGGTCACAGGATTGATTAATGGGTTGCAAAACCGAAAGTAGACTAGAACAGGCTCTGAGGGCCAGGCTTAGTACAGTAATTGTGTGTTTATTACAACATCTAGCGAGATTCAAAGATCTTATGAAAGATGTTTAAATAACCAGTCACCATGCATTAATAACTGACATTTAAAATACAGAGTCAAGATTGTAGCTTCCATCAGTTTGTGATTTTTTTACGATTGCCAAATGCAATGGCGTCGTTAGGCATAGGTGACGCAACTCGATCTTTTATGAATAGCCCCGGATCTCAAATTGACCACAATTTTTTAATATATAAATAGCCCCTGATCTATGCATCTATAAATCTGATCGCGTATGCGTATGCCGCTAGCATGTACATATAATGTTCCTCATGTACATTCAAAACCTTTTGCTTTCTGTCGGCGGGGCTAAGCCCCGAATGTATTGTGATCCTAGCAACGCCTCTGGCCAAATGTTTCTGAATACATCAAAAACTCTGCAAACCATCCTTGTGTCTTTTGTCTTAATAGGATCTAAAAACCACAAGGATGTACTGGTCCCCTACTGTCTGTGGGTGTATTTTGGCAAATTACCAGAAATTATCCCGAAGACAAAATTGCTTTACACATCAAGAAGAACAGGCGCATTTGTGCTGAGTGGAATAACTTAACCATATAAAACACTCCTATAACTGTCATCAATGACTAATTACAAGCATTTAAATACACTAATAGTAAGAGGTTTTGTTAAAGGGGCACTGCTTCTAAACAAATACACAAGATGTATCCTCCTTCACTTCCATTACTGATCGAGACTAGAATACTATTAGTTAGTCAAGGTGGTTTAGAGTGGGAAAGAAATACGGCATGTCTAAAGCAAGTATAAGGAGAGAAGTCATTGCAATCTGAAAGTGTAAAAAAATATAGTTTGAAACATTAACTTGAACACTAACTGCAGGTGTCTACTGGTGATTTCTGCTTGTATTAATGCTAGTAGTACAGTTAAAATCCTACATATTTTCCCCCATATATAGAAGTTCAGTTTACAAACATGATTGTGTATGGCTCTTCACCCTAAATGTAGTCTGTAGTTCAGTTCTCTAAACATACATATAAAACTTCAGGTATCTTTAGCCACCACCTGCTAAAAAAAATGCAATTAATGGGTCTCTGTGTATTTAAAAACCTTCAGTGGCTATTGAGTTCTCTCAGGGTTTGTCAAACAGGATGACTTTGAAACAGCCTCTGTTTGGGAGGGTTTTTGACAAAAGCCTTAGAAATCATTGTTTCAAGCTATAACAGTTATATTACTTGACATTGTGAAGCACTTTCCACAGTCAGGGCAGGAGTATGATCTATCGCCTGCATGTAGCCTCTTATGATCTGTCAAATTATATGAGGAAATTAAGTGCTTCCCACAGTCAGAGAAGGTGCAAGCTTTCTCCCCAGTGTGTGTTCTCTGGTGCAATTTCAGACTGTACAGTCAAAGGAAACTATTCTCACAATGAAAACCGGAATATAGCTTCTCCCCTGTGTGCACTCTCTGATGAGCTCGTAAATTACTCAATATTGCAAAACACTTTCCAAGGTCTGAACAGGAGTATGATTTCTCCCCAGTGTGTGCTCTCTGGTGAACAGTCAGATTGCTTGATGTTGCAAAGCATGTCCCACAGTCAGAACATGAATATGATCTCTCTCTGCTGTGCGTTCGCTGATGTAATTTTAGGCTGTCAGTTTGAGAAAAACACTTTTCACAATCAGGGCAGCAGTACGATTTCTCCCCAGTGTGTGCTCTCAAGTGAACAGTCAGATTGCTTGATATTGTAAAGCACATCCCACAGTCAGAGCATGAATATGTTCTCTCTCCTCTGTGAGTTGGCTGATGTAATTTTAGGCTGTCAGTTTGAGAGAAAACAGTCAGGGCATAAGTAAGATTTCTCTCCAGTCTCTCTCGCTGGTATCGTTTTAGACTGCCTGGTCCCGGGAAACTCAAACAAGGTTTCTCTGCAGTATGTATTTGCAGGGGCTTTTTAAGATTTGATGGGAACTGGAACCTCTTCTCACAGTAAGGACAGTGGCGAGACACCCTAGCTTCGCTTTCTTCTTGGTGTTGCTCGCTGGATGCTTCAACCTCAACATCAATTTCAGCAGAGACAGGTCCTTCTACTGTTTAAACGGCAAGAGAAAAAAGTTCAGCATTTGCAATAAACAAGTTATTTGCCTGATTAATACATCAAGTTAACGCACCCAAGTACTCTTCACACAGCAAAGACTGTGGCAAGACCCCATAGCTTTGATTTCTTCATGATGATGTTCTCTGGATACTCCAACCTCAACTTCAATTTTGAAAGTGTTATGTCCTTCCACTGTGTATATAACAACAGAGGTTCTGCATTTGCAATAACACAATTTATTTGCCATGTAAATTCATCAAGTTAACCTTCCCAATTAAGTGCAGTGTTTTTTATTCACGAGTTGTTGTCCAGATGGCCGGTCTCAGACAAAGAAAGAAGAAACTAGATATGAAGGTCTGGTGGACATTCCTGCAGTCAGCATGCTAACTGCACGTTCCCTCAGAACACAAAACATCTGTGGCATTGTGTTATGTAACAGAACTACACAAAACCTGCAGCCATTTATTGTCACCAGGACAAGGTGCACTTGTATAATGATCAGACTGTTAAATCAGCTTCATCATATGCCATAGATTATCATGGATTATCCAGTTCTCATGTGCAGAACTGCTCTATATTGTGTATAACTTTGTAGGGCCTACAAAGTGTTGTACCTCCTTCAATGAACATGTTTTAGACATAAAATCACAACTCAAGCTGAAAAGTTCTTAAGTGTCAAAAACCTAGATGAGCATTTAAGTTGGTCACTCTGTAATTTCAAAATGGCTCATCAAATATGAATGAAAAAAGAAACTTTGATTTTACTCTTAAAACAGAAGAATGCCAGTGACAAACACATTTTATGCTGAAAGTAAGGTAGATATTCTTCATACACACAAAAAATCCACTGAATAGGGGTTTATCAATATATACAGTATACTTAATTTCAGACATTAAGAAAGGATTCTCTATGACATTAATAATTTCATACTGTAACAGCATTTCACAATGTGAGTACATTCCCCCTACTAATGTTGATTATGGAACAAACAAGGCATAAACATAATCAGAGGACCGAAACAGGTATATATAAAATGTAATACAAATGTTTTCCTAATTTGGGTCTGTATTTGGGTGTTACAGAGATAAACATATTTATTTGTTAATATTTTTCCTAAATCAAAGAGGAAAGAAAAACAAGAAACAGACTTTAACAGCCTTAATCCAGTTTATATTACAAAAACTACAGACAAAATTAAATAACTGACCAGACGTGTGTTTCATAAGCATATTAAATATTTTTACTTGAAATATGCATCAATAACACATTACGTGGGTCTGTTCTTTAGTGTTAGCAAAAAAACTAAAATGTATCGGTTTGTTTCGGTTTCACTGTGAAGTTAGACCAAGCATATTGAAGTTAATTTAGGTGTAAGGGCATAGCTTTATTGATGGTGGTCATAAAGGGATGGACATGGTCAGAAACAACGCTCAGGTAGGCCGTGGCATTTAAACCATGCCCAATTGGCACTAAGGGGCCTAAAGTGTTGCCCAGAAAACATCCCCCACACCATTACACCACCACCACCAGCCTGCACAGTGGTAACAAGGCATGATGGATCCATGTTCTCATTCTGTTTACGCCAAATTCTGACTCTACCATCTGAATGTCTCAACAGAAATCGACCAGGCAACATTCTTCCAGTCTTCAACTGTCCAATTTTGGTGAGCTAGTGCAAATTGTAGCCTCTTTTTCCTATTTGTAGAGGAGATGAGTGGTACCCGGTGGGGTCTTCTGCTATTGTAGCCTATCCGCCTCAAGGTTGTGCGTGTTGTGGCTTCACAAATGCTTGGCTGCATACCTCGGTTGTAATGAGTGGTTATTTAAGTTGCTCTTCTATCAGCTTGAATCAGTCGGCCCATTCTCCTCTGACCTCTTGCATCAACAAGGCATTTTCGCCCACAGGACTGCCGCATACTGGATGTTTTTCCCCTTTCACACCATTCTTTGTAAACCCTAGAAATGTTTGTGCGTGAAAACCCCAGTAACTGAGCAGATTGTGAAATACTCAGACCGGCCCGTCTGGCACCAACAACCATGCCACGCTCACAATTGCTTAAATCACCTTTTTTTCCCATTCTGACATTCAGTTTGGAGTTCAGGAGATTGTCTTGACCAGGACCACACCCCTAAATGCATTGAAGCAACTGCCATGTGATTGCTTGATTAGATAATTGCATTAATGAGAAATTGAACAGGTGTTCCTAATAATCCTTTAGGTGAGTGTATATGGAAAACACCACTTCTTCAATTAAGGACATTTGACGCTAATCTTTAGGTCTCTCATTACCCTAGGACCTCTGTGTTCTCATGAATGGATTCTAAGAACGATTTGAAGAAATTTATTCAGTCATGAGGCCTTTCCGCTCTGCAGTCAGAGCAGGAGTAAAGCCTCTCTTGTGTGTTCGTTGGTGAGATTTCAGGTTACTTTGTTGAGAAAAAAAGTCCCCACATTCAGAGCAGCAGAAAGGTTTCTCTCCTGTGTGCACCCTCTGATGAACAGTCAGCTGATTGGAAGAGGTGAAGCACTTCTCACAGTCAGGACAGGAGTATGGTTTCTCTCCTGTATGAACACGCTGGTGATGTCTGAAGGTACCCACAAAGGAGAAACTCTCCCCACATTCTGAACATTGATATGGCT